>NW_023503555.1:6091438-7309726 GCF_014529535.1 Bradysia coprophila | reverse complement strand
CTGAACGACAGATACTTTCCTTAAGAGAAAAGAAATTCAGAGAACACTGGGCTAATATCAGATCATGCCGACAGTCCAAACATTGCATACGCATCAGCAGGATCAACACCAAGTACTTAATTAATGTCAGTCGTACGAGGTTAAAATTATACACTGGAGTGATCACTGGACACTACGGCTTCAACAAACACCTCACCACTATAGGCAAACGTTCTGATTCGAGCTGTGACCAATGCGGTCACCATACTGACACAGCTGAGCATTTTCTGTGTGACTGCCCTGCCTACATCCTAAACAGGATGAAGCATCTGGGCAACTACACCATTAAATACCAGTCCATCAAACATTTGCTACCCAAGGACGTCCTGAACTTCATCGTTAGTTCAGGTAGATTCCAGGAATCAGCATAGAACCGTAACAAATCATCGATAGTAGCACAATAGGCCCAACGGAGGCCTCCGTCCGCGATTTAACTCACAGTAGTTAATCAGCTATCTACACTGAAGGTGGTCTAACGAACTGTATATGTATACAATACTCCTCATTCTCTACTTTGGACTCTCGAACCTAAGCTATTATCATTATCAAGGTTCTGAAAGAACAGGTTAAGACACATCTGAGTTGATCACGAAGGCGGTGGCACACAAATTTTGACAAAAAGATGCTATTTATTCAACATACTCATTACAGATTGTTTGAAATGTCAACCTGATAAAAACTATTTTTTTTCTTCAAGTTGACATTTCAAACAATCTGTAATGAGTATGTTCAATAAATAGCATCTATTTGTCAAAATTTGTGTGTCAGCCGCCCTCGTGGGTGTCTTAACCTGTTCTTTCAGAACCTTGATCATTATAAGCTTTTCCATTGCTTGCTTTATCTGTCTATCTTTCTGAATTGAACAAAATAAGCCAATATATGACATTTCTATATTTGATTGAACGACCTCGCACGCTATATAAGCGTGTCTTGTCGATTTAGGTTACGTTAGGGTTAAGTTTTCAGTAAATTATAAAAAATGAGAAAGTTGATTGCTTTTTTAAAACTTTTTAATCGGTTCGCTTTTGATTACTTTCGTTCACTTTAGGCGAGTAAAAAGTAAAAAGTGAACGAAAGTGATCAAACGCGAACCGATTACAGCTGTTAGCTGTCAATTTATCCCTCCCGACCATCTAGTCTTTTTTCGAACTTAAAAGTTCTATCGAAATACAACCTCCCCACAACAAAAAAAAATGTCCCAGCAAGACAGTAATGTACTATTTTTGACTTTATTTCCAATCGTAAAAATTTGAACTGACATTTCTAGTTGCTACAATTCACGCCGTAAGTGTGCCTTAAATTTCAAGTGAACGAGTCCCGTACTCAAGAATTGAAAGACGAATCCAAGAAGCTGTCACTCATTTAACTCAGATAAAACCTTTGATCGCCAATCACCTGACGTTTTCGCGTTATCACTCTTAAGTAAAATGAACAATACGTCAATGCGGCAACAGCTTAAGTCAAACCATTCAATCGATGATCTTATTGACAGTATGAAACGCGGTGTAGCTTGACATTTTGACACGAGGCGGTGAGGCACCGATAGCGTGCATCTGTGAAAATATTTTTTATTTTTTTCGAAAACATCGTTCCGCGGACTTTTTAAGCTTAGCTGGAAGCACAATGTCCGAACAACAAAGCCCCGCTGGATGTGAAAGCGATACAGTCATGGTAAGCCGTCTATGTGCCCTTTCAGATATCAAAGAAAACTTTGTATCACCTTTTAAACACGTTCATTGTCACCACCCTTAGCCACGATCTGCTGTGAAACGAAAATACCAACCCGAAATGGCTGACTTTCATTCGAACGAACCTGGCAATGATGGGAAATCTACAGTAAAATTCAACGACATGGGTGACCATGTAATTGATGTGATTCTGTGTTACTTGCATCTAGAAGACTTGGCGAACATTTCCGACGTAAGCACACGTCTTAGAGGTCTCGCTAGTTTGGTGTTTTCACGGAAACATGCGCATCGTTTAATATCAATGGATGTGTATCGTTATGGGAGTAATAATTGCAAAGAATTACGTGAGCATTATAAAATAGTTTGCAAACACGATGTGGTAGTGAGGATCCCTGACGCTGAGACTTCATTTAAATTATTGCGAAATTTTGGAGCGTCCATTAAACATGTTCGTATTCATAATGTCGAGTATGGACAAAATAAGACGTACATTTTGAACGTTTTGCAGAATCTGAACAAATATATATCTGATTTCTGCAGCGATTCGCTGGAAACACTTGATGTGCAAGGGTATCGATTTCTGACTTTGAATAAGCCGTTCAGAAATCTTCGGGAGCTCTATTTATTCGCAAGAGGTTTTGAGAGCTCGGAAGCACTTGATTTTATGCCAAATGTGCGTACATTGAGGCTAGGTAGCATTCCAAAGACAATGGCAAAAAGTTATGCAAAAGTGGAACGAATTCATATGCAAGTAGAAAGCGATGAAGAAGTGCAGACATTCATTTCATTCATACGCTTGAATCGACAAATCAAATATTTATATTTATTCATATCCTATCACTGCAGACCTGAACACAATGGTGCAATATATTCTTCGATCGCTGATAACTTAACGCAATTAACAACCTTCAAATTATACGAATCCAATCGGCCGCAACTGTTATCCCGACATCGATTTCAAGGAGTCGAATCATTTTCGGTTGAATGTCGCGGTGCCCTTCACATGTTTGAATTCAATGGCCTAAGAAAACTTACGCTAGAAGGGGTCCACGCAGATCCCCCGAATTGTGTGACAATTGCACAGCGCAATAAAAAGTTGAAAATATTGAAATTACCCAATCTAACAGAGGCGTACGAGAGTGACAGTTTCATTCAGAGTTTGTTGAACGAATTACCTGAATCGTAAGAAACGTTTAGGAGTTACGAAATCGTCCTTTTTCATAGGAACTAACGTATCCAATTTGAGTTATCTGAAAATACGCAATTTTGCTTATTTTCATACAAACATGAATATTTCGAAGTTCAATATCTCGGCCAATATTTGGAAGCTGCAGTAACGTGTGATAGCTCGTTGAACTCGTATGGATGCTCAGATTCCAAATATCTAAGTTTGGTGGAGTAAGGGGAGAATTCAAAAAGTTGCTGTAAATATGCATGCTCCGCCGTCCTCAAAATTAAACGTGCGCGCATGATATAAATATAAAGGTTTGTCTAACGATGGTGATTGTAATGAAATTGTAATAAAATGAGTTTTGGAGATAATGTAACTAGATAAGGAAATAATAAATGTATGGAATTTAGATAAAACAAATTGAAAACTTGAGATAATAATTTCAGAAAAGGAAACTGGAAAAGTAAAAGATTGAAAATTCGAAATCGGAGACCTTAAATGTAGATAAAAATAACTAAAAACTGAGCTACAGTCGGAGAAAGATAGATTTCGGGATTTTAGGAGACATCATCGTTTTTCTGTATTCTCTCATTTCGCATGTTATTTCAAATGGCAATTGAGAGAATTAGAGAAATGATGACATCTCTAAAAAACCCGAAATCTATATTGCTCCGACTGTAAAAAGTTTAGAAAAGCAAACGATTAGGAGTAATGTTTGATCGTACTGAATTCATCTTTCTACATCCAGGGAGAAACCACTCTTTTGTGATTAACAATGTTAATCAGTCAATCTGTTTTTCATGCTTCGGGGCCGAAAATGAGGGCAATTTTTCGAATTTTCTCGGGCTTCCAGCCCTCTGCATGAAAACTTACATGTGCACCTGTTTGGGACGGTTGATTAAGGCACTTTCGCTTGTAAGCCTCACTTCGTTCGGCCTACAATCCGCGAAATTGCCTAAAATCAATCGTCCAAAACAGGTACACAAATAACCAAATCAGCAACATGATTTTTGTGAATACGCACGGTTAATCAGTGAACCACCATATTTCACGATGGGACTTATCGATAAAAATTGAGAAAGAGCGCCAATATATGCAACACTTTTTTTCGTCACTTTCAGGCACACTATGAAGATGTATGGAAAGACGTCGTTTTTATCACTTTTCTCGAACAGATCGATGATAGAGATTTTGTGCCAGAACAAAAAACTTCTGTTTTGACCCTAAAAACGATTTTCCTCTGAGAAATCCCATGTTCACGAATTTCGCAAAGTAAAGTTGTTTAGACCCACCGTGATATTGTAGTCAAAGAGTGATCCTTTACGACAATAAAATTTGAAATTTGAGCTTACTTTAGACTTAGAGGTTTGATTCTTCTAACAAGACCAATTGGTCCAATTAAATTGGAATGGATTACATTTAGACAACCGATACACCAAATGCTATGGGTTGTCAGATGGATCAATCTAAATTTAAGTCTATTTTCGTACATGTGGAGTTTTTCACGCTCAAGTATGTGTACTTTGGGAATCAAAGCTTGCAGCCTTGAAGTTTGCAGCCTTGAACTTGTACTTGTTAAAAGTTAAACTCAAAGTATTATTTAAACACTGAAGGTAGCAGAGAACCTCAGCGGCTCAGAGAAATTATGGATCCCGACTTTCAGCTGAATTCATTATTGTAACGTTGTACCCAAAGTATATAAACCACTGAATGTAATGTGAATTCGCAGTTACGCACATATCCCTACTTTGAAGTGAATTTACTGTATAAGTGTATATCGATTCACATGCATACAAAAATTGTAAATATATGTATTGTGAGCATAGGAAACACACCTCAAAGATTGGATACGTGACAACTCTGATCCGCTGAGGGTCTGCATTACCTTCAGTGGTTTATATACTTTGGTCACGGCGACGAGAATCATCACATTAGATGAATTTTTGTATGAAATCTGTGAACGTGGTGTGTCACCCGCGTATCTGTGCGACCTAACCAAAGTTTACAGCCTTCATCAGCCTCCATCTCTAGAGTATTGAGCACACTGTAATTACTACTCTTTCTCACCACTCTCCATTTCACAACATCAGAAGTGTTGAAAAGTCCAGCAAGGGTCTCACGCGTGACATACTTTTTGATTGATCCCTAAAATTGGGAAATCCATTTCCCAACATTAGGCCCTGGTGTCCGGAATCCAACCGAAAAAAAATTGTATGAAATTTGCCGGTTCATTCAAATTTTTTACTCGTTCGATTCACTAGTCCTCCATCAGTAATCTTACTCTAGATTCAAGTCACAAATAAAAAATCCAAAACAAGGAAACTGAATCAGCCTACTTTTGTTAGCGAAACGATTGCATCGTTAAATTGACCCTGATCCAAGAGGCCCTTCGGGGAAATTGGAAAAACGTCCTTTTTTCATATAAAAATGCAAATTGGAATCGCCCGAATTCCTATAGCCAGTCTGGCGGAAGAGAGCGGAAGAAGTGATCGTACATTGACGGAAACAACAGTCAATCTTAAGCGATGATGCGGATCCGTTGGACACTTAAAAAAAGTTTTCGGGCGTGGCACTTCTTACAAAACAATTCTTCCGTTCCTGGCTAAAAGTTTAGGTCCGCTCGTGATCTTTTAAGCATAAAAATGGATTAGCGAATAATTTTCCAATTTTTAATTTATTAACTTAACGAACAAGAACGTCGGTAAAACTGAGTCACAAACTCCACTCGAGTTGCATTGTGAGCTGAACCATGCATATAAAAACAGTTAAAAGTCTACTTTAACAAAAAAACGAAACGTCCGCACGGCTCTACTCGATGATATAATTCGGATGCACAACGAGGAATGGATCGTCATCGATGGCCAATTCGTTGGATGACCGTTGTAATCCGCTAGCCGACCGCAAATCCAGTAAAACGGAATCGTGTTGCCGTAACCGGTCAATCACTTTCTCGATCAACGTTTTCCTTTCAATCAGCTCGTCTTCCGAATCGATTTGGTCGGCAATCTGTTCCAGATACCACCCGACCAGTGTCGACTTTCGAATACCGTCCCGTTCCATTGCCTCGTCGTCCATACGCGATTCTTCGTTGCGCATGTGCAGCACCAGCATGTTCGATATGTTTTTGTAGTCCTCAAACGAAAGGGTCAATTTCTTTTTGGCCAGTGCCGGTGTCTGTTGCGCTGATCCATTCTCGGTCGGTTCTCCGTTTACGCGATCGTTCTGGAATGGACAACAAATCGTTTAGATTTTCAGTGCTAAAAGGTCGTTCGATAGAAACACTTACTTGTGCATTCTCCTGTACATTCTCGTCCACGTCCATATACTCGGCGTTTAGTTCATCTTCATCGTCCAAATGGATATCCGGTTGTTCGACTCTGATTATCGATTTATTCAGCAAACGATATGCTTCCTTCACGTGCTTCGGCTGAACTTCGTTGGAGCATTCCATTTTCGCAATGGCTTCACTCAATCTGACCATACTTTCCAGTTGTCGAACGGTTATACGCCATGTACCTTTGCCCGTACCAGATTCACGTTGTCTCAAATGGCCGTAGTTGGACACCAACAATTCGCCAGATTCTTCGTTGATGATAGGTTTGAATTGGCGTGCAAATGTTATGTACCGCAGCACTTCTTCCCTTGTGTACACCTGCTCAACGGCATCCTCAATATTCGAATGTAAATCGACAATTTTCCGAGCTATGGCATAGTCGACCACTTCGTTGCATTCGTCCACCAAAATGAAGAACAAATCGAACCGGGACATAATCGGTGCGCTGAGCTGAATATTTTGCTGCAATGATTTCGAACGGTCGTACCGGCCACCGATAGGATTTGCAGCAGCCAAAATCGATGTTCGTGCATTGAGTGTGGCCCGCACACCAGCCTTCGCCAAAGATATGGTCTGCTGTTCCATCGCTTCGTGAATGGCAACCTGATCTCTCGGGTCCATTTTGTCGAATTCATCGATGCAACAGATTCCATTGTCAGCAAGCATCAACGCTCCCGCTTCAATGACAAAATCAAAACTTTCTTCGTCTCGCACAACGGCTGCAGTCAAACCGGCAGCCGAAGAGGCTTTTCCCGATGTATAAACGGCACGGGGTGAAAAATCAGCCACCTGCAAGAATTAGGGAGCTCGATGATTGAACGGATGTTACTGTGCGCTCAAAGAGGACTTACCTGTTTCAGCAGCTGTGATTTAGCTGTACTTGGATCACCCACAATGCACACGTTTATGTCTCCTCGTAGCGATGTTTCTGCGAATAGAATAAACGAATTAATTTCGTGCCCTGACGCGCATCATTTTTGCGTGGACCTACTTTCCATTGTCGTTTTGGCGACTCCGCCAAACAACTGCAACAACACACCCCGTTTCACCTCGTCGTTTCCGTAGACCGACGGGAACAGACTGTTGATCAAATTTTGATACAAACTCCGGTCCTTCGACATCTCGTACACTTTGTTCCATTCGACGTCAGTCATTTGATTTTTCATATCTTCAGCAGTGACCTCACTCATTGGTAGATCAGTACCGCCGAAACGTGATGTCGTCGCCTGTACACTACAGGCCAAAAACGACATTCGATAGTTCAAGTCACGAACGCCTAGCGCCTTTAAGCCTCGAACACCTTCAGCGGCAGCTGCTTCACCTTGCTTATGTCTTGATCCGATGTCAGCCTTAGCGCCTGGAAATTGGAGCGATCCAACGTCTGGTACTACAATCAACGTACCGGTGAAATCGTAACGGTCGCCGGCTTGTACCGATTCAACAGTCTCGGCTCGCAGAATCACTTCGACCGACCGTGGTATACAGCCTCTGGGCAATTCGGCCTGTGTTTCTTGTATGCGCACTTTCTGGAAGTCGACGAACAACGACTTGTCCGTGTCCAGCATGAATTTGCGTCGATTTGAGCATACCGGATTTCGGCAGATCGTCGGATTGGTGTACTTGAATTGCTGTTCAACGTCTTTGACCTCCGTTTGGCAATCAAGGCAAATAAATGTTCCGAAAACCAGCTCGGGATGAACGGGATGCGTCCGGACCACTTGTCCCGATATACGAATTAGGGCACCAATTTTGGCCGTTGTCAAATCGCGAACCTTGTGTCTGGTCGGCACATCGGTGAAGGAAACGTAGCAAGCCTTCTCCTTCTTCAGTTCAGTGCGGTCCTTCACGAAATTCGAAACCGCTTGACACAAATACGGAAAAATTCTGTGTTGGGAATGGACGGTTCAAATGAATAGTTGTGGATCAGGTGGAAATGTAGTGACACCTACCTGTAATACTCCTCGATTATTGTCGTTGCGAGATTTTGGTTGTACTTCTCGACATCGTAGAATTTCACCTCCAGTGTTGATCGATCAGGCTGATCCAGGTCCTGCACTTTTTCGTAGTACTTCATTTCACCATCCTCTTTGAACCTGCGGATGAAGCGAAAGATTTTGCATTAAACTGCTTGAAATACTCGGGTCCGTCAACGGTTAACAAAAACACTCACTCTTCCAAAAAGTCTTGAAACAGTTTCTGGCAACGGACTCCCACATCATCTTTGACACGCAATTGACCGATATTAGCGTCAGCAACATCCATCGTCTCTTAGGGATAGGTTAATCTTGGGAACGAAACGTTATGAGTTTAGCGCTTAGTGAGGCAACAGAAATCTGCTTTACAGGAAAACACAATCAACAAATGTGACGGTCAATTTGGCGCGAACCGAATGTCAATGTCGAAATGTTTCCTTAAAGTTATGGTAGATGGCAGTCTCTGAAATGATGACCCCAGTAAATCAATGTCGAAGTTTGAAATATATGGTTCGGGCGGTAAACACAAAAGTATCCTTATGTGCTTCAGTAAAATGCAGTAATAGACTATTATGATCAGAGCGAGAAAACCGAAGACTAGTTATTATAACTTGCCTTGGAGTACTTGTCAAAGTATTTGCTTCTCTTTCGTCATAACACTCTGCAATATGTTACATACTTGAACTTGTAAGTCAGAGCGGCACAAGTTTGAATGTGTTTCTGAGCAATCGGTTAAATCAGCTCCATTTACTTTAGTATGACGATTAAGGCACCCTATAAGAATTTGCTCGTTGCCCTTTCTGATTCTATCCATTCACTCGATTTACTCCAACTGTACCTTACATGAGTGTGGTATGTGAATTCAAAAAACTTCCACGAAGGTGGGCAGTAGTGGTGCACTTACGTTTCATAATCATGTAATAGTGCATTACTTGCCAATAGGACAAATGATGGAAATGGTACTTCTTGAGTTAAATCGCAGGCGAGACATTTCTAATTACCACATCGATTAAGGCCAAGTGGTCGGGTAAAAGGTATTTTACTTAAAAATTCGGGATGAATTTTCGCCGCTGTGATCAAAAGTTCACAAAATCAAGACCATCTCTCTTTGAGTATCCAAAAAGTAAATAGTTATTTACTCACTTCGTTCGGGCTACAATCCGCGAAATTGCCTAAAATATACCGTCGACAACAGATGCGTATACAACTTTTCATGCTGAGGGCCTAGATTACGAGAAAAATTCCGTAATTTATGCCCAAGGCATGAAAATGTTACTGAGCTACCATACAAGGAGGAAGAAAGGTGATCATCTGTTATCGAAGAACCGACAAAGAAAGAGAAAGACGTACGGTCTCACATAGCTCACATAGCAAAACGAATGTTGGTTAAACAAATGAAACAAAAGATTATGAATTTAGAACTAAGTGATACTTCGCTCCAACGAAGTAGATCACGGATTAACCTTTTACAGACGCTGAGCATATGACCAGTATGATTATTACTTCCATCGATCAAAGTATTTTTAATCGGTTGATATCAAATCTTGTACTTCAATTCTTTTTAACATGCATTTTACTGTATAACCGACCATATTACCCAGAGCTAGTCAATGTTTTTGTCGTCGTTATCGATAACAGATGAATAGTATGTGACAGGTTAACTGATCCGAGTAACATATTTGTCGCTTGTAATAGTACATTATGTACATTTACTTGTCAAAATAAAAATTTGGAACCTCGTATGTACAGTGCAGCTTTATGTGCTTCTGGTCGGTAAATGCGAAAAATGTACTCGAAAAATTGCATTTACCGACCGAAGTTCGTAATAGTATATTACTTCCGAGGTTCCAAGTTGTGTACTTGGAACCTCGTAAGTACAATGCTTTACGTGATTAGGCAATGTAAATGAAAACGAAACCTGCCGTAACACGTAAAATATTAAAAGTGTTTGTTATAGACCGGGAGCCTGTGCACATATCATTCTCTCTTGAGGTATTTGCCTAATTGTTGCCTCGATATGGAAAACAGTTTTATTCTACCAATTTCATTTCTGAGGCTGGTGTGGCTGTTGAAAAGTTATCAAAACCCGAAAACTTGCACTTTTCTCACAAAACTTTTTCCAGTTACACTAGCCGTAGAGGGTCATTAGAAAGGTAATCAGGACATGTACTATTGAGCCGAATAGGGACTTTTTGAGTGTAAAATTCATCCACACTGAAATATGTACAGTTAAAGTTTCCGTTTACACTGTTCTGTAAGAACGTACATGATCGTGTGGGGTATCATTTGAAAGGTAATTTTATGTGCTTTTGGGTCTTATACGGTTTGGATGCACATTTCAACTTCTACTTCATCGTAGATGCATCCAAACCACATAAAACAATATTTGGCGGAACAGCACATAAAATTACCTTTCAAATGATGCCTTCCTAGCGTTGCATTGGGATATCTCATCCCAAATGACGAATGCAATTTTTATTGAAAATGCCTGTCGTGTGCTTACAAATTAAAAATTCAAAAATTTGACTGGTCGGGTACGATCGAGACCTCTCAATAAAGATTTTCTTTCGAAATTTCATTCCACAACAACGAAAGCATTTCGACGACAACTTGGATTTTCTAAGGTGTGTGACCGCTGATGTAATTCGTATCGAGAAGTCACAACGTAGGTCTCAGGTCGTGGCCTTATGAAAAGATGAAATTACAAAGACAGTGCTCAGCAATTTCAGCATTACTTCTTAGTCATCCGGAAGCAAGAACTGAAGTCACCTATTCTCATAACAAAATGAAACAGATGCACATCGCTCATTTGAATGTTCAAAATTTGTCGTGTATTTGACATCAGCTTAACATCGTATTCTACAGAAGTAAAATGGAAAATATCTCAGATGCACATAGGTCAGCAAAACGCCAGAATCATAATTATGAATGGAATGGCCGCTTTCCTCTACCACGACCAGCACCACGACCGACTTGTCCTCTATTCAGCGTACCACGATTGATTCCACGCTGCTGCGGTGACGAGTCTAAAATCAATGAAAAAAAAAACGTTTCCGTTGACCGATTGTGTAACAAATGTGGAATAGACTGGCGAATCGAACTTACCGCCGTCCCAAACGATGGGAACTAAACGTTGACTGTCTTGTCGTGTTTGACGTGTTGTTCGCTTATCGGTTACCATTTGAGTGGATTCAGCTTCGCGATCTTCACCCTGAAACAGAAGACAAATGGGAAATGAAGACTCAGTGGTCATTGTGCAGTCGATAAAACATACCTGAACTCCGTCTTGGCCGGAAGAAACCCCATCAGCATCAACATCATCGTCATCTTGAGCATCTGCTTCGGTCACATCATTCTTGTCATCTGTCAGCTGTGATGTTGATGCGCTATCATCGAAAGTGTTTTGGTCTAGAAACGACAGACCGTGTCATTACTGGATGCAATTGCAATCTTCAAAATTGAAGCAAATTTTACCATTCTCTGCGTCCGTTACCATTATCTGTGGCACGGTTCCTTCCGTGCTTGTTCCAGCAACTGGTTGCCGCTGGTCGGCTTCCTTATTTTCGTAGGAATAATCATCGCTCAAATCGACGACAACAATATCATCATCTTGTTGTGCAGGAGGATTGGCTGAGCTACTCTGACCGCTGTCGCCAGAACCGTCCAACAGATTTAATTCTACGCGGGTGTCGTCCATGCCTTCAATTGATGCAACGACAGTGCGGTTCGCATTCGATTCTCCAAATGTAAAACGAGATCCATGTGGAACGGTTGGATGGGGTGAACTCACTGCCTCGCTGAAACTGTAAGAAGATTAGCCAATTAAGCGAAAAGTTGTAAAAATTAAGCGTTTCCAATCACTCACCCATCAGCTCTTCGAGCCACATATAGCGTCGGTGTACTAGGAACGATACTGTCATCGGTCATCTCTTCGTACGCCTGTTGAATAACTAAGCTCTGCTGCTGTTGTTGTTGCTGCTGTTGCTGTCTCGAAGGTGTCTGTGTCTGTCGCCACAGATTTGCTTGACTCGAAGAGCCGGCATCACTTCCGCTGCTAATCGTCTGGATTTGTTGATTTTCTTGTCCTGACGCTGACAATTCAATCACTTCGGCTGGAGTACCTCGCGCCTCAGATGATGCTGCTAATCCACTGGAAGATTGATTCGGTGCATTGCTGCTATCGTCGACATCCACTTCGTTGTTGTCATTCGGAACAGCATCTTCGTCGATTTCGATGCCTTCACCATCATCTTGGCCAAACGATTCGATTTCATCCGTGTCGCCGTTATCAGCGTCAAAATTGTCGTCCACATCAGCCACTGTTTCATCATCCATATTCTCTTCGTCGTCATCCTCACTATCTACCGCTACTACGTCGTCCTCTTGGTCACGCTGTGAAGAAGTTGGAACTTGATATTCCACGTCCAAACCGGACTCAGTCACACCTTGGAATGTTTGTTCGCCGACACGAGTGCGCTTATTTTGCGGTGAATTCTTTTCAGACGCAGAAGACTCTTCAACTCCCGTCGAACTATCGCCATCAGCATCGCGAGGACGTTTATGGCCTGCTTGCGAAGTAGTGACAGTATTACTGGATGAAGCTTGGTGGTGACTGCTCATTGCTGTTATAAATGATGAACTGGACGAACCAGATGTGCTGGCTGCTTGATCAACCACTTGCTGAGACGGAACCGAAACATTTTGTGGAACGACTTCCACCCGTGGCGATACCAGTGCAACAGTTTGCTGTTGTAGAACCGCTTGTGAAGACGTCGATGAAGATGACGACGATTCGTTTGTGTTCACAGACAAACTCTCAGCCTCTTGGGTGCTTTCAGCCGAAGCGGGACCCATGGGTGGTACAGCGGCAACAACAACTGCAGCTGAACTTGTAGCTGGCATGTAATCGGTATGTGAGCTTGTCGGCGATGAGGACATTGCCTCAGCTGTTGATGTGTTACCGGTTGTGTGAACTTGTTGTTGTGGTGGAACTAGAGCTGTGGTCACATTTCCAGCCGATGACGACGAACCCTGAACAGCTGCAACGTTGCTGGTTTGACTGGTGGGAAGTACAGCAGCAATACGACTATTTTGCACGGGCACTGGTCGGATACTGGCCAATGGTGTATCGCCACCTCTACGTGGATTAACGGTTGCCGACTGTTGAGCACTGGGAGTAGCCATTGGTTTCACATTGGCTGTTCTGGCTGGATCAGATGGACTCTTCTCAATAGTTCCGGAACTCGTGGATGGTTTGGAGCCCTGTTGTTGGAATTGTCGATGTAACTGATTGACTCGTGTGTTGAGCGTTTCATTTTCTCGTGTTAGACGAGCAATGGTTTCTTGTCTCGCAGCTTCCTGATCCAACAATTCTTTCATTTTGGCTTCCAATTGACTCTTCAATGCCGCAACTACTGAATCGTGCTCGGATCGACTCTGTTCGCATGTCTGCAGTTGAGTTTTGGACACTTGATAGTCACGAGTGATTTGTCGATTCGTTTCGGTTAATGCCGCAATCCGATTTCTGGCATCTGTTAAAAGGTTTTTGTCGTCTTGCTTCTTCAGATTTTCAATCTCTTTCTGCAACTGTTCGATTTCCTCCTGTCGCGCCAACAGTTGATTGGACAGCTCTTCCACTTTTTTCGCTTGAATCTTTTCCATTTCGGCTCGGGCAGCTAATGCGGCAGCGTCAGCATCGTTTGTTGCGGCTGCCTGTTCTTCTAAGGGCTTGGCAGCCAGATCCGCCTGACGAGTATCGACGTTTGATTTCAGATCAAAGTAGGAATCTTTGTACTTTTTGGCAATTTGACGGATCTGAATCTCCTTTTTCTTGATTTCTAATATTAGATTTTCCTTTGACGTCAGTTCAGTTTGAACGGCCTTGATGTCGTCCTCCCTCTTCAGTATTTGACTCTTAATTTCAATGATTTCTTGGGTCAATCGTGTATTCTGTTGTTTCAATGCATTGAGATCGTCTTGAATCTTCTTCTTCTCCTCCATCGTGGTGTGCAACAGTCTTACATTCGCAGCTAGCTCCTGTTCCGTTTTGGCTTTTTCATTCGTCATCGTGGCCAGCAGAGCGTTCACATTACTTACGGTATTTTTTTCCACCGTCAACATCTTCGCCAAATTTTCTCTTTCGTTCTGAAGTCGCTTGAATTCTTCGGGATTTTTGTTATTCCTATCAACTAAATCGGATGATCGTTTCCGCCAGTGATCGACATTGTTGCGCAGCATTTGATTGACATGAGCCTGCTCCTCGTTCTTGGCTGTCAGCTCACGATTCTTCTCCTGCAACGGGAACAGTTCGTCTTCCACTTTCGTCACTCTTTCGGTCAGATCGTTGACCTTAGCAGCAAGAGCTTCCTTTTCCGCACGCAGATGAATGTTGCTCTCGGTCACAGAATTCAACGTTTCTACTTTACGCATTAGTTCTTCGTATTTCGAAGCTGACACAGCATTGGGTGCATTAATTGGCGCTTTGGCAACGCTCAGTTGGCGTGATTGTTCGGTCAGCCGTTTCTTCAGTAATTCGATTTCACTCAACAGGCGAGTATTTTCGTTCTTTAATATCTCCAGTTTCGTAACCGAACAGTCCTTCTCCTGACGCAAGTAAGTAATGACCTTCAGGAGTTTGTTCGACGACACTTCTTTAGCCTCATCATCGGTAAGCGATCGGTTGAGGAACGAACCGTTGATAGACTCATTCATCGAATCGTTCGACGACCCAGCTTTGTTACACTGCGCTTGCAAGTGGTCGTGCAGGGCGGTATTTTGATTATTCAAGTACTCCAACTTCTGTTCCAGTTCCATTTTGTCTTCGTTCAACTTTTTGTTTAAATTCTCGAATTCCGACTGGCTGGCCTTGAGAATGTCGATGGCAACATCCTTTTCGGCACGGACTTGATCGATTTGCTCCTGACACTTGTTCAACTCATCCTTGCACATAGTCAACGCTTGAATATCGGCCGAATGCACCTGCATTTCATTCGAATACTTCTGTTCAATGGTTTTCAGATCGATTTTCAGTTGATTGGTTTCGGTACGCAGGTCACGCAGTTCACGTTCCCGTTCGCTGATTTTCTGCAGTGCATCCTTCAGTTCCATGCGAGCCTTATTTTCGGCGGCAGCATCGAACATACTCGAATCGGTTTCCATTACTTGCAGCCGAATCTCTGTCTGTAGTTCGTCAACCTTGGCGGACAATTTCGCTTCACTGAGTTGAGCGGCTTCCAAGTCAGCTGCCATTTTAGACTTCCAAGTGTCGAAGCTCTCTTTCTGTTTCAGGGCTTCTTCCTCCCATTCGGTTGCCACTTGACGCAATCGTGCCTCTCGTGCTGCGCTAACAGTATTTTGTGTTGTCAATTTCTGAATTTCAGCAGCCGCATTCAACACTTGCAGCTCCAACTCTTTGATTTTGGCATTTTCACCGACCGCAGGAACATCGATGTGGGTCATGGTCGGGGAATTTTGCATTTTATTGATCAATTCGTCGAGTTGCTGATTTTTCAACTCGATCTGCACCTGGGCATTTTTCAGTTGCGCTCTCAACGTTTCCACCTCCAACACTTGGTCGTTGATCTTTTTCTCCGAATCCTCCGTTTCGCTCTTTATCTTGGCTATTTGCCGGCGATATTCATCCTGCTCCTCCTGCAATCGACGACGCAGAGCAAAACATTCGCGACTCGTATCATCCAGTCGTTGTTCCATTTTGGCACGGCCATCAGTCTCCCATCGTTCGAACGATCCACGGATTATTTCCAGATTGTTTTGCAGGGTACTGTTGGTGACTCGTTCGCGACTCAGCAATTGGTATTGCATTTCGAGATGACGATTCTCGTTGATGATTTTGTTGTTTTCGCGCTGGAAATGCTCACATCGAGCCTCGAGCGTTTGCAGTTTTTTCATTGTGCTTTGCGCCTCTTCGCGCATGTATTTGGCTGCAAATGAGGGAACAAATTATTGGAAAAGTGAAAACCGACGAACAAAATTAGTGAAATTTGACTTACCAGCTGTTTCGTGTTTGGCGATCGTTTTTTCGTGCATTTGGTTCCGTTCCTCGAGCGATTGGATTTTATTCTTGTAGATCCCGACGTTGTTCTGCTGAGTTTTGATCTGTTCGGTTAAGAAGGTGGCTTGCGTTTGTAATTTACAATTGGCCGTGGTAAGCTCTCGCAATTCATTTCGCTCACTTTGGAATTGTTCGTTCATACTTTTGACGGTGTTCTTACACTCCTTACGGAACTCAGTGTACTCTTCCTTCAGTTCCTGCAACTGTTTCACCCTGTCATCGAGCATCTGTTCAAGATCGGCCACTTTCTTGTCGTTAGCCTCTTTCGATCCACCGAACGATCCATTCAATCCAGCCGCATCACCCACATCCATTCCGGTCATGTGCATAGACTGATCACCAGTCATTGGTTTATGGTTTTCTTTCATGAGATCGCAAACCATTTGCTTGTACCGATCCTTTTCCTTCAAACAATTGCCGAGCAACTCTTCGTTGGCGCTTCTAGCTTGTTCGGCATCCTGTAACCGTTTCTCATAGCTGGCACATTTTGCTTCGTACGTTTCGATGTCGATGCTGTTCTGGATCTCCTCCATTTCCTCCAGTTTCGTGCTCAGATCGCGCACCAACAACAGCAATTTTTCGTTGTTTTCCTGCATCTCGACGATGTTGTTGAACGTAACCAATTTGTTGGAAATGACTTCATTGGCCGGCATATCGGACGATATTGACTGGTCCTGTTCGGACGACGTTCCGCCCCGTGAACATTCGATTTCATTCAATAAATAGCACACCTGTCGGGCGAGATCATTTCGACTGGTTTTCAGCTTCATATTTTCGCGTTCCAAGTAGCCGAATTTCGATCGACTGTTGGCGAGCTCATCTCGGATCACAACCCGTTCGGCAATGTAGTCATCAATTTTACGGGTCAATTCTTCGTTGAGCGAGACAGCCTTTTTGTATTCCACCTGCACACGTTCGAATTCGGGCGCCTTTTCCTGTATGTCCTGGTAGACCGTTTCGAATTGCAATTTCAGATTGGCAATGTCTTGATCCTTCACTTTCACTTGTTCCACGAGACTGAAATATCGTGTGCAAATTTCGGTAAATGTGAGACCGCTCTTCAAGCGACGATGCATTGCATTGGCAGATGGTATGTAATTGTCGACCACTCGTTCCTGATTTTCTTCGTCGGCCTTTTCCAGCATTTCATTGACCACCTTCAATTCTTGCTTCAGCTGTGCGATAATGTCGTCCTTTTCATCCAATTCCAGTTGATGCTGATCGTTGCATTCTTTCAATTTCGTTTCGTACACACCACACTGGTCAATTGTTTCGTCCAGTATTCGTTGGCGCTCTTTCATGCCCGCACTCAGTTCATCGATCTGTGCACGATAATCGTCACAATTTTCCTTGTGCATTTCGGCTAATTTGACTTTGGCATCCAACTCTTTCTGGTAATGTTCCATTAGACGACACGACTCGTTCATTTGATCTCTCAATTTCTGAATGTTGTCGCCACATTGACTGGTCAGAGTTTCATTGGTGTCGGTCAACAGTTGAATGGTTGCATTGGCGTTGCGCAATTCTTCAGTCTTACGTTTCAAATCGATTTCGGACTGGACGTTTATCGATGTCAGTTCGTGACGCAATGCCACCGCTTCGGCCATGGTTCGGTTCAAATTGTCTCTCAAGCTGGCTATTTCGCTGTTCAAAAGCTCCTTTTCCATATCCATTTGCCGTTCCTTTTGGCTGAGCGTCTGCTCTTTACCGGCGATTTCATCGAGATGGGCCAATGCTTCGAACTTGGCTCCAACAGCCGACTGAAGCTGCTCCTCCAGTTTTTTTACAACTCCGTTCAAATGATCAATGTGGACGTCCTTACGATCCGACATTTTGAGCAATAGTTCCCGTTCATCTGCCAAATCGTTGCGTTTCTTCCGATGGTCATTCAACTCCGATTCTTGTTGAGCCATTTGGCTGGTTAATTTCGTCACTTCAGTGGTGGCAGCTTCCACTTTATTGTTTAAATCGGCAACGGTCAGTTTAAGAGACTCATTCTCCGTCTCGATTACAGTTACTTTCGATGTTAGCTGGTCATTTTCCAGACGAAGAGTTTCTGTGAAAAAAATTGAAGAAAAAAAAATTGTAAAGACACAAGGCTTGAAGTATTGAATTTTGAATCACAGTGGAGCGACGAAGGAACTATTTTGCATTTTCTGACTCTCTATCAGTCAAAAATTTACTTTTTGAAAATGAAAACTTGAATTCGATTTTTGTCTCGCGAGACAATAACCTAGGACTGAAAACACAGTAACTGAGTAAACACGCATCCGATGGTCCAAATGACGTTTGTGGTTCCGATGCAACCCCCAAAAAAATAAATTGAAAAAGTAATGGGACAGTTATTGGTGAGCTGGTTATTTGAATAAATAATTGTTAACAACCTATCGTTAGTCCAATATCGAAGGATGACAAAAGTGGCTAAAGCTGATTTTCCCTCATTTGCGGGGTGAAAGTAGCATGAAATGAAAATTACTCATACATTCGATATTGTACTGAAAATAGGTAGTGGAGACCTATGGAGTGGTAAGATGACCTCACGGCACCTGCTGCACCAATAACTGTAGCGTTCCGTTACTTTTCATTTTTTTTTTTTTTTCGTTTGTGAAGCGCCAGGAACTACAGACGTCATTCGGACTGACATATATGTACATGATACGGACTCAAGACCTATCCAACGCATTATGTCACCATTTGTATATATATTTCAACAGTTTCAAATTGTTGCCTAATTAATCGGAAATTCACTGTCAGTGGACAAGTTTTGTCGGCTCGACTAAAAAAACATCAATGAAATTTACCGGTTTCGTGCGAAAATTATGTCAAACACACAGCGTAGACAACATCCAATTCAAATTTTGACGCAACGGGGTCTTTGAATTTGAGATGCACTGACATAACATAGTTCAGAAAAAGAACGGAATTACATAAACGAAACGACCACGACAGTAGTTCGACTTTGTCGGGGACTTAAAACTCGGTGACGTTTCATTCAATATCCAATCGTTCCTTTTCCAGCAGACAAACTTCGTTTGGGACGCTACATTCAATTGAAATTTTGTGGAAATCGGTTCCACGATAACATTTTCCCAATACAAAGCGATTTGCTGCAATCGAACAAGAAAATAGTCCCGACGGTTGAGGTTATGTCTGAAGAAATGAATAAAAAAAAACCTTTCCCCCATCGGTCCACTGTGGTTCAAAGAACCGAAAAATTCAATTAATCATGTCGCATATGCTCACCATAATTCTGTTGTGTTGTATCGAACAGAACCTTCGTCGTCATGAAGTCTTCATTACGGGACTCGCAAAATGTTTCCAACTTTTTCGCAATGTCCGACGGTATTTTATCCATTTCATCGGTTTCCAGGGCTTTGCTTAATAGCTCCGTTTTTGGCGTATCCATGATGATACGCTTAATCTTAATTCACTACTTTGTAGATGTGCACAGTAATTATTTTCGTTCGCCGGAGAATTTTTGTAAACTTTTTTGTTATACTTAAAGTCTTCTGTCTGGTTTTCTTGCCTCCAGTCTTATATTTACAGTACGAAGTTGGCAACGTTCTTTCAGAGAGCGATCAGCCACGGTTGTCCCAGGTGGTAAAACATTTGACAGATGTAATGGCGCGAAATGTACATATTTCTAAATACAATATTCATCAACTGTTGTAGACAACGGAGACAACAATGAGCTCTAAACAATTTTGTCTTTAATTGCCACATCTGTGTTAAGTCAATTAGCCGACACATCTGACAAAACAGATAGGTCTCAGTAGATTCTGTAAACTGTTCGAAGCGTACGAAGTCATGTGGATTATGATAAGCAGGGGACACACCACTTTCCATACGGATAATTCACCACATCATACAAATTCGTATTTGGTGTTTTATTTTGGAAGGAAAAGCTGTGTTCCCGCGTAAACTTTTTTTTTTATTCAAATAGGCGAAAAAAAAGACTGCTCACAATGGCGCAGCCCGTAAAAAAAAACAATCTTTTCAAAAATAAAATGTTACAACAAATAAAAATCATCTACTCTATCCCGTCCTAAAGTCCCCAAAATACACGCAGCGTTGCCTCTTTGGATCGCAATTGAAATTTTCTGTAACAAATAGTCCATCGAACGCGGTTCCCCGCGTAAACAATTTTCTGACAAACATTTTTTTGTTGAAAAATGAATGCTCGCCTCGAATTTTATAGATTAAAGCCACCTCAATCGAACACAAATTCTGTTCTTGTCAAGTATTGTAATTTCAATAATTGTACGCAGTCACGAGAATTCTTCCCAGACAATGTATGGAATAATTGAGGCTATGCTGTACAACTATGCCGATGAGTACGTATAGACACTAATAGGTATACGAGGTCTCGGGCTGTCACAAAGGACAAATGCTTATGGACAGCATATTTCCGATTAACTTGTCATCTGTTATCGATATTGACGACAAAAATAATAACAACCTCTGGGTAATACTGTCATTTATACAGTAAAATGCATGTCACAAAAATTGAAGTACAAGATTAAAAATAATTTAATCGATGGAAGTAATAGACCCGATATGATCATATGCATGTCGTCAGGTAACAGGTTAAGGGCAGGCGTTCACATTGCTAATGAGAATCATTCCTAACCGTGGTCAAGGAAATACGGAATAGAAAACTGTTGTCATCAATCGTCGTTGGATTCGGACGATATGGTTTCTTCAAAGTTTCTTTAAATAAAATAATTTCTAGAACTACGGACCCAATTGAACGGAAATGGAACATAGAACCTTTTTTTTTGATGATGTGGAAGAGGATGCTGGGATCGGAATCTCATTTTTTTCTTCTTTAAATCTTTGGCTAACGACTTATCTATCAACGAGTCTGACCACAGCACTGCTCGTACCATGAACACTGAATAGACAAGTGTCGAATTTGGAGGGTTAAGTGATACGAGCTACCACTTAGGATTGTCCTCTATGGTACTAACGCAGTGCCTACTACTATATTTTCATCAGCCTCCTAATATTTTCTATGTTCATTATTCATGCTCGAAGCAGTGCTGTGGTCTGACCAAAAACATTTCTTTAGTAAAAACGAAGCATTTTATTTTCTTGGAAAACGAAGATCACAAATAAATTTTTAGTTCATTTGACGAACCACTGTTACGGCTACAAAATCGTAAAACAAAACACTTCTGTGATTTTGATGATTGTAATGGAGTCGGATACAAACGTAATACACCTGGTGCTTATAATGTTTCGTGCGAAAATGGAATCTCTTTGGGCGGTGTTCCGTTCGCTATCAGCCAAACAGATCCACTGGCTGCTTCTTTGATGACAGTCATCAAACCTTTTGCCACATGCTCCATGCTGTGAACGCAAATCGTGGCGTTAAATTGTGAGGAACCAAAATAGCACACAAAACTTACGATTGGGGTACAACACCCTTCATATCTGCCTGCCAGGCTTTCTCATGAGCTGGTGATTTGAATTTGTTATTTTGTGGGACGGCACTTCCATTTTCAGAGCATAAAAGACCTGGACATAAAGCAATGACACGTACACCTGATGTGCTATAGTGATAAGCATCCTGAAAATAACGTTTCTTTAGATGAACCTTTTGCCACAAAAGCCGACAGCCCAACTTACACCACAGGATCTCGATAATCCCAAAATCGCATGCTTCGTGGCTGTGTATATTGGCGGTGAAAACACTTGTGGCCGAAAGCTAGCTGCTGACCCGATATTGACAACAACACCCCCTTGTCCACCTTTATCCCGTCCCATGAACTGGAGGCCCAGTAAAGTACCTCGTATGGCACCGTTCTGAATGAAATAATCGAAAATTCGATTGAAATGGATTCGATCGACACTGAAGCATGTAATGACAAATAGTTATCGTGGAAACTCACCAAATTCACATCTACTTCAAGCTCCCAAAATTTGTCGTTCATAATTTCGGCATTATTCACCACAATATCCAATCCATCGAACTCGGCCAGCGTACTCTGAAACGCCTCTTCGTATTGGACGTAGTCGGTAACATCACAATGGCAGAATAAAATTCTGTCCTTGCCAAATGTCTCGCTTAAATATTTCTGAGCATTTTCACCGGCATCCGAATCCAAATCACATATGGACACCTTAGCGCCGTGTCGCAACAATTCCTCACAGAAGGTACGGCCGAGACCAGTAGCACCTCCCTGAAAATGTTATGTCGCATGAAGAATTGACGAGAACGATGAAGGTTCGTTTTGTCCTTAACAACCGCATCATTTACAAGCGATAAGCGCATATTAATCTATTTTCCACTGTCTTTTACTCCTTTTACTCCTTTTATTTAACCTACCGCCCAATTTTTATAAAAAATCTTTTACTTCACTGGTTGAATTTCCATGTGGTTAATTGTTCTGACACCTACGATTCCGTCACCCAAATTGGAACGGTCCAATGCATATTTTCCATACTTTGAATTCAAGGTAACAATGCGAAAGCGTCACAAAAAATGAAAACTTACCGACACCAAAGCAACTTTTCCCTTTAAATCCATCGTTGAAATTCTGGTCAAAAATCTGAAACGACAACCGGAATGTTATTTGGAAGCTCCTTACCGTTTAACGAATAGCAAGCATATTGCCAGAATTTTAACAATCGAGTTTGCTACTTCTTTGGATCGAAGTACTTTCGACTGACTGAAACACAATCTTCTACCTCATTAGATTTAAAGTTAAATTTTACTGCACTTTTATAGCAGAACATGAAGAGCTAATCGCTTATTTTAGTCGTCACTATCAGTAACAGATGATATAGCCGGTTGCTTAAATTCGTCAGCCACTCTGCATAATTCTTAAAATTTTGTAATTTGAACAACCCAGCTGGACATGTTCAAAGGGAATTTTTCATCTTTAATTGTCTAGCCCGAATCTCTCCCATAAATTAGTAATTTAAGTGACTTTTATTGGAGAAAGTCGGACATCTCTAACGACGATGTTTAAAAATAGTCACAGAAGCATATTTACAGCTACTTTGTTACTTCTCCCCTTTGGCTCCAATGGCCCACAAACTCTGATATCTGGAATCAAGGAATCTATACGAGTTCAATGAGCTATCACACGTTTTCAGATAGTGCAAATCGCCTATGTTAGTAAGTTAGTTAGTTCCTATGGAAAAGTGGATCCAGCGACTCCTAAACGTTTCTATAGATTTTCCTGAAATTTTGGTCATAGGCTAATAATGGCCCAGGAATAAGAATGGATTTTTCAAAAGTTATACAAAAGCCATATAAAAGGTGTGTATTGTTTTGGGATGTGTTTCTTGTTGGCAATTGCGTGAATTATTAAGTTTTAACTTCCACTAGGTTGGTTCTTAAATTTGGGATGACAGATGATTCCTCTGGCACTTCCTAACTTCTATCGGATTTTTTGATAGATTTGGGCTGATTTCGATATAAGTGAGGTGTTCCTAAATTTTGGGATGACAGATGATTCCTCTGGCATTTTCTAACTTCTATCGGATTTTTTGATGGATTAGGGTTTTTTTCGACATAAGTGAGGTGTTCCAAGGTTGGTTCCTAAATTTTGGGATGACAGATTCCTCTGGCATTTCCTAACTTCCATCTGTTAGTTTGATGGATTTCGGTTGTTTTCGATATAAGTGACTGATTTCTCAAGAATTTTTTAATTTCCATAGGGTTTTTTGATGTTGTCGGAATGACATACTTACAAAAGTGGTGATATCAGTCAAAAAACCCTTAAAGGGTAAATGTGACGCAAGTCCTTTATCTGACTTACAAAATAACTGATATCGCTGAGGGTGACCTATTGCTAGGAAAATGGTTAAAAAATGTACTGAAAGAATTGTAACGGAAGAAAACCGAATCATCTGCCACTTGTGACGAAAATTTCTTTTTGTAAAATTTTCTTTCACAAATTTTTTGGGTCAATTTTTTGTTGATAAAACTTTTGCGTATGGTGCACGATGCGTCACCCCCAGCGATATCAGTTATTTTGTAAGTAAGATAAGGGACTTGCGTTCACATTTACCCTTTAAAGGTTATTTTGACTGATATACATTTTCGGAATTTAATTGCTTTTTTATGTCAGACTTTAAATCATTACAGCCGTGTAGACATACAAAAAATACAATAAAACAGGGCCTATTCGTGAAATTTATTCTTGAAAATAGTCGATGAAAATTGTCGAATTAAGAATTTCGAAAATTTTCAACAATTTGAATTTTCAAAATTCTCAAAATTCTACAAAATGCAGAAAATTCTTACAGTCAAAGGCAGTCAGTTTTCAGCATGAATTTGCTTCAGCTGTTTTTCAGCTGATCCACACAAACAATCACAACCGTTTATAAGTCTTTATACGGTTTTAACACTACCACGCGCGTGCGTGTATCAGCTTCAACCGTATAAACAAGGAAAACCAGTTTTGATTGTATGTGTGGATCAGCTGAAAAACAGCTGAAGCAAATTTATGCTGAAAATTGACTGCCTTTGACTGTAAATTCTTAAAAAAATATCTTAAATTCTTTAAAATTCCATAATTTCTAGTAAAAATTCCCGAAATTCTCTAAAAGATTCTTGAAATTTTAAACTTTTAAAATATTCAAGAATTTCGAGAATTTAATTTCTTAAATTTCCTGAAATTATCGAAATTTGTGAAAATTTTCTTTAAAAAATGCCTGAAAATAGGCGCTGTAATAAAGTTAGGAAAAAAGTAGCCATACACTTCAGACAGGAATAATTAGATTGTAAAATGAGCACCACCGCACAACTTCCGTTGAAAATTCACTTTACACATAATCCACTTTTTAGCATATAGCGATGTTGTATATCAAACATTCGGAATATGCCACAGCCAGACTAAACAATCATAAAAATTTATTTCTTTTGCCTACACTTTCCCCACTTTCCCATTCCGATCGTATGCAATCGTATGTACAGAAAAAAAAAATTGTGGGCCCACAAGCGGGATAGAGGAAATTATAAATTCTTCAAAGAAATCGATAAGAGAAATTTGTCGGGCTTTTCACTTATTTTATCTATGACTAATTGAGTCTTTCTTTGGGACAAAACAATAACCGCGATCTCCACAACACTATAGGAGGAGACGATTCTTAATTCTATTCCAACTTTAGAATTTATTTACCTATTGCAAGCGGTTCGCTTTTCTTAACTTCTCCGTTGATAATACAGTAGCACGGTTCGTTTATCACTTTTTTATTGCACCGTCCTGAATGAAATCCCTTCAAGTGAACATATTACCAAACAATCGGATCAATTTTCGATTGAATTCACAATGTTTACTTGCTGGCAGAGATAAATTTTGTGTACAATTTTACTATCAATTTCACTATGGTATTACACGCCCAAGACGACAATGGAGTTCGCGAATTCAAGGGTAGAGCGCAGGTGCAGCACACAAAAAAAGGGATTTATGAAAAAAGCACATAAATACAATGAATGAATCACCGCCGAAGTGTTATGTTATATGAACGACGACGTTATAATGTTCAATTGAAACTTTTAGCTTTTTCCGCTTTAGTGTCAACCCTCAGTGGATTGGAATAAACGAAACTTTTTTGAAACTTTAGAAATTAAAGTTTATCTTGGGATGAAAGGATAAAGACTACAGAAATATACCGAAATGCAAAAAAACTAGACTTGCCTGGAAATTTCATACTGCAATAGACTATTCACTAGGGAGATAAATAGGTCATTATTTCATGCTAGGGGATTATGATGGACACCCAAGAACTCGGTAATTGAATTATCCTCGTTTCAATTTTCTGTTATTTCTCGCATTATTTAAAATGACATATTCCAATGCCGTATTACTATGAGACAAGCATAAGTTTGAAATCTTTTGGTTTTGCATGCAGTCCTAACTCATAGGACTAGTGCTAAAAAAATCGGGTTGACACACTATAGTACAAAAAAGGACTTGAGATAGTTTATTGCATATTTTCGGCGTCGTTGTCGATAACCGGTTCTGATACATTCATTCATGGCCCTTGAATCAAGGGTTAAAGAAAAACCACATTTTAACAAGGTCCGTATTTTTAGTACAGTTTTCTAAGAAAATTCTCTTCTAAGTTCGTGGAGGCGCAACCAGAAAATGTGTTTGTGGTGAACTCAGAGGTGTCCTAATCGGTTCTTTCAGAACCTAGGTTGACAACTAGAGAATTTTCACGGATAGCTTCTTCTGACCAGTAAATTTGAACTAATCTGTGAGTAGTGTAGCATATCGAGGTTGAAGTAGGGACTCGGAAAATTTTCAGACTCAGCACTAACTCGAAAGTGAAAATTCAGATTCAGGTTAAATTCAGGTCTGGTTCGAGTACAACCCAAAATCGAAATTTCAGGTTCAGTTCGAGTTCGCATTGAAGCTGAAATACTACATTCAGGTTCCAGTCATGTTCTGCTTCAGGTCACCCTGACCCTGTTCCGAGCCTTAAGGCCAGGTTAAGGCGCCTTACTGCGCAATGCAAATAAATGTCATAAATGTCAATTGATGAAACGTTCGGAACGGTGACCAAATCAAAGGCAACGTTGTATATTTGCTTAACTCGCTTAATTTTTAAATCGTTCATCCATCAATTCATCGAAAATTCAAATTGTGAGGCATGAATACTTTTGGTGCATGGGTTAAATATAGAGATTACGTTTTTATTTCATAACTTTGAAGCAGGATCCTTACTCTTCATTATACATATCTTTCTGTTTCATTCAGGTGTTTCCTGGCAAAATGTTTTCGCTCTATGCAAATGTAGAAAATATCTACTGAACTGTTAAAATTTGGGTGCCAGCTGCACCTGTTCCTTCGGAACTAAGAATAAACATTCAATATTTTATACGCGTGCAATTTTCATTAAACATTTTTTTTGCTGGGAATTTATGTCGTAAAAGCAGGTAGAATTTTCCCCTTTTACATTTCTCCTACATCGCATGTTCTTCTCTCTCGTGTCTCTCTTCAAAAATAAAATTTCTCCTCGACACAAAACATATCTTCTCGCAGACACTGTAATACCTACCATTAAAGTTTTTCTTATTCACTGGGACGATTCGTACATGTCGAATATATCAAACCGAAAAAGTGTAAAATAATAAGAAAAGTAACACAACTTGAGCTCTTCCTCTGCTAATTTCTAACATTTTTACCAAGCCGATGTGTTTCAATTGTGAAAATAAACGAAATAGTTGAATTGAATAACAAATTAAATTGAATCGGATGACGGGTGTTCGAGTGAAATGTGGATAAATTAGTGAAATAATTGCTAAGGTGAAAAGAAGAAAAAAAAGTTTGGTTCCCCATTGATTGCTGTCAAATGTAAAATCGGACATTGAAAATAATAATAGAAAAAATGACCAACAAAACAAGTGATAAATAAGTTCTCATCGGAATAACAACATTTGCTGTGCCGTATTTGCATTGAATTCGTAAGTGTAGTTGGAATGAACCATTTAGAAATTACAATTTTCGCCGAATTGATTATGTTTTTTCGATGGAAACATGAAGCGTTCATGACTGACAATTTCGTGCATCTTTTCTTTTCCGTGTTATGTTTTGCTGTTTCACTATGTCCACAGTATATTGAACGATATCGGGAACATAAAAACAAGGCAACAAAGTGCTATTCGATCATATTTTTTTCCAATGGGATGAATTTTCCAATACGAAATCGTTCGTCTCTCGATTGTCTGATACACCAGAAATTCGGATGACCCAAATGTTTTCATTCATTATTTTTCTCATATTTATATGCTTCATTATCCTCTCGTCTCTCTATACCGACCGACCGTTTCTTTTATTTGATTTTTCTTTTTCTTTAAGTGCAAAATTATAACAAGAAAAATGTTTTGCGTGTAGTATACGCAGCATATTATAAACGAGATAATTTGAACACATTTTGGGTAAATGGCTGAGAGAAACAAAGTGCTTGATGTATTTTCAGCTAATTATAGATTTACTGAATAATTTATGTATAACAACCTGGCCCAGATTTTAATGTTTATATCTGAATCGAGATCCGAACGCCGAGATCACCATACTAATATCCAATGACAAAGAACGTACAGACGAAGAAGTAAAAAAAAAATTAAATAATTTCTTCTCTCTGAAAATTTATTCCACTTTGATGGATTTGAAGTGTATAGCTTAGCCTGTGTAGCGTTTTCCCATCCATTTTCGGCATAAAACGATGTCAATAATTCAAATCAATTTTTTTTCGATTCAAACAAAAATATTATATTTTACACCAACGCCGTTTTATCGACACTTTTAGTCTTCATGTCGTCGGGAGATTTATTCTGTTCAAAAAAAAAAAATATTTTCATATCGAGTCATGCACTTTTACACCTCGGCACGGATATAACCACTTCAGCAATAAAAATGTTCTAAAGTCGTAGATGAAACAAGCGATTGCCTAGCGTCAATAGAAATATTTTAGTACACGAATCGTTGTTGTCTAAATTTGGAAGACTTAAAAAATTAAAAAACGATTCGTTCAGTTTGAACGACATTTGAACAGGGGCTATCTGGTAAAAACTATCAAAAATGTATCACTTGGCAACAATAATAGTACCGTAGTGTCTTGATAACAATTTTTTGAGACGTGTGTGTATTTATAGCCGAAGGCGAGGAATGCATTCCACACGTTGAAACAAAACATTTCCCAGCAAGAAACTTTACTGTCTTGCGGCAAAATTTTTTGTTTTGACGTATGTGATACATCCTCGCCTTCGCCTCGAAATACAACCTTCCCACACGTCTCAACAAAAAGATTGCCCATCAATTGACAGTACGATACTTTGTTGTGTTGCTGCCAGAAAATGCGAAAAACTGAGCGAGACGGTAATGAGTCGTTTTCTGTCCGCAAGACAACAAAATATGTTCAAAGTTATTGTGACATGCACTTTACACCCAACCTTGAATCATTTAACTTAGCTAATTTACGTACATATTCTGAGTAATCATCATTTCTATAAAAACGGTATCGGATCGGAATCATTGTCGTCATTCTTATTAAACTTACAAATTAAGAAGTTTTTCCTTGTGTATCTCTCTCTCCGTTCGGGGAGAGACAAAAAAAACGCATGATGTAACGGTGCACAATAAAAAGCCTGTATTCTGTATGAGTACTATGTGCACATAAAACAAGTCGCGATCTTCGCACATTATCAATGTTATAATTCTCATTCTTAACGTCCGCACATGATTTTGTCTTGCACAATAACATCAAATGAAGCGAAACATTCGATGAGTGTCATTCCTTGTTTTGGTGTGTGATAATTTCTCGTTTATACGATTTTGATATTGAAAATGGATTTGACGGTTATTGCCAATGGAATTGATAGAAAGAGAAAGAGGGAAGAACGAGAGAGTGTTCGTATATATATTTATAAGTCAGATCAGCAACTTCGTAAATTGTTTTCCGTTTGTTTTGTTTATTGTATACATCAAAGCATCAGATGCATTGAATTGTAAGGCATTCCATCGACAAATAAATCGCTTGTCGATACCCTGGGCCGCACAGATCATTTATCAGAGTGAGTTGTGTGCGCGTATTGGATTCTTTCTTATTGGAACACTCAACTGGTTAGACTGAGTGCTAAGACGTGTTTCTTACAGTGGATGTCAGTGAAATTTAGACATGAATTTGCTTCAGCTGTTTTTCACAAACAAATCATCCGTCTTTGATACGGTGTTATACCACTAACATGCGCGTTTAAAATCGTATCAGCAGTTTTGTTTGTATTAGAGGATCATCAGAAAAGCAGCTGATACAAATTCATATTAAATTTCACTGACGTCAACTGACGAGTATTGCAGGTCAGCAGGTTAAATGAGTCTCTTTTAAAAGTTACTAGAACTGATGGAAATTGATGTGGAAGCTTACACAATTTTTCAACGTTGTGTGACGGCTCAGATAAGCACTAGGCCCTACTCTCGTTACGATCCTCCGAGCACTGAAAGACCGAAGTTGTAAAACTAATGTTTTTCTCGCTGTTCAAAATCGGTCAGATTAGGAGGAACTGTGATTCACATAGGTCCGCAGTCTATAAAAGCTGTTGAGTTAATAGGTTGTCAAGTACTTACCATTGGTCCAGTCGAAGTTAAATTTCCAGCTACACGTTATCAGGAAAAATCCGCCTTAAGTTACAAAACTGATTGTTTTCCCCCAATGCTTCTTGTATTCTCATTCTTAGTTATAATAGGGCGCCGCGGTCTTTCTCATTTTCGGTGATTCACTTTTAACCTTTTTACCTTTATGAATATTGAATTGAATCGCATGACAGAAAACTGTTTAAAAGGGACTTGAGTGAGATGACGCATTCTCGTTATAATAAAACAAAATCGGTATGGCAGTGCAAACGTATCATTTCGGAATTAATTTGACCGATACAGGCGCCCCCGACGACCTTAAAATTTCTCCGTTCCAATTTGTCTACAAAAACCTATTTCTAAAACTAAAACTAAAACCATTTGAGGACAAATTGATTCGTTGTCCCTGGAATTGTGAATGCAGTTTTTTTTCTTCGTGTCATTATATAGTCAGGCGATACGTATTACGAGTCGATTTGATAGATCAATTTGTTTGCATACTTATGATAAACACTCTTTAATATTTCGCTATTCCAGCTACTCACTCATTCAGTTATCTAAAGTGGTTACAATAAAGTCAACACAATCAGAATTATATGAGATATCCATCAACGATGCATTATTAAGTCGGAATTGAATTTCGCTGAACGACATTGGAATTGTTGTAGTGCGAAATGAGATAAAAAAAAGTTTTTTTTTGCTTCTACAATAAATTGGAATGTGCTGAACTGACACAGATGTCGATAGTAATTTTAACAATATGGATTACGTAACTCATTCCAATATGATTCGCTTGATGTGTGCGGGATGTTCCATTATCAAACCTGCAATTCGGGAATCATTTTTTAGGGTCCGGTAGCTACATTGTGTGGTAGTGTTGATAGTTGCTGATTAGATGACAAGTTTTATCCCAGATTATGTAACGTACTTTACAAGAATAGGGATAAAAATTGAAAGTAGAGCTTTCGTGTGAAATTTGTTGATCCGAGGCCGAGGCGTAGCCGAGGTCAATAAAAACACGAAAACATGACTTTTCACCTTTTTATCCCGAGTGCTAAGAACATCGAAAGTTGGTGGCATTTGGATGAAAAGAACGACTTTCGATCCGCACGCATGTCAAAGTTTCTTCTGTAATGAAATGAAAGGACACTGGACAAGCTTTACTCGGTTATCTCTTACTTTAATTTCTCAAAATGTTTAGAACGCAAATTGCAAATTTGCAAGACAATCCTTAATCCTTGATAGGAAGTGAACTTTGAAAACGCTTTTAACGTTAATTCACTTTCGTCGTCACTTAACACTAACCTAAAGTACAGAACTTAAATATTAAACTTTTTCTTTCGAAACACTAATCGCCGAAAACATTTTTTTTTTTTAGTTTTTCTATCTTTAACAACGCTCGACTAAATCAATGCACATAATAACACAAATAGCTATGTCGACGTTAGCAGCCACTTCCATTATAAAATCATTTCCACATTGTCTCATGATAGGTTTGAAAATACGGGCTAGTGGGAAGCGTTCCCTTGTTTCCACATCACACAACCAAATCGCCGTACTTTTATTACTAGTGGAGCATTTCAACATCAGTTCATGTTCGATTCCATTGAAGACATTGTGAAATACTGTCGACACTTTAGCAGGACTCAAAAGCGACGCATGTGTCGATTTGAATTTACAGACTTTAGGTGCGCTTCCATCATCAGCAAATATTTTGATTCTATTGCTGCTGCAACGTTTGAGAACAAGTGCACCCGCACCATCTCTTAAATATTTTTCCGAACTCATTACACGACCCTCACACCGAAAGTAGACTATGTTATTATCGTTGGCGTCCATCACTTTGAAATCACCACCAGACATGGATGTGGATCTCTCCTTGATATGAAGTTCAACATTGTGTGGTAGACAGAATCGACGTTCAGTACCGCATATTGGAAACGATGATGAGTAGATCGTTGATGGTGCATCTGGTATTGACTGATTTACTCCCATAACGATGTCTTGTTGAAATTTGATCGAAATTTTTAATCTGAAACGAGATTTTACGAGAAAATCTGTACTGAAAGGCAGCTAGTGGAAAAATGTATTTATATTCGATCCTTAAGGACTTGTGAACTCAATAACTCAGAACTGATGATTCAATTAATGAAGTGAAAGTGTGGCAGAGACCTTAACATGGTCAGCGAAAGATCGAAACTCGAATAATCAATGAATTAACTTTTGGATCAACTAAAGACTATGGTCTGATCAAATCAAAAATCAATTTTAACATCAAAGTAAAAGTGACCACGCGGGACGTCTGTGTAGCCATTCTTTGTTGTTAGATGAAAGAGATCAATTGTCTTGTCAACACAAAAGGAAATTTCGACAAAACACAGAACGGATCGTACACAACAAGAATCAGTTGAAAGCACATTCTGTAATTTACGTTGATATAAACGACATATTATTGCCATTTCAAGTGAATGTATCGTATTAATTTATGAATTTTACCGTTCAGGATGTTAAATAAATATAGGAACAGTAATGCTCGTCACAGGCAACTCTTTGGTGTGCTGACAATATCCGATAAATAAATAATTTGTCTTTATCGACGATCGTTTAAATTGATACTGAATCTTCTTTCACTATCTGGTCGATTCTCCCCTCTCGTCATAGTTTTTTGTTTTAAGGATGAGGCTTGAAATACAACTGAGAGCGCCGGTAGGAATTGCTATTGGTTGAAAAAATGACGTGACAAATTTCAATCAATTGCAGTTGTAACTCTCTAAACGGAGAAGAAGTAAAAAAAAACTGAAAGCACGAATCGCACAGACGATAAAAAAAATTGAACATGATTCAATTTTTGAGTCCGTTTAATTGATAGCTATTTTGTTAACTAGTTAGTGTTGCGTTGTTTGGCGCAAGCCCCTATTTACCAACGTGTTAACAACAAAGCACAGTGGGGCTGAACAACTTTTTTTCGACAAGTCAATGCACATGGAATTTTATTCATGATTATGAAAGGACGTCACCTCACGATTAGTTTAAGCCCAAATTTACAATATTTTATTAAAATGTTTTCTCCTAGAGCTGAACTTATATCTGTACTTTGATCAGCTCTGGCGAGTGTCTATCTTCTCGTTCCAGCCTACGTTCATTATTTCGTCATAGGCTGACCTGTAACCATTCAAAATATACCAAATTTGTCATATGTGCCTAAAAAAATACAACTGTGGTGATACCCAATATGTGTCAATGTCGCTGTTCTATGAATTTGTTGCTAACACGTTTGGAAATGGGGTTGTTTTTGGGCACCGGCACATGACGTGTCAAATTACTCGAAAATGTCACATCTAGTGTGCAAAAGAACCTCATTTACTAATAGCATAATTGCAGAGAAATGATAAGTTGGTATGCCTGTGACGAGATAGAAGGAACATATGAATGACAGTTGGCTCCTATGAGAAAGAATGTAAGAGAATTCGTATGTAACTCTCTCACATTGTCTCCTATAGGAGCCAACTGTCATTCACATGTTCCTTCTATCTCGCCACCCACAGGCGTACCAACTTATTATTTCTCTGCATAATAGTTATTTTGTTCATTTTAGTACAAAATACATTTGCAAATCAAAGCATTTATGTTTGTTTGAAGTGTAAACAAAGCATGCAAAGCATGGTACTTCAATCTGACTGAACTATTTTTTTGTGTAAAAACTTCACATGAAATGTCACTGCAGTGAAGTTTGTTCAATAAAAAATAATTCAGTGACAGCAGACTTTTGATGAAGAAAAGTACTAAATTGTCATAGATTTTACCCTTAGTTTGTAAACTCCATTCTCCTTTACGAATTCACCCGTAAACTGTAATTTCGTGGTTTCTCTCCATATGATGAACACAATTTTACACGCTTTATGATACGAAAAACTGAAAAAACCAAAAAACAAAAAGAGCAAAATAAAGTGAGAGAGTTAACGCCGCCTTCGTACACATCAATTCAAAACAGGTCGTATGCGAGCAAAGCATCATTTCTATCCCTAGACCTGTTTACAAGGTCTGCTCATAGAGAACTAAAAAACTATGGTTTCCGATCAATTGCGGCGCGTGATTTCGTCGGCTTATCGCTACTTGTATATAACTACACCTCCAGCATATACTTCTATAGTGATTAATTAAACATCCAACCAAAAGTATTTGATCACCATAATCAGAAACGGTTCCAATGGTAACGCAAGATGGTTGGAAGCTGATGCTAGTAGTGCAATTTTAAAAACCTCTTGTTGAAGTATTGCTCATAAATTTTTGATTACCCAAATCTTTGTAGTTTGCCCCAACATCAAGTTAAATTGTTTTGACCTGAAAGAAGTTCCAAATTTCAGGAATTTCCCAAGGTTTTGAGGATTTTCAAGAATCGATTTTCCGAAAATAGACCCAGTTACTATACATCAACTGCATCAACCTTTTCAATTAACGATTAGTTGTAGCAAGTAGGAACTCCCTCTGTTAACGAAATGTTAAGTAACATGACGCTTTTTCTCGCTCTAGCCGATAAAAAATCTGACTCTGACTTTGTTCAATGCTTTTGTACATTCTGTCCGTCTAAAAAGCAATGTCTGTCGATGTAATTTGAATTAGCAACACATTCCTAAACACATGACGTTCTCTTATCTAAATATTCAGCGCTATTTTCATTGTCGTAAATCAAAAAAAAAAATTTTTTTGATGAATTGGCAAGTAGCAAATCATGCAACATATTTGTTTACGATTTGTTTATAAAATTCTTTTTTTGTTGGTCTTTTGCTCTTTTGACGTCAACGTCATATATATTAAATCGAGGAACGTTGCTTGCTTTCTCGTGTACAGAAAATGTAACCAAAACAGTAGAAAACAGCAGGGAGAGAGAGAAAAATTATTGCTACCCTATACAAGTAGCGATAAAAGCATTCGTCGGCGACGTTATCGTTCGTTGTTGGAGCACTTATACCTATGGTTTGACGATAATGTCAATTTTTATTGAAAAGAATTTCAAGTACAACGTAAGAATGATGCGATAAGGTTGATGGGAGATTAAATCTGAAGAAATCCATTTCGTAATGGGGCATTGATTTACTTTACTTAATTCGATTGTTAATCTACAAGTAGTGCTGTTGTTACCAGTTTATAGTGGTTATTAACCGGTACAAGTCGACATAGTTTTCATTTGTCCTGAAGAGTAATTTTCTCGTTTTACTTTCAATTTCCATTTTTAAATGATTTTTTATTTGTACGGTGTGACTAACCTTATTTTCTCAACTCCAAAGATCATTAGAAAAAGAGGTTTTGTTGACATTTCGTCTGTTGAAAGTTCCGTGAGAAAATGTCTACTTTCTCCCCTCTTGTTTTGACGGAGAATGAAATAGAAATTTTCTCCACCGAGCTGTCACCTTTGCTTTTGTTTTCGAAAATACTTTAACGAATTGGTTTCGATTCGCAGTAAAACCACTTCGTAGAAACACGCAATGTTGTGTTCATCTCTGGAAGAATATTCATTTTGACAATGCAGGCGAGAAAATAGTAATTTTGTCACTTCCGCTGAAACATTCGAAGACTTTGTTGTGGTACTCACTACACTCTAACCACCCTCGGAATGTAATTTCCAACTTTCCTAGACCAGTACGTTTCCCATCTTGCGAAACCCAATGCCATCGATAATAAAGGTGGTCAAGTCATTTCTATACCAGATAAACTCGAACCAATTCAAACATTTGATCCACCGGCTATGTCTGTTCAGTCCGTTCAGTGGTTCAGTCACAATAAATGGAACCAATTCGATATAGGTTTTCGTTGTTGATGTTGTTCAAAGAAAAGTTAATTTTATGTCATCAACGTTAAATTGACGGAAATGCTAAATTGTATTTGATTTTAGCGAAGTCTTCCACATATATTTTCAATGGTAAACACATCAGTTAAATTTCGGATCACATGCTAGGAATTCCTTGAATTTTTATATTGCGACGGAGAAATTATTGCAACTAGACGTGTATGTATAACCGGGTTTAAACTATTTTGCATTTGAAAATTTTCAGTTCGTTTTTTTTCGAACAAAACTTGTAGGTCAAGCGGTCGATGGACTTTTTCTCAATAAGTGTATAAGTGTATTTAAATGAATTCGACGGAGTCTACATACTTGCAAATATTGTCATTTCAAGTCTTTATACGCAAAGTTTTCTAGTTATTCATGCCAATCGTTCACCCGCTCAGATAAATCGTAAATCGTAATATTAAAAAGCGACAACCATATCACAATCTGATCATTAAATCTACTACTTCTTTGTTTAAAGTATCGTTTTGTGTTGAAAGTTGAAATACAAGAATCTTTTACTTTCAATAACTAAGGGAAAAGGGCAGGCACTATTTTTGGGACTTCGTCGCATCTTTTCTTGAATTTTTCCAAATTTTCCTCGAATTTCCCTAGTTTTTAAAGAAAATTGTGGGAAAATGTAGGAAAATATTTTCACAAAAATTGTCACTGACTCAGAAAATTAATAATTAAAAGTCGCTTACAAATAAGGCTGTGCTCCATCGGCGTTTTGAGTCTATCGTAAGGTTCAAAATATTTGCCAAATTAGTGCATTAATACGAAAAACAATTGTTCTTGGACTTTTGATCCCTAAGAGCCTACTAACGACTCGTTCAACAAGAGCCCTATAGTGTATTTCTAGGCTGTCACCCATCATTGAAAATCAGAATTGGTGTCAAAATGATAGTAGTGTGGTCCCAAATGACGAATGAAATTTTTGTAATCATGGCAGACAAGTTGAAAATTCTAAATCTAAGATTTGTCTGGCAACACAGGCCTTTCAACAAAAATATTATTTTTCAATTTAATATGTCAATTAGATCGAATGACTTGATTTTGACAAGAATTTGGATTTAATACGACGGCTGAGACACTAGGCTACCATATGACACATAGGACCCTGCAAAAGGTCGTAGAACAAATGTTTTTCGTATCGGTAAGTGTAACCGCATGGCATAGGTTTCAAACCATGGTAATCGGTTTAAAATGACCTGAAACGGATCCACAGTACCCCACATGAAAATTAGGTTGCGTAGTGCAGTTTTATAAGATTTTATTTGGGATACGAGTCGAAAGGTTGCGTAATTTCGCGTAACGACATTTGTGATCACTCGACCTCTAGTTGGCTAGTGGTTTTTTGTTACACGTGCACCATTTAATACTTATCTGAAATCATAATTTTAATTTATGGCGGAATCTTACCATTAAATAAAATTTCGATTCAAGAGAGATCATTAAACTTATCAAGCGGAAACAGTGATTAAGAAAAGTTACGAAAGTCGTCAGTGATAAGGGCTTCCATTAAAGAGAGAACTAACTGAATTAAACTTCTGCAACATTTTTTTTTCTCGCATGGAAAGTAATTTTGTAATCACATTTTCGGGACACATTAATCCATAATTGCGCCTGAAGTGGTAAAGGTTAAAATATTAATGAAATTTCTGCCGTTGTCATCAGCGTTCATGTGTTATTTGTGTGGTAAATATTCCGATTTAAGATTTCCGTTCATTCGATCAAAATATTTTTTAATCTAAAACACCGTTTGTGAGGTAGGCGCGAACCGCCTCCGACGTATCTAGTTAAGCAATTAAATTGAGACGTGAAATTAAAGTTACGGACAAAATTCCGGAGGTACGTTGAAGTGAAAAAAAAGACAAAAAAAAGTTATCGACATTCGAGATCTTTTGTACAATTAATTCCTTTACATGAACACACGAACTATGTCTCATGCTGTGTGTATGTTATGTGTCGTTGGAACATGTTCGCTTTTATTGTGCAACGCCAGTGATTTAATTAATTTTTCATTCCGACTAAATGAATGCATTCCTCTTGAGGAAGTCAGACCAAGAATGCGAAATATCGATTGAACTTTACAGTCAAGAAAATGCGACGCAAGCAAAGGCATATATTATGTTAAAATGGAATTTCTCCAACCCTAACTACCCACAGCAGCCATGGGACAATAAACAAGGCGACGGAAAATGTTTACATTTACAATAACCTTCTGAGTGTACTTCGAATTCAGTTTTTTTTCCTTCTCGCAATTATTTTCCTCTCCTTTATGTGGAACGTTATAGACGACGACATCCAGCATTATGTATGAAAGCCTAATTTCTCCAAAAGTCATTGACTTATCTGTCCAAATTATTGATTATTATTATCCCCGCACTAGGTTGAACCACATCTCAAATATTGAACACATTTCACTCCGTTGTAACGTTCACCAACTCCCAATATTGGCCAGCACATTGAAACTTGTTCAATAAAGATACTATTTTCGGAGCAAATAATTAAATTTATTCTGACAGTGTGACGCGAACTACAGTGTGTCGGTTGGTTGTTTTTTTGTTCGTGGGAATAAAAGTTGTTGTTTCTTATGAATAATTTTGTCCGACAAAAGACAATATGCCGCATTGTCGTTCGGTAATTTTCTTGTCTGTATCTCGTATTTTTATTGGTTTAGTTTATGAATGTCAATGGTTTTGTATAGCTGTAAATTATGTTATCAAGAGAAGCAACATACCGATAAAAATTACATTAGAAAGATAAGTTAAGGAATGCGGATTGCGGCAGGTCTAAGCCACGAGGCTAAACATAATAGAGAACTAAATGAAATAGAACATTTATAGCGAAGCGATGATGGGCACATGGCGTTATGTTTAAACGAGTTCAGTAGCAGGTCCGTCAGTAGAACTATAGGTTTTTTGAAAATCTATTTTGCCAATGCTGTCTGAATCTGACTTCACTAACCCGTTACGTGAATAGTTAAATACAGAAACAGTGTATGTCATATTAGCGAATTATAAGAAAAAATGAAATTTCATTCATTTACGAGAGACAAATATTAAAAGCAAAGTTCCTGACAAAGAGAAAAACCTTCGAAATTTTACGACAGAAAATCCTCAAATTCACAGAAATCTTTTAAAATTGAAAAGAGTTCTTTTAAAATTCATCCAGAACGAGTAAAAAAATCCTCTGAAAATTCTTAGAAAACATTCGGAAAATCCTTGAAAATTGCCAATTTGAAAATCCTTAGTCAATGAATATGAAATATTCATTTATTTTGCTCCGTTTCGAAAAGGCTTATGACGTTTGTGGTTTTAAACTATAAAAAACGTCTATAGAGGGTTTAAGTGAAAGAGATGGCGAAACGACAACCTATTGATCCATCTCGGGGTCTGCTGTCAGATTCTTTTGTATTATCAATGACAGCAGACCCCGACTTGATTTTCCATCTCGCTCTACTTTAACATCGTATTGATATCGTCAGCCTCTTTGAAAGCGGCTAAATTCATTTTCTTATAATTCGCCAATGTGACATGTTTCGTTTCTGCATTTAACTATTCAAATATGATAGTCGTATTCGAGACTCACTGAAATAGCGAAAGTGTAGCGAAAAATTGTTAAAATTTTCTTTATTTTAATAAAAATACGGCAGGTGAATTACCGGACGTTGTTCAGTTATTTCTGTTAGTTTCTTAGTCTCTTCAAAAAAATTTCTTTGGAGACCTATCTCGGGACGTTGTAAATAATAGGACAATAATAGGAAATTCTAGAGCTTAGTTTTGAGGACACAGCAGATCGAGGGTCACCAATAGCTCGAGTTCAAATTTCTTTTTTTCTTCCAGGGGTGAACACATCGTTTTCCATATGTACGAAATATGATTAACATCTACGACGAAACAAAACGTCAATTTTTCACACAATTTGTTCCAACAAGAAGAAAAGTGACAGTTCGGTGTAGAAAATATCTATTTTCTCCCCTGTCAAAACAAGAGGGAAGAAAATTTTTTTTTCTGACCCGAAATCAGACAAAGCGTCAAAAAAACATTATTTTCTCATCGCCCTTTGAGTAAGATTTCTGACTTCGATAGGGGGCTCGACCAAAAACAATTGTATAATCGACGCTAATTGACGTTATTTCTTTCATACAATGTTTCCACAATTAACACGTTCCTGTTAATTAACGTTAACTGACACTGCGACACCAAATACTATGAACTAATTTGTGATTCAGACGAAAAGAAAAAAAAAACAGTTTTTATTTGAACATTCAAAGCCGTATACAGTCAACTCGTTATTATTATGTACATGATATTTAGTGAATTGTATAACACTCTTTAACATTCCTAAACCACATGTAAATAAGGCAATTAATTATTTTATCTGAAATATATGTTACCATGCGCGCGGGTTCATTGGTTCAGTTATGAATGGAAGGTTTTTTTTTAACCATTTCGGCGGATTGATTTTATGAAGAAAAAAAGTTTCTTTTTCGGAACACGTGCGCTAAGAGAACGAATGAAATCAGCATGAGCATTAATGATCCCCTTAACTCTAGTTACATGAAACTTTAAAGACATGCAAAGCTGATTTTCATTTTGTTATTTCAAGAACGCTGCGTCTTGCTGTCTTCACTTGAATTTACCTTTGAAGCATGAGGAATCGTAGCTTTACTGCGATAGGCTGTGGGTGCATACTTTACAATGAATTGATTAGATGTTGATTAGTATTACTTAACAATGACAATCCCAACATACTGACATGCTGACGTTGTAACTGTGAAAATGAATTTATACGAAAGGTGATAGGGCAACTGCACCTTTAAACTGCAAAATGTAAAAAAAACCATAATTCAACCTTTATAAGGAGATGAGATGTGTAAGAAAGTTGTATAGGTTGAGCTACTTCTTCCAAAGACGTAAGGAAACAGTCGTAGCTTGAAGCAGTCACGTTTCTTTACAAAGTCCGTTAGAAACTCTCTCACATGTTAACACATTACATAAGTTATACTAACTTTTCCGTTATAGTTGCTTAGACCTTTTCGCCATGTAATAGATTTTACGTGTTACGGTATGTTTCATTTTCATTTACATTGCCTAATCACGTAAAGCATTGTACTTACGAGGTTCCAAGTTGTTATTTGACAAGTGGGAAATACAGCCCTCCCCTTCGGGTCGGGCTGTAACACCCCACTTATAAAATACACAACTTGGAACCTCGGAAATAATATACTATTACATGCTTGCGAGTCGAAAATCGTTTTTTTCATCGAATTTCATGGACTTTCGACAACCTTAAAATATAAGATCCATTATGAATATCGAGATAAAAGTTCAAGAGTCCAGTTTTCGTGAGTTTTATTTATTGACCTCGGTTGCGCCTCGGATCAACCAAATTCACACGAAAACTGGATTTTTGAGCTTTCCATTCCTTCTCATGTAATTGATTATGTTCCTTTTGGTCCAAAATGATTATTTTGACGATTTGAAAGCTACATACCGAGCCGAAGGCGTCTGACATATCATCTCGTACACAATAAAATGCCTTACGTGTGTTTGTTTATCTTCGAGAGGGATTATGTCATACGCTTTCGGTTTCAGATGCAACCCTCATCCTCGAAGATCAGCAAATTCTCCCATAGTCGCTTAATGTAGTGTTCTTGGTACTTCAAGGGCAATCATATTGAGCGAATACTGGCGAACAATTTAATTAAATTTAGGTTCCCTTTACTTGAATTTACCTTAGAAGCTTAAGGAATCGTAGATTTACTGTGATAGGCTGTGGATGGTGGATATTTTACAATGAATTGATTAGTGTTACAATCGCAACGTTTGAAGAATATTTGCACCCGGTTGCAAATATTGTATTAAAGTCACTACGAGCAATGTGCGTCTTCAAACTACTGACACGTTCACTCTAAATTAAAAATAAATTTGATGAGACATGCACTGTAATTAATTCACTAATTTTAATCCATTTTGGAATAGAAAAGTTTCTTCTGTGTCGTAAAGGGGTAGCTATCTATTAGGTCATTCATATGATATCCTATCACCATTCAGGTTTGACGTGCGAAAGCGAAATTAACGTTCACTTTACCTTATTTAGTGTATCATTGTTTTTGCAACATTTCCAAACTCTGTGCCTACTTTCCATTCAAAACTTTTGTGTTTATATTTAGCAAAAAATCATTTGTTTCGAACAACAGCGCCACACGAATGTACGACTGATAATACCTCAATAAAGAAGATATTGTCCACTTTGTTAATATACCTGCTAAGCAATGTGATTCTAATGCTTTTATCTTCTTCCCCTTCCGTGTTCCTGTGTTTTTGTTGTTTTTTTTTATTATCCAAATGCATCACATTTAGTTACTGAAATAGCCGAAACAGATAAACCATCTAGACATTTATATACCAGAAAGACTCTCCGTAATAATTTTATAAATAAAATACGGTTCGTGGTCAAGTGTATAATTTTCAATTCTATTTTTAATTCGGATGCCATTAGTTGTTTACGTTTATATATAAATCTATATAAAAATGTGATAATACTTCCGGTGTGTAACGGGTAGCGCACACAATATTCTAAAAATATCATTTATGCTGAAAAATCAAGGTATACCCCCATCTCGGGTTATTCATCATAATAATGATAATAGGATTCTGAGTAGCATAATTTTATGATGACAACAACAACAAAAAGTTCTTCCACTCTTTTCCATATAATATTCTGTTTGACGTCAATCAAACTGAATATTATTTTGCCTTTTACATAACGTTTGTCCTGGAAACGTTTCGATTTAAAAAAAAAAAGTTTGAAAATAAATTTGAAAAGGTGTTTGAACTGCTATTCAATTTCATCTATTGCGAAAATGTTATTTTTCTCTTGTCATTGTGTCGGTGCAGGCACAGGGGTACGTATATTTTGTTCGTTTGTATTATATAGACATTTTAAAAGTAGGACAGCTGCCAGTTTATTATTTGTGGAGTGCTGACAAAATAAATACAATTCAACCCTTTCTCCGTTTGCAGCACAAAGAATATTGGGTGATGGGGTCATCAAATGTTTGCCATAAAATTAAATATTTCATTTACACTCGGTCCTCATACTTCATATGATGGATTGATCTCTCGAATCATATCAAAAATCTATTTCCACAAGGTACAACGAAACAGAGATAATCTAAGGTCAATTATACCGTCCGTGTGTACCTCATATCAGTTAACAATAAACCACTCAATCTAAAATACGATGTACACTTATGGCCTAGAATAGTAATTGCCCTTCAATTGCTTTTATTGTAATGCTTTTCAAAACCCTGTATTCGACTACATTTCCAATAATAATTTTCCAACAGCGCAGTTAAAAAGCGTAGGTTTAACATACCTTCCTACTGACATGTTCGTCTCTATTTTATGTGGACACGTACCGTCCAGATAGTGCACTCAACAATGAAATTGTCATTTACATGCTTGCGGGTCGAAAATCGGTCTTTTCATCGAATCGAGACTCGTTTTCGTTGGTTTATTGAGCTCGACTTCGCCTCAGATCAACAAAAATTCACACGTAAACTGGACATCGGCATCACCGGTTTGTAAAATGCTGTTACATAACAAGGGACCAGAAGTTGAAAAGCCCAGTGTTTGTGTGAATTGTGTTGATCCGAGGCGAAGTCGAGGTCAATAAACACACGAACACGAGTCTGTTCATCTTTTATACCGTGGACGATTTTCGATCCACGATGGTGTAAAAATCATTGTGCTACATTTTATGGAGACACGTGCAGTTTACGAAATCGTTGCACATTTAACTTTGGTTTCGTTCATGTTTTGTGTTCAAATTTAAAAATGGCAGAGGCAGTTAAATTTCAGCATAAATTAGCTTCAGCTGTTTTACCACTACCACGCGAGTGCGTGCAGCTGTTTCAACCGTATAAAGACGTAAATCAGCAGCATTTTGCAATAACCATGTTTAAAGACATTTTTTAAATGGTAGAAACTTGGTTATTACAAAATGGTGCCCAAATATAGTTTTGATTGTTTATGTGAATCAGCTGAAATTTCACTGTCTCTAACTGTGTATTTCCACATCTACCAGTGGTAGACTACCACCATCCACCCACTTGTCTATTTATCCTTTCACAGACTGTAATATAACATTGACTCGCTGCTTCTTTTGATCTAAGTAATTTCAACAGGTTGATTTGACTTGACTTGAACATAAGAAGACATGAACGTAGGAGATTTTAACGATGCAATGTTTCCATATCATGATTGGATGCACCCCCTTTTTCGCACCCCTTGTTCATTGTCTCGAATCCATCTTTTTTCTTTGCATGAAAAGGAATAGATGAACGCAATTCAGCTAACATCGCTGGGTGGCCCTCGCCACTAGTTACTTCTTCACTTATAATTAACAACAACCAGCGTCGCTCGACTTGAGGTTGGACTATTTACAAATCTTTCAAAATATGTTTCGTAATTGGAACGGATAATTGCTTCTACTTTTCAAAATTACCTGACCGTGAATTGATCTAAGTAATTTCAACTGGTTGATGCAAAATCTATGACTTCAACAGTTTTATCATCTCTTCATCAAGTTTTTACGATAACAGATTAAATAACAGTCTGTACGAGGAAGTTAAACTCCACATTTGTTCGAAAATCCGTTAACATTTTAACATTAAAATCGGATATTGTGATCAATCAGACCATTTTTATAAAATCCTCGGTCAATGTGTTCAACGATAATTTTAGTAATTTTATGTTACATCAGTGAGCAGCAAGCGTTAAATGCATTTTTTTTGTCAAAATGTTGGTCTAAGGCTGTATGCAAATTTCGTTCAACATTTAGGAGGAGAGGGTCTCAAGGGTTTAGGAATTGAAATTATCGAAAATTTTGAAAGAATTTTGACCTTGATTTAAGTTGATTAAGTAACATATTACGCGTTATGGATTCTACGAGTAGTAGTGAGGTATTTAGAAAATTTACAGAATTAGATGACAACTTTTTGACTGGTTGAACAGTAATAATGCGAGTCTCATAATTATAAATTATTTAAATATCTCATCAATTTTATAGTTGAATTTAATTTTGCCATGTAACGCTGTTGAAGCGATGTCCTTCATCGCAAAGACAAAATCTTTATCTGAATATTAATTATGTTAAACTGTTCCATGTTCTGATCTCGCATTCGCACAACATTGCTTACAGCTATTTGGCGATTTCTTTTTTTTTTGCCAATCATGAAGATTTTGTTATTATAAATTCTTCTATATCTTCAATGACGTTCGTTGTCTGTGTCGCGCTTTTTTTTCAGCTTTCGTGGCCAAAAATATTCTGAATGAATGAATAATGAATTTTATTTTTAGTTACACCGAAGCATAAAAAGATTCTTTTTCTTTTTTAAATAGATTTTGAATTAAAAAAAAATTTACGTTTACAGAACTTGAAAACGTATTTCCAGCAATTAAGTCATTAATGTGAACGTTTCGCGATTTTAAATCTGTTAACATTCATGATAAATTGCTCAATTTTCTATCGCATAAAGTGGTAGGCCGGAACACGAGGCAACATAATTTCGAATTTTTATAATCGAATTTAGAAAAACCACGAACACGGACACAACAACTTTTTCTTTTTTGAAAGTTAGTTGTGCGCTGGATGTCATTAACTTTTTGTTATCCAAGAAAAACAGTGATTTGATGAGGCAAAAACTTTATCTTATCTTGTTCGTATTATTGTCACCGCGCGCTGTTGACAAGAATGTGATTGGATTTACAATACTAATTTTTAAAATGTAAAACTTATCAACATTGAAATAGTTTCACGGACAAACTCTTTTTTTATACACCTGACAGGTGTGTAGCACATCCCGAATTCCCTGAAATAGAATGAAAACTCCCAAATTGCTCTTGCAATTAAGAATGTAGATTATTAACGGGACGTAAAATTGAAAGTGACGAAGAAGGCTTCAAAAAAGTGTCCCCTTCATTAAGTTTCTAACCGGCTTGGCTTTTGCTCAGGCCGAAAACACGAGCAATTTTTCATTCACGACGTCGACAATTATGCAGCGTTTTCCGTTGACCTGTAGTGAATATCGGATAACAATAAAAAAGGAGCATAATTGTCGATCCCATAAACGAAAAATTGCTCGTATATTTTGGGCCTTACGGATAGCAGACCGTTTATAAATTGCTTCAGATTTTTTGTATATGTATAGCCTCTCATTCAATTCAACCGACGAATCACTAAATCCGCTTCGCTCGATATAACTTTTCTCACATGGTAAATGAGTCGAATCTACTACTTCTTTTAATATACTAATTTTCGACAGATTGTCAATCTTCTACTTCATTAGTTTAATCATAAATCATTCTATATAGGAAGATATTAAGCAAAGTTCACCGTTCGTGTTTCACGTCGTTGTCGTCGGGTCAGATGAACTTTTGTCAGCAAATATTTCGTATCAGAATATGTCGCTCGATAAATCTATTCCTCTGAAAATCCCAATCTCTTCCAGTACAACTTATCAAAAAGAGTTTCAGGAATTTGAAGAATTTCAATTTTTGAAAGTTCCTGATTTAGAACTTCGAGAATTTCGAAGTATTTGGAAGTATATGGGTAATTCCAGCTAATTTGTGACTGTTCGAAATATTTTCACCAATTGAAATGCGATTTCGGCAAACTTTTTTTTCCTTGACAGCTGTTGACCAGACGCGTCGTTTAAGCCCCATATTAGGTTGGTGGCCAAAAATCTCGGGGAGATACCACCATAAAAATGTATGCTTGTTTTCAGCAAATTTTTGAAAATTCTAGGTAATTTCACGAAACCTGAACCGATTTCACTAAACTTTTTTTTTTTGCTGAAAGCTTTTGACAAGACGCGTAGTTTGACACCAATATGAGGTCATTGTAAAATGTGGTCTCGGGGAAATATGACCAAAAAGTGTTTGTTTGTATTCGACATTCCGAGATATTCTCAATAAATCTCAAATGATTTTTGTAAATTTGCTTTCCTGTAGATGTGAACGCTATAATTCCACAATTGCACCAAATGACACAAAATTAAAATTTTTTGAAGTTTTTTGGGTCATTCTGCTTTGAAGTAAGGTAAAATCACTTCAACCCAAGCGTTGCCGAAATTACATTTTTTCAAATAAAAACTGAAAATCGGTGTCATTCGAAAGCTACAGCATATGACTTCACGAGAAAAATAACTTTGAGTCAATCAGGTTAGTTGGGTGACTAAAGTAGGTGAAAACAGCTTTCCAGCGGTGATCAAAGTCATCCTCGAATTTTAACTCGTCGAGGTTATCTCGAAAAACTTTGTAACAACTTTTTTTAACCGGTTTTGAGCCAAAGCAACATTTTCTGTGGGGTAACAACCACCAGTAGTGGAAAAAAAAGTTGCTGGCTATTTATGACCTCCGAAAAATATCACTTTTTTAGACATACCTTTCCCAAATTTCATATTGAGCTTAAACTGCGCGTCTTGACCATAGCTTTTAGGGGAAAAAAAGTTTACTTAAATTAGTTTTTATTTGGTGAAAATATTTCGAAAAGTCACAAACGTGTAACGCAACTAACCGCCGACTTTTGCGATCACACAAGTCACACTTCGCAGGCTAAAAATTCCAATTCTTGTTGGTATGAAAGCCCTATGTCTCCTGAGTATTAGAAAATTTATAGACTGTTTTGTTACCGCAAAACATAGCCAACACAATAAACTTTATGACTCACAGATAACGAAATTTGTAACGCAACTAACCATGGAATTACCCATATATCGAATGAAGAATTTCGAGAATTTTCAAGAATTTTGAGAATCAAATACACGAAAATAAGTAAGGGAAAAGTGACATTCGACAAGTTTTATAATTTTGGAGTTGTTTTGGTTTGCATCGGATTAAACAACATTTTCGTTGAACAAATGAAAATCTAGACTTTCATTTTCTGAATTTTGGTTAGGCACGCGCTCGCAACAATAATGACATATTAAAATAAGAAATCTAGGTTTTCATTTGTTGTAAAAAAATTTGTGTGGTCTCATTTACGAGCCAGAACCTCTCCCAAAACAGAAAACATGTTAAATTTCACGTTTCACTCCCTGTGGCCTATCGGTTAAAGCATTTCCATTTGAACATGTCACAATTTTAAACCCCACTGAAGAAAATCTCTCTTTTGAAACAGGAATTTTCGAGTTTTAACGATTAAGATTTTTTTAAATCCGATTTAGTGACAGGTCGATGTAAATGTAGTCATCTCAGCTATGTTTATTAATACGCAAAAATCAGATAAAAATTCATTGCATTTATCTAAACCAAATTGTTTACAACGATAAAAATGGTTCAGGTATTTACTCCAAATATCACATCGATGACTGTAAGTCGTCAATAACATCGGTATCTTTCCGCATATTTGTAAATAAAGCGAGTCAACAATCGAGATCGCATATTTTTTAGCACTTTCAATGATTTTCAATTATTTTACTATAAACATCGAACACGAGACCGAAAAAGTTAGAGATGCAAATTAGCAAGAAAAATTGAATTAAAAAATTAGAACCAAAATGTTTCGTAGTACGAAAGTTCGCAAATCCTATTAATATAGCAGGGTCGGTGTGTTACATAAAAATGACTAACATTTCAACACAATTTTTGTAATGGCCAGTTCATGCTCGCATATGTCGCATATGCATAGGCGAGATGAACTGGCCATTATGGCCAGTTCATGCTCGCATATGTCGCATATGCATAGGCGAGATGAACTGGCCATAATTGTTTTAATCTCTTAGGACTGATGTTCTAACAAAACTTCACATGTGTACTACAGTCGGCGACTTTGAAATAAGTGACACATTTCGTTTCAGCTGATCCACTCATGCAAAAAAATATGTTTTTACGTTTTAAACGGTTTTCTCACTAACACTAGCAACCATCAGCTGAAAAACAGCTGGAACAAAATGCGTCACTTATTTCAAAGTCGTTGACTGTATTGTTGAATTATTCCTGATTAAAATAGGACCGTCGATCTCAACAAAAAAAAAACGTAAATTTATGAAAAGAAAATAATTGACCATCAATGCGCGTGGTACATCCGTTTCCTGTACAGCTCCATTTTCATAGTGATTTTTGTCGTCGTTTTATTTTATGATTGTAAACGAAAACTTGAATTTTTAATCTACAAATGTCTGTAAAATACTACCTGCCTGATCATGTGAAATCAAATAGAACTTGTCTTTGCTTACACAGCTTTTGCCGTTGACGCATCAATCACATGTTTATTTTACGAAACATGATCATCAGCTATTCGAAAATTTATTGATTTAACTTTGCCGAGCCAAGTGAAAATGTACGTAAAATTCACATTTCGTTTCGATAGATTACAATGGTCAGCATAAGAATGAAGTAACGTTTGTAAACAAGCGAAGCGAAAAAAAAAATAGTTTCGGGGTCAGACTGTCTATGTCTGAATTTTGTTGAAGTCGAATTCTTTCAAAATTTATAAACATTTTTATCGCCCATCAATTTTACGAATAACACACTAAAAAGACGCGCACAAGAAAAAGAATGAAAAGTTTACAGTGCGTTGCGTCGTGTACACACAACAAAGAAATGAATCAAATTTTCTTCTTTGTTGTTAATGAAAAATGTATAATTTTAAATTGGCTTTCTTTGTTGGTTGTTGCAAAATTTATTCGATTTTTACAATTCGTAAATAAGAAGAAAAATTAGAGTAATCAATTACATACGGCCACCATACACCAGAGAATGAAAGTGAGGTAACCGCCAAGAAATTTCCAGTTCACTTGCTTCACTTAACTTTACGTTAATTTAAATTTAATTAGCAGCGATGCCGTCTATGGGAATGCATTTTATTTGTCTAGTCTAACCAATTAGGCATTAACCACAGTTAAATGTTGCAGCCCGGGAACGATTTATATTTGCTAAAAATTGGCACTGATGTTTTCACCTTTCAACCAATAGAAGTGTGTTTTGCAAGCCCGGACCGTTCTATGGGCTTTTGAACGATGGCCGAGGATCTTTTTATTTTTTGTTAGAATGAAAAGCAACGATCGGCTTTTACAATTTTTTTTTACAACCAAAGGACTTTTTCGAGCCTGTTTGTCCCTAGTGTTTTGATACTTATGTGGTTTTCCGTATTTGGAAACGAGCTGTATTATCAGATGATCAAATGAGCCATCATGGGAAATTTTACTTGCTCCTCCACCCTTCTCCGATACATTGCTACTTTCTCGTGATATATTATCTTACAGTGAACGACATCTCAAATGTCTCACTGTCATTTTTTTCAGAGAATGTCATTGTGAATTTGCAATGACACAATAAAATTCTCAGAAAAATTTGACAGTGAGACATTTGAGATGTCGTTCACTGTACCTTCTCAGTTCTCTTTGACGAAAATATAAATTTTTGCTCTATGGGAACTTTATTCGAATCAATTTAGGGTGGCCGGATATTTGGAGAGTAGAATCGCTAGTTTCCGGCTTGTCAATACTCCAAGCCCCACGCCACTGCAGATTTTGAAGCGCTTTGTTGATATGTTCGGTGTGTGGCTTGGAGTATTAGAAGTTCCAAGAACATGCGATTCTATGTTACGACGAATTTCTGGTCACCCTAAATTGACTCCAATAAGGTTCCCATTGAACAAACAACTTATTTGTTCGAAAAAGTATAGGACCTAACAATTTCGAGCCCCTAATTTTCTCCATACAATTGAGACACACCCTAACAGAACATGAGTTGTTCCACTCTTGTTCAAAAGATTTTTGATCAATTTTCACCGAAAAAATCTTCCTTTCGAAAAGAAGACCAACAATTTGTAATATTGATATTGAACAGCAGAGTCTCGTGTACGCTCGTTCAAGTTACTAATCATTTGATCTCAGGAATCTTTTACGAAGATCACGATCTCTTTACACCGAGCTTCCTTCCATCGTAAAGACAAACTTGTTAATTCATTCTGCAAAAATGTTTCATTAATTTACTACCTTTATGTTCCACAGGTAAAATGACTGCAACCGGCAACAATCATCGAATCGGAGTTTATGATGGGAAAATAGCTGGACTATACGATCTGGAAGAAACTTTAGGTTCTGGTCATTTTGCCGTTGTTAAACTAGCCCGACACGTATTCACCGGCGAAAAGGTCGCTGTTAAAGTGATCGACAAAACAAAATTGGATGAGGTGTCGAAAGCCCATTTATTCCAAGAAGTTCGGTAAGTTCAGTCAACGAAATGGCATATTTTACGTTTTTGATGTTAAACGACCCGATCGTACCATTTAATTAGGTGCATGAAACTGGTGCAACATCCGAATGTCGTTCGGCTGTACGAAGTGATCGATACACAGACCAAATTGTATTTGATATTGGAATTGGGCGATGGAGGTGATTTGTACGACTATATTATGAAGCATGAGGGTGGTTTGCAAGAAACGTTAGCCAAAGAATATTTTCGACAAATTGTACGCGCTATATCGTATTGCCATCAATTGCACGTTGTTCACAGGTGAGTGCACACGTTGCGCAGATATTATAACGAAGAATTTCGTTGACCTGAATATGTTCCACAGAGATCTGAAGCCTGAGAATGTGGTGTTTTTCGAGAAACTCGGTGTCGTTAAATTAACCGATTTCGGATTCAGCAACAAATTCAATCCGGGTCAAAAATTGGAAACCTCTTGCGGTAGTCTAGCGTATTCAGCTCCGGAAATCCTGTTAGGTGATTCGTACGATGCGCCGGCTGTTGGTAATTTTTAAACGAAGAAAATAATTGTCTTTCGAACCCACACAAAATGATCGATTCAATTTTAGACATTTGGTCACTCGGCGTCATTCTATATATGTTGGTCGCCGGTCATGCCCCATTTCAGGAAGCCAATGACTCCGAAACGTTAACCATGATTATGGACTGTAAATACACCATACCATCGCACATATCACCAGAATGTAAAAATCTGATATCGACAATGCTGGTGGTGGCGCCGGACAAACGGTCCACGTTGAAACAAATCTCACAACATCCATGGCTCGCCACCGACGACCACAGTGATCACGTACCTGAATATTTACCATTAGTTAGTAGAGAGCAAGTCAGTGAGGAGGATCACAATACGATCATTCAGAAAATGGTAAATGGTAACATTGCAGCCAAAGAGGAAATTGTCGAGTGAGTGTGACATTGATGTGGTAACAGTTTGTGCGGAACTGATATCCGTATTCTGTTTCGTTTGCAGTGCTTTAGACAAGAATGAATACAATCACATAACGGCTACGTATTTCTTACTAGCCGAAAGGAAGTTAAGGGCACAACGACAGGAGCTGGCTCAAAAGAAACGCCCAGAATTATCACTTCCTGTTAGCATATCAAGGTAACGTTTGCTAGAATGCATGCATGGTCTCTTAGTGTTGAAATTTGCGATTTTTTTTTTGTTGGAAATTATTTTGTTTACTGAAGTACATGGTCAGTTGGATGGCACAAAATTTTCTTTTTTTTCTTCGGATTTTCCTTGTTTTTCTAACTGCCTTGCGTGTGAACATACTAACCGTCTAGAGAAGGTATAATTGTTGGTTGGTAGCTAAATTTAATTCGAAATAAGGTGGGCTGACGTCGTCATTACCAGCAATTTGTTTTTTGTACAAAATTCATATGCGAGACAGACAAAAAACTTGCAAGAAAAAAAAATTCGATTCTGATGAACCAAGCGAAATAATATTTTGTTTTTGTCTTCGTCAAATTGGTGACGGGTGTATTGTATTGCAGGGACTAAAGTAAGGAACAAGTGTGTAGGCAATTGGCGACAGTGCCCCTTAAAGTGGCGACACTGCTGTCGACATTTGCCACCACAGAATTTTCACTGTATTTGTGGCGAAACCGTTTTTCTAAATGAGGAGTTTATTTACAGCATTTGAACTCCCCCTATGGCTCCAATCACCATGCAATAAATCGAAGCATGTTGAACTCAACAAATTGAAGACGAAAACCGAATCATTCGTTAATCATTTGAGTTCAGACGCAGAATGCGACACCATTAGCGGTCATAAGTTCCAAAGTTCGAATTACCACGCAAAAATTCTAACTTCAAGTTTGCAGATCTATCTTGATATTTACCGGTCAGTTCTTTCCGCTGCGCTGAAAGAAACGTCTTCACCAGAACCCGAAGAATTAAAACTACTTCTGGTCAGAAGATTGCCTGTAGCCAAACTAAGAAATTTAAAAATTTCACCTGCGTCGCATTTTTCCTTTAAATGTTTTTATATACCTAAATATGTATTTGCTCGAAAAAAAGATTCACTTATACTTTAAGAGTTACTGTTTTTGTATCATCAAAAGTCAGTATTTAAAAAAAATTCATACCTATGACCCGAAAAGTGCGACTTATGAAAATCTGTCTACTTTGGATAAATTCTGGTGTGTCAGTCTATGTTTCACTAATAATAGACAGATTTATATAAATCTGTCTATTTTGGATAAATTCTGGTGGGTCAGTCTATGACTTACTAATAATAGACAGATTTATGAAAATTTGGCCCCTTCAGAGCAAAAACATGGGCCCCTGACAAGATCTGGCTACACCGAAAAAGATCCTTATTTTAGTCCCTGTTGTATTGCATGCAAATATTTATTTTACAATTCAAACCCTAAAACGTATGTAGGTGGAAGAGTAATTAAAATTTAGTTGAAACCGCTGGTGATGGATTAGCATTAGCTTGAGACCAATAAAAATGGTGTGGCTGAATTAGGTTTAAATGAGGAAGTCGAATTTCTTTTCGGAAATGTTTTGTGCGGCCCGCTGTGTCAGGAAAAATCGTCTCGCTCGCTTTACGATTTTGAAATTTTTTCTTTGTCGAATGGGGCCGAGCATGAAAAATTCAAATTTTTTTCCTGGAAAATAGTTTTTCTGTTTGAAAAATAGAAAGTCAAATATTGATTGACCAGCCTTTCATTGAACAATGTTTTTAATTTTGATAACTAACTGAGCAATATATGACCATTCGTGTTAACTCACTTCCTGATGCTCAGTCGTCTTTCATTCTGGGTGTAATTTTTGACCACCGATCATCACTTATTCGCAATCCACCTCCAAGTCCTAGGCTCATTTGGATTTTACTTTATTTTTAGAAACGACTGAGATAACTAACGCTGAATTTTAAAACCTTCTGACCAGCTTAGTCGGAGGATAATGAGATATTGACTACTGAGATTTCATAACTTGAAAGTTGAAAGATCAATAAGGAACGATCAGTTATAAGGAAACTCTGTCTCATTACCGCAAGAACGACATAAATCTAGAATACGAATAAAAAATAAAGCTTTTAAGAAAAAGCGGTTTTCCAGCTTCTAGAAAAGAATTCCGTTCCACAGTTTCTCGTGCTGAATCACGTGACACAAACAAAAAAATTTGAAAGACTTATAGCCATCGAATTTACGCAACATGCCTGACTATGTTATGCGAGATGATGCCTTGCCATCCAAAAAATATTTGTTTTTTATGACGAAACAAATCCACATCGCCAGATCCAACTTCCCATTTAGAAATCGTACAGCCACACCATTTAGACATTAGCTTATGTGGATATGTTCCACCTCAGTTCCACTCAGTTCGTTCATAAAAATTGACAAAGGTTTCTGATTGCACGAATTACTTAAGTGGCTGCTTTCACGCCAGCATGCTGATGTTCCATTTCTCCATCAGATTACATCTGCATTTCTGCAGAAAAATGTGCTGCGACAACACTTCCAAGATCACTTGAGTCCCATTTTTTCTGTATTTAATTTACTTAAAAATTTAGACCCGATAGGATGCATCAACCTGACACATAACTGAAATTATTATCTGTCCTTAAAGGAGCTCATTTCAATATCCAATAAAATGATCGGAACTGCTATCCTAGAATGCAGAATTGTTTGTGTTTGGACTGGTGATAAGTCACATTGTAACCCTTTTATAAACGGCAAGAGTATCATTATGTTATGACTAAATCTAGGACTTCGTTTGTTTTAAGTATTGCTCAGTGCTTAGTGATATCAAATCTTGTACTTCTTTAGTTTTACCATAACTTTCGCTGTATAAGAGAACAGCGGTCAGGTCAGAGATTATTGTTTATTTTTGTCATCATTGTCGACAACAGATGACTACCCGTTTCTGAAAGGTAACGTAGTTGTGTGTGGTTCATTCTAAGACTTTTACATGGAACTCTTCACATAAAAAACCCGATTGACCTGTCTCTGCTGCGGCTAAATTAAATTCAATTCAGTTTTTTGATGGAGTTAAGACGAAAGTGTTTCTGCACCCGAGCCTATTTTAGTGGAATTAAATAATTGGAAGATTGATTCTATTACTTTTCTCAACATCAGTTATGTTCTATAAATAAATTCCATCTCGCCCGCGAAAGGAGAATGGGTCGAAAAGCTCGACAAAAAAAAGAGACAGGATATATGGGTTCCCTGACAACATGCTGGCGTATGAGACAACAATTTCAACTTTCTAGTCTTCACATGTGGAACTATTGGCCCTGAATGTTGTATCTGACTAACTAACTATTTCTAATTTTAATTCTGACCAGCAAAACCGAATTCAGATCATTTTTCATTATCATTTTCCTTCATTCCTTCGATTTACCAACTAGACTGATCCCGAAATCAAAAGAAAATGAGAACAAACCAAACCAAATAGAATACGTCCTGCAACAGAACGTTGGCCATCTGTGCGTACCACGAACACCAGGCACCGATGGAACTCAGGTAAAATTGATCGATGCTTAACACATATATCACACAGCTTTTCATATGAGCATGTTCACACACAGACTGGCCGTATACGAAAGTGCAGCATCGTCCAAGAAGAGATCGACGATGAGGAAGAGGAAGTGGACGAGGAAAATGTTTCGTTCAATCGGAGAGGTTCCCGATCCGAAGGTCGCATCAACATAACAGTACAGGATAGAATTGCTGAGACTGAACGGTTAAAAAAAGAGGCTGCTGTGCCACCGAAAGGCTGTTTCGATGGTTTGTCGGGTGTAACATTAGTGTCAAGTGATCCGAAAGAGAAATTGGGACTGTTAAGGCGACCGGGTGATCTACGCACCGGTGACGTTAATCGGACATTAGCCAACAAAACAGCCCATTCTGAACGTTCGCATTCAGTGGATCCGGTTGATATTACCGGTCCTATGGACAACATTTCATCCACAAAGTTCTTGACCGATTCGGCAACCATTACAATTCCAATCAACAGCCAAACATATAATCCAGCCCCAGTTCCGAAACAATACAAAACAATGCCTTCGCCGACCCGAGCCAACACAATTTTGCCTGGTGCAAATTGTCTTAACGAAATATTTGAAGAGGGAACTGATGTTGGATCATCGGATTGTAGCAGTGCAACCAATACACCACGACCGGTCGCTCGACAAAATCACTATCTCAGCAACAGAGCCCAAAGTCATAATTCAACCACACAGCGTCGTTCAAAGTTCCACAAAACAAGAACGGCCTCTTGCAGCAGTTCAGACGCTTCCGACGATGAGTAAGTTTTGTGTGACGTGTGAAATTAGCCTAAACATCTGAACATCTTTTCAATTGATTTTTCGCAGAGAGAATCGCAAGAAGCGCGCACACAAAATGGTCGAATCAACAACAAATCCAATACAATCGCAGCGGCGTGACTCTCATGATGATTCCAGTGACTCACAAGATCCTGGCTCAGCATCGGCGGGTACATCACAATCCGGTACAATAGTACAGCATGCCAATATCGTTGAAAATCCAACATCAGCTCAAGATCAAAATTCACATCGTCACACCGGTGGCACATCGAATGGTCGACAAAAAAGCGGCCAGACGGTTGGATTCAAACGACATCGAGCTGGTCGTCGCAGAGCCGGTGAGACAAGGCTACGAGAAAGTCAATCACTCAACCGAATCACTGAAGTCCAGGAATCGGAAATACAAATTCCATTGACCACGGCGCATAATGCACAGCAGGCGATAGCGTCTAAAAACACAAATGAAAAGGTGGCAGGTGGCGGTGGCAATAATCGAAAGGGTTTCAGTGCACGGTTGCTGAGCTTCGGTTTTCGGAAAAGTGACAATGTTGACGGTTCTCGGATACCGCCGCAAGCATCTGACGAAGAAGTGGAAATAGCGCTGGGTGTTGAATTGGCAAAAGCTCTGAAAGTCACTGAAGCTAAGAACTCATCGGCTACGAAGAAATTGAAGATGCTGGGACGATATTTTCAGGTAAAATTACAAATTCTCCTTTCATTCTTTACTATCGGACGAACTGTCGATGCTTCTGAAGCGTCTCTGTCACTTAACTTAAGTATGTTGCACTAGACATACACCAGTACGCCAAAGCTTCTTCCTATTAGCAAAAAATTATTTTTGCATTGGATCACCCAGGCTCTCTACTAGATGCACACATTGCCCATGTTTTGTTCGAAATTATAGTTTTTAATGTTAAATCGATAAAATTCAACAGGTGGCTTGCTCACACCACAAAAGAATTTAACTTTGAGTTGAAATTGAACACAGTGCAGTAGGAAATGAAAAGGTAAAACCCCCATTGTACCACCCAATCCAGTCCAATTGCTTGTGAACGTAACCCAAATCGTATTTTTTACTCAATGTTCTTTATTAGTGGTGTAAAATTGGGAATGTTGAGCGAATGTATTGTGGGACGACTTGTAAAAGTTGAAAATTATAAGCCATTGCAGATACGAGGCGGATAATTAGCAAATAATTGGTCGATCTACTTATACACCCCTTAAGGCTCGGAATCAGGACAGGTTGTTTTGAACCTGAATCCAGGTTACCTGAACCTAATTGGTTTAATTTTAACCTGAACTAACCTGAAATCTGATTCGACCCGAAAAATATTAATCTGACCTGACTTAGGTTACCTGATTTTTTATGTAAAATTTTCCCGTTTTACACTTTAGTTCCTAATTAAAATTACCTCAAGTCAAGTCAGGTTAAATCAGGTTACGTCAGGTCAATCAGGTCAGGTTCAGGTGATTTTAATGAGAAACCCTAACATGACCGGAATCTTTTCAGATCGTCTGTTTCAAGTTCACGTCGGGTCTTACAACATCCCATTATGCATTTGCGCAACATTCCCTCATCAAACTATTTTCACATTTATTGTCATCAAAATCACTTGCTGTTTTGAACTCATAATGTTGTCACAAAACAGAAAATTTAGGACATCCATGCCATTCAAGTAGCCATTCTGTAAACGGCCTTAGAATCACTCAATCTTCGTAACGCTGTCGGGGCGAGTTCATTTATTACATTTTGATTAGGTTAGGAATAGGGCGACCTAGATAAGACGCGGTCAAAAACCAGGCTGACCCGAAAGCACAGTTTAGGTCAGGTAAATGTAGAAAAAGAAGTTGACCTGAATCTGCTTCCACTTAAACCTCCATTAGGAGAAGTGCATCTTAGCCTGTTATAAAGGCTTTTTAGTCAGTACACTTGTGACACATCCCTTTAATTGTGCTAAATGAAGAAGTGCATCACTCATCAACACTAATCTGTCTTTCAAACCTCCATTTTTACTTCTGCTGTCTTTCGAACATGTTATTAAGGTAGCCACTGAAGGTATGAAGAACTTCCATTCGACTCAAGAGTTTCACACTAAATACCATCCCTTCGGTGCGTAATTGATGAAAGATCCCTTAAGTTCTTTGTTCGTTTCAATGAAAAGAACACATCCATTGTATGTTATGACTTTCAGTTTGTAATCTAAAATCTACCATCCGTCCTACCATCCTATTGACTAAAATTTAGAACTATGCCGAGTACTTTGTTCAGTGTTTAGCAATTAATGGGGCATGGGAAGCCCTTGAAAAAATTATTCTGGTAGTGACACGACTCTATTGCTGGTTACAATCAATGTCTGATCACGTTATGATTGTGTTCCTGACCAATATTTATTACAACAAGCATCAATTATTAGAGACATATCACTGTCTCTGGGGCAGAAGCGTATATACATCTTCTCCGTTCATCTTTATATACGTAAGGGGAGTAGATCTGCAATTCGTCGCATTTTTCCCATGCACAATTTGTATTCGTGAACCTTCCTTCGAATAAAAAATTGTTTGCGTCCTTCATCATAGTGTCATGGTACTTCACTCAATTGAATTTAGGGGCTTTTTCAAGAATTTCTAGAATTTTAAGAAATTAAATTCTTTGAAAATTCTCGAATTTTGAATCAAAATTTTTGATATTCCTAGTATTTTCAAGAATTTCCGTAATTTGCAAGAGCTCTGGGAATTTTCAAGAATTTCGGAATTTTATAAAATTCTCAAGAATTTCAAGAACTTAAATTCTTGAAAATTCTTGAATTTTGGAATTCCAAACATTTGTAAGAATTTTCGACAATTTTCCACAAAATTACTAAATTGCTGTCATCTGAAACCCATCCAAACAATCATAATTCAACGTAAATTCCCTTTAAAGGTTCACAAAAAATTGTGCATTCCAATACCCGGTATATTTCAACGCGGCCGTCTCTACAAAGCCCAATCATGCAGTTCAATTGTACGCGACAAAGTGCAACAGCCACACATGCAAACAGCTACCACCGATCGTCATTCAGCAATCTTTACCGACAAATCCCGAATACTCCGCAACTGTTTAGGCTCTCGCATACTGGGCAGTGACAGTGACATCAATCAAAACAATGGCCAGACACAGTCCAATGTTCTGTTGACATTGAATGCAACAACGAAAAAGAAACCCGCCAAAGGATGCATAGCCCGATCGTCGTCGCCACTGCATCGTCATTTGGGTGATTCGTCGCTGTGCAGCAGCCAGTGTTGATGTTTTCAGATGTAAGGTGGACGGGATGAATAAAGGAGCGAGAGAGGTAGGAGGATAATGTTTTTTAAGTTATTTGTTTCGTACGAGAGATTCGGAATCTTTTTTTAGTTAAATTATTCTGCCCAATGATGATGAGACTAATTTAATATTTATTGAAGGAAATGAACGAAGTGTAATTGTGCAATATGTTGAGCCTTTTAGAAACGGCTTATCATCGGCAAATAAGCGATGACACGGCTATGGTGTCCGGATTTTATTATGTTAAAACAAATGAAGTAAAAGATTTTGTATAAAGGAATGTTGAGCTAGAAAGAAGTAATAGATGCATAATGGTTAGATCGCGATACGAGTGCCGTTTCTAAAAGGTTAAACGAGATGTCTAAAATGTTTTTTTTAAAGAGGAGTAGACAATAAGTGTGTTTTAATTAAGTGAAAAAGAAACAGAGAAATAAAATGTGAAATTTGTGTATCCTGTAATAAAATCAAAACGTAAGAAAATTTATTTATTTTTGTCAGAATTAATTAGCAAAAAGATTTTTTTTAAGACAAAGTTTTACGAAAAAAATATATTTTTTGTCACTGAAATGATTGCAGTAGAATAAAATCTGTGAAGATGATAACTCCATCGGTATACCTAGCATTTAAAGAAAAGAAGAAAAAAACGGAAAGAAACATTCATTCGAGCAATTAAAATGTATTGATCATTTGAGGTTGATGGTGCTCAATTAACTTAAAAAAAAATCCGAAAAACCGCAAAGATCTTGGCAAACAATTTACTGCATCCGTTGTGTGTATACATCACCATGTATAGACTCTATGGTAGGTGCCGTGGATTGGACGATGAATATACAAATATTATCTGCAAGCATCTTTGGGAATGGGAATAATGCAGTATCGTGGTAACATAAACGAGATAATGTTTTATTGTTTTCGTACCCGAACAACTCTTTTAGAACTCTTTTTCCCACATGTCACTTCTTTGCAATTCTTTGTTCTGCGAGCAGCTCCTTTGAGTAATTGCCCCGAAATTAATTTTTTTAAGAGTGATAAGAGTGACGGCAATTGCCTTTCCGGTGTTGTTACGCATCACATTTTCTGAAAACCTATCAGCAAAGGAAGGCAACTAATATTACTTCAAATTTGTATACCACTAATATCTTAACAGGTGGTCGCATTCTCAAATATTAGGTGAATCTTCAGGAGATCGGATAAGGAATTTTAAACGAAAAATGGTAAATCCCCCATACGGAGATCTTTTGAATGCATAACTCCATCATTGATGTCGTAGTTGATCGGACTGCAAGTCAATTAAGGGTCGGTTTTTCTATGGAGGTTAAATTCAATGCACCTGAATTTCTGAAAAGTATGGTACTGTTGGAATCCTAACTTCATTTCGAGTTCAACGAGGTATGACTTACCTCTCTCCGAAGTAACTGTTAAGTGGTAGAGCTGTTTGAAAACGTGAATGTCACCTAGTAGAAAATCGCTGTTCCTATTTTTTTCACGCTTATCTTGGGTACAAAATGGTCGTCTTCTTGTTCGATGTTACTAGCAGGCATACTGTGTGCTTCTATCAACTTAAAAATGCTAGGTATACCGATTCAACAGAGAAATACTAAAAATGAAAAATTTGAAGCCCAAAGGTCCCATACATTTAATCTTGATGTACACATCATTATTATCATCGAGCCATGGATCATACTACTTGCATGCTTATGATAGAAAATTTAATTACTCATCCACCATTATACTCGACGAGAAACGAAAAATTTAGTTGATAAAAATGTTTAAAGAGTGAATTCGAATAAGAAAAGTGTATGTGCTGTGCACACGACGTGTTTGTTGCAAACATTGAAAATAGTTTCCTCTGAATTTAAATTTAATTTTATGTGAGCGAACTAAAAATTGGCGGGAACGTTTGAACAGAATTTCTGAAATAAATTGGATGGCAACATGAATCAAAACACCAGCCTTGGTGCATCTCCGTCTCTTCCTCTATCACATGAATGTTAATGGGCTGGAAGAGTTTGGTCCTTACGATGTTCTTCTGTCCTTCTACCATATATACTAGCAATTCCATATACATGAACACACTGAACTTCTCGCACTTCCGTTGTTTAATCAGAATTTCTTTCCATTTTTTGCTTTGTTTTCTTTTGGTTCGAGAAGGATAACACATTAGACTTTGATATTTAATGCTTTAGTCGCCGCAGAGGCAATTCTAGCTTCATCGCTCTACTACAAGCTCCCATGTTCCCATGAATCCACTAAAATTATTACAAATGTTAAGAGAAGGATATTCGATCTTAACCTACTTACCGCTGGCAGTAGTAAGACTCACTTATTGTGGAGAGTGTTAATACTTCTAAATTTATGTTTCCATATTAATTGTAAGTTCCCATAAATTTCCGCCAGCACATTCACAATGAATAGAATGTAGTAGACGCAACAGTTTCCGGACATGTAATCAGCAGTCGAACATCTATTGTTTTTTTATGAATGAAAGACAAATCTGTGTACAACTGCTAGTACATGTTAAGAGTCTGGTATTGCTACTATGTTTCTGTTACTTAGACTTTTACTAACCCTCTCCCAAATGAGTTCTTCACTGCAGACTTTGCACTTTTTAGGGAAGGAAACTATTGAAATATACGGAAAATCTAAACATGTCAAACGGTAATGTGCGACTTACTAACCTCCGACTCAATGCATTGATAACTCTCGAGTATAGCTCTATAGCCTATAGAAGTTGGAAATGTACGACTGTCATAACTTTCGACTGTGTTTTTAAGCGACGCGAAGAGAACCGAAATTCAAATGTTCATTTCGTTATTCTGTCACGTTTGACAGTTTAACAAAAGTATAATTTGAATCTTGGTTCCCTTCCCGTTGCTATGTGTACCTACAGTAAAGACAACGCGCACTTAAGACATTTTCGTGAAAGTTCAAACAATAGAAAAGAGACGGAGTTTTAATTGTATAAAAAGTAAATGGAGAGATAAACAGAGTAAATGCCCGAAGGCGTTAACTCTATGGCACATCCATAGACTTTGGGTCCTTAACTTAAAGGACATTGGATATTTTACAGAAATCGATGCTAGGTTTTGTGTAATGTCACGTTTGTATACGTATAGAGAAATGCTGTTAGGAAACAAGCTCAAATGTAATTCTCAAGATTCTATTACATTTCTAGTACATATCTTCATAAAATTACTAAATTCAGCTCTCTATTTATTTGTGAACCAACTTCACTGCTATGACGTTGCATAGATACCAGAGTGAAAAAATTGAGCGCAAAGAATGAAGTACTGAAAAAAATCGTGGCGGAGGTTATTATGTTATTATACAACTGTCGACATCTTGTATGATTTGTGTGAACGAAATTTAATTCGTTGTGGGAGTGTGTGAGTGCGTATGTTTGTGTGTATTTGGTTTGTCTGTGTGACAAACGTGCTGATTACTTTAACTGTATTCGTAAATAAATTAAGAGAAAAAATAAAAATAAACAAAAATTTCCCACTTGTAATTACTACACCAAAGCAACAAAAAATTTTTTGTTAAATTTATTTTCCTTTTCTTCTTGAAAAAAGGAAAAGATAAATTATGAAAAAAGAAAATTTATTTTACTTATTGAATATGATTATTATAGAAAATAACATCAAGCTGGTCTTGGAAACATAATTAATTTAAAAAAAAGAAATTGAAAATATTTGTAAAATTAATTTGATTAAGTAAAAACAAAAAAAATGAAAAAAATTCTTTAGAATTAAGTCTGTGTAAAAAAAACTGCAGCATAATTTGTAATGTACTAAGCATAATGGTCGAATATTATAAGAGTCTCTAATAAATTGCATGTATTTTGCATTAAAATTGCAGCAGAAAAAAAAAAACAGAAAAATTTAATTCATACACACAAAGATAAGAGAATTTGTGCATCTGTAGAGTTAGTCCGTTGATACACATCATTAACTTCTTGGTGTTTTAATCGTGTGATCGAATTCTGTCAAGATTTGAGAGTTTTACGACGAATTTTCTTTGTACTACAGTTTTTCGGACGTCATTTTGATATCAAAGTTGATGTCTTTTTCGCACTAGTGCGACAATAGCTATTTGCCTGACATGTTCCCAAATCGAAATTTTGCACAAAAGATGCGAAAATGTGGAAGTCGATAGTAACAAAAGTTTCAACGTGGGGACAAGTTAGGAACACAATTTTGTGTTTGACTGTGGAATCTCAGACTGTCACATTCACGCACTAGTGCAGGAATATATACATGGAAATCCATTTACGCACTACTTCTGTCACACTGATCTACAAAACAACTTCTTTTTGATTCCTTTTTTCGGAAATGGTATAGTTTTATACACTAGATCGTACGTCCCTTAGCCCCAACCGAATTGATTCTATTTATTTAGTGGATCCTCTCAGTTCTATTAGAGTAGACTATTATCTACTGTGCTCTGAGCTCTGTCTTGCCGCTACCCAAGAGCATGATTTTGGACTGTTCTTAACTGTTGACAGAATTTCAGAAGTTTTGACCGAATTATGTTATTGTATCCAGAGTTCTATGTTGGTCGCTTAACTCCATTACGATCACCAATTCTCTGCACTCCGAGTGTACTCCACTATGTGTTTAAATAATAAAACAAACAAAAAAAATATTCAAAAATTACTGAATGTAATAGAGAAAAGTTAACTAAAATTTAAGAGGCAAAAGAAATTTGTTTTTAAGAAGTGAAAACTCAGTTTGAAATAAAACTTATTGACATGTTCGCATTGGCTTTCATTTCGACAAGAACCTACGAACACCAGGTTAATGAAATAATCTAATCACATTGCTCCAACAGTCCGAGAAAGAGATCTCAACTGCAAAAGCTTGGAGTAGTAACACTCACGTCGATAAATGCTGATAAATGTTCCAGATGACAAAGTGTAAGGAAATTGTAAAAAAACTGAATAAACGACAAGCTCTGACTTATGAGGTCTTATATAAGGGATGGACGTTGAAACAGTGATTGAAACTTGAAAAGTATGGTTTTCGGTGCATGTAGCACGTAACATTACAATGCCACTTCGCCTCTGCTATAACTTGTTCTCACGTCAAAATAAAAATTTTGAAGCACGTACGTACGTGCCCTTTACGTATAATTGATGAATGAAAATGCATATTTTATATGAGCAAGACATATATTAACATTATTATACAGTTTATCATACAGAACAGATAAAACAACGGAAGACGTTTTCTTTTCTGAACTTTAGTTCAAAATACTCAACCGTCAAGGACAGTACAGAGACTCTTGAGTATGAATTTTACGCTGACTTTATTTTGCATTTCTTTAATAATTTATGTTACTGCTGCTGAGGGTATGTGTTTGGCAATAATTTCTAGACAATTCCGTAGAAAGCAATACTATACACTTTTAGGAGGTCACGCAGACCTGTACAATCCGCCATTTTATTTTCAACCGCTTATTTCAACCGTGTCACCCGCGTACCTGTGTCTGGATGAACTCCCTAAAGTTTACAGTCTTGGTACACGGATGACACGGATAAATTCAGTATTTCAATTCCCGTCAGCGCTGATAAATTTACCAGCTGTCAGTCTTTCCGGACAAAAAACTAGCCCAGAGGCAGCTGACAGATGTATTTTATATGCAACTTCATTCTCGCTTTTTTCGACAATCACGGGGGGCTACTTGAAACGTGACGTAATTTTTAAGGGAAAGGTGGGTACATGAATGTGGCGCAGCGTGACAAGGGGGAGGGGGTGTCAAAAATTCGATAAAATTGCGTGACATCATATTTGATCAGCCCCTTAATAAGCATAGTCATTGACCCAGACTTTTACAATGTCTCAACGTCTTACATTTGAATAGGTCGGTATTTGAAGACATCGCCATAATAAACTGCTGGTCTTGTCCATACGGGGTCATTCGCACTTAGTACGTAGTACATTGTTGAATATCCCTTATCCCATAAATACTGACAGAGATATACCGAATATTTGACGATAATAGCCGTTCAAAATCTACCAGTTAACGTTAATGCAGACCTTGTGTTTCTGGTCATCATGCTAGCTAACGTGAGGAAGTTCTCAATGCAATGCCTTCATCGCTCTTACTAATAATTGTGTAAGTGGCCTTGTACGTGTCACAAAACTCTTGAGAAATGTAACTGTTAATAGCGTACGTTATTGGACCAACACATAAAACTATGAATGTGATCAGTGATGTTAACATGCTGTACGGATAGATGGTGTCCAGCAGACGATACTTGACAACGGTTAATGAAATCTCCAAAATTAGAACAGAGCCATACGCGACTGCCACTAATTTAGACCGGTTTTCGAATTCATTTCGTAGCCTTTTCAGTTCAACACTCTTTCCAGACACTCTTGATTCAAGGCTCTTTAGATTATTACAGTCCCGTATTGTCAGCATACTGAAGATGATAATTACGACGCAGACGACTTCTTCTGCGAATACGAATCGGGTCCAAAATGAGAGTTGAGCAAACAATAAACTTCCATTCCGGTAATGTAGACTCCACTGCGTAAACTCAATTTCGCATTCTCCGTTTCCATCGGAATGGAAAACGTTTTCGAAATATTTCGGAACGTTGATTACAATTGCAAGCATTGAACTGCATGCAATCATTTTGATTACATTGGACATTCTAAACCATTCGTTCACTTGAAACGGATAATGTTGACAACAGTATCGCATAACACTGAGGACTGCAACTAAAATATTCGACACAGTGTAATACACTTGCGGCGTCACCACCACCATTATGTGCCAACCGTAACACAATGTAATCGAATTCCGAAATCCGATTGTGTGCTGACAGAGCTGGAACAACGTTGGAAAGACGAATGTTTGTGCATGACAAATGGCAATGGTAAACAGCATCCGATTGTTGGCATAACTTTTGTGACTAGATGTGACTTCCGAGCCCCACATATTGGGTTGTGTCCGCACATGAATGATGACACAATTTATCACTAACGTAACGATGAACATCGTTGGAATGGCATAATTGTATAGGAACATAGGATGCATAGGATCCAATGTCACACTGGTGGTGCTATCATCGGAGTCAATCATTTTCTTTCCGAATTGGCAATTAACGTCTGGTTTAATCTGTAAAACATTATCGTGGAATATTCAGTCGTTTAGCAAATTACACGGCCAATTAACCTTTAATACGAACTGGCAATTCTCAATAAATAATTTTACGCATCTATACATATAAATCTGAACGTAGGGGCACCACGACGCCCCTCGGCGCACCTCGGAGCACCACGGCGCACCTCGGGGCACATCGGGGCACCTCGGAGCACCCGGCACTCCTAGGGGTCAGCTGGTCAGCCGTCCGACGGTGTTTTTCAACATTGACCTCCAACGCGTCAGCTGATCAGCCGTCCGACGGCGTTTTTCAAAATGGACCTCCAATGAGTCAGTCGGTCAGCCGTCCGAGGTCATTTTTCAAAATCGACCTCCGAGAGTTCAACCGGTCAGCTCTTCGGGACCGTTTTTCAAAATTCGTCCCTGACAGATCAGCCAGTCAGTAGTACGAAGCCGTTTTTCAAAATCGACCTCTAACGGATCAACTGGTCAGCTCTACGACTTGTAAATGATCGACCGGTCGATGTCGATTTTAAAATCAACCTCTACCAAGTCAACCAGCCAGTTTTTGGGAGCCAATTTTCCAAATAAGAAGTATTTGACGAAGTCAACGAAGCTGCGGGACCGTTTCTCAAAACAGATTTTAAAAAACACCGTCCGAAGTCATTTCAAAAAACAATATCGGAGCATCATTAATTTTGTCTTTTAAAAGTCGGCCTCGGACCTCACACTAGCACCTCAAAGATTGTTTAGACCCGTACGAAGTACTGGGGTCTCATGCGTTTACTACTGGGTTTGTAACAAGCCGAATCGGAATCCCTGAGTAAGGGCAAACCTTTTGGGGTTACTCAGAGATGCCGAATCAGCGGAAAAAAAAATCTGTCTGTCTGTCTGTCTGTCCGTCCGTCTGCACGATAACTTGAGTAAAACGCAACTTTTTTCCAAAATTCTTTTTTTTTTCCCGTTTGGTAATGCTGATTCAAGGTCGAAGATGAGCAATCTAGGGTGGCCCTTCCAAAGTTAGGGCCCTATAAGTGATTTAGGGTTTTTCAAATATATCTCCGGCAGTTTAAACGCTAGACGCATGTGTGATGCGTCAAATGAAAGGTATTTGCAATACCTGTCGATTAAAAAAAATTCATGAAAATCGGAAGTCCTACTCGTGAGCTAGAGCCGTTGATGTGAAACTGGCGGAGGGCTCCAACTGTTTCTTGCCAATATAACAGGAAAGGACGATCGGATTTCGGTTATTTTAGCGCCATTTCATAGGTATTGACCATATACCTTTCAAGGAAAAAAAAGTTCATGAAATTCGGTTCATTGGATCGGGAGCTACGTCTCTTGGAGTGAGCCTAATCGATGCTACTCGGCCGTACAGTGAACGTAGTGAATTTTGCTGATATCTCGAGTAAATTTTATGCTAATTACATGAATTTTTTTTGTTTGAAAGGTATTGATGATTGTGCCACGATGCTACTGTTTCTAGAGTCCTAACAAAATGGCCGCCGCCATCTTGGATTTTGGTGCTTTTGCCTATATCTCGAGTAAATTTCATGCTAATTTGATGAATTTTTTTTGTTTGAAAGGTAAAGACAATCGTAAAGTGGTTGTGATGTTTATAATACCCCAACCAAATGGCCGTTGGCCGCCGTCTTGAATTTTAATGTTTTTGCTTATATCTTAAGTAAATTTTATCCGACTTTCGTGAACTTTTTTTTGTTTGAAAGGTAACGATAATTAAAAGTGGTAGAAGTGCCTTTAGTTGTCGAACGAAATGGCCGCAAGCCGCCATCTTGAATTTTAGTTAAATGTGAAAAATTTGAAAAAAGCCGTTGAGGGAAATGCTGGATTAATAAATTTTACTTCGGACGGGGCTTTCGAAATTGCTGCAAGCAATTTCAACAGAAGATAACGTTAGAAGAAATTATAACGAAGGTTTTTGTGATGCAGTGTGGTTACAAAATACATTTATGGTTGTTCAAAGTTATTGCACTCCAAACTTCTGAGTACGGGTCTCCGTGGCCCTGAATAGGCGTTTGCCACGGGAAGGCGTTAGCTATGTTTTTAAAATATATTCACCGACTTGATCATATGACATGACGGTAAAAAACAAAAATATCGTTTCAGTTCTATACAATTTAGCAGACGCTCGGATTAATTCGGATTTCTAAGGTTGTTTTTCGTAATTAACCTTGACTTTTCGATTAACTTTTGGAGACGTATTTTCAAAGAAAATTTTCATTTTCAGAGCATTTTTGGTAAAAAGTTTATTCGATGAAAATTTAAGATTAATCGCCACGTTGAAGACGTGGCTCAGCCCGCTTTGATATTCGACTCTAGCTAAGGCGCTGTAGTGAACGGAACGTCCAATGGTTGCCTCGCTATGAGTCAACGAAACGCATGTTTGATAATTTTGCGGCTAATCGAAACAATAAATTTGCAGAAAAAAACGATAATTTGAAATAAATGTCTTGTAAGGTTTTTATTGTAATGTCTTTGATAAGATCTATCTGACTACCCAACTAAGATAAGTGAAAATGAGACGATATATGTAAAACGACTCGTAGGGTCGAAAATATAATAACGAAACTTTTCCCTGGGTACAGTACGACCCGGCCGAAGGCCGGGAAACAGTGCTAGTTTCTTATACTTATCACATATTGTTCACTTTTTGACACAACTGTAATGTACAGCAGGTGTAGCGCGCAATTGCGAATCATCATCGTAAAAGGTGCTATATAGCGATTGAAAATGAGATAATATTTGTTAATTACAACTGATATTTTAATGCATCGAGATAAGACGAAACAATTATGAGATATCAGCATTGTGTTACCAGGGATCAGGAGAGTAGTGCAGCTTCTCTGAGTCATTAGGCTCACCAATATTTGTGCATTTTTGTGGAAGTCTTCAGGTAGCTGTAGTCAACTATTTGTTGCGAGTGTCTTGAGCATTTTTGCCGCATGGCCAAATGTAGAGATTTTTCGTTCAACGCTTGAAGCCATCACTTGGAATCATGCTTCTCTTCCTATGGCTTTTCGTGGATTAGGTATTCGGAAAGTTGAGGACTTTCTTCTATCTGGGTGTTTTTCTTCTGATTTGTCAAAAGAACGATTTTCTTCCATAGAATGATGAAAAGAGGAAGGTACAAAGAAATAGGAACAGGGACCTCCCGATGATTAGGAATAAGTTTTGCGAGATGTTTGTTTCTGGTGAATCTGTTACTTTTGCGCTAAATGACTAGACGTTAGATGGACTCGTGAGCCGAGTTTGACAACACATTGAGTGCGTAACACACTGTTTTGAAAAACGTTGTTATACAACAACAAATTTCAATATACAACTTGTTCGACTGAATTCAAACATTCTGACCAGAGTAGATGAACCATTGTGACTTTGACATAAATTCAGAGCCAACATATCAGCAGAGCAGGAAACTTGTTCGCAAATAGGGTACGGCTCCACCCGCTTTACTTCTGAAGAAGATCGAACTTCCTTTAGCCCCAACCGAATTTCTACTAACTCTTTAGCGGTTCCTCTCAGTCCTATTAGGGTATACTATTATCTACTGCGTTCTCAGCTCTGTCTTGCCTCTAGCCAAGAAGTCATGATTTTGGACCGTTCTTAACTCGCTTGTTGGTCGCTTAACTACATTACGATCATCAATTCTCTGCACTCCGAGTGTACTCCAATATGTGTTTAAATAATAAAACAAACAATTACACAATTACACTGTTCCAATAGTCCGAGAAAGAAATTTCAACTGCAAAAGCTTGTAACTCGTCTTGTAACATGTACTCTACCATCGGCAAAACACCCAGCATAGTTGCATGGTTGTATACATGGTATGACTCTGTTTGACATGAACAATATTCAACTAATATGCTAGGTGCTTTGTCATTGCACAAAATTCCAACAGAAATAGAATAAAATGTTCCAGAGCTTAGTAACTCACATGCGGCGTGAAGCTGTTTAACATGTGCGAATATTTAAGCACTACGACATTCTGTGTCGAAGAAGAAAATGAACCTGTGGTTGTATCTAATTTCTCGCCTAAATTCATTAGTTGTCTATGTCTGCAGAACTTTTATTTTCACAGCTCGAGCCGAAGGCGAGGGATGCAATCACACGAGAACGAAAATGAAAATTCCCGCAGCAAAAGTTAATTTCTCTCTTGAAGAGAGGAGCGAAAATTCCGCTTTTGTCACTGAAGCATGTTAGTGCACACTACATCATTTAGTCATTTAATGAAAATGAATCGTTTGACTCACGCATCTTGACTCACAGTATGATGAACAGTCATCTCTTGTTGTTTTCTTTTAATTTGATATTTGTAAGAATGTACGATTGCTGACAATGAGATTGCAATGCAATGAGTAAAGATCAGAATACATTGTAATTGTATGTAGTGTAGCTGTAGCTAAAAGATGTCATGTAAAATTAGCCAGGAACAACGAATGATTTTTTCGGCGTATTTTTCTCTCGATTCTCTGCCTTTCTATTGTTCCACGACATTTTACATGCTACATGTAATAGTACATTTCGTACCTAGGAGTCTTTTTTAGAGTGTGAGAAGTTTCCAGACAGAGCCGAAGGCGAGGTCTCGAATCGAATACGCTAAAAAAGATTTTTAGTCCGTGGTACGAATAGTAATTTTCATATTGGACGGAGAAAAAGTACGTGACAAGGGATAGAAAGTAAAAAAGTCTCGACTTTTGAACGTTTTATCACTTGCCGCCTTGTCATGCAAGTAATTATTACAAGCTGTGTGCAGCTAAACCAATTCTATTGTTTTCCTAGTAAACTAATAAGCCACTTTCGAACTTAGGGAACTCAAAATCATGTTTATTGCTGAGGGCGTCGAAAAAGTGATTAAAACGTGAAAAGCATCTATTAGTACAATGCCACTTCGTGTCGATCTTGCCCCAAAATTTTGGAAGCAAGGACGCAGTATACCAACGCACTGTCGGACGATGCATTGAATATACTAATTACATAGTTGAAATACACGTATGTACACCGTAAGTGACCTTACGAAATTATGGAATATAGATGCATATTTTATGCAAGAAGTCTTTTTACACTGCTGGATTCTTTCTGTTTATCACACCCATAGCTAAGTCATTTAAAAATAAAAAAGCATCAGGCATGTTCCCGTCTAATTAAAACAGATAAAACAACGGAAGAAGTTTTCTTTTCTTAACTTTAGTTCGAAATACGCAATCGGCAAGGACAGTGCAGACATTTGAGAATGAATTTTACGCTGACTTTATTTTGCATATCTTTAATAATTTATTTTACTGCTGCAGATGGTATGTGTTTGGCAATAATTTCTAGACAATCCCGTAGAACGCAAGACTTTAAACTTTGAGGTGGTCACGAAGACCTATGAAATCCGCATATCTGTGTCTGTATGACCTCCCCAAAGTTTACAGTCTCGGTAGACGGATGATAACGGATAAATTCATTAGCCCGATTCCCGTCAGCGCTGATAAATTTACCAGCTGTCAGTCTATCCGGACAAAAAACTAACCCCGAGGCAGCTGACAAATGTCAAATTTATTAGCGTCGATAAACTATGACACGAATTGAGTTTTTAATTTTGTGAATATCAGTGAAATTGACACTATTTAAGGAAATATTATTTTTAACTTAAACAACTTTCAACTTTTAATGTCTAAAAGAGATCAATTTTTCGCTGCATTTATAGATTTGGAGTGCTACACCTGCTTTTACAATGAGGGTCATCCAAATTCCGAATTTAGTTGCCTAGACGATCCGGCACCTGAAACACTGAAAAATTGTACTCAACCTGTGATACCAGGTAAGATCTTTCCGGTTCCGCCTGATGTGGCAGAATCAGGAGCAAATAGTGTCAGTGTTATTGTGGATGCATTTGAATTTATTTGTTTAATTTTTCGGAATAAAGTCTCTTATGCAAATTACGGCTACAAAACTCTGTCATATTCCTAAAATAGTAAAAATCTGCAATCACATTTTAGGCCGAAAACACACGAGCAATTTTGCGTTTTCCATTGGTATCCGATATTCACAATGAAAACGCAAGACAATTGTCGATTGTGTTTTCGGCCTGATCACGGATGGCAAAACGAATTTATATCACATTTGCTCAAGGTTGTATACGGGGATTTTACGCCGATAGCGGGAGTATCGCAAAACTCCACTGTAATTTTCATATAAAGTCGGAGCGCAATTTCAGTTCGGTTGAAATTTCGTACCGAAATCAGTCAGAGTTAACGGCCATGTTTTTTTTTGCGATACGGCACTAGTGAGAAAATCTCTTTTGGCGTAACTCCCTCATATACAACCTTGGTTTGACCGCTAAAACCTACAAAATGGTAATGTCTCACAACGCTAAAATTGTATCTTCCGTTCTATTCTAGGTCTAACCTATGTAACAATACCGCAAGTGATTGTAACATTGAGCGAGAGGAAATTTTGTCACACATACAGTGCTACATTGAATGGAAAGTTGATTGTAATACGTGGCTGTAGCTTAGAGCTAGAAAAAACAGATAAAGCCCAAATTAATTGCGCATATGATGGGATTATATTATTTGATGATGAAATCGCAAAAAACGCATTTGCATGCTTCTGTTCGGCGAATAACTGTAATGGACCAAGCGGAGAACAGTTTATTACCACGGAAAGATTTCCACTTCCACATAATGCAGCATCGGTTTATCGGTTAAGGTCAAATGTATTACTCACAGTCATAATTTACAAATTTGTGTCATACATCAGTTCTGGGAACCGAAGTGTATAAACACTGAAAGTTATGCAAATCTCTACCGGATGACAAATAATACGAAAACCAAGTTTCCGGTGTGCAGGGCGTCATATTTTGATTGTTGCGCTAATGATTTCTATAGAATTGATTGAATGTGGTGAATAATGATGGCATGAATGTTGGTAAAAGTATTTCAACTCTGTAAAAGTATATTGCGTCATTGCTTGTAAGTTTGTTGTTTTGGCAAGTGTGAGATTTGCGGAAAGAGGCAAAGCTGAGTGGAGTAATCACACAAGTAAAACAATAACTTACAAGGAATAGACTGAGGTTAGCTCGTTTAGTATGTGTTTATTACGTAGGTATGGAAGCACGGGTTTTCAGGGGGTATAATGTACCAATGCACGTACAAGGAGAGAACAAATACTTTACTCTTTTACGTAAGATATTTGAAAAGCTTGTGTACGGTAAGTGCATTTTCACTGTCGCAAACAGTGACGGTAAGTGAACTTTACCTGGCATAGAATGTAAAAATTCTATTGAAATCGTAAGTGCAGTAACATCGAATGAAATTGGGTTCCGTGTATTTTTGCGTATTTGCACTACTTTCAGTGGTTTTTGTAGTTTTTGCTGGCAACAACTCAAGAGAACAAAATGTAATTGATTATATTGGATGCATATTAAAGGTGTTACGACTGTAAAATTGTATTATATCGTACGAAAATCTAACGAATCATATTAACAAATCAACGAATTCTTACCGGATCATTAGTTTTACAAAGTACAAACACTTTTGAGTTCTATGGAGTCGAAAGTCAGTTATTACATAACTGAGAAGACAAGAAATTTGGTTAAGATTCTCACAGCATGTAAAATCCATTATATGTACTGTACTGCTAAAGCGCAACGATAAAAACACCGTAAATTCTAATAAAACTTGGGAGAAAATATGAAAAGTTCAGCTTTCGTGTAAATTTTTGATGATCCGAGGCGAAGCCGAGGTCAAGTGCCAAACAAAGAAGTTATTTATCCTGTCGAATTTTATAATTGATTTTACATGCTGTGAATATTTTTGATCCGAAGCGAAGCCATTGACCTCGTGTAAGTACACGAAAGCGTGTCTTTTAATTTTAGCTCAAGTTCTGTAATGGTTTTTTTACGTCTTTGACTTAAATTTCAGAATTTTTCTCGTAATTTAGACCCTCGCCGTGTGTCATAATACACATCGTGAGGATAATAATGTACTTTACACCCTATTCTAAATTCAAAGTCTCGGAATATTCACGCTAAATCATTCTTCATACAAAAAATAAGTTTCGCTATCCAGCGTGGAAACGTAGCTGCGATCATCGGAACGATTCCGCAAAATGCGAAAATAAAAGAAGTTTTTTATTTAAATGGTTAAACCTAAATAGAAAACTTAGCCGCCGATTGTAAGTTTTGATCGTTGTTAATAAAATTGTTATGAAAAAACTATTTTGTATTACTTTACACATTATGATTCTGAGTTGGAAATGGTAGATTATGTACCTCTGTCCAAAATGTTTATTCGGACGATTTGGAAGTTATTTACCGAGCCGAAGTGGTGGTTTATAATTCAAATTGTCAAAATAAATATTTTGGATGGACGTTTTTTTATACACAGATTTACCCTAGGGAGGTAGCCGCGAGTGGTGTAATAAGCCATTTTCGAACCTAGGGAAAACCAAGGCATGTGAATGCCTATTGCTCCATAAAAACACATATTAAGGCAGAGCTCATCGCCTTTCTCTGTTCTTTCTGCCTACAAAAGATGTCGTTGCAGCGATTCGAATAAATTACCCATTTTGATGGAAATGTTGTTCAGAAGACGATAAAACAAAACCTTCCGTAGAGATTTGCACAGATATGAGTGAATGGATTTTTCGGATAGCGATGGATCTTACAATGAAAGAAAAACAGGTACGGTATTCATCAGCTAGTGGATAATCGACAGCATCGACAGCTGAGCCATCATACATGACTGTGCTCTTATAGCGAGACCATAATCAAAGCCAGCATGGTTTTAGCAAACATTTGAGTCAAACGGCACGAATGTATGCCGTTGGTAATTGACTTTTTTCTTGGAAGAAGAAACATTAAAATAGTAGGAGGCTGGAGGTTCATGTTGTTGGTTGTTTATGCTTTCTTCTTCAGAACTCATAATATTTGGTGATCAATGGTTGGCCATCATTGGGAGATCTAGAGATTGTATCGGGCGGCTGTAATGACTGTAACATTCATTCGTAGCCTTGACTTATAAATCTTACTATTAGTCAATTAACGGAAATGTTTTTATCATCGCAATTATTCATTCATTTGATTCCGATACGTGTATAGTGTACTACGCCATCCACCAATCTACATTAAGTAGCTCTGTGTCGTTAGAGACGGTCTTCAGTCGCACAGATTCAAAATGATTTCGTTGAGAGCAGTCGTTTGTATTTTCTTCGCAATTCATTTTACTTCTTCGCATGGTAAGTGAGGCGTGTGATCTATTTCAGCTGCACCTAATTTGGAATTTAAAGTTAAGAATTTCAGTACGGATCGGACTGATAAAACCATGAAGTTCAAAAAATGCATTTTGGAATAGGTCACACAGGTTGACTGTGCTACCGAAAATCGTTAGCCATATTATCTGAGTTGCTTCAACTAATAAAATTTCTAAAACTCTCAATTTGCAGCTCTTCAATGTTATGACTGCATTTTTTACGAGGATTACAAGAGCTCCGACCCGAGTTGTCAGTACAACCCGGACACTACATTGCTGAAAACATGCTATGATTTACCATCGTTCATAGGTAATAAATTAAATGGTGTCCTCAGTCGTTACTGATCCATGTTCCACTAAAATTTGATAGATGGTGAAACACCTGTGTGCAAAAAAGTCACCGGATTTCTGAACGGAAAACCAGCCGTGATACGTGAATGTGCCCGTAGTTTAAGTGCATTAGACGGATTATGTTCATCCGATGAATTAAGAATTGGAAAAAGCTTCACAAACGATGCATATGGATGTATTTGTACAGGAGAACGATGTAATGGTGCAACAGAAATTAAGTTCGGTTGCGCATCATTATTCGCAATAATTGCTGTTCTTCATGCATTCTTTAAGCTTATATCAGCCAGAGACCAATATATTATGTAAATTTTTTCCAATTAAATCATTTTTAACGAACACTGTGGAATTACATGTTTCGCCCACTGGATGGAAAACGATGTAGACCGAGAGCCCACATGATTATCAATCTATCATAAGGCATCGGCTTGAAACCTATTTCAAATGGTTGCATTACCCGATACGAAAAATGCTTGCTCGACTGTTTTAATTGTTGGGCCGTAGAAGGGCCCTGACGAGGGTAGAAAATCATAATTGTTAAATTGGCGCGACTGATCTTTAATTTTATTTTAAATTCTATTCATCATTGGCTGAGCATTGGCCGGCTGAGATATGCGCTAGGGACTCAAAGATAAAAGTCGCCGAACAAATTCTTTTCGTATCGGGTAATGTAACAACGAGCCCTTACAGTTGACGTCGGTGACATGAATTTGCTTCAGCTCTAGGGGTCGAAAGTATTTCAGATTTATGGTATTCAATGCCGTCTATGAGCCCTAGGAGCACTGAGCAATGTGTCGCGAAATTTAAAATAAATGTAAAAAATATTTGGCGTTCCTGATATAGCTCGGCGCCCGAGGACAATTGCCCATTTTTTCTCTTCGATAAGACGGTACTGATGGTATTTATTGAGATTTATCGGGACTCTTTTTGGGAGGATTCAATGGATTGTGTCGGTGACAACACGTCCTTGTACGGTCTTATTAGCTGAAAAACAGCTGATGCAAATTCATGTCTAAATTTCACTGACACCAACCGTACGATTTACTGATATGCATGCGGCCTCTCGGTCTATTGCATACGATTCATATAATTGGTACTTTATATAGTGCGCATTCAAATGAAGTGGCCTGTCTGATTCATCATTGCAACCATCATCATATCGGTCAGAATTAAAATCTAGACGGTCGGTTCAATAGTTTTGCTTTTATCGGATACATAATGAAATAACTCCCACCATAATGACGGGGTTGGTATGTTGGTAACTCTCAGCGGGCGTGTAAACTGAAAAAAATCAATGCAACTCAAACCTACTATCTGTAGTCGCCTACAATCCTCCTATAATTGTGTGGACGATGATATCATTCCACCCGAGCATCAACAAATACTGTCACAATTTATGTCGACCTTGCCCTTAATTGTATTTGATTCCAGTCTCCAAGCAACAACCCGAATTGCCACCCACTCATCATTATTGTGATCCAACTTTATACACACTGCACATTTTGATTGAAACTACTTGATATTACATAGGAATATGTCGATGTCTAGTGCTGCTGTTTGCGTACAGATTTTATTTATATCTCTGGAAGAGTGTACAGTACATTTGCTGAACATTTCTCAAATATTTCGTCGAACTTATTGCTCGTGTAATATACGTGAGGCACTGGCGAAAACGGAAAAATTACTTTTCTAATCGGTTGGTGTGCGCTCTGGTTAAGTTAGTATTGTGGTTGAGCTGTCTATAACTACAACAGTGTACGAAAATGAAATCACCAATCGAACAGATAAGATAAGAGATAACGTGCAAACATATTGTGACACACAGTCATAAAGCAAGGGTGCGCTGCAGTGTGAACAGCAAACAATAGTTTTTGTGTGAAATAGGTAAGTTTGTTACATCGGTAGATGCGTTCAGTTCACATTGTCTAATTATAGAAGGAAGGGAATCGAAATTGTCGAGATTTAATGAGAGTGTGTGCTATTGAATGAACTATATCTGCGTGTGTACCAATGTAACTTGACCTTATATCTAAATAATGAGTCCAGACATTCCACTTTCTTTGAACAGAGCTTTTACGCATTCATTGCCGTATGCTGATAATACATCGCACATGAAACACAACTCAAATTCAATGTACCTGATTTGCATAGAAGGAAAATTGAAAAGTAAATGCAGCCACAGCGGAGACGATGGGCAGATATTTGCTCAAGACGTGTAATTTTCAAATTGATGCTCGTTTCTCTAACCATTTTCGTGGCCCTACAAATTGTTGAATTATTTGTTAATATTCATTACAGTGAGTGTGTGAGCTGTGAGCTGAATACTTACTGTTATGCACACGTAAAAATCCCTCGTATCTCAGCTATTCTTCTTTGTTTCTCTGATGCATTTGCCATTTGAAATTGATCATACGAAAACAGAGAAATGAGAGAAACGGAGAGGAACAGCAGAAACAAGTTAGGATATGAAAATGGGATTTTCTACATGGGCACAACCGTAAAATGGGTTCAACTAAACAATTTTTTTTGGTTTAAGATGCAATTCCGCGTTATATTCAGCGAACATTTGTGCCAGATGACCATTCAGCCAAAGTTATTGAAGTGAATGCTTCGTTTGAAATTGACCCGAAACTAGACGGTTACAGTTGGCTTCAATGCAAGTGCGCTGGCAGGCGAAATATAAACTTTACGAGGAATGATTTGTGAGTGTTTCGCATATGTTACAGCTTTCGTTGCTCGTTTTCGTGTGTCCGAACATTTTTCCAATTTAAATTTAAGCAACGACGAGAATGTGTGCCCTTAAATGATGTCACGCTTTTTTACGGATTTTTTTTTGTCACGTGAAAAAGGTCAAAGTTATCCCAATTTTGTAAGTATCAACACATTTTCTCGAACCCCCTCTGACCGTAACTGTATGACACCTTTTGTGAACAGTACCTAAGGCCAAAAAAGAGTAAAAATGTTTGGGAATTTCGAAGACGATCATATGTTGAACGAAATGTTTAAAATTGATCTTTCATTAGCAACAGCCAGTCAACATGCAGCAACGAAGCAACAGACATTGGCTTTGGTCAGAAAGTGATCTCATACTCGTTGTTCGTATCGACAACGGAAGCAATACCCTTCTTTTTCAACGGAATTGTGCCTAATTTGAACAAATTGCGTGATATTTATCCCGGATGGTTGGTACGGATATACACGAATGTACCCATCAACGACCACACTTGCCTATTTATTTGCCAACACGATCATTTATTTTGGTGCAACATCGAACGCATTCCAAAATTGGGTATGAAAACGTAGTGTAAGAAGTTTCCGCATGTTTTTCTCGCACGGCCAAACTTTTCTTTGACCAGAGCAAAGCACTGCTCCTGGAATGAACATAGAAAATATTCAAAGCCTTTCATTAAGACGAGAGACTGGAGCCACACTTTCTTGGTGTGAGTTAAAACAAGCAAAACATCTGACTCGCTAGAATTAATGCTAGGAACAGTGCTATGCTAGACTCTGGCAATCAGAGCTACATTATTGTTTGACAAATTTTTCCAAACAAACAAATAATTTCACTAACCCTCGCCATCCATTCCAACCCAACTAGGAATTGTCTCTACTTCCAGGTGATGTATCATCAGTAAATGGTCGTGTTTGGCGATTTTTACCCCTAGGTGATCCAACTGTCGATATTTTTGTAAGTCGAGATCTTGATAGTCTAGCAACCACACGAGAACGAAATGCCGTTACGGAATGGGAAGGGTACAATAAAACCTTTCACTTGATGCGTGACAGTCAGTGGCACAAAACTGAAATACTAGCCGGCTTGTGGGGAGCCAAAAATTCACTATTGGATCCGTCGCTCGGTATGAAGTTGCGAGCGCAGATTATTGAGGTAGATTCTTGACGTACGCAAAACTTCGAAATCAAACAAAATGTTGTCATTACATCCGCAGGATGGCAGATTTAGCGTAGGAAAAACCGTCGATCAGTCCATATTGACGAGGAGGATCTTTTATCCATTTCTAGACTCTTTCTTGGCACATGACAGTTACTATTGCGGCAAGTATAAAGAGTCGATTACTCTGCCATTCCCAACCAAACGAAATGGTCAAGAGTTTGCTGGACATGACGATTTACAGGAGGCAGACACACTTTTTGTGGGATTGCTTAAACCGTGCCCGATAGAATGTCGGCCGTCCTACGGCAAGGACTGGCAGTACTGCTGATTCCCAACATATATTTTTACACCGCCAAATTTATCGAATAAAAAATATTTATTTTGACGATGCGAATTCATTCCACACAGAAGGGAAGCAGCACCAACACATCCCGCAGATAAAAGATCAGACCAGGGCATTCGGGCGTATCCCAAGGGCTTTCACTTTTTGCATGAATGAACGGCGATGAAAGATTTTTTACAAAGTTGTTTCATACAACACCCGAAGGGCTTTTTCGAGCCAGTCTGGCCCTGTAAAAGACAATGCAATTCGTTAACAAGGCAAAACGTTTATTCCGTTCCAGAATAAAAAACAGATTATGCAGTCGGTGCATCCGCAAAGAAAGTCTTCAGAACTTCCTTTTTGTTCACTTTCCCGAGACTGTTCCGGGGAACTTCTGGTACAAATTTAAAAACCGCCGGAATCTCATACGAAGTCATATTTTGATCGCACCACTCCTTCAGTTCGTCCAAATCGGTCCGATTACCATCATCTTTGAACTTATCACTAACGACAAGTGCTGCAATTTTCTGACCCCACACCAGGTCCGCGACACCAACGACACACACATCTTTAATGTGAACATTTTCCAGTAATTGCTTTTCGACGTCAAGTGCACTGACCTTATACCCTCCCGTCTTAATAATATCGACACTGGTACGTCCTAGGATTTTAAAGCTTCCATTCTCATACTGTGCCTCGTCACCGGTTTTGAACCATCCGCCCGTCGAAAATGATGCTTCCGTATCCGATTTACGGTTTATGTACTCGGTGAAAACGTTCGCACCGCGAACATACAGTTCACCAACAGCGACGGTATCACTGCTCACATCCGAACTCTTATAAACTGGAAGACTTTCATCGCTCCAAAACCCCTTTCCATATTCACCTTTCGCGCGTAACACCGTTTTGCCTTTACTGACTAATTTCACCTCCACACCGGGCAGCGGTGAGCCCACTTTTCCAGGAATTCGATCGCGAATTTTGTCAACGATGTACGGATTACTCAAAGCCATACCGATTTCCGTCATTCCATACCGTTCCAGCAATTTGTGGCCGGAGATTCGGTGCCATTTTTCGAATACACTCGATGGGAGTGGCGCCGAACCACTGACCATCAGTCGAAGTCTTTCAGTGCAATGATTGCGAATGTAGTCGACCATGCGATGTTTCTTGCTCACAAGTTTGTCGTATTCGCTGATCAGGAACGAATAAATGGTCGGCACGGCCATGAACACGGTGATCTGATTCTTCGAGGGTCTGCTTACGTTTAAAATTGAACACCAAACTGCTCCTCTCTCAAATTTCGGATGCATTTCAATTGTAGCGCCAACGTGGAGTGGACACATCAACGCGTTTACAATACCATGGACATGATTCAGCGGTAGAACGTGCAGCAGATTATCTTTTTCGGTCAATTTCCAGGCGTGCACTAAACTCTGTATTTGAGCGTGTAAAGCTTTGTGTGAAATGGCTGTTCCCTTCGGTAGTCCTGCGGTTCGAATGGAATCGGGAACTTGAAAATTCGTTACGTTAACAAAAGAACCACAAGCTTCTAACCTGTGGTGCCTGATGTGTACAGAATCATGGCTGTTGTGTCACTGTTGAAGTTACTGTCCATTGGTGTAGTGACTTCAGACTTTACAGCTACTGTGGCGTAGTCGTGATTGTAGATTAACATTGGGCATTTGTTTGACGTGGCTATGGGCCTCAGTAGCGCCTCGTTTTCTGGAGTTGTTACGATCACCGTTGCATTGGTGTCCTTTATGAAGTAGTCCTGCATCGCTGATGTGTGTTTGTTACTCAACGGAACCGCTAGATAACGGAGAGAAATTGATTGGCATTCTTCATGTAATACAATACAGCTCAAGAGGGAAAGGAAGGTGTAAAAACACTTCGTATGTTTCTATATACGTACCGATGTGTCCAGACATCCAGCATGCCCATTGTACCAAAGTGTATAACGCTGAGTTCGGACAGAGAAACGCTATTTTACATTGACTTGCACTGCCTAATACACAAAAAGTTTCTTTCAGTTCACCATACCACAGATTCAACAGATCGGTACACGCAGCTCACCACATATTTTCGCAATTTCTGTCGATATCTTTGCAGCCCCAGTAAATATCTGCTCATAGGAATACTCGCCAAACTCATCTTTGATGGCGATTTTATTGCCATAGGTCAGAGCATTTGCAAACACCGGCTGAATGTTTGTCGATGGTGTCGGATTGTGTGTAGATGCCCATCGTACTGTTGTCTTTGGATGATCAGATTGAAGGTCGCCAGTTGATAGCATCAATGATTGGGCAACAATTTGTTTGCAATGACTTGCGTATCGGATATCTATCAAACGGATTGGATAGAAACGATTCATTGCTGATAGCAGTGACTGGAATGTGTGATTGTAAAGATTATTCAGACGAAACGTTCCATTAGAATTGATGTGGTATTTACCATTCTGGCGATTTTTTTTAATTAACACGAAAAAGGAACTTAAACACACTCGAACACAGTACTTAAGATTATAAGTAGAAAAACATCTGATTTCGATTACTGATGTGTTGCAGCAAAGTGACAGATGAAAGTCAAACATACAAATAGTTAGAGGTCTATCAGTCAAACGAGGCGTGGATGTATAGGCAAGGTTTTGAAAGAAGAAAACTCACAAAGGTGTCGAAAGTTCTTTCAGAAGCTTGTGTATAGGTTTTTTCGAAGGCCATATGAATTGTCAAATTCCATCCACCTTATTGATATGAAAACCGATCTCTGTGGATGACATTGTGTTCGTTTGGTCCCACTATTATGTCATTGCTTGGAACAAACCTATAGAGTGTTATGATGAAAGAGAAAGAAATATTTTGACAACAACCCCAAGACAACTTCTAATAGACTGGTCTTCGCTCCTATCGCTCTCAACGTAACATGTTGAAAGAGAAAGGAATATTTTGACAAGTACTTCCAGGCAAGTTATAATTAACTAGTCTTCGGTTCTCTCGCTCTGCTCTTAACAGTCTATAAGGTAGAAAAGCCGGTAACGATTCTTATTTTAGTTTTTTTCGATATACATGGATATTAGCCAGTTCGTCATCTAGAATCATGTAGGAGTTAATTAGTTACGAGCACCAGGAGAAATTGCCAGCCCTTATTTATGAGTACCACTTTGACAATAGAAATAACAAGGGAGGTTAGTTACATGTGCAGTCCACTCACTTATCTCTCTCTGCAAAAATACAACACAGCATTACTATTTGAGTCAACTGCTGGGAAGTAACCAACCAACTATCATCTCAATAATTCCGAAAGTCAAGAAGAAAATAAATAAATAAAAAAAAACAAGAAAATTAGTTAAAATCCTCAAGTTCTGGAACTGAAAAGCTGGTCCGCCTCAATAATTTCAAAAGTCCTGAAGAGATTTCAAAAACCAGTCAAAAGTCCTCAAAATCCTAGAATGTTGGCGAGGAGAACTTTTTTTGCCGTTCATGCCTGCCGTTCATGATTGGAACAAACACCATGTCTTGCCGATACCAATCGGAAGAAAAAAATAGGTCGGGACTCGGGTACTTCTAGTGTTTTCCGATGCTAGTCACTGTGCTAGCAGATTATTTTGGACCTTTACGCAACTACCACAAGAAAACAATAAAATGATCTTTCGTCTAGTCACTGGAACTATTGTCCCAGATGTCCTCTTGTATGGGAATTTCGGATCAAATTTTCCAAAACTTTCGAATGGTATTGTAAAAAAACAGTCCAGTTTAGCTGCTGAAGACACCTATTTTATATGAAAATTTGCATGGAACTCTGGGAGAAGGGCTTCTGTGACTAGATGAAAAGATATTTTATTGTTCATGTTCCCATTGTGATACTTCCTCCTAAAAAGATACTAACTATACGTTTCTTGCTGGAATGCCATTTAAACCAGCCATCCGATCACTTTAAATATGATATCGAAAAATGTACCTGTCCTGGACTGGATGCTCCATAAGATTATATACCTATTCAGTAATACTCCATAAAGTTGCAATTCTTGGTCGAACAGCCATGGTCGGGAAAGTTGAAGGAGCTACACTGCCCAGAATGGATATTTCGCTCTCCAAATTTTATTGTGTTATCCCAACAACAACCTCTAAAGAGAAAAGTATGACGCTAGCCTTGTAACACTTCCAAAATTAATGATATCGATGGATGTGTCGCTTTCAGCTCTACTCGCAAGTAGTTGACTTCATGTCGAGGGGTAAACAACAAAAGCGAATTGTGGGACAGGCTTCATTCGCCATTAGAGCGATTGAAGGAAAATATGGGCGAATGAACGGAAAATATTGGCGAATGAGCGAATTTTCCGTTGTTGTTTCCCCCTCGCTTCATGTGCTTCATGTAGAAATCATGTTAAAAAATTAGCGACGCACAATTTACAAATGATTAAGATCTCAATTTTGTCACCGACCGGCAGTACAGAAGCGACGTACGTCTTTCAACGTTTCCTAATTCGTTCAATAATTGTCATGAGTTTCACAACTACGTCCAAATAACAGAGAAAATTTTTTAAATCCAGTCGGGATGTAAACTTCTATGTAGACGGTTTCCAAAAAGATTTTTTTTTGGATATTGGGTACTACTAAATAGCAATTGCATCATCATTTGAGTCAACTGCTGGGTAGTAACCGACCAACTACCACTACAATAATCCAAAAAGCCCAGAAGGGAACCCAAACAAATTCGTAAAAAATCCTGAAGTTCTAGAACTCGCAAAATGTTCCACCTCAGTAATTTCAAATATCAAGAAGAAAACCAAGAAAATAACATTAAAAATTCCCTAAAATCCTAGAACTCTACAGCGGTTGGGCGTCCTCCTAGAAAGTTTACATACGAAATTGAATGTCCAACGCACTCAGTGCTTTGATGTAGCAAAAAATGATTTTGGATAATTTTTCATTTGACCAACCTCATTCCAATTGATTTTATATCAAATCACGACCACATTAACTGGTACATCTGTCAGACAAAGATTGTAGCGTAGTGGTAGATTTTAGATTTCGCGATCCAGTTTCACTACGCGTCGATGGTAGAATGGAACATTTCCATTGATTCATTTACTTCTCTTGCCAGGTTCTCTGACTTCTAGAGATTACTTTCATTGTATAAGGTGTAACGTATTTCGTTGAGTTCGGGCAGTGGAGATTACAATAACGGGACAATTGTATGATCATCCATAGATATTCTTTGGTTCGTGACAACAAAAACAAACAGTTTCATCATTCGTACAACATTTTATTAACATAAGTCAAACAAATTTCAAATAATTTTCTTACTTTCACATCCTAATCATCTGTACTGCTTTTGGGGTTGCAATGAATGATTACCCGATTGATGGTTAGATGGTAAATTTGCAATGATTAATCGGATACTTTACATACAAATAACTAAAGTAATTAAATGAAAAAAAAATGAAAAAAATGAACAGATTTCGAACACTGGCCCCATAACAAACCGTAAATTGCTGAATCCACGCTCTAACCCACTCGGCCAGAGGAGCTACAAAGCCCAACGTACATACGATTGTTATACAACACATTATTGTCTGACCTTACGAGTCGAACATGTGTACATGAACGAAAGGCTATATTGAGTGACACAATAGAATTCCTAAGACCTCAATGTGAGTGTGAAGTTGATTGCTGATGTTATTGGTACACATGCAAAATTACGGCGTAACAATGACTCATCACTACAATCAAACTCTGACGATATGAGGTGACAGCACCATCTACATCAACTCGATGCATTGGACGTCAATGTGTTAGAAACATGTGCATGCTACTGCCTACATGTGCATAAATCGTTGATTCGTCTGTTTCCTCCAGAGTAATGTTAATGTAGTGACACGAATAAAATCAGAGATCGCCGTAAGCCAGTTTGGTGTAGGCGGCTAGAGCGTCACATTTGTAATTATTATTTTGTCGTATGAGCACTGGTTCGAAATCGAGTTAAATTTTTTTCTAATTTTTTTTAATTTGATTTGAAACAATTTAATTAATTGTTAAAAGATTCGCTCTAATTTATCATTAACGTGATGCAACCATTTCTATCGCAATTTAATGTAATCCAACTTCAAAGTAAATATAGTTTTCAAATGTAAAAGTTTTAAAATTTGTCAAGCACCTCTCTCTTTGGCGCACTGGCAAACTGCTTGCCTCATGCGCAGAGGTACCAAGGTTCGAATCTCATAAGGCCCCATGAGACTCGAGCGCTGGGGAAATTGTCGAGGGCTTTGTGGTGGGTTAATGTTAAATAATGCTGTACGATTGTACACATCGGGAGTTCTTAGTTGGATTCTACAAATTGCGAAAAATGCTGCTGTGTAACGCACAAATATACACAAACAGTCTCACTTGTTATCGTGCACTTAGGTTAATGGAAATTTCAATTTGATACTATCTGTACTATTGTCTTCTCATTTCATCTAATAGAATAACAAATCTGAGCGCAATTTCGAATCCACCGGGAACGTGTAGACAATTTTTTTTTTTTTTAATTTTTTTTTTTTAATTTCTGAAACAAAAAACAGGTTACAGACATTGTAGTGCAAACAAATATTGATAAAAAAAATATTTTGGACCTATGGGTAAGGGTAATCTAGGGTAAAAAAAACTAGGATAAACAAAACTTGGAGCGAACTAAAGAAATTCAAGAACGATTTCATCGGTTCACAAAACATTTTTGAATATTTGATTTGCAGACAGCCGTTTTATTTGGTTGAACAAATAATGAAATGAAAAAGAAACAAAATTGAATACACAAGTTCGACTGGATACTCAAATTCAATTTTCATTACTACTATTTGCATAAGGGACTTAAACCTCTTACGCAAATTATTTGTTGTAATTTTTAAAAATTATACTTTCGACAAATCGTTTATTGAATGTTTACAAACTGAACAGGACTTGGAATGCAATCCAGGGAATTTACTCTACAAAATCGAATGAAAAATAAAAAAAAATCATTTTCCGTTCTCACCAATTGAGAGTGCAACCGAACTGTTGGCGGTGTTCTTTTGTCGCCAGTAGCATTCTGAAAAAATCAAAAAATTCTCATCTTTATCCATTCATATTGAAAACAAGGTCGGTTATAATAACTGGTAAACTGTCTACGCTTTCTACACTCTCTACATTATATGGGAAAATAATGGGGCGATAGAACATGAAGTAGAATTCGTATTAGAAACATTAGACGATAAATTCGTAACGAAAGAAGTAAAAAAATATTGGCTTGCCGTTAACAATAAACTGCAAAGTGGAATGAATCCATTCATCAACATAATTCTCTGGCACAATTTCAATTCATTTTCCTACAGTCTAACCAACTGATATTGAATAATTGTGTTTCACGATCATCTCATTTAAATGTCGTACCTGTACACTAAAAAGATGTTTTTTCTCCAACAATTTTCACCTCGTCTTCGGTTAGTTACCTGCGAGAGGTCTTACTTCATCAATGGTTCAAATTTGTGGCATTGTAAAGTTTCTATTTTCCCAATTTTATTCAAACTAAATTCCATTCTATGTGATTATGAATTATTGCGTAGTTACATAGGCATTTCTTTCAACTGAACCATGTACAACCGAATGGGATATAATGGTAACCAATGACAATATATATATCGCAGAGAGGCAGAAATTCACTTCATTTCACTAACATTCAATTACTCTTACCGATTTAGTGAAGAACCCAATCTATCCAATCTAATGGTTGGCTAAATAAAGCCAGCCATCAGAGATTCCTCTCCAGCCAGCAAAATACGTTCGAATTCTTTCGCTGCCAATAACACTCTGAAAAATCAATGATTTCTAGCACCCTTATTCAAACAAAGATTTCTCCCCCCTCTCTGAAAATGAAATAATTTCCGCATCTGCGCAGGCATCGTATAAATAGAAGACTGTATTTACCTGAGGGACCTTTTACCTGCAGGTGATATTGGAAATCATTTTTTTTTTCTCTTTGTTAAATTGGTTCATATACATAACGTGGGACGCAACAGGAATTGAACAATGATGCCGTTCTCTCATAGTATCTGGGTAAAGTACCTCTATATATGGACTCTGTAGACGTTGATCGTTGATTAAATAGAATATGGCCAAATCATCTTTTCTCTTGCTGAATTCCTTGGAAATCCACACAAAAATTTACGATCGTTGAACATACATACGATCAATGTGTCTGGTTTCTCCGCGGAACACCAAAATGCTCTTTTTGGTGTTCGGTTTTTTTTTTAGGAAGAGATGGGAGTGTAAGATAGAGTACAAAGAAATCTGGCACCACTCACGGCGCCGAGACTGGCCAAAGTCTAAAAATATTTCGAAAATACGAAAACTATTTCTCGTCAATGATTTTTCAGAACTTAAAGCAGAATTTTTGGATGTCAAATCACTGACTTAGAACGACTACAAAAGTCCACAGGGAAGTCGAAGCATGGCAAGATGGGGCTCGTTTGAAAGCCAATGAAATTACCCTTCGATTGATACCAAATCCAGATAAAATTAATGGACAGTCTAACGAATGGTGATGGTTTTCCTCTTGTCGAAATATATTTTGACTTTGGGCCAGTACCGGCGTTAAGACGTGAGGAATATCGAACTTCTTTGTACTCCATCTTATTCTGACGCAGTTTTTTTCGGATTTTTGAATTATCCAAGAGGTGGGGCCGAGTTCAATGGTATCGATAAATTAAACAAAATTATTTTCAAATCATCAGATTTGTAATTGTAACAGAAAAATAATAATTTACTGGAAAACGAAACATTCGCGACTCGTCAACCGCGCTAACAATCAAAAACTTTACGATTAAAAAGCTGTATAAAAATAGAATTTTCAATAATGGTCCTGCAACAATGATACACAATCATACACATCATATTGGCCATCCTCCATTGTGTGTGTGCCACACAAATTGTACGGCAGAACCTGTGAAAGCTTCCGGTAAAAATTCGGAGCATACCGCTGAATGTATTCGATTTCGATCTGCAACACTTGGCTCATGTACGCCTTTTTCGTCTTTATGATACTGTTGTAAATCACCACTGACGGACTGGCTGTGAATAAGACACTGGATGGATGTATGAGCACCGGGTCATCTCGCGGACTCGAAAATGTGAAATAAGCGTATCGGGACGTCTTCCAGGCAATTTTACGGAACGAACCGGAAGCGATTGCAATCTGAACTTTGGTCATATCATCGTCGCAACTCTTTCTCTGAATTTTCTTCTCATCCAACATCGTCGACAGTTGACACCTGATTTCGTAGGCTTCCTCCAGCGTTTTCCAATCCAAATAGAATTCCTTGCACCAGGCTCGGGATGTGATGTTGCTCTGGCGTAACCATTCATTGTAAACTTTGAGTAGAGTGACGTGATCTCACTTCCGGACAGTCGAACGTCTTCTTCTTTAAATCGGCTTCCATTTTCTTCTTCTTTGGTCTCTTGAACAGTTTGTCAACTTGTGCCGACAATATGGCTATGATGGTTAACATTTCCTCAGAGCAGCCCACATCAGCCGACATTATCAACATTTTTGACAAGTACGGTTCGAGTGGAAAGCTAGACATTTGTCGACCGATGCTGGTTATACAGTACTCGGTAGACGATCCATGGGTGGACTGTCAAGGAACTCGAACTGCAGAATGTTTTTCACACCCATCGAGAATAGAAGTAGCACGACCATCTCCAGATTGCCACGCAGTATTTCCGGTTTGGGTGCCTCCGCCATATTATTGTAGATCGCCTATTTATAACCCACACATTTTAAACGATGAAACGTACTGGTCTCAAGTAACTTACTTCCGAATAGAGACGATAGGCCACACCAGGCTGTGTTCGACCGGCTCGTCCAGATCGTTGTTTTGCCTGAGCTTTCGATATACGAATCGTTACAAGTGTTGTACACTCCAGAGCTGCGCCACTTCCCTTCGTCACATATTCAGCTTGCTTTACCATTCCACTATCAACGACAAATACAATGCCATCGATCGTAAGAGATGTCTCAGCAATGTTGGTGGCCAATATAATCTGATTTGATCCGAATAGGTAAAAGTCTCACAAGAGCAGAGTTAGTACTAATTCACGAACCTTTCTTGTGTGCGGCGGTGCTGGCTCAAAAATTAAATTTTGTTGCTCAGAAGGTAGTTTCGAATACAGTGGATGAGCGGAAGGACCAGCTCTTTCAGAAACTTTTTGTCGTAGTTAGCCCTCGCCAAGTACTGTGGCATTTGTGTGGACTTCCCGGTTCCAGTTTCAGCAATAACGATGACGACTGTGTTATTCTCCACCATCTTATGAAAGGAAGTAAAGATCAATATAGGCGAGTGAATGCGAGTGAGGACTTTTTACCTTCAAGAATTTGCTTTTGTACTGATAAATGGGAAGCTTTTTAGTAGTTGGGAAGGATGGATGTGGAACATTTTTCGAAACTGATTGTTTGCTCCGCTGTTTTTCGTAATTGAAATTTTTCTGCTTGTTGCCTGCTCTGACTGAACCACGATCCACGTCCTTATGTTCCACTGGCTTATGCTTTACTGGCTTATCTTCCACTTCTTTATGTTTCTCGGCACCGTTTTCCACTGATTCATATTCCCCCGCCACTACATTTCCCTCAGCGCCATGTCTCTCGTTCTGTATCGCCTCATCAGCAACAAATCGATTCAAATCTGACCCGAAATTAAAGTCCGGAAACCGGTTGTGATGATGATTTACGATTTGCATATTTAAAGTCAGCTGATTTGTGCGATTGACAACCACCTGTGGAGCTGGTTCGGTCGTCGATCCGATAGTCTCACCATTATCGACATCATAGTCATAAGAAGAGTATTCTGTCCGAGTGTTTGGCAAAAAAGGTGTCAATGCAGTGACAGGCTGTGGCATTTCATCTGTGCATCCAGTTGTTCCGAGATGATAGTCTGATAGTCTGATGTGGCGCTAGCGTTGTAACACTTCCAAAATTAATGATATCGATGGATGTGTCGCTTTCAGCTCTACTCGCAAGTAGTTGACTTCATGTCGAGGGGTAAACAACAAAAGCGAATTGTGGGACAGGCTTCATTCGCCATTAGAGCGATTGAAGGAAAATATGGGCGAATGAACGGAAAATATTGGCGAATGAGCGAATTTTCCGTTGTTGTTTCCCCCTCGCTTCATGTGCTTCATGTAGAAATCATGTTAAAAAATTAGCGACGCACAATTTACAGATGATTCAGATCACAATTTTGTCACCGACCGGCAGTACAGAAGCGAAGTACGTCTTTCAACGTTTCTTAATTCGTCAAATAATTGTCATGAGTTTCACAACTATGTCCAAATATCAGAGAAAAATTTTTAAACCCAGTCGGAATGTAATCTTCTATGTAGGCGGTTTCCAAAAAGATTTTTTTATACCTAGGACCCGATACTATTCGTACAACGGACTAAAAGTCTTTTTTAGCGTATTCGATTCCAGACCTCGCCTTCGGCTCTGTCTGGAAACTTCTCACACGCTAAAAAAGATTTTTATTCCTTAGGTACGAAATGTACTATTTTTTGGATATTGGCTACATAGCAATTGCATCATAATTTGAGTCAACTGCTGGGTAGTAACAGACCAACTACCACTTCAATAATCCAAAAAGCCCAGAAGGGAACCCAAAAAAATTCGTCAAAAATCCTGAAGTTCTAGAAGTCGCAAAATGTTCCACCTCAATAATTTCAAATATCAAGAAGAAAACCAAGAAAATAACATTAAAAAGTCCCTAAAATCCTAGAACTCTACAGCGGTTGGGCGTCCTCCTAGAAAGTTTACATACGAAATTGAATGTCCAACGCACTCAGTGCTTTGATGTAGCAAAAAATGATTTTGGATAATTTTTCATTTGACCAACCTCATTCCAATTGATTTTATATCAAATCACGACCACATTAACTGGTACATCTGTCAGACAAAGATTGTAGCGTAGTGGTAGATTTTAGATTTCGCGATCCAGTTTCACTAGGCGTCGATGGTAGAATGGAACATTTCCATTAATTCATTTACTTCTCTTGCCAGGTTCTCGCTAGACTTCTAGGGATTACTTTGATTGTATAAGGTGTAACGTATTTCGTTGAGTTCGGGCAGTGGAGATTACAATAACGGGACAATTGTATGATCATCCATAGATATTCTTTGGTTCGTGACAACAAAAACAAACAGTTTCATCATTCGTACAACATTTTATTAACATAAGTCAAACAAATTTCAAATAATTTTCTTACATTCACATCCTAATCATCTGCTTTTGGGGTTGCAATGAATGATTACCCGATTGATGGTTAGATGGTACATTTGCAATGATTAATCGGATACTTTACATACAAATAACTAAAGTAATTAAATGAAAAAAAAAAAAAGAAAAAAATGAACAGATTTCGAACACTGGCCCCAAAACAAACCGTAAATTGCTGAATCCACGCTCTAACCCACTCGGCCAGAGGAGCTACAAAGCTCAACGTACATACGATTGTTATACAACACAATATTGTCTGACCTTACGAGTCGAACATGTGTACATGAACGAAAGGCTATATTGAGTGACACAATAGAATTCCTAAGACCTAAATGTGAGTGTGAAGTTGATTACTGATGTTATTGGTACACATGCAAAATTACGGCGTAACAATGACTCATCACTACAATCAAACTCTGACGATATGAGGTGACAGCGCCATCTACATCAACTCGATGCATTGGACGTCAATGTGTTAGAAACATGTGCATGCTACTGCCTACATGTGCATAAATCGTTGATTCGTCTGTTTCCTCCAGAGTAATGTTAATGTAGTGACACGAATAAAATCAGAGATCGCCGTAAGCCAGTTTGGTGTAGGCGGCTAGAGCGTCACATTTGTAATTATTATTTTGTCGTACGAGCACAGGTTCGAAATCGAGTTAAATTTTTTTCTAATTTTTTTTTATTTGATTTGAAACAATTTAATTAATTGTTAAAAGATTAGCACTAATTTATCATTAACGTGATCCACGCATTTCTATTGCAATTTAATGTAATCCAACTTCAAAGTAAATATAGTTTTCAAATGTAAAAGTTTTAAAATTTGTCAAGCACCTCTCTCTTTGGCGCACTGGCAAACTGCTTGCCTCATGCGCAGAGGTACCAAGGTTCGAATCTCATAAGGCCCCATGAGACTCGAGCGCTGGGGAAATTGTCGAGGGCTATGTGGTGGGTTAATGTTAAATAATGCTGTACGATTGTACACATCGGGAGTTCTTAGTTGGATTCTACAAATTGCGAAAAATGCTGCTGTGTAACGCACAAATCTACACAAACAGTCTCACTTGTTATCGTGCACTTAGGTTAATGGAAATTTCAATTTGATACTATCTGTACTATTGTCTTCTCATTTCATCTAATAGAATAACAAATCTGGGCGCAATTTCGAATCCACCGGGAACGTGTAGACAATTTTTTGTTTTTTTTTTTTTCATTTTTTTTATTTCTGAAACAAAACAAAAGTTACAGACATTGTAGTGCAAACAAATATTGATAAAAAAAACTATTTTGGACCTATGGGTAATCTAGGTAACTAAGATAAACAAAACTTGGAGCGAACTAAAGAAATTCCAGAACGATTTCATCGGTTGACAAAACATTTTTGAATATTTGATTCGTTTGTTTGAACAAATAATGAAATGAAAAAGAAACAAAATTGAATTTATAGACCGTTCTCGAATGCACACAAGTTCGACTGGATACTCAAATTCAATTTTCATTTCTACATTCATTTGCATTTCATTTGCATAAGGAACTTCAACCTCTTACGCAAATTATTTGTTGTAATTTTAAAAAATTATACTTTCGACAAATCGTTTATTGAATGTTTACAAACTGAACAGGACTTGGAATGCAATCCAGGGAATTTACTCTACAAAATCGAATGAAAAATAATAAAAAAAAAATCATTTTCCGTTCTCACCAATTGAGAGTGCAACCGAACTGTTGGCGGTGTTCTTTTGTCGCCAGTAGCATTCTGAAAAAATCAAAAAATTCTCATCTTTATCCATTCATATTGAAAACAAGGTCGGTTATAATAACTGGTAAACTGTCTACGCTTTCTGCACTCTCTACATTATATAGGAAAATAATGGGGCGATAGAACATGAAGTAGAATTCGTATTCGAAACATTAGACGATAAATTCGTAACGAAAGAAGTAAAAAAATATTGGCTTGCCGTTAACAATAAACTGCAAAGTGGAATGAATCCATTCATCAACATAATTCTCTGGAACAATTTCAATTCATTTTCCATCAGTCTAATCAATTGATATTGAATAATATAATTGTGTTTCACGATAATCTCATTTAAATGTCGTACCCGTTCACTAAAAAGATGTTTTTTCTCCGACAATTTTCACCTCGTCTTCGGTTAGTTACCTGCGAGAGGTCTTACTTCATCAATGGTTCAAATTTGTGGCATTGTGAAGTTTCTATTTTCCCAATTTTATTCAAACTAAATTCCATTCTATGTGATTATGAATTATTGCGTAGTTACATAGGCATTTCTTTCAACTGAACAATGTACAGCCGAATGGTATATAATGGTAACCAATGACAATATATCGCAGAGAGGCAGAAATTCACTTCATTTCACTAACATTCAATAACTCTTACCGATTTAGTGAAGAATCCAATCTATCCAATCTGATGGTTGGCTAAATAAAGCCAGCCATCAGAGATTCCTTTCCAGCCAGCAAAATACGTTCGAATTGTTTCGCTGCCAATAACACTCTGAAAAATCAATGATTTCCAGCACCCTTATTCCAACAAAGATTTCTTCCCCCTCTCTGAAAATGAAATAATTTCCGCATCTGCGCAGGCATCGTATAAATAGAAGACTGTAATTTACCTGAGGGTAGACCTTTTACCTGCAGGTGATATTGGAAATCATTTTTTATCTTTGTTAAATTGGTTCATATACATACGGTGGGTCACAACAGCGATTGATCAATAATGCCGTTCTCTCATAGTATCTGGGTGAAGTACCTCTATATGGACTCTGTAGACGTTGATCGTTGATTAAATAGAATTCAGCCAAATCATCTTTTCTCTTGCTGAATTCCTTGGAAACCCACACAAAAATTTACGATCGTTGAACATGCATACGATCAATGTGTCTGGTTTCTCCGCGGAACACCAAAATGCTTCTTTTGGTGTTCGGTTTTTTTTAGGAAGAGATGGGAGTGTAAGATAGAGTACAATGAAATCTGGCACCACTCACGGCGCCGAGACTGACCAAAGTCTAAAAATATTTCGAAAATACGAAAACTATTTCTCGTCAATGATTTTTCAGAACTTAAAGCAGAATTTTTGGATGTCATATCACTGACTTAGAACGACTACAAAAGTCCACAGGGAAGTCGAAGCATGGCAAGAAAGCCAATGAAATTACCCTTCGATTGATACCAAATACAGATAAAATTAATGGACAGTCTAACGAATGGGGATGGTTTTCCTCTTGTCGAAATATATTTTGACTTTGGGCCAGTACCGGCGTTGAGACGTGAGGAATATCGGACTTCTTTGTACTCCATCTTATTCTGACGCCGTTTTTTTCGGATTTTTGAATTATCCAAGAGTTGGGGCCGAGTTCAATGGTATCGATAAATTAAACAAAATTATTTTCAAATCATCAGATTTGTAATTGTAACAGAAAAATAATAATTTACTGGAAAACGAAACATTCGCGACTCGTCAACCGCGCTAACAATCAAAAACTTTACGATTAAAAAGCTGTATAAAAATAGAATTTTCAATAATGGTCCTGCAACATTGATACACAATCATACACATCATATTGGCCATCCTCCATTGTGTGTGTGTCACACAAATTGTATGGCAGAACCTGTGAAAGCTTCCGGTAAAAATTCGGAGCATACCGCTGAATGTATTCGATATCGATCTGCAACACTTGGCTCATGTACGCCTTTTTCGTCTTTATGATACTGTTGTAAATCACCACTGACGGACTGGCTGTGAATAAGACACTGGATGGATGTATGAGCACCGGGTCATCTCGCGGACTCGAAAATGTGAAATAAGCGTATCGGGACGTCTTCCAGGCAATTTTACGGAACGAACCGGAAGCGATTGCAATCTGAACTTTGGTCATATCATCGTCGCAACTCTTTCTCTGAATTTTTTTCTCATCCAACATCGTCGACAGTTGACACCTGATTTCGTAGGCTTCCTCCAGCGTTTTCCAATCCAAATAGAATTCCTTGCACCAGGCTCGGGATGTGATGTTGCTCTGGCGTAACCATTCATTGTAAACTTTGAGTAGAGTGACGTGATCTCCTTCCGGACAGTCGAACGTCTTCTTCTTTAAATCGGCTTCCATTTTCTTCTTCTTTGGTCTCTTGAACAGTTTGTCAACTTGTGCCGACAATATGGCGATGATGGTTAACATTTCCTCAGAGCAGCCCACATCAGCCGACATTATCAACATTTTTGACAAGTACGGTTCGAGTGGAAAGCTAGACATTTGTCGACCGATGCTGGTTATACAGTACTCGTTAGGCGATGATTTAGTCAGCGCCCCGAATTCCTCGAGCTTTTCAAGCGCAGTTAACAGTGAATCCATGGGTGGACTGTCAAGAAACTCGAACTGCAGAATGTTTGTCACACCCATCGAGAATAGAAGTAGCACGACCATCTCCAGATTGCCACGCAGTATTTCCGGTTTGGGTGCCTCCGCCATATTATTGTAGGTCGCCTATAATCCATACATTTTAAACGATGAAACGTACTGGTCGCAAGTAACTTACTTCCGAATAGAGACGATAGGCCACACCAGGCTGTGTTCGACCGGCTCGTCCGGATCGTTGTTTTGCCTGAGCTTTCGTTATACGAATCGTTACAAGTGTTGTACACTCCAGAGCTGCGCCACTTCCCTTCGTCACATATTCAGCTTGCTTTACCATTCCACTATCAACGACAAACACAATGCCATCGATCGTAAGAGATGTCTCAGCAATGTTGGTGGCCAATATAATCTGATTTGATCCGAATAGGTAAAAGTCTCACAAGAGCAGAGTTAGTACTAATTCACGAACCTTTCTTGTATGCGGCGGTGCTGGCTCAAAAATTAAATTTTGTTGTTCAGAAGGTAGTTTCGAATACAGCGGAAGGACCAAGTCTTTCAGAAACAAGTTGGGACGATCACGAATTCGGGTCGTTATTGTGTCAGCAGCATGTTCGATCTCTTCTTGTCCGGGAAGGAAAACGAGAATGTCACCAGTTTTTGGTGAACTATGCAGAAGACACACTTTGTCGACAACGGCCGTTAAGTAATCTGGATCTAGATTGCCGTCATAGACAATGTCAACTGGAAATGACCGACCGGGTATATCCAAGACTGGAGCGTGATCGAAAAATTTTGAGAATTTTTTCGCTTCCACGGTAGCTGAACTGATAACGACCTTAAGATCGGGCCGTGATGCAACAGCTTTCTTTAAACAACCCAGCAGTACGTCTGTGTTCAGGTTCCGTTCGTGAGCTTCATCGATAATCACCACGGAATAGTTGCTAGCGGTAGCGTCCGTTGAGAGTTCATGCACAAGAACACCTTCGGTGACATAGCTGGTCAAGAGTGAGATTATTCAAAAAAAAAATTAGTAATTTTCAACAGCAGTCGTTTCATCAACGGTTGTGTCACCTGATTTTCGTTGTATTTTCCGTACAGTTGTCGAATCTGACTCGGTATCCCACCTGTTGACCCAATTTCGTACCAAATTCACAGGCGACCCGCTTTGCCAAAGACTTAGCTGCAAGTCGACGTGGCTGAGTGCAAATAATCTTTTTGTCGTAGTTGGCCCTCGCCAAGTACTGTGGCATTTGTGTGGACTTTCCGGATCCAGTTTCAGCAATAACGATGACGACTGGGTTATTCTCCACCATCTCATGAAAGGAAGTAAAGATCAATATGGGCGAGTGAATGCGAGTGAGGACTTTTTACCTTCAAGAATTTGCTTTTGTACTGATAAATGGGAAGCTTTTTAGTACTTGGGAAGGATGGATGTGGAACATTTTTCGAAACTGATGGTTTGCTCTGCTGTTTTTCGTAAATGAAATTTTTCTGCTTGTTGCCTGCTCTGACTGAACCACGATCCACGTTCTTATGTTCCACTTGTTTATGTTTCTCGGCACTGTGTTCCACTGATTCATATTCCACCGCCATTACATTTCCCTCAGCGCCATGTCTCTCGTTCTGTGTCGCCTCTTCAGCAACAAATCGATTCAAATCTGTCCCGAAATTAAAGTCCGGAAATCGGTTGTGATGATGATTTACGATTTGCATATTTAAAGTCATCTGATTCATGCGATTGACAACCACCTGTGGTGGAGCTGGTTCGTTCGTGAATCCGATATTCTCATCATCATAGACATCATAGTCATAAGAACTGGAAGAGTGTCCTGTCCGAGTGTTTGGCGAAAAAGGTGTCAATGCAGTGACAGGCTGTGGCATTTCATCTGTGAGATCCAAGTGATCCAGTTGTTCCGAGATGATAGTTTCTGCTACATGCGGCAGTAAATTAGTGGAGGACGACTGTATGTCCTGAAATTGTCCATCGTCACTCATTGCCGCATCACGTACACCCTGAATGAATTCCCATATTTTCTTTCGCGGTCCCATTTTTGTAGGCAGTAACGTTTTTAGATCGTCTTCAGTTAACAGCAGAAATGCAGCCCTGTCGATTTCATTGTCTGTAGAATTGAGAATTGAGATTAGGATCAAATAAAATGCATTGTACCTACCAACGAATACTTGCAGAACGGTTTCGCAATTGCATTTTTCTAATGCACTTCGTACGAAGGCATCGCCAGTGGTATTCACGTCTGACTCGTAATCGTTTCGCTTATGTGAAACTGACGATGGATGGTATGAAGCTGTTGGTTCACGACGTTGAACTTCTGGCTGACGATTTGAAACTGTTGGTCCATGTTGTGAAACTGTTAACTGATGATGAGGTGAAGCTGATGATGGATGGTGCGATTGATGTGTTACAACTGTATCACGAAGTGAAACTTCTGGTTGGCAACGTGAAACACTTGGTTGATGATGGTGTGAAACTGTCGATGGATGGTGCGAAGCTGCTGGTTCACGACGTGGAACTTCTGGTTGACAATGTGGAACTTCCGGTTGACGATGTGAAACTGCTGATTGGTGCTGTGAAACTGTTGGTTGATGTCGTGGATCTGCTGGTGAACGGTATGAACCCCATGGTTGATAACTTGAAACTGTTGGTATAGCGTTTGGTCTGCGCTCGGGAGTAGGTTCTTCTCTCGATGTTGAAGAACCCATTGTAAATTTTTTACTTTGTGTCACGTACTATATAACGAACAAAGAATGGTTCAAATAAGTCGATAAATGTTCACAGAAACACCACGAACGTACTTAATAGTTCGATTATATCTCCAGGCTTGACACCAGTTCATCAGATGATTAACACAACTTGCTTATCAACAAAGGCTGACGAAATATTTGACAGTTCCGACAGCTCCGACAGTGCTGTTATTAAATGTCAGGTAAATTTTCTTATTCGTCTACTCGGATGACGGGAAAGTCCCGAAAATTTTGTACATTTTTTTGACAGATGGTTTGACAACAAAAGTGTACTAGAATCACTACAATCGCTGCTCGTCGATGACAGAACTATACGAATATTACGCGGGCATTTATCATAATATTTCCTTCGTTTCTTTTTCGCAACGTAAAAATCGGCCTTATTACGCGGGAACACATAAAAAAGAATTCATCTACTATGACATGGGGGGGGGGGCTGAACCAAATTTAAATGAAAAGGTAGGATAACCTCAACTTTTTTTTCTTGAAATGTTAGCATGGGTTGAGTTTAGATAATATACATATAAAATTAAAAAATTCACCGAGCCGTTTTACAGAAAGTACTTTTCAACTGTTTGTAGACGTTGTTTTGATATGCTAAACTAACGTAAGTATCCCAAATTTATTTTTTTATTGTAGCCAATGCTTTTAGCTTTCGACTGATACCATACTTGCCATATAAGTTTGGAAAAATTAGCAGCTACCGTCCCTATTGTCTGGTATAAAAAAAAAGAGTGATTTTAGGAGCAAAGATTTTTTCTTAGTTTTTTTAACGTCGTTTTTTATCAATAAATAGAAATAAGATAAAAGAATAAGTTTTGGCAGAGTAACTTCACGTTTCCTTTATAATGGTGACCGTTTATTTGCCATTTTCTGATTTTTTAAGATGAATAGTAGACAAACTTTTTTAGTAGTTCAGTGTAGAAAACTTCAATAAAAAAACGGTTACAATGTGCAGTGACATTTTAGTGATGACCACTCGATATATATGTGGTCATAAATGTTGCTTGGACCTTACTAGTATGTAAAATGTAAATCAGAGCTTCCAACATAGTCTTTTCCAGAATCCAAATCAAAATTGAGAGGATTCCGACTACTTAAAGTCGTGTGACACCGTTTGTCTATCATCTTGACATCATCTATCACGGTGTGCCTGAACCAAATTTAATCAAAGTCTCCATACAAAAAAATGTTTAATTTGTGTCCACTCCACAAACAATCAACAGATTCCATATATGAGGAGATTTATTTTCGCCAATTTCACGTACCTCGTAAAAATGTATGGAACGAAATCGCTGAAACACACATAATGTTTTACATTATTTCGAAAAGCGCCCGCTGCGCCACTCTACCCTTCGAACAAAAGTTGTTTGTTATGACCCAAAAAAGTAAAATACGAAGAGAAATCAGAGGTTCAGGCACACGACATGACACTACAGTTGCCAAATAGAGTTCTGTTTTATATGAAATTGTTTTTTTTTTATAGTGTCTTACAGTTGTACCCTATTTAAAGTATCACTCATGCTTGAAACTATTCCTGTTTTAAGTTAATATAAGATTATCGATACATGAGATGGACAATCGAGGCTTGCCGAGCGAAAACGAAACACAACAGATGCACTTGTCAATAATTTCCATTTATCCATCTACACAGCCGTCTAGATAAATAACTGTGACGTCACAACATGGCCTCAGTATGATAATATATATATTACACACTTGTCACGAAGAAGTCGAGGCTTGCCGAGACTGATAGTGACAAGTGTGTACTCTATTTTATCACATAAGCGAAAACGAGACAACAATATAGAACTGAAGTGTAATTTTTGAAATAAACTTCTAGTTAAGTAATTTTGACATCCGAACACCGCGCGTATGTGATAAATTTAAATTACATATTGGTGTATGCTTAGACTAACAGTAATCTACGGATTGCCAGTCTATATCTATTTAGTCTAAGGGTGTGAGCAAGACAAATAGTTTCGTTTCAAATGGATTAAATTTTGATGTTTTTTGCCATATCATATCTCATTGTGGATTAAACCTCTATGGGTACCTCTATGGGATTAACATGTTTACTGCTTCGCTTTCAATCTGCACTTTAGCTATTTTTGTCGTTGAAATCTTAGAGTAATTATACCTAGAGAGGAAATTTGTACGACGAAATGTGGTCCCAACATCAGTTTGTATAAGATACACATTTCGTATAATTTTACACCAATTTTACAGTATGCGTTGACGCCATTTCGCTTTTGATAATTCAATTTGCCCTCTTAATTAAGAGGGCAAACACACATACCAATAAACATTTCGTATTTCATGTTGGGACCACATATTTTACGTAATTTGGTTCGAAATTTCCTCTCTAGGTATAATTACTCTTAGGTTGAAATGATTAGACTTCTGACCTTCTGAAAGGTGAAGTTGTTTTACTAAATTGTGTTTTTGACTCACAGCTTCTTTGTATTGGTCATTGTAATGCTGAAATCACAGGTTGACAGGACTGCTCTATAAAATAAAATTTAATTCCAATCATCAATGATACCAATAGAGGTACCACGCCTCTTGTGTACTTTAAAAATTTATTTATTTTCGTGAATGTTGGCAATTTCAATATCAGGTTTAATTTCAGTTTTTCTTTTACGATGTCTTACATAGCAGGAACATGAACAAATTAACACAATCACCGATCCTATGCATGTTAATACGATGATAGGCACAGTCAAGTCCTCCTAAAATGTTTTTTATTTTGCAATTTGTGTCATAGTAACCAAACGAATTAAAACTTACTGGTGGCTGAGGCTCGGTATAACAAGGTGGATTTTTACAACGATTCCGTCGACCACCTCGTCCCCAACTAGCACCACCTCGCCCCCAACTAACAACACCGCCATTTACGGCTTGAATCAAGTGAATTAAGGCCACAAAAAATAACACTATTGAAGCATTAAAAGAACGCAAACTTTCACGATAAGATGACATACTGACTGAGTCTTAGAAAGGAGTGTCGCTCAACATATTACAAAAAAATCATGCCGCCAGTTCGCGAATAAATTCTGTGTGAATACACCACATAAGAGCGTTTACGTTTTATATTTGGCATCGGTGACCACTTCGAGCTATAATTAGAACCACGCAATGTTTTTTTTTTTTATAAAAGCGTCTCGTAGAACTCTCGATAGAACTGCGCCTATGAGTTTCGAATTTGCAAAAGTAGTAACAAATGCTTCAACCACTATCCCCGATTGAGTACAGTGAGTGTTTTGATTTTGGACACGTTGTTTTACGACCACTGACAATCATGATTCGGCTCGACTGTTAGTTTTATCCAATAATTTCCAACTCAAGTCAGCAGATTTATTGAAGAGAAACACAAAGATCACTGTGTTATGGATTGTCTATTACTAATTAGCCTATTAGTGAGGAGCGAAATCAGTAACTTTTAATAAAAGAAACGTAACGCAATCCCTCTGTATACACACAAAAAAAAACTGATTCATTTTCGAGAACGTATTCTGCCCCTGAACGCAAGAAAAAAAAATTGCATGACAAAGTGGCCGTTATATGCTTCTGAATAGATTGTGGAAATTGTTATGGTCACTACCACAAATATCAACGACAGCGCAGCCTGCGAGTCGGTAAAATTTTCGATCCATGAAAATATTGTTCGTAATACGAATTTTGTATGCAGTGACTGACTTGCCGACAGCGTCAATCATTGAGAGTCGTGTGTAACTCAACAACTGCCACTTGTGACGCAAGAATTTTTGGTTAAAAATACAATTTTCTTTTAAAAATATTTTCCTGTGTTAAGGCGTAGATTGCATCACCTAAAATGATATTAGTTCTGTTGTAAGCATGTATAGGGACTTGAGTCACGTTTCCCCTATTGAGAGTTTGTTGTTTGCATTAATGCAAGCATATTACACAGCAATTGCATTACCATTTGAGTCACCTACTGTGTAGGAAACCGCCCACTCCCACCTCAATAATCACTAAAATCCCAAAATAATCACACAAAAACTATGATTAATTCAGAAGTACTAGAACTTGGAAGATTTTGGACCATGTGGAGTGATGGAATTGTGGGAACCCAAAAAAAAATCTGAAATTATCTAAAAATCCGAAAGATCTAGAGCTGGATGATGGTGAACCATGCGGAATAATGCGGAATTTGTATGAATCAACCGACTACCACCTCAATAATCGCAATCGAAAATTGTTTTCGCAACAAGTGACGAAAAGTAGGACTTTCCATTGCCTTTATTGCGAAAAATTGTTTTCGCCTCTCTTCCTCATTTGACCTAAGGTATGCACTTCCTACAACAAGTCCCTAAAATAACAACATTTTTTTTGTCACTTCCAACCCTATTAACAGCTGCCACTCCTCAGGATGATGAACTAGAAACCCCCTCCCATTGGGAAGTGTGTTCTCCTCAATGAACTGAACTCTATTATCGACCTTGTCCGACCAAAGCTGTAGAACACATACCTGGAAATATATCGAGGTGGCAAGAGTTCCAGCCTTCATTATCTCGGAACAACCTTTTTCGACAAAGGGATCTCTCAAAAGATCTTCTTCCGGAAGAGTATTCAAATATGAAGAAGAAGAAAAAAGCCCAATGACATGTAAGGTTTGACATATCTGTATCTGAACTTATCGGGCGGCTCGCAATATTCTTTCACAATCAGTTTACACAAGAACACATGGAAAACAATTATTATCACGCAGATGGAGATCCAAAATAGCGTCGGCAGTCCACCCAAATGATGGCCATGCTTGTGCAATGCGATGATGTGATGTTCGTGGGCAGGTGCTACAAACATGAAATCGTAAGATTTAGTCACATGAATTCGATTAGCGTGATCAAATGCACAGACCTTCGGCCACCTCCTTCACATGTATCGCATGATGTAGTTCAAGAATGTGCTCCCTATCGGACGCAATGTACAAAATGGCTGTGAGTGGATCAGTCAATTTCACTGGAAACATGGTCTTTTCGGGACCCAATTTAACGGCATCGTCTAAACACCCAGCATCACATGCATAATACTGTCCGTCTGTGATACAAAGGAAAAGAAATTAAAAAAATTTGCTCGGAACGAAGGAGACCAGCTTTGAACTTTGGTTAACCAGGGTAACCATCATCGACGGTACATCGATCATCAACGGTACATCGATCATCAACGGTACATCGATCATCAACGGTACATCGATCATCAACGGTACATCGATCATCAACGGTACATCGATCATCAACGGTACATCGATCATCAACGGTACATCGATCATCAACGGTCCATCGATCATCAACGGTCCATCGATCAGCAACTGTACATCGATCATCAACGGTACATCGATCATCAACGGTACATCGATCATCAACGGTACATCGATCATCAACGGTACATCGATCATCAACGGTACATCGATCGTCAACGGTACATCGATCATCAACGGTACATCGATCATCAACGGTACATCGATCATCAACGGTACATCGATTCTGGCAATGTGGTTACGGTTACCAAGAAAAAATCAACTTTTTTTTACACAAGTCTCACCTGTTCGGTCTAGAGCGACGTACATTACGGCTTTATTGTCAGTGGTAACTGCTACGCTTACATTCACGTGCGTCATATTACCATACCTGATTCGTCTAAAAAAAAAATCAAATTTAACCGACGAATTTTGAATGTAAAAAGCAAGGTGCACCGCCACCGTTCCACTTACCGAAAGAAGTAATCTCGATGCAAATATTTCGGATGAATGTTGAATTCCAAGTGCTGATTACTGAACCGAAATCCACCGAAACTAAGTACCATTGCCTGGACAACACCGGAAGCACCAGCTTTTATCAGATTGTGACAGCCCTGCTTCTCTAACGTCAGCAACCATGACGACACCAGAGTGTTCAGTTCGTCGATGGTTTTCATGTTACGCCACAAATTTTCCGCCTGAAAATGGTTCAACGTTGAACAGACGCAAAATAGAATTGAAAGGTAAATCGATCGAGAACGACGTCTAACCGGAACCCGAACCTGATTGCTACTCTAACCTGAACTAAGATTTTAGGTTCAACCCGAACTTGACTTGAACCTGAAATTTTCAATTTCGGGTTCAACTAGAACCTGAATTGGTTTGACCGTGCCTGAACTTTCACTTTCAGATTTGTCCTGGAATTTGCGGTTTGGATCAGGTCGGGTTCGAAATTTCAAGAAAAATGTTGGGTTAGCCGAATTTGGCCTGATCCAACCTAAAAATTTCAGGTTCGGGTAAAACCAGAAAGTAAAAGTTCAATGTCGGGTCAGATTCAGGTCGGAGCAACTCAGGTTCGGGATAAGTCAGGTCAACTCAGGTCAAGTTCGGTTCGAAACAGAACATCCTGAACTCTACCCGAGCCTTATTTCGGAAATAAATTTCATCTGAGATCATGTTGTAGCGGCATCCTGGAAGGGCATGAAAGATGTTTATGACTCACCTGCAACGTATGATGTCTCGTATCGTAGCATCCCTCGACATTATTCAGAATTTTATCGATGTCCAGCCGTTGCGATGGTGGAATACCGTCCTCACTTTCGAAAGACCGTACCTGCGACAGTACCGCATAGATGGTGGCATTTATCCGATCGCCATTGATCGAATCTTCAGCTAGCGACGAGCTGATTTCAAATCCGGTCAGCCATAGATTTTTCCATATTTGCATGTGCAGCCGCTTGAAACTATACAGTCGATGCTCTTCGTTATTGTGCTCAGCCATTTGTAATGCCTTTTGCATGCTATCTATGGCACCCTTTTCCACTTCCAATCTCGTTTTGGAATATTTGTCCCTGGAAATCGGCTCGGAGTAGTTTATTGTCAGCAGAAATTCCAGTTTCGTCACTCCGCGCTTCCTCAAGGTAACCGATTTCGGAATTTGTCGCGCTACAATTGTAACGACGATAATTTCGTCTTTGACCCGGTTCGGTTCAACAATGCCGGTGGTCACTTCGTATTCGGCGATGGTTGATCCGTGTTGCAGTCTTAGTGACGGAAAAAACCGTGAAATTCGTTCCATTCGGAAGCAGTGATCATTCACTTACTTGATTGATTCTCGTTCAGCTTTCAGCCAATTCGATGACATTGATCCGGTCAAATCAACGTCAATCATCTGGGTCATTGTGTTCGTTATACTGATCTCCTGGACGAAAACTTGTGGGATGAAACGATGTGCGTAATACTCGTATGAAACATAGAATCCAATGTCGAAACACTGAAACCTAACGGAAAAATCGGTTTGTTGAATGCGCTGCATTTCATCTATTTCCCACTTATCGGGATCACTTACCTATGCACAAATCCACTTAAATAGTCGACAACGTAAGCCTCGTTGCTCTGGAAATTGCTTCTGTGCGTTACGGATATAATCGGATGAAAAAGCACCGGCTGCGACAGATACCTGCCGTACTTAATGTATATGTTGGCATTGGGCGTAATATCCAGACCCATAAAGCCATTTCCAACATAGGGAACGAATAGATCTTCTCGGATGGACTGGACTGGATTATGTCGAATGTTTGCGTTGAATTCGATGTTTTTCATGTAGAATGGTGTCAATCGATCGTCCAGACATCGTGCCAATGGATCTGTGTAGTGGAATGTTGGATGGTCAGTGGATGGATTGGATATTCAGTTTCAGAATATTTCGAAAATTTCGAAGAGCGCAAAGAATTCGTCGTCGGACAGAGAAATGACACTGCATCTAGCCCTAGCCGAACACGGAAATGTTGCAGTAACATGGCTGCCGGGAAATATTTTCGCACAAAATTTGGATGCGATGCCGGGAAATCGAGACTTCGCCGAAGGCCGAACAAGGCACGGGGGAATGTACGGACCGGTAAGTCTTTGGTAATTGGGAACATTGCTTTCCATTCCCGCACCTAGAAGACTCCAGTTCAGTTTTGCGAATTTTCTTGTAAACCAACTTCTAGTGAGGTTGTTATTGCCACCGTGTCAATTTAACAAGAACAGATTGACGACAAAGGAGAAAATCATTGCACAATACTGAGAGGACGATAGAAAAACGACCGAATTGATCGGAATATCCCAATTTGTCTGTCGAAATTCCTTCGTCCGGCTAAAATTCCAATGACGGAGAACCACAAATCAATGACATAGTCGAATGATCTCCGAATTCTTCTTCACAAAAATGAAAACCGAATTCTGATCTTATCTGCAAGCACAATGCTTAAATACGAATGGAGAGTACGTGTCAATGGAACCTGAAGACTGTCGACAAAATTTGTGTATGGTCTCTAGGCGAGAAAATAGCTAACCGGTGTACCACTCCTTGATTGCGATACGCAGTACAAAAAATTCATTCATGTCTTCAGGCTCAATTGTTTACACAACTTGAATGAACATTTACATCATTTCATGGCATGATATCATACACTCCACTGAGACCGGGCGAAATTGACGAATTGTATTTACCTTTAAATGTCTGTTCACCTCGCGTAAAATATCCAATAATTATTGGACCAAAATATAACAGAATGATAGTGACTAACAACAAAATGATAAACAATTTCCGGTACGATATGTGGCCATCAATGTAGCGCCTCAATTTCCGTATCGATTCATTGGAATCAACTTTGTATTTCAGATTTCTTAACATTATTTTTTTGTCGGAAATCTTTTGTTTTAGCACGGCAACATTTCACTGCAATAATATTTGTGATTTTTTGACTTTTCCATATCGCAATTTTCTTTACAGAGACGATGTCATTTAGATATACCGATCGATGGTAAAATGTCAAAATGATTTTGTGTGGATATATGTGTGTGGTACAAACAGTGGTATTGAAACGAACTTACTTTAAAGAGGTGTGAACGTAGTCAAACAAATAGCGGAGAGTGATCCAAAAACCATATACGTTAGTGCTACAGCACTAGCATTGCTAATTGTTGTCGAGACAACGACGATATGACGGTGAATGATGCCTAGTGATCGTTCTCTTTCTATATACCCAATTTGATGGTGAAACTAATGAATTAAAAGATTTGATATAAATGTTGAATGTAATATCAAACGAAGGAACAAGGAAGGACTTGTGATATTCTTGACGTCTGTAAAAGGTTATCAAAAAGACAATTCTAACAACACCTTTTTAACCTTTCATTTGTTATCGACAGCAACTGAAAAAGAAGTATATAGTACGCAATATCCGGTTAATGTGGTCTTTTATAGTAAAATCGTCTATTAAAATATGTGAGGTAATAGATTTTGGAACATTTGTGGTAGTGTCCATCTTTAAGATTCACGCCAAAGAATCTGTAGATACTCGGTAGTTTTCACGGTAGAATTTACATAAAAAAATTTGATAGACACTCGAAGGTGCACCTGAATGGCGCAATTTTTATGAGGTTTACCGAGGATTTTACTTGAATTTGGGTGGACCATTGTCGATAGTAAGCCTTATTATTAAACACTTGTACACAACAATGATCGATGACTTTGTCCCTTCGAACTTCCCTTTATCCATCCAGAGAAAACTTCTCATCGTGTGTTCACATCAAAAATTAGCGATGGAAAATCTTTAGAAGCAGAACTGATTTTCAATTTTCATTGTCATGTTTTTCGCATTTGGAGTTACCTTTTGCATTCTTTTGTGAAGAGCGAGGTCCGAAGGGTCTTCTAATTTGTGTATAATGGAGGGGAATGATAAGTTTTTACAAATTTTCTTCAAGTCAGTCCGGCTCAATGAAGTTTTGTGAATTTTGAAGATCGAAAAGGACTTCAGAAAAAAATGATAAGAACTGATGGGTGCGATCTTACACATCAAATAGTCTGTTTGAAAAAAAAAACGAAGTAATAGACTTGAAATCAATCTTTTTCAAATATACTGGGATTAAACGAAGTAAAGTCAGAGGCAGTGAAGCTTCAGCATGAATTTGTTTTTCAGCTGATCTACACATACATTCAAAACTGTTTATACAGTTTAAGCTACGCACGCGTGTGGTAGTGGTAAAACCGTATAAAGACGTTTAAACAGTTTTGATTGTTTTTGTGAATCAGATGAAAAACAGCTGAAGCAAATTCATGCTGAAATTTCACTGACTGTAATTAATTTGATGGTAAAGCCGCTGATATACTTGCCGCCTGTGAAAGATTGGGTTTTTAAACAGTACCTGTAGTTCATTAACAGCTCATTAGTCCAAGAATTTGGCCTTCATTAGGCAAGATGGCATTTATTTATTTTTTTATTCGTAAACGTAAACGATTGTTTAAACGATGATGTCACATCAAAGTGAAATGAAAAAAATGATAAGAATCCTTATCTCACCTTATGTCTGTCTGTTCGACTTATTTCCATGCAACATTAATTGATTAGTTTAAAAACACCTTTTACGTCGCTCGATTGAAATACTCAATTTGGGAAATGTCTTGCTACGAATTCGTTCAAACGCTGTCCGTTTTTGTGATCAGCATTCAGCTTATTTTTGGAGTCTTTCGATGGATTTATGGCAATGTGATCGGTCCCAAATTTCTTGAGCCAGTGAATCTTCGCCAATATGGCAGTTGGGCATGTAAGTTACTTTCAATAAGTGATTTCCCCTAGGCTTAAATTGCACTGTCATTCGATTAAAACTTTTATGATAACAAATCCTTCCACATTCATTCTTACAGTAGTTACTGGTGCTACCGACGGAATAGGCAAACAGTATGCAAGATCGGTGAGTAATAAATCATCCTTAAACCGAAACCGAATCCACTTGAATCTTTTCTAGTTGGCTAAACGAGGACTCAACGTTATACTCGTATCGCGAACACTTTCTAAATTGGAATCGGTCGCTAAAGAAATATCCGAAACCTTTAACGTACAGACGCAAGTCATTGCTGTTGATTTCACATCTGGTCCGGAAATTTACACTCAGATTCAGCAACAGATTAGCGGTAAAGACATCGGCATTTTAATTAACAATGTCGGCATGTTCTATCCAGCACCCGATTTCTTCCTCAACATTCCCGATCGCGAAAAAGTGATCCAAGATATTATCAGATGCAACGTTACCGCTGTTCCAATGATGTGTAATTTGATTTTACCTCAAATGGTTCAAAGAAAGCAAGGACTCATTGTCAACATTTCGTCATTGTTGTCTGTATTTCCCGGTCCATTGGCGACCATGTATGCCGCATCCAAAGCTTTCGTTAGTAAATTTTCGAACGATTTAGCAGCCGAATATGAGTCTCAAGGTATTACTGTTCAGGTGCTGGTAACTGGTGAAGTCGGTAAGAATATATCTAGTTGGGTCTGTAAGCCATATACAGGATCTGATTAATGAGAATTGCAAATTTTTAGCTACCAATATGAATAAACAAGAGGGAGGGACATTTTCTGTACCCAAAGCCAGTCAATATGTTGAATCAGCGCTCTCTTATGTTGGTCATGCTCGATATACGAGCGGGTTTCTGCCTCATTCGTTGTTAGCAATCATTGGCCAATTAGTTACGTTTATCGCACCATCACTTGTCGAACGTTTGGTGACAAAGAATATGCTTGCAGTACGTGAAAAAGCAATCAAAAGAGGGTCCTACAAACCGGGAAAGTGAAAATATAACGGGAGGTCATCTGTTATCAACAACAACGACAAAAATAAGCGATGAGCTGTTTCTAGTGTCTAACAAAATGATTGTTTAAACAAAAGAAGTAAAAGATTTTGGATCAAAACATCTTATATAACAATTCAAAACATCGAAATAGTGATTTGCCGATTACATCACAAGGAAAGTCTATGTCAAAACTAATGGAGTACAAGATTTAATTTCCGTCTTGTTCACAAAAAATGTGAAAGATTCGATATGGGTGATTGTAGTTTTGTGTGTGATGAAAGGTTCAAAAACCAGCGAAAACTACCGTTGAGAGTCAAAATGATGTGTAGGGTTCGTCAAAGGTTCAAAGTTGTAATTTGTAAGACTCTGAATCAGGTCAGGTTAACTTGAGCCTGATGTCAGTTTACGCGATTCGACACGAACTTGATTTATTGAATTTTGACCTGAATTGACCTAGGACCTGCCGGTTCAGAGAAAATTTCAGGTAACCTAAAACCTGATGACCCAGCTTTTCAAAAATCGAGGTCAGGTGAGGTTTTTTACTCTAGTAACTTGACCTGAAATTTTGAAGTCTAGTCAGCCATTTTCAGGTTCAGGTCCGAGCCTTATGAACTTAGTAGATCTGAACCGATAGCTGAAGCATAGGTATTAGGTATGAGATGGGCATGCACCATTAGCATTTCTTGGTCTATGAGCATGAAGTACACAGTATACAAAATATTTTAATTCTGAACCTGACTTGCCATAAGTTCTCGAACTACATCTGGAAGATCGGAACAACCGGATATGGTGTCGGAAAGAGCATTAGTACGGAAACAATCCAAAGTATCACCAAATAACCATTAGCACTCGCATGTCAGAGGTCGAAAAACCTCCAAATTTTGATACATGTAGGTACTCACACCAAGGAAGCACAAGTTCTGTCTTAACGATAGAAAAGCAAATTCTATTCTGATACCACGAACATTCAAATATTTTCCATGTTAATGCTAGTAACAGTGCTATGCTTCAATCTAATGAGAGTTACAAGCAAACCAACCAACAGCTAATGACAGATAATGATTATTCATCTCTATTGACTCATCTTCTTAGAAATGGAAGTGTTTAATCACAAGACTACTCGTTGTCAGATCTATGTGTCTCTAGGAATGATAAAATTGGATTCTTATTAGGTCGTGTCTGTGTGGATTCCACACTGTGGAAGCATATTGCAAACTTGAATTGAGTTTCAATGGTTTATGAAATTTTTGGCACGATTCGAATGGAATTTTCACATGCACTGCTGTATGTAAACAGAAGAACTCATTCCAGCATACGATTTTATGTGTATACGCGTCTAGACGCCTACCCCATAGTATGATTTTCCCCATGCACAAATAACTATACCAATCGTATCCCGCAGCTCCCCGGTGCATCTAGCACACGCAAGCGCGTACGCACTGAAGCATATTATGGCATTGTAAAGAGTTTTCGACCAGGAAAATATTTAGTTGTGTATCGTACAATGGACCAATAGCTTTAGTCGCCGCCGTTGTCATTCTTAAAATTATGGAATTATTGTGGCAAAAAGAACCATCCAAAGACAACACCGATTTGTATGTCGACATTTTTCGAAATGTTCCGCCGGAATTCCGTAAATCGTGTTTGCAAAACATTTCCAAATACAAAGCGGAACGAAATTCCGTTGCACAGAAAAGTGATGAAAAGTCGTCGATGTTCTATTCGAACGGAAATAGAGCGTTCGAGACAAGTGATTGGCGGGAAGCAATGAAATGCTATAATGCGAGTTTGTGTTTCGCGGAAATCAATTCGAAAAATACCAGTTTCGTGTATGCCAGTCGATCGGTGTGTTTCTTTCAATTGAAAATGTACAGAAAATGTCTCGTCGATATTGATTTGGCCGAACAGGCGAACTATCCAGTACATTTATTGCCAACATTACATGAACAACGTCGACGTTGCTTGGAGCGAATGAAGAGTGACGATGAACGTGGAGAATTTGTGCCAATTTTAAGCTACGGCGACGACGAAAATTTCCCAGGAATGGCCAATGTGTTGCGACTTCAATTCACCGAGAACTTTGGTCGACACATCATTGCAAAGACTGATATTTCGGTGGGAAAAACTATTTTAGTTGAAGAGCCGTTCACGTCGCGATTGGTCGGAATACAACATATCAACTGCGCGGCTTGCCTTAAAACGACAATGAATTTCATAGCCTGTGAGCACTGTACCGGTGCTTTGTTTTGTGATAGTACCTGCGCCGACAACTATTACCATAAAATCGAATGTGCCGAGCACTGGTTCGATAGTAAATCGCCAAATGAGTTCTATATGCGTTCGATTATAACTGCCTTGAACATTTTTGACAATAACGCGGAGAGATTGCAGGAGTTTGTCGAAGATGCCATTAACGAAAATGTCAATACCGCACCCGAATCGCTTAACGACTTGAAATCGAAGTACCGTGCGTTGTTACAACTGAATACGTTCACGTCCGACAAGAACAGAAAATTGCATTATCGACCAGCCTATATGATCTTCTACAGCCTGATGACATTGGAATCCATCAAGAAAATATTCGACACGAAACCGAAGAGACGTTTCCTCATGCACCTGGCCTTGCATCACTATGTCGTCATATCAATCAACAACTTCAGAAACGTTGACTGTGACGCCATAGAGGACGAAGGTGCATTCATCATTTGCTCGTACTTCAATCATGCGTGCGCACCGAACTTGATGGTTAAACGGACTGGTCAGTACAGGTACTGTGTTACCGTACGGCCAATCAAAGCTGGACAACAGTTGTTCGTCACGTATTTCGGTGATCTGTTTTGTGAACAGCCCGTCGAACATTGTCAGGAATATTTGTTGGCGAACTTCAATTTCCGTTGCACATGCGAACGATGTAAGCCGCACATTTTGAAAATGAACTCCGAACATTTGCTGTCCGATCCGGAGTATTCGTATCTCTGTACCGAACAGTTTAAGCAGCCAGCTCAAGGATACGATATCCAAAAGTTGATACATTTACAGGGAAAGTTTGTCGATCTATTGAATCGATTTGGTGAGCACTGGTCCAGGGAACTGGACACAGTTATCGAGGGGTTCGATTCCATTTCCGATCAGATTGTTCTAACGAAGCAATCGATACCGCTGGGCCTCGAATCATCATCGAACTACGAATATGTGCCGTTGATAATTTTAGTCATTTCGATCGTAATTTACGTATTCTCGTTCAAATAGATTAGCTCCCGGTTCGTTATTCCATTATTAGATTCTTCGTTAACTTTTTAGTGTAGTTAGAATTTTATGGGAACGTTTAGGTTTCCAACATCTTAGGACTTCCAAAATTATCCAAAAATACGAATTTAGAAAATATGAACACATCTCATTCAATAATAACAAATTTATTCAAATTCTAATTAGATTCTAAGTGAACAACATGAACAACAAAGTGTAGTGATATTTTAAAAACAAATTAGCGAATTAGCCCGTCTCTAGCAACGACACATTGTTTTTAGCTATAAGTTATTTATAAGTGAATTAAAAAGAATTTTCCCTTTACATCACAACGAAAGAAAAACTAGAGAGCTGCGGGAAACGATCGGTTTGTTAAGTAATTTTCGTCATATTAAATCTAAGTTTCTATTGAATTGTATTTATCAAAAAGCTGGATGGAGTCACTCTGGAAACGCTTTGAAAGTGGGTTTTGTACGTCTTGTCTTTCTCAAGTCTATCTACCATTTACTTTTTGATTTACATGAATTTTTTGTAACGGATTAATAGATCTTGACGAAACTTTTCCAACTTACACATACAGATATCCCAAAAAAGATAAATTCAACGACGATCGGCTTTGTATGAGAAGCTCAGATGCGGCTTCGGAAAATCTTTTGTTTTAAATTTTTCTTACGGTACTTTCCTCTGTAGCGCAATTGCAGCGTAAATTTATCTTTTTTGTGATAGCTGTAATTGTAGCAGTCTGACCATTTTCCGTTGACATTTTCTAACCAGCAGTTTTCAGAATTTTCTTTATATTTATATGAAAGAGTTGAGAGACTATTTTTAGTAAATTGTTTTTCCCTGATTTTCCAGAAATAGAAAATAGATTTCCCTGCTAGATTTCGATTCAATTTCCTCACAACTTGTACAAGTTGAAAGGTCTTAACAAACAATTTTTAATAAACTGTCATTTGACACCAATCTAGCAGTATTTTGAAGAAAAAAAAACTGTTGTCACCTAGAACGTCGAGACATTTTCGATTTGTTGAATTTCTACCACTCTTAGATGATATGTAAGGAAGTTTTCGAAGAATTTTACCATTTTTGTAGCGCTTCATGTAGCACTGCAGCGCAATTACAATTAGAAAGGTCAAATTTTATGCTATTTCCAAGAAAATTCTTAGATAGTCTTATGATGTAATCACAATCCTCCATTTTATTGGAAAATCTCTGGTAATATTTTCCTTCTCAACTTCCTACACCTAACTTCATTTCCTTATATCTTCGGAACAAGTGCAAAGTCCAACAAATTTCACTTAAACTATTCTCGGAAAAATTTTGACGGCGCCTCATTTTGCGAATGACTCGAATCGAATCAAGAGCCAATAACTTACCAAAAAAGTGCTGAAAATTGCAGATTTTTGATTTTCGACAAGATAGTGGTCAGACTACTACAATTATGGGCACAAAAATGTTGTCGAAGATGCTAAAAAATTTAATGGAAATCAAAAAGTAAATGGTAAATGTACTTGAGAAAGGCAAGCCGTACAAAAACCATTTTTGGCGATTTTCCAGAAACACTCCATCAAGCCTTCTCTGTTGAATGAAATAGAAACTTTATGAATATGACGGATATTACTTAACTAATCGATCATTTCCCGCAGCTCCGCGAGTTATATTAAGTCGATACAAACATGTAACCGATGTTACCGAATTTTAATTTTATCATAAATATGGCCTTTTCGTTCTTGAAGTAGAAATTAGAAATTTGTTCTACTTCTGGCGACAACAAATTTGTGTATACTAAAAGCTCAAAATTGCATAGATTAACCACTCTCAGACATCAAGCATATCATCGGTATCAAATCTATTACTTCTGTTGATTTAACACGTTTCAAGTGATTGTGGTGAAGTCTTCATGTCTTTTAATGTGCATTTTGCTAAAGATGTTCAATGTCAACGAACAAGATTTTTTGTATTTGATGTTGGAATCGACATTCAGTTTTATGGCTAGTTCTATGGGTCTTTGTTGGATAAGATTTAATATTTATTTCGATCGAACCAATAACATCCAACCCATTTCCAAGGCAGTGTCTTTAGACATAAATGACCATAAAGGCACTAGTGCCAACAAGTCATTAATTTCGATGCATCGTACAATCGGCTTCGCCTCAGGCAAAATTAAGGCACATTCTGGGAAAATAGCTATTTTATGTCAAGGTATGCAGTATGTATATTTACCTTGTTTTATGTAAACAATTGATTTGTAATAAGATAGCAGACTTGTTGGAAATGTTTAGACGAAATGAAGTACAAGATGCTGACGATGATATGCTTGACGTTCGTGAATGGCTAATATATTTGAAATTTAATGAATATCGAAAATTTGTTCTTTTTGTTCCTTATCATTTATGTTTGATGTTGTGACATATTCGAAATTTTACTAAATCTCAAATTTTTAAATAATTCTAAAAGAAAACAACATTAGAACCATTAGATTAGAGTAGTTATTAGAAGAAATCGCAATCTTCCTCTGATATATATTTACAATCCTTACAATTAACATTAGTCGATAAGTCAATTAATTAAATTTAGAAAAATCTAATTCAAAATTCCAATATCAAAAAATTAATATCAAAACTAGTTCGATTTTAAGCTACAATTTAAGCTAAGCCGATAGTTAGATCCTCTGTACTTGAAGTAAACAAGTTAGAACTTCGTTCCGCTTTGCTCAAAATGTAGTTTCACTTTACTTCTACTTCTTAAATTATCTTCACTTTAACGTTTACATTTTAAAACTGCTAGTGGAAATATTAGCGATTGCTAGCCAAGCGAACTAAAGCCTACTATAAAGTGCATAATAATAATAATAATAGTATGAGAACACACAAGCCTCGTATACAAAATGAATTCATGAAAAATGTTGCTAGTCGATTTTCATACAAAAAAATCACCTCTCGTGATTCATTAAAAGCGCGGGAACACTCCACTTCTGATGATCTGACATACAAGAAATGAATCACATTATCACAGCGACGAGAATAACCACAGTGATGTGTCACCCTATATACTTTGAAGGGTGACATTCAACCATATATGATTCAAACCTTCAGCGGATCAAATAAATTACAGATCCCGACTCTCAGATGAATCCGTTTTTGTAATGTTGCCATCATCATTTTTTTCATGTGACTAATGTTGTATACCTGCTAAGCTTGTATAGAATCGAATTCACCTCACTACTAGCTGATGTAACACTTGACTCAAATGACTTCAACACTTCCTCATCACAGGATGAAAATCCCCCACACCATTGACAATAAAATAGCGGATTTCTTGCAAAAATTCACCTCCCGTGATGATTTTTGTCGCCGTTATGATGCGGTGATGATGCCAATATTTACGCCGTGTGAGCTTAAGAATTTGAATTTTCGATGAATCGATGAACCTAACCAATGAATTAAAAAATAAATTTCAACGCATTCTTATAAAATAATAAAGCGAGTTGACCAAATGCAACTCTACTTTTGATTTGATTGTTGTCCGTTTCATTTTGAATTTGCGACGGATTTACAGTCTGAATTCTCGCTAAAAAAAGAGATAGGAGACCTTGGTTGGAATGTAGAGGCGCCATTATTTTTTTCAATACTTCAATACTTTCAATACTTGGCGCTCTATTTTTTGGTGAAATAACTTCAACTTCACTCTGGTAAATATCAATGGAACAACAAGCCACATACATTTTTTGTCTCATTTTCAAATTTGACATCTGTGCGGAAAAACGTGACAGAAGATATGTGTGGCTGGCACGGCTTGTACCATTATGGGACAAGTGGATTGGCCTGCAGAGGCGCCACATTTTTTTCATAGTACTTCATTTTCTGCGGCTTATTTTCATGTGAACCAACTTCACATTTGTCATTACAGAACAAATGGCACCATATGCAGTAGGTTTGTTCCAAGGCTGTATGAATTTAATCCATAGAACCATAACCTCAAAAATATTTGTGTGTAAATCTCGTAGGCGACGTTGCCATATTTTAATGAAACATCACGTAGGCGATGTTGCTATGGATCAAATCATCGTGGTTCGGGTTGTCAAAGTTCGTGTTTACAGCTATTTGGAACAAACCTGTTGGTTCACATGAAAAAAAGCGCAGTGACAGCATTAATTTTATGACAGAATGTACAAAAATATGGAAAAACTCTATTACATTTCTTCTTAGTTTCTAAACATCATTCTCCTTACAGAACATCGTTCTAAAGAATGTTACAGAAAATCGATTACATTTTAGCTTCAGTTTCCAAACAGCGTTTCCCTATTGACTTGCATTGTGAATTGTCCCGGATGGTGTTGTCGACACTTTTCCTCAGTTTTTGGTGACTAAACTGGCTGGTATAGGTCTGTTCCAAGTGCAACAACGAAATGTCAAATTTCATCCACAGAGCCATAACCAAACAAATATTGTTCACAAAATGTTCGTAAAATCGTTGAGGTTATGGCTCTGTGGATGAAATTTGACATTTAAATGCACTAAAATTACTCTTGCACTTGCACTATTACTTGTCGTAATTAAATATTCCTCGAAAATTTTCCTTCTTACGTGTACTTCAGCCCGGTGTGTGTTTCGGCCTTATAATAGTTATTTTCACCGATCCTATTGATTGTTGCTAGCAACAGCTGTATCAACATTGTATACTATACGAAAATTTGGTTTCAATAACAAAAAAATGGTAATTTACAGTAGATGAATATATGCTAGCGGAAAAAAGTGTAATTAAAATTTAATTGGCATCAATGAATGTACAATACAGGTATGGCCGATTCTTCAAAATCGGTCGATCTAGCTTGAACGCACTCATTATTTTGGTCAAAATAATATGAAAATGAGTGAGTTAGAATCCGTTTTATTTAAAATCGCTATGTCCTCCATGGTGACATTGGACCATACCTGGGAAGTTATGTTCATTGGTTGGCATGACCTAAAAAAATTGTTATTTTTGTCACCTGTCCAAAAAATTAAAGTGTTAAAATATTTGGGGCAGGCAGAAAATCAGTCTCTGATAAAAAGTGTCTATGGGACCGACTCGATTCGAATCGCTGAAGGACTAAGTATGTGAAAATTAGTCAAAATCACTTTCAGGTTTTTAGAATTTTTTATTTCGGACTGATGATGAAGTGGAATCTTAATTTATATTGGTGTAAAATCATGCCAAGAAAACATTTTTAAACTTTTCCCGTCTATCGACACCTACTGTGTCCAGGCAGCGTTTGTCAAAGATTATATTCATAGCGTATATTCTGAGTGCTAGTCCTTATCGGAGACGAGCGACACTCAGAAAATTATTGTGTAGAAATATTCAGATTCAAGAGGGATTCAAGAAAATGTCAAAAAATTGACATTATTTCATTCTTTTCGCAGATAAAACTTATTACTCCATACACCCGAACTTTGGTGAGTTGTACTTGACGTCCACGCAAATATTCCGATCTCTTTTGATCATTTCTTGATAGCGTACCATGTGACCAAATAAAGCAAGTTTGTCATAAGGTACACACTAAGTATGTGGCGATGTGTGCCCATGTCGCATTCCTCGAAGGTTTCAATATACTTTCACGCGATAATGTTCGCTTCGTCTACCTTGAGAAATTTCTGCGAGAAGAGCGTACATTTTCAGTCTTTTTCGGTTTACATTTCAGTGTGGATGACCTTTAAACCCAAAAAGATCCTATTTCCCACCGGAAGTACATGCAATTACCTTTCTAATGACACCCCACACGACCCTGTATGGCTCGTGTTACTGCAGAAATTTCTGTAAGAAAAGTGCATGCTTTCAGTTTTTGCAAACCTCACACTAGCCACACAAGCTTCGCAGAATTTTTTTGAGTGGTTTTTGGATTCTAGGGTCAAATATCTTTCTGGGCACATATTTCCGATTTGGGTAAAATACTATCTTCAGCACACGACCCAATTTCCCAACTTGAGCTAGTGCTGAAAAAATCAACATTACAACACTTGTAACACAACATACTATTTTATATCCGAAACATTGATATTCGTGAACTGATTTTCGTCGATGTGCAATACCGATAGGGACGACTCCTCTATAAAAAAGACAATAATTTCACCTTTTCCGCTTGAAAGTTTTATTTTTATAATCTTTTACATATAAAACTATATGAATGATTCTTTTCTCATTTGAACATTACCGGTAAAAACACCGACAAACGGTAGGCGCTAGACAACGTCCATATCTGTATCCTGTGCGACAACAGTATACGTTACATTCGTTGACGCAACATGGTCTCTCTATCGGATTGTACATTTTAAGCGATTAATAATTTCTTTGCATTATTTCTGATCAAATGTTACCTCTGACATAAGCATCTGCCGAGCTTACAGCTGTAGCAGCAGCAAAATTTAAAGCTACGATTAGCACAGTGAATATTAAAAGAACGTTGAGCGTACGCATGATGAATTCACACTGATGGAGACGCGTATCTCTTTGTGCAGTATAAATAGCAGCTGTAGGTCTTACCGAATGACGCAAACAGCATTGATCAGTGATCAAACAACATTTTGTTTTGCTTTGTACGATGCATAAATTACATGATCATACTAAAGTTGAATTCACAGTCGTCCGTTTAGCTCCCCGTTTACGTGATGTTTATATTGCTTAAATGGAATTTTGATAGTTTTAATTTCATCTTAGCCTCAGCATATTTTTAAGTTTATGTCATGTCAGGAGCAGAGCTGTGTGAATTTGCCTATTTTGAAAATATCCAGGTTGCCTTCTTTTGTGCGTAAAACTTTCAACACAGAGTTACACTCGAGAGGTGGCGCTGTCATCATTCTAACATGTGTAATTTCCCTTATATTTTTGTGGTTCTCGAAGATAGCTTTATGATGACTTCGCACTGAAAAGTCGGCGAAATGAGTATCGACGAATTTTGAAGCAAGGACGACTAACTGAAGAACTGAGTAGTGGACGTTTCTTCAGGAGGCAAATCTTTGGCAAATCGTCGTTTCACAGTTTCTTCACCTTTTACAAAATAGTAAGAAACGACGACTTCCTGAAGAATTGGCGACTTCCTGGTGAAATTGCGACTTCCTGAAGAAATGGCGATTCCCTGAAGCTACAGGGACTCTTCCTGTTTCTTTAGGAAGTCGCCGATACTCATGTTACTGAAACTTCAATGCAATTTACTTACTTACTAGCGTTGTCGCTTCGCTAACATTTTCTAATTTTAGTGTCAATTAGACACACACACTCCGCAGTAAAAGTATCTTACCATTTTAGAGATTAACTTTCTGTATAAATTTATAAGCTGATAACAAGAAACGAAAACGAAAATATAGATCGATTCCAACATTACAAACATCTCGATTAATTTCATTTTAAATTTCTTACTTGCGTATATCAAACAATGTACACTCCAATTCGTGTCACTGATAGCAAAATGATATCGCTTCCTCCAGAGAGATACGGAGATGTGAGTATAAAAACGAGTGGCACATAGATGATTCGCCTTAGTCAGTTTAAATTTTCTTGGGTTTAAAAAAACAAACAAAAAATGTTTAGCTACTTTGTCATCGCAGCTGTACTTCCAGCGTTGATTATGGGACAATATCCCATTGTTCAATGTATGTTAACAGTGTAAGGTAAATCACATGCCGATCTTATAAAAAAAAATCTTTTTGAATATGCAGGTCCCGGAGGATTACCAACACCAACTTCTTTCTTTATTGAAGGATGCCCGAGTTCACCTTGTAGCGTACAACGCGGAACAGTTATTCCATTCCGAGCTGGCATTACTGCTAGTACGTTATCCTTTAGAATGCTGTAAGCTTTGGGGACGTCACGCAGATGCAGACACGCGTTTCATACTAAAAATTCACCATACTCCATTTTGGTGATTTTTTTTTGTATGGAAAAGGTGTGTTTTTGCGTGTCTAATAAAATGGCGATCTACGTGCCTCCACAAAGTTTGCAGCCTTGATCTGTTATATCATAATAGTGTCGTTAGAGCAGTTTTGGATAAAAAAAACTTTCACCCACAGACGAAAATAGCGCAAGTTTGACTCTGGAAATTGACATTGAAGCATTCGGAACAGTGACTCCATACCCAGTACCACCAGCATTGTCCAATGTGTGCAATCATTTGGAAGGCCGTGGTTGTCCAATCACAGCTGGCGAACAGATTGTACATGCATCCAGTATTCCAGTCATCATCGATTTCGGAGGTGGCGTTCCAGTTACTCTTCGATCCAGAATCTACAATGCCAGTGGTAGTGTACTGAGTTGTTCGGTCATAAACGCAAGAATTTATTAAATAAAAAACAAAAACATTTTTGTTGGTAACTTTTCGTTTGAGAAATTTCTTCCATGTCTATGTCTACCCCTTCAGAATCTCCGACTCCAATGGGGTCGATGTACAAAATGATTTTTCAGAGCATCATAATGTAAGATGTTCTTGTTGTGAAAAATGTTGTATGCAAGCAAGCCGAGAGGGGCCATACTGTGAAGTCGGGCGATTCCTGAAAGGTCCTTTCGATTTTTGTATAAAGTTTTTTAATTTTTGACCTTTTTACAAATGAGTTGTTATGTAGCACCGAGGGGTTTCCTTGAGCCAGTTCAGCCCTGTATGGAACTCTGTGCAGAATGGTTGATCAGACACACAATATGTATTGCATCACTTAACTCGGCCTGCGGCCATTAATTACCATTCCAAGGATTTATGAGTCGGAAGTTCTTTTTGAGAATAGATTGTCCTAAAAGGACGCATCAACGCTGCGTACCGTTTTAAGGTTTCACTTTTAGTCGAAAAAGAAAAAGTTGAAACAAATGACCGAAACAGATATAAGCAGTCTGGAAAGAGAACCGGTTGCCCACTGCATTTTTATGTCGAAGGGTCAAACATATTTATCGGAGAACTTTGCACCTGCCCTTGGTTTTGTGAAAAAATCGACGGAAAATTCAACTGACCGGCGTTTTCCGCTGAAGCTGATACTTTTTCAACGTCTAATTTCAAGTGTTTCGTAAAAACTTATAATCTTAAAATTGTTGAATTTATCAGCACAGTTTCTCACATAATCATCGTATATTTGAACCTTATCATGACTTTCGTGCAAAGATACGGAAACTTGGGTCAAAATAACCGATTTTTGATAATACTGAATTGGCTGTTGGTTATTATTAGCATAATACCAACCAGTGCACATTTAGTCACGGTCAATTTAAAATTTTCTTATCAACGGAGAAGAGAAAAGATTATGAAATTTCTGTGTTGGTTTCCCATACCCACAAAATGAACATCTTGAAAAATTAAGGCAAGTCAGTATCTCGTTTTAATCTAATCATTAAGTTTGCTACTTCTTTTGTTCAAAGTATCGCCAAGTGTTTGACACAGAATCTTTTACTTCATTTGTTCAAAAACACACTTTTAATATATAAGACTATGTTAACGGGTAACCATTGCTTATTTTTGTCGATGCAGTCGATAGCAGATGACATCCATCGCTAATGAAAACTCGACATCTGATTTGTTGTTGCATGTGCGCTTCACAATTCAACCTGCATCTCCTGAAATAGCAATCTGCATGACCTACCCAGATTTTACAGCGTTTGAACAAACGAACTGAGAAATAAATTTCAACGCATCCCGATACGACAGTAAGAGTAGATACTCGAAACGACGATCGCAATAGTACCCTCTTTGCAGTGTTCATCATTATCTTCCAAAGCTCGGTTACTAACAATTTACAGCCTTGGACATTTTCTACTTCTGAATCTGTGTATTCTAAATTCAAATTCTGTCTCACCCGCGAACACATCCTATTCAAACGTGAACACATTCATGATCAGAGCTGTCAAATGTCGTTCATTATTCGCATCCAACTTCATTGCTATGTCGCTTATCTCGATTCTGTTTTAGTTTAGTGGAAGTAACATTGTTTATTTTTACTGCAAAAGAATTGTTTTTCCACCAGAATTAACAACATTTCCATCATTCAAACAATCAAAACACCATGGCCAGCACATCAAGGTATTTGTTAAATGTGAAATTTACTGGCTGGAGTTAGCCCAGGTGTATGTAAATTGTGAAAAATTATTTCAACAAAATGCCCAATTTAATCGAGGGAATTTTATAATTCGCAAAATGTTCGATATGTGTCTTAGTCTCAAGATTTTTTTTTTAATTTTAAAATTTCTACAATCTCGTCTGCATTGTGACTGTACATCGTTTTTCTTCGAATACAGTTCGATTATGTGAACAAATCGAAACAGCAAACTTTGAACATCAACCTAGCGCCCAAGGTTTAGGTATCCAATTTAGCATTCATGTAATTCTTAGGTAACGTTTCGATCTACCTAGACATGTCACAATACGTATTAACAGTGATCGATTCGTGCGGCCCAAATCATTTAGCGTGACCCTAGATCGTACTGTCGATTGTGCGATATTTTGTAAATAAATATCGAGCGTAATGCAACAGCAAAAATGATTGGGAAATTATTAATTATGCACGGACTGATGGATTGCACGGACATTTTAATCGTCGATCAGTTTATTGAAAATTTTTCCACGAACTTTCACTTTTCATCCAGAGGTCAAAAGGTTTAGTATCTTATGGATAAATGAATAAATGATGGTGATGATGGCACACAATTGAACGGAGTGTATGAAGACAAAAACAGATGATTACAAGTTGGTTTGTATATGTAACCATTTTCGCTTTCGTATTCGCTGAATTTGTCTGTTTATTTCTCGTTCGAGCCAACAGGTGCAATGTTTCATAAATATTGTGACAATGCCAGTGACCTTATTACCTGCTTTGTCAGTTCAGCTACCCTTAAAGAAATTTCCATTCAGGTTACAAGGTTTTGTTATAGAAGTTTATGAACGACCTCGTTTGTTTGAAGTATCATGATGAATTTTTGATACCAACTCTTCCACTTATTCAATTTTACTATACGACAGGGCCGGACTGGCAGGGGCTATTTACATGATTTTTCGAGAATTTTACGAATTTTTCAGAATTTCGAGAAAGTCTTCAAAGTTCTTAATTCGAGAACTTTCATCAATTTCGAGAATTGTCAAGAATTTATAATTAATTGATTCACGAAAATATTCCCTGCAGACGCTCAAAGAGCTTGTAGTTAGCCTACCCCGGCTTTATTCACCAATCTGTTTCGATTAAATGAAAAAAAGACTTACCTCCTCAAGATGACCCATTGAGGGACTGTCCATGAAGTATGTAACGCAGAAGAATCAGCGGCAGGTTTCACCATTTTGTGACATTTTTGTGTAATGCGACCAGTAGTAGGTTTGATGTCAGTAACCTTTTTGCGTTTATCGCACATCCCGACCGAAACGAGTCGCAGCAATTCGTCAACGTGAACGAATATGGTTGTTTGAACAGGTATTCTGAACTCCGAACTGGTAGATTTGTTCAGAGATGACGAAAAAATGAAGTGGATGCTAGCTAACTTGATGTTCTACAATCAGACATTTTGCGACAACCAATGCAAGTCATTGACGTTGAAAATGCAAATCAATTGCTCTGTGTTGGTTCAATTGTTTTGATTTGTTTATTTTGCTTGAGACAGCAAACCCAAAAATTTGTCGAAAAAAATGTAAAATATTTTGACGAATCGATCAGTGCAATAAAAATGATGATCAGTCATAAAAAATGCAAATTTTATAAATAAATTGTTGGTATGGTTGGACAGTTGTTGGACAGCCGTCAATTAATTAGCAGAGGACGGATAAATTTTACCTCTAGTTACTAATATGCAGTTAAGACTCAACCACTCTTTTTGTCGGCCACGGTTTTTTACGTCCAGTTCCAGTTCCACCACAGTTACTAAAATTCTAATGAGAATGAAACCCTGACATGTAACCCTGAGTGTAACTATCTATGCTTGGAACAGTCCTATTAGTATGTTTTGATGTTTTCAACACTAACAAATACCAAAATTATCGGAAAACTGACATTTATTAGATCGGCTGCCTTTAGATGTTTGTCACTCTACATCGTGTCTGAGTTTAAGATTTAGTTAATTTGAGTTTTGAACATTTTTGTTGAGAATAGTTTCGGTTCAACAGAGCTCTTTCATTACGATCATTAATCCTTGCTTATTATAGAATTCATTACTTCTCTTCGAGGCAAATCCATAGAGTTACACTCGCCATCTCTCGAGTGAAACTATGTGGAAAATTCTTTTACTTCATTAGTTTTAGCTAGGAGATGCGGGAAAATGTGAATCTCTTCAATTACATTTGGGATTTACAGCCAAAATCAACGTTTCCCGCATCTCTTCCCCATAGTTTTTCCAATAAGAGACCACAATAATTTGAGATCATTTTTGTCGTCGCTGTCGTTAACCGATGACAGAACAACTTCTGCTAAGTTCGATCTAACTCTAAGCGGAAACATTTAATCGAAAATTTTTCTGACAATCTGTGGATTTCATGTTTAAATTGCCAATGAATGACGAATCGCTCTCCATGTTATTCCTTGTATGGAATTTATCTACTTTAGAACTGAAAGCAGACGTCGTTCTCTTTATAATTCGATTCATATTTGCATTTACTGCTGCTTGTACGTGCCTTACCCTTGACAATTGTCAAAAAATTCAATTTTGTTTTTCACACGGAGTACTTTTTTTGGTAAGAGCATTCGTCTTTATTGAGTCTCCATTAGTAGGATAATAAACGAAACAGTGTACCGTATAAGGAACACCGAAACCGAAAGAATCTCTCTAGAAAGCGCTGCTAAAATCCAGTCTGTATCAGTCCCCACAGTTTTGAAAGCTGTAATTTTCACCGAAATCATCAGTTCATTGTCCAAGCTAATTATTTGTAGTCATTGTTGTCAATAGCTGATTCACCGGCTCTAATAGTCCTTAAATTTTACAGACATGACATGTCCAACAAAGTGTGCTGCTATGCACATCCCGACTCACCTCTGATTGAAGACTACCGTGCCGGCGACATGATATGCTCCGAATGTGGATTAGTGGTTGGCGATCGCGTCATTGATGTGGGCTCGGAATGGCGTACTTTCAGTAACGAAAAGTCTGGTGTGGATCCGTCTCGTGTTGGTGGTCCGGAGAATCCGCTTTTGAGCGGTGGCGATTTGTCAACGATGATTGGCCCAGGAACTGGACCGGCGTCATTCGATGCGTTTGGAAGTGAGTATATGATAAAAGAGAATGAAGTGGAATTGGAATCTGTGACCGATGAATTGTATCGTTTCAACAGCGGCAAAATATCAAAACAGACGTACGATGAGCAGTTCGGATCGGGCTCTTATCGCTGCATTCAAAGAAATTTCTACAATGGCCGACAGAATCAATCTGCCGAAGACGATCGTTGACAGAGCAAACAATTTATTCAAACAGGTGAGTTTATCTGTAGCTTCCCTTGACCCTGCCACCTCTCCCGCATCTTGATGGACATCCAACATACAGAGCTTAGGAACCGCTTTGTCAATCACAAGACATTTATTCGCTACAAGATGTAATATGTTCAAGACTCTTCACTAGAGTCCAATCCGACCTCAACCAATTTCACCGACGCAACGCTTTCACCATCGTCACCATCTGTACTGACATTGTTCAACACATTCGGTCCGATTGTTTCGATTTTTTTCTCCTTCTTTGCTTTGAACATCGGATTGTCGAATGCCGACACAAGGGTCTCGTAAATGGATGTGGTCGGTTGCGGTTCTTCGAACTCAACGCCAACAGCGATACTCTGCGCATCGTCGTCTCGTGTATTGTCGAAGCGTGCGAACACGAATGGTGACGTGAAAACGCGCAGTCGATTGAACGGATTGTATTTTCGCAGTTTGGAATCGTCGCTGTAGTAAAGGTAAACCGTGCCAAACATTGACAAAACCATCAGCAGTGAACTGAAAACAATGAACCATGTGGAGCTTGGACTATTAGGTATATGTGGCTGACCGGAAAACAGTAAGCGCATGACATCACCTGTGGATATAGCGGAATTGATACTCTGAAACGATTGTGGTTTGCATTTACGAACCTTCGCTTTTGAACGCACCAAAGAAGCGGTTGTCATTGTACATTTTGTTGATGAATCCAACGCTGTGCTCATTATATTCCTCCCTGTCAACGGCAACAATTTGCAATTTGATATCGTCCTCTTGAGCACCGCGCACCATCCCAATGTAGGCGTCAACTTTTCCGGCGAATTCGTCGTGCATCAACGTTGTCAGTTGCATATACTCGTTGGCAGAATGTATGTCTGTCATACAATACAAACGGTTGACGTTAATTTGAATCGCTCCTCCGCATATTGGACAACAGTGTCCTATCGGTTGAATCGGCTCCAGACAGTTCGGTTCGTGGCACACTTCTGAATTCAGGCACACCGTCTCCAAATATTCGGCAAACATGGCCGGACTGTGACACCCACAACTTTTCGTATCTTCACACATGCCCTCTTTAAACGTTCCGAAATACGTATGCATGAACATCGACTGACCCAGGCCGGTTTCCAGGAAATTGCTCAAATCGTCGGTTCGATCATTGATTTTCACTTGCTTCACAACCATCTCGGACATGTAATCCATATCGATCCACAAACTTTGATTGGTTGAAAATTCAACGTCGTCACATTCGCATGGTATGCGATCGATGTGCGGAATGGCCCGATTCTGGTGCTGGGTCCTTCCTTTGATCTGCCAATTGTCCGTGTTGAACCAGGACATCGGTTGAATGATGTGCAATTTAAAGTGATTCGCGTTGTAGCTGTCGCTGTGGCATTGTGCTTTGCGGGCTGTGAATTTAATTTCCTGATTTTGTTGGAACATTACCGCACCAGTGCTTGGTAAAATGATCGTGTTCACTTGTTCGGGAAGGGTGACATAGAGTCCGCCTTCTTTCTGATAGATGTACGTTTGATTGATGCAATTGATATCATCTTTGCCGAAATTTACGAATTTATCCTGCGGCATTGTCCACACCTTTGTGTGTCCTTGTGCACGGATCACGTCACAGCACAGACACAGTAGGAACAGCGATGTTAAGCGATCGAATGTCATTTTAGAACTGAATTCGAAAAATAATTTTAATCTCGACTCAGTCGCGCACTGACGATACAAATGGATACTCTAGGGAAATGGGTGTACGTTCGGTTATCGTTTTATGAGCTGTACGGACTAGCGATTCCATTCGAAATTTTATGTAAAAATGTCTGTCAATATAGAGATGACGGTGCAAGGTTCTTTAGAAATTTACAAAAAAAAAATTGTTTGAGCCGAGGAACCTTTTGCAACCTTTACACATTTCGAATCGGCAACCCTGGTCTTAACTCGTCTAACTTCTACCTTCCACTTTCCAGGTACACGACGGTAAAAACTTAAAGGGTCGATCGAACGATGCCAAGGCCTCTGCGTGTCTGTACATTGCCTGCCGGCAAGAGGGCGTTCCGCGTACCTTCAAAGAAATCTGTGCAATCAGCAAGATAAGTAAAAAGGAAATCGGACGATGTTTCAAGTTAACACTGAATGCTCTCGCAACATCGGTGGACTTGATAACAACGGCAGACTTTATGTCTCGTTTCTGTGCTAATTTGGGTAAGTCGACTCCACCGAATGTCCATCGATCAGTCCGCTGAAATGTTTTGAATTTCGTTTGAACAGATCTACCGAATATGGTGCAACGAGCTGCAACTCATATCGCTCGCAAAGCCGTCGAAATGGACATTGTGCCTGGTCGGTCGCCCATTTCTGTGGCAGCAGCCGCCATTTACATGGCATCACAGGTGAGACAAGCAAACTAGAAAATCGAAGTTCTTTTTATACCAAAATACCGATGCTCCTTCCAGGCGTCCGAACACAAACGAAGCCAAAAGGAAATTGGTGACATTGCCGGTGTAGCTGATGTTACCATTCGTCAATCGTACAAATTAATGTATCCGCACGCTGACAAATTGTTCCCCGAAGACTTTAAGTTCACCACGCCGATTGAAATGTTGCCGCAAATGTAGAGAATTGGAGAGAGGAAGAGAGGACGAGTGATTTTCCGTTATTCGAGTGTAATGAGAGTAAATTTACAGATTTACAATTCGTTTGTTATCTATATCACGTATACTATACAGACGAAGAAGAACGTTAGTTGTGTAATGGATGTTTTGATTTTTTTTTTGTTTCGAAGAATGTGTTGCCACACAATGCAACGATAAATTAGTTTAGGGCTTCTCTCTCAAGGACATTGATCCGTAAATTAATTTTGAAATCGAATTTTGAGAAGTGACAAAACATTAATCACTAGCTTAAGTACAAATCCATCGAGATAAATATCATCTTCTTTACTACTATTTGAATTTTGAAATACAAAATGTTTGCATACTCCGACCGAAGCACATTGTCTTAATCAATCAATCGATCCCCTTAATACAATGCACTAATCATCATCTTTATCAGGAACTCAAAGACGTTTAGACCAACATTTCTTTCAATACTAAACTGTACAGGCCGTTAATTATGCATGCAAAAAAAAACGTTCAGACCTCGATCTAACTCTACGTGCGCCTAAATGTACGGTGAAAATTTGAAAATGAGTGATACCAAAGCGCTAAGGCCGAGAACCAACGAACAATTTTGAGTTGCTGAGGTGAACACTTGTGCTGCATTTTCCATTGTTTACTAAACAATGTTTAGCGTGTCTTAAAAATCGAAATAAAGTTAATGCTCGGATCAGGCAGGGTTCGATCTGATCGGAAGCCGAACCTGAGTTAAGATGTCAGGTTTGACCCGCACTTGTCGTGAGCCTGAAATTTTTACTTAACCCGATTCTGACTCGAACCTGAATTGGCCGAATCTGTCCGAAATTTGAAATTTCACTTTCATGTTTGTCCCGAACCTGAGCCTGCAATTTTCAGGTAAGATCAGGTCAAGTTCGGATAACCCGAAATTTATCGTAAAAATTTGTGATTTACTGTCTAAACATTTCGGGTTATCTCATCAACCTGAAAGTTTCAGGCCAGGTTTGGTTCACTTCTATAGAGTCCACAGAAATCGTCAGAGCTACACCCAACGTAATATTACGCTGCATTCAATTTCACCCGAAATTCGGGCTCCGTATTTGTTGTTATCCGCTCACGGTTTACATTACCTTCAGTGTTTATTTACATTGATCAGATTCCCCTGGAGAGTACAAGTAATCAGTACCCACTCGCCGGCAGATGGTGATTATGACTATTTCACTTCTACGGGAGTGAGAATTTTTCGATCATTTTTACGTCCCGGTCCTAATGCATTCAACATACACCGAATCCTCGTCTAAATTTATCGACAACAATGTTCTATAAGTCTATTCACAGCAGTTTCTGTCAAAGAAGCTTGTTGCTCAACTACACACTTGTAAGTTTGCTCCTACCTCAAAGTTGGTAGTTGGTAGTGTTGGCTGTAAACTATTATTAGTGTTTATCCCATCATTACACAGTTTTCGCTACATTTTACGTGAATTCCTTTGTAATAGTCCACTTTCGTATGGGCAAGCAACAAACCAGAATATATTGGTTGCTGCCACGTAATCTATTGATTCGGGAACAACTCGGTGTATTTTTGAGCAACTTGCTCCGATAACTGTTTTCGATTTCGGATCGGATCAATTTTTCGCTTAGATTAATGTTTGACGACGTCGATTAAAAAAACTTGTGGGAACTTCTATCCCCCATTGACTTTCACTTATAATTTCTAGCTATGTAGGACAGTTTTAGACTAATAAAGGAAATGTAATTTTGCCTTAATGATTAACAATTAAAATCACGTCAAGATAACAAGACGGTAGTTCGTTTGTGTACAAGTGGTAATGATAAAATATGAAATTTTTGTATGAAAATGCGTAATCAAATCAAAGTAAAATTTGATGAAAATAAAATGAAATTAATTAAATCGAGGGAAGCGAGTTTGATTGAATCATATGAAGAAAAAACAGTTATTTGTCTTCCCATGGTTGAAAAAGTAGGAAATTCCAACAAGATCGAAACGAGTTGAAATTTTTCAATTTATCCCGAGGTGAACACAACGTTTTTTATGTGTTCGCTTAGCAAAAATTCGTTTTTGTTCACGAAATAAACCAATCAGGTGAGAAAATCTTTATTTTCCTTCCTCTCCTTCTGTTTCCACGGTCAGAAAATTAACATTTTCTCACCTGAATTGCCAGTTTTTATAGTAAAAGGAAAATGCCATCGACTTACCGCATTTTAGTGAACAAAATAAGAATTTTCGAACCGCACGAACATTTTTTTCCACCTATTGATTTCGGCCATAACATATCGTCACTGAAAGTGACATTGGAAAACATACGATCAACCAGACTTTGTAAAAACACTCGTGCATTAAAAAGCTTTTCCACCAATAAATCATATTTCTTAGTGATAGAAGCTTGTAGAACTCGGTACCTTCCCATCATCTCTGTAATTTCATTTCTGACCTTCATCGAATCTCCACCAACTTCATTTCCATTCATGGAACCGTACCATTGTTATGTACTGATTAGGTGACGAAGTGGAGGATTTTGATTCATTGGAGATCATTGATACTTAAGGGGCCGTTCATAAATTACGTAACGCTAGAGGGGGGAGGGGGGGGGTATGAGGCAAGCGTTACGGTTCTAACAAAATTGGGTCAAACTTGACCCTTTTAGCGTTACAGACCCGGGGGGGGGGGTCTGAAAAATGTTGACTTTTGCGTTACGTAATTTATGAACGGCCCCTAACTAACAACTTCGAAGGTCAATGCGTTTTGAGTGAACTTTTTTCTGTGTTAAAGAAGTTTGAAAGAAACGGTTGGCTCTAATTGATGACTGTACCTGACAATTTTTTCTCATCGGCGCGGAGCAAATATCGTAGAAAAAATGATCGACGGGGTGAGTTTTCATACAAAGTTAGTCATTTTTAGGCACAAGTTTTCGATACTATTTTTCGGAAACGGTAAAGTCTACGTCTGTTTATTTCGAAGTTGCGAGTCTCCTTTTCAAACTGTTCCCAATCACTTCCGAGATGGTTCATCAAAATTGATTTAATTTTTTCGTTTATCCTGGGAACAATTAATTGTTCCAATTCGGGTAACTCCTTCATCAAATCTCGAAAAACGGCAGCATCCAACAACAGGCTGGGCAGATAATCCAATTTCAATATTTTTTATTACGTTATGCGAAATTTTCACAAAAAGATAGACGTGCGTTAGCAATTTTTTTGAGATTGTCGAAGTGGAACATATATCCTGGATACGCTATATCTTTAGTAACAAGTACAAATGATTCGACGGTTTTGAAGCGATATTCGACATACCTTTCCGTCCTATTGCATACGAGTAATTTCAATTTTGTCAATTGCCCCAAGTTGTCGGCAATCGAAGAATATAGTAAATGATTGTCTTCACACTTGAATGCAATGCTCAAACTTAAATATTTGATTTGTCGATTCAAGCGTATGAATGAAATGAATGCCAGCACGTCTTCGACGGTCTCAACTTGTAACTCGATTCGTTCCACTTTTGCATAGCCTTTTGCCATTGTCATAGGAATGCCACCTAACTTCAATATACGCACATTTGGCATCAATTCAAGTGCTTCCGGGCTCTCAAAACGTTTAGCGTGAAAGCTGAACTCTTGAAGTTTTGTCAACGGCTTCCACCAACTCAACATTCGATATCCATCTAAAGCCAGTGTTTTCTGGGAATCGCTACAATAGTCGAAAACCTGTTCGAGTAAAGCGAAATTCATTTTACAATCTCTCCTAACATGTTACCGAGTGTCAATAGTCTCATTATAATGCTGTGGCTAATGGCACCAGGTGCCAATAGTCTCTTTATTATACTAATGCTAATTGCACCCGGTGCCATTAGCCACAGTATAACAAAGAGACTATTGGCACCCGGAAAAATTAAAATTTGAATAAAAAATCCGGATATTTTGAAAATTACGTTTTTACTAAATCAGTTAATGCTGGTTCTGAAACCATATTAAGAATTTGCAACGCAAAAAGAATCAGGTAGTAAATCGGTAGTCTACCTCTATGAGTAAAACCGGCCAATTTTTCAATTAAATACTTTATTTTATCAAAGATGTTTCACTTTTATAAGCCAAATTTCATTAATCCAACATTAAAGTAGAATTTTTAAAATCAAGCATCGATATTGTCAAATACAATTCATTCGACAATGTCTGAGGTTTGTCCCGTTTTTCCTGGAATGCTAGGCCATTCGCCTCCACCACTCGCACATCGACTGCAAACGCAAACAGGTCGTCCACGATATTCACACTTGCCAGTTCCACAATTTTGGAATTTACAACTTGAAATGCAAAGGCCCTGAGCAACTTTCTCTCCCGCTGCACCATCATTCATTCGAGCACAGGATGTGAAAATAACTTCGGCTGTTGAAATCGCTGCTTAAAAACAAAAGAGATAAAATATTTGAAAGTTGTCAACTTATAATTGTCGATTTAGGTAATCGTTGATTATCGACAATAATTGATTATTGATAACCTACAAGACAACCGATTGATATTCCAACTAAAAATTCGATTGAAACGTCGAAAATCGGTTCTGTTTGAATGAATTGTTCATTGAAAGTAAAAGCTCTTAATAATTGAATTGAACAAAATCGATAATTGGTCGATTATCGATTGTGACACAATAGATGTACCTTCAGATTCTTCGTTGCCTGTCTCGCTCGGCTCATTACTTTGCTGTACATTTGCGCCAAGAGACGCTGGTAACGGTTCAAGTGAAATTTCAGGCTCTTTTGCTTCCGGAGAGTTTTCTAATGTTCCCGGTACAGTTGTCTCACTACATTGTTGCACATTTGTGTGACGAGACGCCGGCCGCGGTTCAAGGAAAATTGTTGGATATTGTGCTTCCGGCGAAGTTTCAAATATTCCTGGTACAGTTAAAGCGTTAGAGCAAGCCAACACAAATGCTACGAAATAAACCAAAAATTTAAAACACATTTTCGGTTTTTGAAAAATGATCAATATTGCTTTTAGAACGACGGAAGACTGAATGCGAGATGTGATGACATTTTATACTCGTTCCTCGATTAATTTTTTTTCCTTCGAATGATTTACTTTATTTGTCTTTTGCTTTGTTCATTTTTTTTCTTAATTAATTTCTTTCGGGATGACTGTATCCAATAATGGCAATTAGCATTTTAAACGGTTCTGGTATCCGAGGGTAATGATACTTTCAGAGAGTTTCTGTTGTCTATTATATAAAATGGATGTTGGCGATCGCGATATTCAATAGATTCTTACCAACTGACAAAAAGTATAGAATATATTCAACTTTCTTCCAAGCAACGGTCAAGCAGACTACACGAACGCTCTCTAAAATTTTTACAGGGGAAGGGGATAGCTTGTGAGGCATAGTACTTCAGATGCCATATTCAGCTTAAAAAAATTGCCGACAAAAGCTTTCAGCACGTGCACCCTCTCATGTCCTAGAGGTCGTTGTTGTTCAACTCTAGATTATTATCCTTCTACATTGTCATCTACGAATGTATACAAAAACTTACAAAATAAATCTTGACATTTCTTCTTGAATACAATATGTTGGCTCGCTATAATAACCGAATATAAATCATTGATTATATTGCTGAGAATTTGCATTAAGAAAAAAATGGAAGCAGAATTCGTTGGTCAAATGTTAATGAACTGCAATCTAGTTCTTCGTTCCATGTTTAATAGAAAAAAAGTTTTTTTTTTTAGAATAAAGTGAATTCCATACGGGACACTAACCCTGTAAGCCAAAGACGAGAACAAACGAATAATTTTGAGTTGTTGAGGTGTACACTTATGTGGTAAAAATCAGAATAAAAATTAATGCTCGGAACAGGTAAGATTTGGTCTGACCGGAAGCCGCACCTGAGCCAAGATGTCAGGTTCGACCCGAACTTGACGTGAGCCTGAAGTTTCTACTTAACCCGAACCAGACTCAAACCTGAATTTGTTCGACACGAACTTGATTCAAAACTGAAATTTACAGGTTAGATCAGGTCAAGTCGTTTTTGGTAAAGCTCTGTGATTTCTGGTCTAAAAATTTCGGACCCGACCGGATGCAACCTAAAAAATTTCAGATTCATGTCAAGTTTCGGGTCAACTGAATTGAAACAGGTTAACTCGAGCTCGATCCGAGCCTTAAATACAATGGGAAGCGTAGCATAATTTTCCACCTCAGTAACTTGTTAACTTTAAGAATTCGTAACTTGACAGTTCTTATGGGACTTTATTTATTTATTTATTTGTTGGTTTTGAGACCGTTCTAACAGCCTTTTACAGCCAATAACAAGTTCAGTCTGGACCACCGGCTTTACGTGACTTCCGAACCACGCCTCGAAGTATGTAATTACTCTCTGAGGAAAGTTAGGTGCGAAATTGATATCTCGCCTTAATGTAGGCTAGACATATGTACACAAATTCATCGTATTTGGGTTACGTCATACGATTCATTCAGTGTGTACATCGTTGCAGCCACCAAACACACCGCAACTACCCAAATTATGAAGCTTGAGTGAACTAAGGACGTTACCAATGCGATATAATCGCTAGAAAAATTCCATACGGAATTTGTCTGTCACGGGAATCGAACCCGGATCATTTTGGTGGAAGGCTAGTACGTAACCACTGAGCCATCCCGTCACACATGTTATGTGTATGCAACTGTCAACTCCCAGCAACTCATAATATTGTTCGTTTGTTCGCGGCCTTAGCATAGTAATAGAATGTTTGGTGTTGCAAAATGCTTTACATCGCTCGTATTCTCCATTCATTCGCTCATATTTTCTCTTTATACGACCACATTTTCCTTCATTCGCTCATAATTTGTGCTCGTTCGTTACAATCATTCGCTCATATTTCCCTTCATTCGCTCCAATTGCTCCACCATTCGTTCTTCTTGTTTCCCCCTCGCTTTACATCATACATGCGTAATAAACATTCGCCGGATGCAAGACATCACCTTTTGAAGTTCATCAAAATTTACGACCTTTGTGACTGACACAATATTTTTGTAGTTTTCGAACGATGGTACAGGACATCTAAGCTATCTGTGTTTGACCCGTATCTACTGGACAATGCCTATCCAATGAACCTTCACACATGTATGTCCATAGCCGGTTGCGGTAGTAAATTACGAAAAAAACAACCTTTTTCCACTTTTGGTGGAACTTCACTATAAAAGAATATTAAAATTAAACGACTGCAGTTTCCAACTATCGGGACCAAGGGCTATCTGGGCAAAGCTTCGCTAAAAAGTAACTCCGACGGAGCCTAGTCCACTTTCAAAAAAATCAGAGACCTTTTATGTGTTTAGTTAGGAACAGCATAAAGTATTTAGTCGGACTGTATACCAGCTGAGGGTCAGTTCTTTGTATTATTTTCCTTATCCACTTACCTGGCATGTCCAGCGTAATCTAGGAGGCATAGTGATGGTAGCATATCACTCGCTGGGTATAGTGGAGTCGCACACGCACTGTCAATTACGCATTGATGGGATCGGTAATTATTCCACTGATAATATTCTATTTATTTTTTCCATTTATTAATTTCACCAATACCCTCAAGAGGGTAATAATTTCACTCATAACATATCGTCATCACTGATAGTGACATTGCAAAACGTACTATTAGCCAGATTGTGTAAAAACTCGTGCAATGAAACGCTTTTCCACCAATAAATCATATTTCTGAGTGATAAAATGTTGCTAAACTCGTAGAAAAGATTGTTGAATCGGTTGCAATTTTCCCGACGTAGACGACTTTCCGTAATCGTAATTTTTCAACCTCAACGAGCCTCCACCAGCTTGCTTCCCGTTCATCCATGGAACCATTGTTATCTCAATTGCAACCGCTACCAGTTGCAGCCCAAATCAATCCTCTACCATACTCTCTACTCTCTTTAGCCGTAGGTTAATCGGATTCCGTTGCACCAAATGGCACGGTTAAAAATCAAAATTTTGGGTCAGGGTTGGCAGTTGGTAGTTGATTCTTGTTTGTATTTTGAACATGTTTATTGGCAAAGATAATGTTTTACAATAGTAATGCAGAACTTTGATCACTAATCATAATGTTGAATATTTTGTAAATGGGCGCGATTACAATTTACTTTGCTGGTGCTAGTCTTAACATACCAAAATCGATCTATCATTAATATAAACATACAGAGAGTTTTCCGGAGCTGTACTGAAAAGGTTGTGGAGGATTTTGATTCATCGGAGATCATTGATATTTGACAACTTCGAAGGTCAATGCGTTTTGAGTGAACTCTTTTCTGTGTAAAAGCAGTTTCTTTGACAGAAACTGTTGGCTCTAAATGATGAGTGCGTCAGACAATATTTTTTTAAATCGGCAAAAATTGCAAAAATGATCGACGGGGTGAGTTTTCATACAAAGTTAGTCATTTTTAGGCACAAGTTTTCGATACTATTTTTCGGAAACGGTAAAGTCTACGTCTGCTTATCTTGAAGTTGCAAGTCTCCTTTTCAAACTGTTCCCAATCACTTCCGAGATTGTTCATCAAAATTGATTTAATTTTTTCGTTCATCCTGGGAACAATAAATTGTTCCAGTTCGGGTAACTCCTTCAACCAATCTCGAAAAAAATCCGCATCCAACAACAGGTCGGGCAGATAATCCAATTTCAATATTTGTATCTTCGTATGACGCTGTGCGAAATCCACAAAGAAAGGTAGACGTCCGCTGGTCCCCCCTAAAGCAATTTTTTTTAGATTGTCGAAGTGGAACATATATGCTGGATACGGCATATATGTAGTAACAAGTACAAATGATTCGACGGTTTTGAAGCGATATTCGGCATACCTGTCTATCATACTGCTATTGCATACGATTAATTTCAATGTTGTCAATTGCTCCAAATTGTCAGCAATCGAAGAATATATTAAATGATTGTCATCACACTTGAATGCAATGCACAAACTTAAATATTTGATTTGTCGATTCAAGCGTATGAATGAAATGAATGCCAGCACTTCTTCGACGTTCTCAACTTGTAACTCGATTCGTTCCACTTTTGCATAGCTTTTTGCCATTGTCATAGGAATGCCACCTAACTTCAATATACGCACATTTGGCATCAATTCAAGTGCTTCCGGGCTCTCAAAACGTTTAGCGTGAAAGGTGAACTCTTGAAGTTTTGTCAACGGCTTCCGCACACTCAACATTCGATATCCATCTAAAGTTAATGTTTCCAGTGAATCGCTACAATAGGCGAAAACTTGTTCGAGTAAAACGATATTCATTTTACAACCGTAACTAAGTATCCAGACATGTTTAATGTAAGCTCCGAAATTTCGCATTAATTTGAGCCAAATGTTTACGTCGCAAGTCCTAGCAATCGCATCCTTCTGTTCAGAAAATGCACGCTCACGCTCACACGCTTCGAAATCATCCCAATCCATATATTGACACACATCCAATAACATTAAACGGTCCGCATATTTTCGCGAAAACACTTCACCAGCAATAGCTCGCAACCGTGTGCTTGTGTCGGAAATATTCGCCAAGTCTTGTAGCTGCATCTCACAAAAAATCATCTCAATTACATCGGTGCACATGTCGTCGAATTCTAATGTAATTCTCCCGTTGCCAGGCTCGTTCGAACAAACATCCGACATTTCGTGTTGATATTTTCGTTTCACAGCAGATTGTGGCTATAAACAACGAAAAATGGGTTGATTAAAAACCTCCTTCGACATCAGAGTGCTCGCAAAGTGATTACCGTGAATGTATCGCCTTCACAGCTAGCTGGTTTTCTTTGCTCGGACATTGTGTTTAACAGCTTGTAAATAGTCACCTTTTCCCAGAGTTTATATTTTTTCAGACAAATATGACAAATATGACAAATATGGTAGCACTGAGTAAGCGGCTTATGTCAAAGTATTTGACGCACGCCGATGACGCACTAAATGATTTAAACTCGCTACATTGAAGCGGCAGAATTCAAAGTATATAAAAACACTGAAGGTAATGCAAATCAGCGTATTAGTGTAATTACGTATACCGTCTTTCAGATGAATTCATTTTCGTAATATTGCCATCATTAAATTTTATTGGGACTAATGTTGTTGCATCTGCTAAGTTTGCATGGAATCGAAGTCAGTTGACCATTACAAAGTTTTCGGTTAATTTTACATTTATTCATTTCTGATAGTCAACTTTCACCCAGCCTTTTGAAGTAGTTGCAAAACTTGTTGCAAAAAATATTTTCCTTTTACAAATTTTGCAACTACTTTCACAACTACTTCAGGTTGCTCCCAGTCGTTTGAAGTTGTTGCAAAAGTTGTCGCAAAAAAAATATTTTCCTTTTACGAATTTTGCAACTTCTTTTGCAACTACTTCAGGCGGGTACTTTCACCCGGACAAGCGACGAACCAGAATATATTGGTTGCTCCAAAATAATGTAAAAATTCATAACATAATTTATAAATTCGTAAACAACTAGATGTGTTCTTGAGCAACTTGCTTCGATCTGTTTTCGACTTCGGCTCATATCAATTTTTCGCTTAGATTAATGAGAACTTCTATCCCACATTGACTTTCACTTATAATTTCTAGCTATACAGGACAGTTTTAAACTAATAAAGGAAATGTAATTTTGCCTTAATGGTTAACAATTAAAATCACGTCAAGATAACAAGACGGAGTTCGTCTGAGTACAAATGGTAATGATAGTGAAACTGGAAAACGTACGATCAATCAGACTTTGTAAAAACTCGTGCATTGAAACGCTTTTTTACCATAAATCATATTTCTTAGTGATAGGAGCTTGTAGAACTCGGTATCTTCCGTTCTTTTGAAATTTTTCCTTTCTTGTATGTGATTCATAGCAGCCATGGAGGGCTTCAATCTGCAGGAACAATTCAAAAATGTATTTCGCGTATAGTTCCCGACGTAGACGACCTTCCGTGAATTGTAATTTTTCAATTTCCTCGAGTCTTTACCCAGTGCCCTTGCATCCATGGAACCATTGTGATCAGAATTGTAACCGCTATCGATTGCAGCACAAATCAATCCTCTAGCCACTGCACCAAATGGTACGGTAAAAAATCAAAGTTTTTGTTCGGGATTTCAAAGTGATTCATAATAAGGTCCCTGACCATGATGTGTGGTATTGTGACAATTTTTAACTTTGTACGTCGTTTTCTCGAAATCCTTTGACATCCAGGAGTAATAGCTAACTTTTTTATGAAGATTGAACATTTGGCTTCGCAATTAATCAAAAATTAATCGATATTTAAAGAATTTCTTTAACTAAGTTTAATTTTTTAATTGGATCGAGATTTGAGTTATGGTGTCCATGATTTGTGGTGCTTTATGTGGAATTCAATAGAGACCGATATTTGGAGGTATCTAAAGCGTCATACCAATTATACCGCAAATCAAGATCCAACATAACAGTGATTTAGTGGGGGTACGATTGAAGTACAAAACGGCACTGATATTCACCACAAGTCAGTGAAATAGATATATAAATGCTTCAGCTGATTTTCAGCTGGTCAACTCATAAAACATAACTGCTTATACCACACACCTGGGGATTGCAACCGGTAATTATAACCGGTAAAATAACGGAAGAATCAAATACCGTTTACCGGTTTTTTGTATTTTCCGTAAGTCATTTAATCCTCCAAATTAGTTTAATTTTACAATGAAAACTTTGTCCAGAATGAGATTCTACGTATTTGGCATGCCTGTCTGATATTTAGAGACAAAATAGTGAAAAGTTGCCAAAATGTTCTCGATAATTGAACTTTTTTTCAACTTTCAATTTAAGTTTCCATAGTCTTTGCTTCTTCACTTTTGACCAATGTTTTAGCACCTTCGATCATTGCTTTGAGCGATCGAAATTTCTGGAAAGTTTTTGTGCAAAGTAGGTGCTGAATGATCAACTTCTTTTCTTTTTTATTTACCAATTTTTCGATGACGCATTGTCTCTTTTCTCTGTTCTTAACTTTGATAATAATTCCATTTGAGCAGCCGTTTAATTAAAAAATTCACTCGTTTCTCTTCTTCTTCTTCCTCTCTTGCCGTTCATGTACAGGAAGTAAACGCACGCTGCATATTATTCAGCTTTTCTTCTATCAAATGATTACACTTTTCCGAAGTTTATATAGATTGTGGTAGGAAAAGTGCTGTCATAATTTATTTGAGCATTAAATGAGATCTCTTTCCGATAAATAAAAAGGTATTAACGGAAAATCGGTTCACTTTTTCACAATGAATAAAAAATGGTCCTCTTCACTTGCAAAAAAACCCCTTGCGACAGCCTACGGCTTACAGCCTTTTCAATATAAATTTACCGATCTTTTACCGGTATTTTTTTTAAAAGGACGGTATTACCGTTTACCGGTTTTTGAAAAAAAGGGCGGTTTTTGCAATCCCTACACACACCACCCCAATAAACTGTCTTGCTTATTTAGATTGGAACAGCTATAGGAAAATTTCTTTTCTAAATTTCACTGACGTCCACTGCATTTATAATTCGAATATTTGATAGTTGAATATCACAACTCGTACCTGACTACAAAGCTGAGAAATGGTTTTCTGTTTGGGAGCTGCGCTTCGACTCTTTGATGAAATTATTCTGCTTGTTTGCCAATTTATAGCTCTTAATATTTGGCAGTTGGTAGTTCGCAATTAGAAATGGGTCGAAAAAAAGAAGACCTCACCAGACTTGAGCCGGTTGATTTTTATTTGTATTTTGAACATGTTTATTGACAAAGATAATGTTTTTCAATCGTAGAGCTTTGATCACTAATAATAATGTTGAATATTTTTTAAATGGGCGCGATTACAATTTACATTGGACATACTTATAGTACAGGATTTTGATTCTGAATTGTAGGATGAGCGAAGTTAATTGACAACGGCAAAGAGCATTTTTTGTAAAAAAAAAAAAGATTTTTGGTCGAATTCCCGCATCCTCGGGCAATTTTTTTTCATAGGCGCGGAGCAGATGGCAAAAAAATAATCGACAGAGAGATTTTATATACAAATTTAGTCATCTTTAGTAGTCCGCCTAGGCACAAGTTTTCGATACTATTTTTCGGAAACGGTAAAGTCTACGTCTGCTTATCTTGAAGTTGCAAGTCTCCTTTTCAAACTGTTCCCAATCACTTCCGAGATGGTTCATCAAAGTTGATTTATTTTTCTCGTTGATCCTTGGAACAATAAATTGTTCCAATTCGGTTAACTCCTTCACGAAGTCACGAAAAACATCAGCATCCAACAACAGATAGTGCAGATAATCTAATTTCAATATTTTCACATTCGTATTACGCTTTGCGACACTCATACAAAAAGGGGGACGTGCGGCGGTCCCGCTTAATGTAATTTTTATGAGATTGTCGAACTGGAACATATATGCTGGATGTGGTATACCTTCTAGAGTAGCAAGTACAAATGATTCGACGGTTTTGAAGCGATATTGGGCATACCTTTCCGTCCTATTGCATACGAGTAATTTCAATTTTGTCAATTGCTCCAAATTGTCAGCAATCGAAGAATATATTAAATGATTGTGTTCAGGCCGACAATTGAATGCAATGCATACACTTAAATGTTTGATTTGTCGATTCAAGCGTATGAATGAAATGAATGCCTGCACTTCTTCATCGCTCTCCACTCGCAACTCGATTCGTTCCACTTTTGCATAGCTTTTTGCCATTGTCATAGGAATACCACCTAATATCAGTGTACGTACATTTGGCATCAATTCAAGTGCTTCCGGGCTCTCAAAACGTTTAGCGTGAAAGCTGAACTCTTGAAGTTTTGTCAACGGCTTCCGCACACTCAACATTCGATATCCATCTAAAGTTAATGTTTCCAGTGAATCGCTACAATAGGCGAAAACTTGTTCGAGTAAAGCGATATTCATTTTACAACCGTAACTAAGTATCCAGACATGTTTAATGTAAGCTCCGAAATTTCGCATTAATTTGAGCCAAATTTTTACGTCGCAAGTCCTAGCAATCGTATCGTTCTTTTCAGAAAGTGCACGCTCACGCTCACACGCTTCGAAATCATTCCAATCCATATATTGAAACACATCCAATAACATTAGACGGTGCGCATATTTTCGCGAAAACACTGCACCAGCAATAGCTCGCAACCGTGTGCTTGTGTCGGAAATATTCGCCAAGTCTTGTAGCTGCATCTCACAAAAAACCATCTCAATTACATCGGTGCACATGTCGTCGAATTCTAATGTAATTCTCCCGTTGTTGCCAGGATCGTTCGAACAAACATCCGACATTTCGTGTTGATATTTTCGTTTCACAGCAGATTGTGGCTATAAACAACGAAAAATGGGTTGATTAAAAACCTCCTTCGACATCAGAGTGCTCGCAAAGTGATTACCGTGGATGTATCGCCTTCACAGCTAGCTGGTTTTCTTTGCTCGGACATTGTGTTTAACAGCTTGTAAATAGTCACCTTTTCCCAGACCCAGAGTTTATATTTTTTCAGAAGACAAATATGGTAGCACTGAGTAAGCGGCTTATGTCAAAGTACAGTGAATTTCACGATAGCATCGATGCATAGCGTCAAAATGCTTTGACACAAGCCGATGACGCACTAAATGATTGAAACTCGCTACATGGAAGTGACACAATTCAAAGTATATAAACCATCAGCGGATCAGAAAAATTACGGATCCCAACTTTCAGGTGAATTCTTTTTTGTAATGTGGTGGAGCAGCCAAAATAAATGAAAATGACAGAATTTGATGTGTAGTGCTAGATTGTCCTTGAACGTCCTGTATTTTAAATATTTTAGCATTTACAGTAAGCAGGTAAACAAATCACGAACAGTTGAGGTGAGGCGGTTAAAAGAGTACTGGAAGTTGTGGTGAGCTTTGGTTGAATTAAAACAAATTTACCGTTCAATAATTTACGTTTTCCTTTTAATATGTCGAGATATATCATAGTTTCACTTAATTTATTTTATTATAATTTTACCACTATACTTTAGGTCTTAACATCTCTTCCTCTTTCCTTTGCTTTTTCCGATAATAAATTAAAAATAAATTAAAAACATTCGAAAATCTGATAATAAAATTCTGTTTACAATCCAAAATTTCACATACGACAAATAGATCGTATACACTATACAAACGTTTTTGCCATTCATTTTAAATCTATTTCCATTTCAAAAGTTCGTTTAATTTCATCTAAAAAAAATTGTAAAATTTTTATCAGTTTTTGGTTTTTTCTTCTGTAAAAGGTGGAAAACATTTTTCGTATAAAATTGTTTCTTTTGACGTGTGTATATAAATGTGTCTGAGTGTATCTGTGTGTGTATTGTATCAAAAAGGAACAACGAATTGCATTTATTTATTACAGTTTTCTTATTCACCAAAGTATAATTATTTAACATTTCATTTCATTATGACAGTCTAGTGAGTAATATGGTGAAAACCCCTGCTTCTGTAACCAATTGCTGCAATGACATGCGTCGAAACCCGTACTTTTCATGTTTCGAGCACTACTTTCGATGCCCTCAGCATATAAAATCCATAACATAACTCGGGATAAAAATGAAAAGTTTCGTTTTCGTGTGTTTATTGACCTCGGCTTCGCCTCGGAACAACAATTTACAAGAAAGCTCTTATTTTTATCTTTTTATTACTAGTTATGTTTATAACTATTATGCAACAGAGGCATCTAAAGTTCGCAAATTTTCGAACATTACGATATTACGATGCTGAGTCGATTACGATTTTAGACGTTCTAGATGTGTGGCTACCAGACATGTGATAACAGATGGCATTGCTGCCGCATCACCGGTATGTCGGGGTTTTTCATTGAACTAGAAAAATGTTGATATTTCGGTGAGGCGGCAGCAACGCCATCTGTTAGCGTTTTCTCTAGTAGATGCACATCGTGCGTCAAAAAGTTTTTATCACCGAGTTGCATAGAACGTTTTTCAAAGGTTTACTTTTCGTCATTGAGTTGAGAAAAGTTGTTTTTGATACTGTGAGTAGCAATGATAACTGGTAACTAATACACCCATTCTGCTAGCAGGATAAATCCGACAATATTTAGAATATAGCGATTAAGTTAGGGTGTCTTGAATTTGTGTAGATGTAAGAGAAACAACAGGTTTATAGTGTCGCCACAACCGTATGTAGCAACGTACAATACGAATTTCGCGAATTTGATCGGTTCGTGGTCTAGAGGTTCTGTCATTCTCCTAAATTCGTTTGATTATTTTTTTCTTCATTATAATGGAATATTAGATCCACTCACGTACCGTTATTAAGCAATGATGATTACAGTTTTTCTTGGTACGCACTAGACTATAAATCGTCATACAACAGTCCATTTTAATTTTCATTTTTAGTTGGAATTTTATTCTATTTTTTAAATATTTCATTGGTATGATAGACGCTTTGAATTTATTATCTAGAATCCGCCATGTTTAAGTTCAGCTTTTGACTTAATTTTAGTATTTTTGTTTTGTATACAAAGTTCCATTTTCATGAACATTTTTTTAGTTTTGTTTAATTTGTTGAATTTATTAATTTGGAGTTTTTCTTCTGTTTTTTGATGTTTTTTTTTTTAAAGATATTTAACTCACTTTATTCATCTCCATTAAAAAATAATATCTCAGTCTATGATTTTTGTTTCATTTTATCTTTTTAAACTTTTTTCATCTTTTCCTTTTGCTTATTAAATTTTTATTTACATTTTTATTTGTCGTTCACCCACAATGATTTATCGGGGAATTGCTAAAAATTAATTATTTTCGTCTTTCTATAATTTTATATTTCATTTTTTTATTATAAATTTATAAATTGGTATTGTGTGTGTATAGAGATAAGGTTAGGTTTTAAGTATTTGTTTTGTTTTTTTTTTTTTTAATTTAGAGTAGACAGAATTTTGCTTTTTTTTTTGCTTTCCATTATTTCCTAAAAATTTGATTGATTCATCCAAAAACCATTTTTCCATACAACAAATTAAATCACAAATTTTAGTTTGGGTTGGCATGGGTATCGATAGTCTTTCCACATCTGTCGCCGAAATTATGCGATGGCGCACGAATTTTTCATTAATAGTAGATTATTCACCTCTGTCCACATGTTTATTTAGACACTTGGGGACTTATTGCATGAGCCGAAGGCGAAATAATAGCACTTTTTCACTGCTATTATTTCACCTAGGTAGATAAATAGTATTTTACATGACTAGGGATGAAAAGTAGAGTTTTCATGTGAATTTTAACACGAACAGAAAATGCATTAATTGGTTTATTCCAAGGCCATACGAATTGTCAAATTACTGCTAAATTTCATCCATGACAATAAGAGTCATTATCTCATCAACATTTAATATGAAAACCGATCTCTATGGATGAAATCATGTTCGTTCGACCAGTGTTAATTCGTGCTTACAGTTATTTGTAACAAACCTCTTTTTATTGACGTTTTAAGCGTGTTGTTGGAATAGTTAACGAATCCGGGGATTTTGGTTTGTGGATTTTTCGACATATTGGAATCAAATCTTTCACTTCATTCTTTTTACAACTGTATTTTGGTATTTAAAGACGACGTTAGCTAGAGTTTATCGTTTATTTTTGTCGGTGTTGTCGATGACAGATGATATAACAGCTTACATTAATACAAAATTAGAAAGAAATGAGGTGGTTTTTGTTAAGCTGAGAGACTGTAAATCCGAGATGAAGCCGATCGTGATAAAAAGATAGCTGATGACGCATCCATTGAAGGAAAAGTTGTCACACTTCAATTGATAAGCATTTTATACGCCAAATTTTTTACTTGTTGTCTTTATACACATTTAGAGCGTTTATGGGTCGCATGTGTGGCAGATCTATACTTCAGTTTTCACATGAGTTCAACGTAGCTCACACACAAGTCAGATTCAATTTCTTGGTGCAGGTTCAAGCTCATTGTGAAAAATTGAGAAAATCAGCCAAACTCGTGACAACATAATAAAAGGGCTAAGTATTTTAAGTCATAGTCAAGCCAAAAACGCACAAGAAAACGAATCGACCAAGGCGCGTCATCCATTAAGTACCTAAAGACTACATTACGTTCTGCTGAACCCAAACTCACCTTTCCATAAAAGTCCCGTGAATTTGATGCTGAAACATTGTAGTCGGGTGACTAAACAAGAACGACGGTTTTGGGATCGTATGTGTTCTACGGCAGGTAGGTTCACTTTTCGCAGCGTCAACTTATTTAATTTAAATTCAAATTTCAAAGCATACTCACAGACCTCAACGGTATCTAAGGAAAAAATAAGCATCTGCTATCCACAATCTCGACAAAAAAAATAAGCGACTGACCAGTATTCTCTGCTATTATAACAAAATGTTTTCCAAAACAAATGAAGTATAAGATTTTAAGTCAAACAATTGACGATGCTATGAACAAGTGAAGTACCAGATTCCGATTCGGGCATTCTTCATTTATTCCACACTGGAGAAAGTGAAACTCGGGTCACTGTAACAATTAATTATTAAAAAAACCTTCATAGCAATCTCTCCGATTCGCCAATTTTAAAACAGTTTTTGAGTAATTGGGACTCACACAGCAATGACTCTTTCCGGCTGTATTCTAAAATTTCGCATCAGTTTTGGGTACAAAACTTGATTTTACTTTAATTCTTTTAAAACGGCTGATCATCTCATACCAATAACGGTAAAAATAATAAGCAACGAGCCCTCGTTACTGCATGTTATTGAAGTAACTAATTGATGTAAAAGATCTTGCATCAGATCTATGAAATGCATGAAAAGTGAGGCGATCAGAAAAGAAATTCAGGTGATCAACGGAGTCGGAAAGTTGCATATTCGTAAGGAGAAGATATAATCCACCCACAAACCCACCCAAACCGAATCTAAAATTTAGATTTTTTTTACATTTCTTTGACTAGTAGTTCGATCATCAGTTTAAGTTTACCCATGAAACACGCGCGTGCTACTAACAACTCTTAATATTTAAGCTGCCGTTCCAATATGATCACTGTGGCAAAATTTCTCAGCCATTAATGTTAAGACTTGCTCCAGTTTCGCATGCCTATCAACGGCATTTGCCAAAGCACCTTTGCTGCCCCACAAGAATTTCATGTGAAATTCAGTTCTGTTGGGGAGAGATAAAATTGTAAAATTAGAAGAATTTGAGTCTACAATGATGTGTCCAACGTACCTGAAAGCATCTTCCAGCAGTTCATCGAGTCGGCTACTTGAGTCGGACATGATCGTCTGTGCGTTTCGTTGGTACAATGACAGATTTTTATGGAAATTCCGGATCGAGTCTAAATGAGCGAACATTATCGTTAATCCAAAGTCGGCCGCACTGGTTTCCCACGGTGTGAGACACGATGTGATTAACGTTGATGTTGGTTGCGTAAGGCCTAAAATGTCTTCGATTTTTCGATCTCTTAACAGTACGTATGGAAGAAGATGCGGCACAGTGGTGTTTGGTGCTTGAGGATTTGAGCAGTCGTTCATATTCTTCAATGTAGGCCGTAATTTCGCTTCGAAATTGAATGCACTGTCGGTGTATTTTTGCCGAAGTGTGTGCCACGTTGGCTCCAATTTTTGAATCTGGAAAAGATATAATCAAGCAACAACTGCAGAAGGTTGATTTATCAACCGTACCTGAGGCATACACAGGCCCAACATAATCGCACAAAATCCAAACAAATTTCCCAACGCTGTTTTCGTATCGATGGCCACTTGTATCCACTTGTTCAAGGTTTCAGCTCGTTCGTCATCACTCTGACAAGTTAATATCGTAACGGCCACCAGCAATCGTATACATTCCGTTCGTTCGATCAAATCGATTCGAAATGCTTCGCCATGACTTAATCCGATCAGTTCAATACCCGTAGAGTCCAACGAATTCATTTTATTCTCTAGATCGCCTAAAATTAACTTGATGTCCACTCGCGTCAAATGATTGGCCAGCACTCTGGGACCGGCTTCGCTCAACAACATCCGGAACGTATTCAAAGCCCCATTGTCCAGTGGCTTATTCTCAATAGCCGGCAGGAGTAACGTGTGGAAATTCTCCAAGTCAAATTGTGAGATCGTTTCAATGTTTGCCACATTCATTCCCATCAAAGCTTCTTCGGCCGCCTGACAATCAAACTCAGCAAAACTCTTTAACGTAGCCGACGACGCTGAATTCGGTATGAAGCGAGGATTTTTTATCACAACACCACGATGCTGGCTAACATCTAGTGCATCTCCAGCCGCTGAACTATGTGCCGAATCACCAGATCCGTTGCCCGAATCAGATCCACTAGCGTGATAGGAAGCGACTCGATTCAATGGACCATTTTCTATGGGAAGCTCTTTGTGATTTTCATTCCGTAGAATCGATGGATTGCGTTGTGGTTTTGGCGGCGGACTCGGAGGTGATTCATTTTCTTCGTCACCACCATCGATCTGTTTCCGTTCGATGCACGGACTCAGTGTCGAATCATCGCGACTGAGACTCGATGGTCGCGATAATGTCAACAATCGGTGCACACTCTGCAGGCTACCTTGAGTCCTTGGAAGGGAATGCGTGCTGAATTTATTGTTAAGCGCTGCGTCACCAATCGATCGGGACATGAGTTTATTGTTTGGCGTTTGGATGACTCCATCACCGCTCGCCGATTTTTCCTCAGCTGAACGTGTCATTATGTTGGAATGGGCTTTCGTTTCGATGACACCGTCAGCACTGTTACACTTTTCAGATGATGAAGCCAGTCGTCGAGTTTCGGCTGTACGAATTTGAGCAGGATGATTGTTGTCCGTTCCGTTGCCTAAAACGATTGGAAATTGTGGATCAGTTTTTGAATGTACTCGTTCAGCTTTTACTGCTTAAAGTACCTTGTATGACCCCATCGGCACTGCAATATTTGTCCTGACCAGAGCCGCGAATCGATCCCTGACCCTGATTTGGTGTTAAAGATTGTGATCTGTGCTTCTTCGATGGTAATCGTGGGGGTGTTTCTCGTTTCGTTCTTGGTGGCGATGACATAGGACTGCGATATGAGTTATAATTACCTTGCTGATTGTATGGTGTGAATCTGATAAATTTTGTTTCGTTTTATATAAATTTTGTGTTTTAGTATATGGACATGGTACAACATAATACACACGTCTATATTGCATGACAACATCAATTTCCACCCATCAAACGAACTATGAATTCAATTACGAAACACGGAAACAACACAAAATCTATATGGACTGATGTAGGCTCTGTATAACACAACGCACGAAAATTACCTGAATCCACTAGTTGATAGCGATGGTGAATGTAGTGGACTTGCTGCACTTCGTTGATTCGTGAATTGATTTTGGCTTCCATATTTTGTGGCATAGAATGATAGAGGATAAGTGCGATTGCATGGAAACTGTATCCGTGCACCAGATGCGGCAGATATTGCTTTGCCGGAGCCAACATAAAATGTAATTAAATCGGGAACGGTGTCGTATGCATCATCTTCAAATTGAAATTGTACTCGTTCGTATACCGTTTCTGGTTGAATTAGTATCTGGTTGTGGGGAAAAACAATTTTTTTTAAAGGAAAACGTTTTGCTGAAGTTATGTATGTGTGCTATAAAATAATGGATGGAAAATGGAATGCGACCATCAGGGGGTTGGGTGATATTCAGGGACTATTTCCTTACATTTTCTCTAATTTTTTTTTAGAAAAACCTGGAAAAATGTAGTAAAATTCGACAACTTTCTCTAGTTTCTTACAAAATTCTTTGGAAAAATGTAGAAAAATTTTGTAAATTTTAGGAAAACGTTTTGCTGAGCATGTTTGTGTGCCATAAAATAATGTATGGAAAATCGAATCGAACTTACTCATGGTGTAGTTGGTTGATATTCAGGGACTAATTTTGCAATGTTTTCTCGAATTATCCTTCATTTTACCAAAACTTTTTTTTTTTTGAAAAACTTGGAAAAACTCAGGAAAATTTGAGAATTTTTCCTGAATTTTCCTTAATTTTCTTTAATTTTGACAACAATTTTTTTGAAGAGAAAATAAAACATTTAAGAAGCCTAGTAAAAATCTAGAAAAATTCAGGAATATGTTTTCTTAAAACTAGTCCCTGGTGATATTCCACAAGACTGATGAAGGCATAAAAGAAACTTTCTCTTTAACTCTTTGTTTGTAATACAAAACAAAAAAATTGAAAGGAAAAAAAGTTGTTTGCAGAAGTTGAATTATATTTTCCAGTGAGCTATGGCTGTTTCTTTACATTTCACCCTGAAAGAACCAAACGAATAATGGAAACAAGCAAATCCGTTGACAATTTTTCTTCATGTGTATACTGTACAGTATGTACATACGCCGGCATCGCATATTAACTCAAACATACCCTCGATACAACAGCATCCCATTTATTGGATATACTACAGAATCAAGCAAAAGAACAAAAATAAAGAAAAATGAAACAAAACAAAATGTGTCGTCACAGTTCACGAACTCCATTTTAATCATTTTCTTTGGTTTTGCATTCCCCAAAGGAAAGTGAGTTTCGCATTATCTCAATTATATATCTGAAGCGTTATAAACAAAACCGGTCTGGTGTTTTGTGTCATTGTCATTTGTTGCTGAATGACATGGCAATGTATACGTAAATACTCAGACGAATATTTATCAAGGGATTGGTGGTTAGAATACCGTTAGATATTGGAGAGCTTTTCAAATAGAATAGAGTAAGCTATGGGAAAATTACTACCGAATTTGGGGGATGTCCATTACTGTAATACTGGCTTCCAACGTAATTTTCGACTCGAACTCCTAATCGTCTGACTTAATTTAAATTTTAATTAATTAAGAATATCGAAAAATTTCGGTCATTTCCAAGAATATTTAAGAATTTCAGACATTTAAATTCTCGAAAATTTTTGGAATTTGGCCATTTGAGCACTCTGAAGATTTTTATGAATTTTCAATAATTTTGAAATTTCAAGAATCATTTTAACGATGACAGGCTCTGGCCTACTGTAATTTCATCCGCTCCGAATATTTTCTACGTTAATGCTAGGTACAGTACTTTTGCTTGCGCCCGATCGAAAACAATTGTTAAAATTCTGAGAAACCATCCGCTAACATCCGAAAATAAATCACCGGAAATTGAATTTGGATATTTTTAAAAGAAATATCGAACTAGAAAAATGCGAGATTCTAACAAACCACAGAAAACGAACGCTCCAAAGGACTGTCATCTGTTATCGACAACGGTGACAGCGAAACAAGCGATAAGTTATGATTCGTGTTCTCTTTTATAAGAAAATTTAGGATAAAACTAATGAAGTAAAAGATCTTTGCACCAAAGAAAAAGAAATCATTATGAACAATAGAAGTAACAGATTCATCATCTGACGAAGTTGCCGTTTGTAAATTGTTGGTTGAAACAATTATCACGGATTTTTCTTTTTTAAATAAAATAGCTGCCACGCAGCTAGCAAGCACTAAATAGAATGCGGGCACTTGTTAGAAATATTTAATCGGCTTTTTTTTCGTTTGTGTATTCAAGGATATGACGAGCGTTAATTAATTTTTTCACAAAAACTAAAAATTGCTGAGTCATTTCTAACCTAACCCATTTTGATTGTTAAAGCAAGAAGTGAAGCGTCATTTATTGTTTTAAGTTTGAAGAAAAGCTGTACATCATACCGTAGAACATGATCCCAAAACTCTCGACACTAAAGCCACTGACTTGTCACCGAATGGATTGTTTCCATATAAAATTCAAGGGTACAGGCGACAAGTATATCAACAGTTTTATTATCGAATCTATTACTTCATATTTTCTATAAAAAGGTTAAGAGTACGATTTCAAATCTTTTACTTCGTTTTTCTGAACATGATTTTTGCTAAAAATTAGTCAGACATTTTTCATGATTTCTCCAGTCGTCAGAGGACAGCCGTCCGCAACAAGTTAAAATTTTTACAATAATAACTATGACTATTCATTTCATAAGTTCTTCTATGGAGTTAATTTCACCTTTCTTCAAGAGACAATTTCAAAATCGTGAGAGGGAAGCTGAAAATATTTTCGAAATTTGATGTTATGCCTCTATACTATCGTGCGGCCATAATCTATGAAAAACACTCCGAAGCCCAACGATAAATCGTTTCGCCAATTAATCTAAAACCAAAACAAAGCAAATCAATTTATCAAATTGTGTACTTTCGTATCATCTCCACCATTTCCATTTACTTTTTAATATCTCACCCTCTTCGAAGCTATTACATGAAAAGCCCCCAGTGCCAAACAAAGTGACAGAATTTATCGAGAAAAATATTTTTTTCTTTTCCTTAAAGACTTTTTTCGTTATCTTCTCCAGAGGTATCGATTTTCGTTTCATTTCTTGCATTTGATTTTGTAGTTATACAAATTGATGATATATATACACAAGGCAGCAATGGCATAATGAGCCGCTTAACGGAAATACATTCATCAAACCGAATCACATAATAATTTCGAAAACGATAACCTTTCACATATATACCATTCAACGACAGATATATATTCGCTCTCATCAATCCCAGTTCTTATCCGGTATGTGTGTTTCATGAATTATACAAATGTCTCGACAAATGTATACACCGGAGAAGGGAGAAAGACAAATTGAAACGTTAATCCATGCATAAATGCTGGAATATCAACTTGTTTGACTTCAGAATTCATAAAATAAGTTTCTCGTATGTTCGGATTATGGAAGAGGAAGAGTGCTACAAACACAGTGTTCGGTAAAAAATTGCAAAAGTTTTCACTTCCACACCGACACCACTGAATATTTATAAAGTCTAACGGGAAAAAAACTTGTGAAAAACTTAAGGAAAAACTGTTTTTCATTTCTCCCGCTTTTCCTACTAAATATTCATTAGGACGGAAACGTCGTCTAAACATTTCCATGCACGCAATTCGTATGAAGTGACTTAATGCGATGTCTGAGTGGATAGTAGCAAAACATTTATGTCTCACCTTATTGATGACAAAATGTAGTATAGGTCCCTTGCTTTTGCACGTCAGCACATAGTTGCCGGGCTGCGATACACAATCTCTGATTAAAAAGTCGCCCTCCTTCAGTACGATTTCTTCGGCACGTTGTCGCGGTATTGGTCCGTGGTACCAAGCGTGCGAACGCAGATCTCTCGAATCCAGGGACAATTCCCACTCTAACGCCTTCTTCAGCGCCAACACTTCTTGGCCATTTTCCGTCGGTGTGTCCATGTCGCATAAATCATCCAAACTCTTACTTTGCTTCGTTTTGGAGTTGCTTGTGTTTAACCGCTCATATCTGGAATAGACATAAAATAGTGTTAATCATTTCTGGTCATCTGTTATCGACAAGGATGGCAAAAATGAGGGCAAAGAACTACATCTGATGCCATCTTACATAAGGCATCGTTCATAAATTCTGCAGTGCTGTCATCAAAATTAAATCTGTAAGAACTCGAGAAATACCCGTTTTGCAAAGTTAAAAGTACACTCTGCCCTTATTAAGGGGGTTGTAAATAGTTATAACTTCGCAGGGAGTGTATTTCTCGAGTTGTTTTAAAACTAATTTTGATGACAGCCTTGTTAGGTAATTTATGAATGATCCCTAACGAATCGTCTGGTTAAACGAATGAAGTTGTAGATTTAAACAACTTCCATCAAATGTGGTAACAGACTCGATGAAATTGTGCGGGTTATAAAATGTGAAAAAATGTTCCTTGGGCGGGGAAGTAAGTATATATGAAGGAACAGAGTACTTTGTCTTGAGTGATTCAATTCTACTATACAAGTACAACCTGGAATTGAAACAAACAATTTCTTTAACCCAACAAGTTTATGAATTATTCAAGTTTTCATGCCACCACCACGATTCTTGCGATGAATTTCCGAGCATCGCCACATGAATCCACTAATTCATTAATTTATTCATGCTATGTAACCCGAAAATATAATTCGTTTTAACATAGGTATACGTTATCATGGCATTCGCCTCCACTCCGTACACCGAATCGTGGTGAAATGTCGTTAGTTCATTAAGTTATAAAGTATTCGAATTGTATTAAGCATTTCCGTTTTGTATTCTGTCAATCAATGTTCGCTTTAATTCAATCATTATCAAGTTCATTCATGCATAAGTGCACGAGCTTCTCTAACACATACGCGTAATAGTGATAATGTTGTTAAAGGTCTGACAATGAAGTGAAAATTTTATTGAATGTGTAAAATAGTCGTCAGTGTTTCAAGGTGTTTACTCGATTATTTGTTGTCATCCGTGAGCTTTTGTTAAGTTTTGCTTGGTAGAGGGAAATGCCGTTTGTAAATTAAAGCTCAATTTATTATAGATTTGTGAATAAAATCAGTGTTGCCATAAAGGTTTTAAATCATTGATAACTACATAACGAGGGGATTCCAACGTAATTTATCACATGTGACGCAGCTTCCGAGAGAGCGTTTCAAACAAAAACATACAAAGAGCTACGCTAGATGTCAGAAATTACGTAAAATTTTTGAAATAGGATTTTTTGATGTATCAGAGGCATGTTCGACCCATAAAAATTGAAATGCGTCTGTCAACACTGAATTGCGGACGCCTACTTCGATTACATTTCGTCATTACTGATGTTCGATTTTTTCTGAAGCAACTTCACTGCTATGAGATTTACTGGATATTTTACCAGAGTGAAGTTAGCTAGAAAATAGAGCGCACAGAATAAAGTACTGAAGAAAACAACATTGTGGCACCTCTACAGGCCAATGAAGGTTTCCTATAATATTTAATAGACTATCGAAGCGTGTGAGGTCGCAACTCATTTCCTATCCTTTAATTTCTGTTACGCCTTGATTCGAATTGACTTTTTGTACATCAGGAGGAAGAATCTTCATCGACCTTTCGTCCATAATTACTGCGTACCAGTTCTAAATTGAAAATGTTTACGATTTCTCGATGACGATGGTTAAGATTTGACTCATTGAGATAATGCGTGGAACAGGCTAAGTTTGGCCTAACCTGACTGTGAGTCGTGAATACTTGAAATAAGTAAGGTCAGGTTCAAATTGAATCTAAATAAACCTGGACCTGAAATGAAAGATCTGGTAACTTCAGATCAGATCAGCGAAAGCCTTTATTGAGAGTAATAACCTCCACAATGTGGAGTCCATAAATAACAAGGATTACACCACTTCAAGCGTTGAGAATTCTGGAGAGCATCAAATACTCCAGAGTTAAGATTCCTTGAGTCGTGTGCTGTTGGAACTAACAGTATCGTAAATTTGCGTTCACAAAGATTTTTTGATATTCCTAGAAAGTTTATTAGCTAGGAAGAAACGCTGGACTAGACTTACAGCTAGGTGACTTCTGAAGAGTTGCGAGTTCTCAAGATGCACAATCCATCAATGTGACGGATTCGAAATTCTTGAATTTACTTACTCGAATCTCTGTAACTTTTCCATCTCTAAATTGTCTAAAAAAGTACTCTTTAAAAGTCATCGACAAAACACCACATTTAGACGAGATAATCCAGCAAAACTTAACAAGAAACGAAAATTAAAGTAATTGGAGTGTGGTGAGTGTTTAAACAGACCAACCAAATAAATTCATTAAAACGTTTTAGTTCATGCAAAGTCAATATATGCGACTATGTCTAAACAGGTCTATATGGAACGACATGCAGGTTGTATATTTGAGGGAGAATACCTCCTGTGTTATACGACAGTGTACGATGAAAACGTTCTGTTCGTGTCCCTTTGTCATTTCTGATGTGATTAAGTCTCCGTGAGTAATGAACCCTAGTTTACAAATTTTTCATTCGAAATCTCCGCAGTAACAGAGCCGACCCGACTTGGAAGCGTATGAATATATGAACATTTTGTATTATCTACCATCATCAATCGAGTTATGTCTGAATGGTCATATAATGTACACAAAGAGCGAAAATGTTCAACTGATAACATATTGTGATGTCGAAGCAAAATACACCGGGGGGGTGTAGGTGTAAAGCTACAAGGTTTGTATACGAAAAATAAATATCTTAAAGCATATGCACGTAGTAAAATTGGTCGGGATTATTGTGTCGATCCCTTTTTATGCCCGTAAAATGCAATTTGTAACATGTCAAAATATTAAATTAACGTGAAATGAGAAGTGCCAACGGATGGTTATAATGTGGGGATTTGATGACGGTCTCTTTAGTCGTTTTGTCATGGAGATTGAATGCTTGTTATTCGGGAAGTTTAAATTTTTAATCGAATCTCGAAATTATGTATTTATGAGAATTGTTTTCTCGGTGAACGTAAATGCGATGTCGGGGGAAGGTTTTCTGTTTAAAGGGGAGAATGTGTGTGCTTGAGTGACAGAAGGGAGTATATTAATAGAAAGAAATGCAATCGGTTGTAATGGCAACAGCTACAGAAGGAACAATAGAGAGAAAGGGGGAAATTTTAAATGTTGGCTTTCTAAGTGTGAGGCAGAATTTTTAGGAAATCTTGTGAGAAACTCGAATTCACGAAGCTTGAGTAGTCTACTTAGTGACAACTACTATTCTGCGAACTTATCTCGTTTGACGACAACTAGCGGTTGTTTGTATAGACAGACCTTTTTTGTATTTCAACCCACTAAATTATTAACTTTTCATAGATGAACTCACAGGTTTGAAGTCGATTATTGTCGAAGTGGCAGACCCTAAGATTGTGTAATCAATTTAGGAATTTGGAGATTTTTAGAGAACATTGGGGAAATTAGTCGGAAAATTCTTAGCAACAGTATCATCGTTCAATCCCCAGTATTATTGTTTAGTCATATTTTTAATCCCTGAAGGAATTAAATTTTTTTTAATTTTTAGCTAAGATTAAAAATCAAATCCCGAAAGAATTACCTTTTGAAAGTAATCCCCTCGGACTTAAAAATTGTAATCCCAAATTTTTACCTGTGTAGAGCCTGCGGAAGTGTGATACTAAACCGGAGACACTGCGATAAAATCTAGGTTTATTTGTAACATCAGTTTGTTTTTGTAGAGTCACACAAAGAATCTTTCTTTGAGACTAAATTTTCACAATGACGTGTGTTTTTCCTGAAGTAGCAATTTTTCATGTAGATAACTTTTCCATCAGGCTATGCCATCTGTTACTGACAGCGATGACAAAAAATCAATGAGTTGTAGGTAGCGTGGTCACATATAAATAACATTGATTTTGTGTTAAAACCAATAAAGTAAAAGATTTTGCATTAATCTCTTCACAAATACTTAGACCAAGTGAAGTAACAGACTCAATACGTTTTATTGCTGTTTACATCGTCTATCTCGTGACAAACTGACGCAGACTTTTAAACACAATGCAATTTCATTGTGTTTTTAGGAGATACGACGGTTTGTCACGAGATAGTCTCGTCTTTGGAAGGTTAACCACTCAACACTCAAGTTCTCATTCAATTCCGTTCAATAAATGAACGAACTCTATTCACATCATGTCAAAATGTAATGTGCGTTAACAAGTGTCCAATTTAAAGTTACCATTAAAACAGCCATGTCGATGGCACAAAATGTGTGTATGGTGTATACTTGCGGGACTTTAACGACATCATTAATTGTTGCATTAATTCATATTGTTATTAGAATTTTGTGTTGAGTGTGTGTGCACACAAATTGAAGCCACATTTTTATTAAATTGTTTGTGCATGCGACTGGTTTTCAAAAACATACCGAATGAAAGCGACGAAAGACCGTTTTAATCAATTAATTGAATACAATTCATTTAGAAACGAAATTGCTCGTAAAAATTGTAAAGAAACAGGGATAAGCGATTGACCATTAACTTAATTGGGAAGAGGTCATTGCATTGCATAAAGTGATGTAAACAAGAGGTTTGTATGTTAGGTGGTGGTTGTTTCTTTTCAAAACTACTTTCAAGTCATAAACTAGCAGCTCGGCTCAGACGATATACGCTCAAAATAGTAATACTGATGAAGGAACACGACAGAGTTAAAGTCAAGACAAAACCGCTACGATAATCTTATTGATCGATTTACGAGATCTATAACACAGATTGGTGGTGAAAGACAAGTGTTTAAATTAATCGCTGAGGACAGATACTCGTGCATTTTGAGTTAAAAATAATTTTCTAAAACAAAATCCTCAAAGGGATTTCAAGGACTTACTGAGGATTTTCTAGGGTTCGAAAGGATTTTTTGTCAGTTTCAACTGAATTGCATGCATTTTTACACGACTTTCAAGGATTTTCTCAAAAAATAAATGAAATTTTGAGTGCAACAGGATATTCATTGTTACATTGTTCCTTCTGATTCACCGTTTAAATGCGTAAGGAAATCAATACATCTGCTACTTCTTTTGTTCAAGGAACCAACTAGAACGTTTTGTTTCGAAATCTTTTACTTCCTTCGTTTGAACATATATCTTACTATTTCTTCTAGAAAAAATACCCTATTATGGCCGGTTTGTCTGTCTGTCTGTCTGTCTGTTCCACAAATTTGGTAGTTGTGGTAGCTCTCAGTCGGTAGTTGGTATTTTTGGTGGTTGGTAGTTTCGAGCTGGATTAACATTCAAAATTGCAAAGCCACCATGAGCATATCGACACCAGGCAAATAATAATTATTTGTTATGTGATCACCGATAGCTCACAGTTAACATTGCAATTCGAAAATTTGGTAGTTGGTAGTTGGACTACCAAGGCTATAATTGACTACCAAACGTAATTTTTGGGGAAGAGATGTTTACTATTCGAGAACTACGCACCGACTGACGAAATTATTCTACATGCTCGGCTATTTATAAATCGGAAATTTGGTAGTCGGTAGCTTTGGTAGTTGGTAGTTGCGAGATGGATTGACATTCAAAATTGCAAAGCCACCATGAGCATATCGACACCAGGCAAATAATAATTATTTGTTATCTGATCACCGATAGCTCACAGTTAACATTGCAATTCGAAAATTTGGTAGTTGGTAGTTGGACTACCAAGGCTATAATTGACTTCCAAACGTAATTTTTGGGGAAGAGATGTTTACTATTCGAGAACTACGCACCGACTGACGAAGTTATTCTAACTGCTCGCCTATTTATAAATCGAAAATTTGGTAGTCGGTAGTTTTGGTAGTTGTGAGCTGGATTGACATTCAAAATTGCAAAGCCACCATGAGCATATCAACACCAGGCAAATAATAATTATCTGTTACAGTTTGTTCATTTCATTTTTACACAGTTTCTAAAGATTGTCGATATGTCAGAGTTTTTAATGTACCCAGTCAATTAAGTTCTTCCCAAATTGCGCAATATTTGAATTAGCGATAGAAATTTTAAATTTTGCGCCAAAAATTCATAATTTGGGAAGAACTTAATTGACTGGGTACATTTAAAACTCTGACATATCTAAAACTGTGTAAAAATGAAATGAACAAACTGTATCTGATAACCGATAGTTCACAGTTAACATTGCAATTCGAAAATGTGGTAGTTTTGGTAGGTCAAATAGTTGGTAGTTCCAAACAGAAATTAGAAAAAAGACCTCACCAGGCTTTCGCCGGTCTATTCTTGTCTTATTTTCTTTCAGAGCTGAACACAACGTTTTTATATGTTTTTTCCACGAAACAAAAACCTCAATTTATTAAAACATTTTTCAAAACAAAAACAACGATGACAGTTCTGTGGAGAAAATGTCTATATTCTCCCCTGTCAAAAAAAGAGGAGACAAAATAGACATTTTCTCCCCCGAGCTGTCATTTTCTCATGACCTTTTGAGTAGAGAAAACATATGAAAAGTTATGTGTACAACTCTAGGAGAACTCTATTTTTCTCTTTAGTAAATAAATAATTATTGAATCAAACGATTTTTGTAATAGGGAAATGCTGTTTGGAAATCTCAAATGTAATGGTACACTTCAGCACATAATTACTAATGTCAACGCTATTTTTATGTGAACAAACTTCACTGTAATAACATTTCACTGATATTTTAAGTGGAGTGAAGTTAAGTCATCACAAAGTGCTGAAAAAGTAGTGGCGCCTATTTAGACCAAAGAAGGTTTCGTATACGTTAAACTCAAGATGTAAGCCATTCATAAAATGGAAGGATTGCAAGTAGTCATCAAGAAAACCAGATCGTTTAACAGCGAAGTGACTATTTGTATCCGGATGCAAACACTATTTGCACCCTGGAAAATTCAGTTTGCCAATTAGGTGTTACGACAAGGGCAAATTGATTTTTTCTTCAGCCAATAAAAACCAGGATTTGAGCAATATTTCTTAGCTCAAGGGCAAGTCTCTCTTCTGTCACTTAGAACAATGCTGTTCTGTGTTAGATTATGCATTTGATGTAATTATATTGAGTGGTTCGGTCAAGTAGTCCTAATGATTCGTAAGGACTTAGTGGCCTTAGTTATAAGAAAATGTATGAAAAGTCACTCTCCAATAAACAGCCGAAAGGTAAAGTCTCGTTTCATTGAAAGTTCGGATAAAGGACTTATCCGTAACATCCTGCAGCCAATCCACATAATCCAACAGGTTATGGGCCCAGGCTATGCTATTGCTGCTAATTCATTCGGACAAAATATCGCACGCTCGTGGTGGCGCAGGAGAAAGAAATTCGTGACGATATTTTCGAAACAATCGTGTATTGGTTGGCCATGGTATTGGTCAATGTTTCAAATCAAATGTCGCAGTGGTCAAGATGCTTTTATCACACAATTACGGAAAGCGTCGGTTGTTGAATCGATCGATGGGCAATGGCCGAAAATTAAAGATACAACGGCGGTGAAAAGTGGATGGTCGATCAATTTGATTCAAGGGAGTGAAAAACATGTTCGATTGAGTGGGAGTATCAATACAATTATATCAATGGCATCTATTTTTTTGTCAGCAAATTTATTCTTTTAGTAGCAAAATTATTTATTTCATCAGCAAATTTATTCTTTTAGTAGCAAAATTATTTATTTCATCAGCAAATTTATTTTTTTTAGCAGCAAATTTAATCTTTTTTATCAGCAAGTGTTTTAGTGTTTTGTATCAGCAAAATTAGTCTTATTTTCAGCAAACTTATTAGTACTCGAACAGCATATTTATTGCTTTCTGAGCAGCAATATTACTGACTTTAAGCAGCAAAAATAATTCTTTTGCAGCAAATCCCTGGCAGCAAATTTATTACTTTGTAGTCAGCAAATTTATTGTTTTGTAATATGCACTTTTAATGCCTTCGAACAGCAAAATTAATACCTCGAAGTTATTGCTTTTTGTCAGCAAATTTATTAGTGTTTCAATTGCAAATTTATTTTTTTATAAGTAGGAAAATTACTATCTTCAATCAGCATATGTCCCGCAGTAGGACATATAAAATTATATCACTAACACCACTAACACGAAAACGTCAACTCAACAAGCGACGAAAAGTAGAACTTTCCGTTGCCTTTATTGCGAAAACGTTGTACACAACTCGGTGATAGATCTTTTAGGCACACGATGTGTATTGTCACGCTCGACCTGCGGTATCGAGTGACAATCTACACACCTAGTGCCTAAAAAAGCATTAATCCCTCGATTTGAATGGGGCTTCGTAATTTCGCTATGCGTAATTTCTAGGATGCACACCTTTCATAATAATTTCACTTTAACTAAGTTTACGGATGGCTCGGCGTGTTAAAACGCTCTTTATGGGCAATGAATTACACAGACTAATTATTAGACGATGCGAGAAAAAAAAATTAACTCCTAAGTTACCGACACCGTTCCGGCGCCCGGCTCGCATTGCGGCCCTCCGCTTCGCTCCGGGGCAATGGGCCGGATCGCTCGGCGTGTTAAAACGCTTTTTAAGTGCAATGAAAATTGGTATCCATTTCGTAAAAAGAAATGAATTGTCCGTGTAGTGTCAATAACTATTTACGTTGACGTAAGACGTGAAATAGTAATTTTTGCAGCTAGTTGCGAAAAGTGGTAGTTTGTGTCACTAGATGTAATGTTATCAAACTTGCGAAGCGAGCGAAGCATGTGACAAAAACTACCACTTTCACAACGTGTTGCATACAACGTTTTCTGCAACCAGCTACGAAAAATGAATTTTTGAAAATTGTTACACTGCGATTATATATCTCAATAGCCGAATGGTTAGAGGTGTTGCTCGATAAGCATTGGGTTTTGGTGTCCATTTCACCACTAGTGACGAAAAGAATATATGAAAATCCATTTCACCAAAAATAGATAAAAAAATAGCTAAAATAAACAATTAATTTTGCTTATGACAAGAAATAAATCTGCTGACAAAAGTAGAATAAATTTGCTGTTGCAAATCAATAGAATTGCTGTTAAAAAATAGCTAAAATAAACAATTAATTTTGCTGATGACGAATAAATAAATTTGTTGACAAAAGTATTAACTTTGCTGATAGAAATAAATAAATTTGCTGCTAAAAAATAGCTAAAAAAATATTTAATTTTGCAGATTGCAAAAAAATAAATGTGCTGACAAAATAAGATTAAATTTGCTGCTTCAAAAAAATAAATTTTCAGACGATGAATTAAATTTGGTCACAATAGCAATAAATTTGCTGAACTAAAAGAATAAATTTGCTGATAAAAAAAATAATTTTGCTGCAAAAAAAGAATAATTTTGCTGACAAAAAAAGATTTCCCTTATATCAATTGAGTGGGAGTGTTAGATTATGCATTTGATGTAATTATATTGAGTGGTTTGGTCAAATAGTCGAAAGGTAAAGTCTCGTTTCATTGGAAGTCCGGATAAAGGACTTATCCGTAACATCCTGCAGCCAATCCACATAATCCAACATTCTGGACAAATTGATCGAAAATTTCAATTTGTTGACAAATTATTGATTTTTATAAAATTCGGAGCTAAAACTACCTACACGCTTGCAGTGCCATCGCTGATTTTTGCTGGAGTGTCGAAAACAATTCCCACAACATATTGGCCTAACAATTTGGTATCGCGTTAGAGGCAAATTGATTTTATTTTATTTGTATTAGGAAAAAAATGATTTTTCTTCTATACAAGTTAGCGTGACACTTGCTGAATCAATTTCAATACCAACTTTGAAATAGTTATTTGTTCACAGAGGGGAAAAAAGTTGGAAATTTCATTTTGGTCTTGTTCGTGGAAAGAGTGTAGCGGGAGCAACAAGTCACCCGAGAAAAGGAAATTTTCTACTTTTTCCCGAGGTCAACACAACGTTTTTCGCAATAAAAGCTCTACAACAGAATCTTCTATTTTCCAGGTCGGACACTGTTTCACATCAGAAATTCAGAATGTAAATTCCACTGGGTGCAAACAGTGTAATAAAGACTACTTGCACCCGGGTGGAAATAGCATCTACCTTTTAAGAAAGAAGGAGATGAATTATTTTTTGAAATCTTATGTATAAAAGATATAAAGAAATGTGAAGCCAAAAGAAAATTTTATAATAAAAGAAATTTCATTGTTTGACTGTATACAACTTTTGGAATGACAAAGGATGGGTTTTTCTTTGAGAGTTTCATTTCGTTTGTACATTTTATATTCAAGTTTGTCTTCTAATTGCAACAAACTTTCGTTCTAATTAAATTCATTTCGGTCCAGCTCCTATGTCACAACAATTTGTAGAAAATGAATATTTTCTTCTCAACAGCAATATTTTTCCGCATTTCCATTTATATCGCCCACATCATTACCAACAATAAGGCACACCTTCGTCCACTGTTGATGTGGTGAATGGCGATTGAATGAGTATAATTGATTATAGTTCGAATGATGTCGATATCAGAAACGCTTCAACGATTTCCTAATTAAGGTGTATTGCGTAATGATGTGACAGGCATTGAAATTGTTGTATAGAATCAACGATCAGAAGGTGGTGAGGCCAAAGATGACATTTATATTATAAGGATGATGGCTAGAAGGGTGTCAAAAACGACCTTGGTACATAATGGAATAATTAGAGCGAATGAACATCAGAAGTTTGTGGAATAATTTGTTGAGCCCGCTGACGAATCTTTGCGTAGTCTCCAGAATTTACACTATAATACGAGACTCAATATTTGAGGTGGACACTAGTAGGCAAATTTTTTTAGTCTCGCAATATGAAAGAAAGAGACCGTCCATATCCCGTTACCTTTGAAGGGTTAGCGGATAAGAAATGCGTGTTTTAAGATATAGAACAAGTGTGGACGAGGGGAGATAGTTTAGACCCTTCTCTTTTTGTCCACACTTGTTCTGAAATCTGAAAATAGTGACGATGGGATTAATGGACTGTTCCAAATAGAAAATTTGGCATACAAATTTCCGAAACTCTACGAATCCCACTAACTAGCACAGGAAAAATTCTTTGTATTGTAACTTCAATTTCATCGAGGAATTGTTTTGATAGCTCCATCTTTACCAGTCTCAACGTATACCAACACTATATAGAATTTGCAATCAGAAGTTTGTTGAAATACCTCAAGTGTACCTCAACCTTTTAGTTCAATTTCTTTAACAATTGCAATAAATACTTGTTGGTGAGGGATTCTTTTAAAAAAGAGTCTGCCGAAATCGGACGTATTTTCCATTGGACGCTTGTGTGGAAACGTAGAGGGCGCACATCTCAGTGTGGATGAATTCACTTGAAATGTGCCGAATCCTGACATTTTGCTAAACCCTAAATGTCAGCCCTTCCAAGTGGGGGCGCCGGATGTTTGGTTATTTTCCTGTACAATTGTCTGTATAACGCACGACCTTTTAAGTTTCTTTTACCTGGAGTAATTTTCATAAGAAATTTGTATGTTTTCGATTTTCAACCAACTTCCACTAGCCACTAAAGTGTCCAGAACTTTTTTCGAAAGTGTTTTCGGCTTCTAGGGATTAATACCTTTCTACACACATATAGAAAAGTCCACTGGAAAATCCGTCTGATTTCGGTAGAGTGTTTTTCAAAAGAATCCATCGGCATAAATAGTTAACTTTTTAACAGGGACAATTCCTGCGAAAAACCTTTCTCAATATTTTCTCAAATTTTCTAATATTTTCATGAAATTTCCCGCATTTTCATTTATTTAGCTTTCAGGAAAATTCTGGAAAATTTTATGAAAATGTGGGAAAATTCGAGAAATCAGTCTCTGCCATAAACAGACAGCAAATATATCGTCTATGTAATTATCTAATCTTGTACTTCTTTTGTTCAAACCATTTTCAACAGATCGATCGTTTAATTCATCTGTCTCAACATACACCTTGCTATACATAAAACCAACTTAACCTCTTGTTCAGAATTTTCTAATTACACGGTAGAGAAAAACAGAATCTGAAGTTCCTTGTGTTCACCAGACCCTACCCTTTACAACACAACGTTTCGTTGTTGAGAGAAATAAAACCAAAGTTCGATAAAAGTCATAAATTCACCATACACTCGCATTCGATCGAACAACTCATCATATTATTTAATATCCAACTAAAAGAAGAAGGATCTGCACCGAATAAAATTTCGTCGAAAAAATGTCCGAACTGGGCGTTGAATTTGTTGCAATAATAATAAAATAAAAATTGCCCCGTATTATACACACAGTTCGCCCGCTTTCTATACGCTAGTTTCGGCAGTGAAAAATACACACCTTATTCCCAAACGTTTTTCATCCGAATATAGTGGTTGTGATAGTATCCAATCGATATAATCCAAAAAAAAACATCGTTCACACACATTCAATTCGAGCGCTTTTTCTACCCGTTTTTTTTAGATTTATGTGAAACTTTAATCCTTTTAATTAAACGAAATGGAATTTACCAACAAGAACGAATCACAGGCAAAATAAGTGAGCCAACCACTCGTTTCGTTTTTTTATTTATCCCAACAGCACAAAATTACATATTTTTAACGACATTCCCGGAAAAACAACATTGTACCACTTTTTGTTTGAAAACCACTTTTGTTATAATATAGGTAGCTGCTACACACTGAAGAGAGAGAAATTTGCATCACAAACGCCCTTCCCTAATTTTGGCCTTTTCCTCTTTTTGTTGTTGTTGTTCATCCAGATTCAAAAACTGAGAATCATTGTGAACCCCGAGAAACGTTAACAAAGAACTTGGTCACCACTTAACTCATTAATAATTCAATTGTCGATGGTATCTTTGTACTGTTACCAAACGTGATCGAATAATTACCAAATCGTCATATATAATGACTCAACCGCGTTCGTATATCAAATTCAACTACTAGACATTCAGTCTTTCCGATTGAAGATTGCACGCACTGTAAGTAAACTCTTCATATCGATATTAATTTCACATACGAAAGAGATGATACTCCGTGTTTGACGATTGTTTTGGTACTGTTTCAGTCAATTGTAGAGTGGATTAGTACCGCACAAAGTATGAATCAAAATCAAAAGAGAGGAAAACGACTATGATATACGGGTGGTTGATGGGTTCGATTTCGGGAGTAAAAGGAATAGTAAACTTGCCGTAGGATTTACACACTTTTACGACGGGTATAGTAAAAGGAAAAGAAGAAAATTTTGAATGGCAAAAAAAATGACGGTCACATTGTTTGTTTACACCGTTTGAATGTTTAAACTCGATACGAACTCTGTTATTTAGCTCACACCGATGATTTTATTCAAATTTCAGCGACACAATTCAACCAGATCAAATAGTATGAACATAGTTCATAAATTCACATGTTACCGTCTTTCCGATCCCGACCAAACTAACCCCTGATAGTATATTGATCGAAAACAATACGCATTGCGCATACCCCAAAAATGTTTTATACTTTTCGAGAGAAGACAGATGTGAATAACCTTTTTGGATTAAAGTTTTTTTTTCTTTCTTCTTTCTTCTTTCATTCGGACTTTGCATTTTCAATAAAACGAAGAAGACATGAGAAACGCGGACCTTTAAATGCAATTGAATGTTTTGGTATAAAATTTCAATGTCATTTGTATTACGCATTTTTATTGGATATTGTGGATTAAGTTACGAGATAAAGAAAAATGATTTATTTTACTTACATTGGCTGTTCATCTTTTCGTTGCTCAGGTACCACCGCCAAACTATAGCGCTGATTTCGTCGTTGAGACAGTTGGGATTTTGAAGATTTATTTGTACCTGGAACGAATTGTTTTTTTTTCGTTTAAATTTACGTTTCAATTTAATTTTTTTATTCTTTAATGAGGTAGCTGGAAAAATATTGTTAGCTAGAAAGAATACCACAAAAACCTCAAAAGAGGAATAGGTGACGCCAGTTACTTTAATTTAAAGTTCCAAAACATTTTGTGACGCAAATTCGTTGAAAAGATTTTTTGGTTAAAATTGCGTGATATCACAGCACTGCTACTAGCATGAACATTGAATTGACAAGTGTCAAATTTGGAGGCTTTAGTGATACGAGCTACTGCTTAGGATTGTTTGTTTTGTATGTTTTAACTCATACAACGAAAGCAAGTCATAATAATGTACAACAGAAACGCTTTGCCTACTGTGAATTCATCAGCCTCCGAATATTTTATATGTTCATGCTAGAAGCAGGGCTGTGGTGATATAGATCATCTTCAAGTTACGGTACTTTCAAACGTAACCTCAGATAAAGTTGTGTTTCATTTAACCCAAACTTTTATGTCAAAAAAGAGCTGCCATTTGAGGAACAAATTTAAAATCCTGTTTAAAAAAAAAAGAACGAGCAATAGGCGACGGTTCCAAATCTTTCGTTCAAATGACATTATTTTTAACGTGGATGGCAGTTCTTAACGTGGATGGCATTTCAAACGGCCTTGAAGATGATCTATCAAATGCTTTGGAAGTTTAGAAGTAACTGGCGCCACTTATTCGACGTTTGAGGTTTTTGTGGGATGTCAGTTATTTTGGAAGTGGTTTGGGTCAATGAAAGTGTAAAACAGGTATGGTCTATTGTCCGCACGGAGGACATGAAAATTTGATTTTCGTACTTAAACGCACTCATATTATTTTGACATAAAATGTGAGTGCGTTTAAGACGAATTCGCCGATCGACCATACCTGTTCTAGACTTTCATTGGTTTGGGTAAAGTTTAGCATTAAGGCTCTTTGTTGTAAGGCTCATTTTGAGACATAATACAGAAAATTTACGAAACCTAAACTTTTATAGTAGAACTTTTGTTAGCCGTTCCTTCCATTCATTTGAAACATGTAATTCCAACATCCATTTCTCATACCAGGAATGCCAAAAGTCCAGAAGGTACTCAAAATTTTTTGAAAAATTCTGACAACAGCGAAGATGATGGGCCATCAGAAGTGACGGAATTTAGGAACTAGCCCACTACTACAACTTAATAATCCCAAAAGTCGAAAAGTCTTAAAAGGATAGACAAAACCTGAAAATTCCTTGAGTTTTCGCTTGGGAAAGATGGTGGAAACAGTCTAATACCACCTCGACTATACCAAATCCAGACAAGAAAACCCAGAAAAAAAACCTTAAAAATCCTAGAATTATCGGGAGTGAAGCACGAGAAAATCGTTTTGTCCCGAAAAAGTCATACTTTTCAACATCGTTAAAATATGAATTTGGTAATTGACAATTCTGGATTTTTTTTGTAATTTGAGCAGTTTTTGGTAGATTGTGGAAATTTGGAGAAAAAAATACAAAAACAGGCCAACAGAAACAACAGAATCTAGACAAAATGCATCTGTTAGTCACAACGACTACAAAATAAATTAAATTAAACAAGCAAAGTAACAGATTTAGGCCATTCTCTGTGTAAAACGTTATTGTGTGAAAAAGCAGTTTCAATGAAAGTGAATTTGTGCAGATTTGTAAGAATTTTGAAAAATAAGTAGTAGAGAAGTGAATTGTGATTCCCCATTTGGGAAGCATTCACTGAGGAAGTATTAATCAAGCGCGCACAATCATGGTTTGCAAGACTTGTGCAACTTCGAAGCCACAGATACTGTTGACTATAATCAAGCTCTTACGTTTATCCAGATTATCCAGAACGACTTGTTCAGGAATTTTGTCGAACCGACCACTATAATTTGATTGGTTTAGAGACCTTATTAATAGAAGCTAGGGGCTACTTCATATCTCGCCTAAATGATGCTAGACATATAAATACAAATTCATCGTATTTGAATTAGGTCACTAAATACACTGCAACTACCTAAATTATAAAGATTACGTGACCTTCAGGACGTTACCAATGCGATAAAATCGGTAGAAAATTCCATGTGGAATTTTCTGTCACAAGAAGCAAACCTGGGTCATTTTGGTGGAAGGTCAGTACGCAGTCATCACTGCCGTTACAATTTGCTCCGGGTAGAACAAGAATCATTAAACATATTAAGTTTTCAATCGAACGTTGACCACAAACTTCCCTCCAACCGAAGTTTTTCTTTCAACCCACGCCTTCAATCCATCAATATTTATTTTACATGCTTATGAGTTCCTTAGAGTCAAAAGTGGATTATTGCAAGAGAACATAAAACAAGAGAATTGGTTTAGGAGGTAACAGGATGTAAAATCCATTTCAGACTCGGCTTCTTTAGGCACGTGTGATTACTCCACTCGCCTTCGGCTCGTTCCGCAAACCTAACACTTGCCTAAACAAATATTTACAAACAGTGACGTAACATACAATCACGCTATAACTAATTTCAGATCATTTTTCCTTTACCTTTTCGTATGCCTTTCGACATGCAGCAAAAGTACTGAAAGGAACAACTTGGTAGATATGGTCCGTGATAGCGAGTAATTTTCATTTTCATTTATTTTCAATCGAACACCCAAAATAAAAACGATTACGACGATAATTTAACACTTCATCACCACCGAATACAAAAATTGAATTGCAATTTCGACTTTGAATTATTTTCTCCGAACGGCGACAAATGGATTATGCAAATAAATTATCATCGATCCAACAAACAACTGAATGAGGCTTGAAATCAATTTGTAATTTAGTATACGTCTGAACCGAAGAGAATTGGTTACGTCACACAGATCTGATTTAAATAACGATGCAATTTTAATCAATTAGCAAACTGAAAAGGTTTCGGTTTGGTATTACGTTTTTGTTTTCTGCAGAAAGATAGTATAATTGACCCGGTCAGTAACAAAGGAAAAACACCTAATAATGAACCGATTTTTAACTAATCATCATCTGTTATCGCCATCAACGTCAGAAATAAGCAGTGAACTCTGGTTATTGTGACTTTATATAGCACAACATTTGCATGACCAAAAGAAGTAAAAAATTTTGTATAAAATATGCATCGAAACGTTAAACACATGAAGTAATAGATTATAATGCTTGCAACACGCTTTCAGTTTGTAAATTGTTATAGAGTTAATTCTCCCATGTATCACCCGTACATCCCATTTACATACGATTATTTTCTGACTGTAACTTACCAGTACCTCCTCTTTGATGTTTATCACGTAACGCAACCAAACTGGAAACGATTCGAGCTCGATGTGCAGAATTTCGAATACCCAACTGTTTTATATCAGCTTCATCGTAGAACATAAGCTCTTCGACTCCAAGAAACTTTGAAAAGCTCTCTGTTCGGATAGAAGAAAAAATAACAAAACACTCAGAACTTTCGAAGTCTGTGTACACAAGTCAATGATGTTACCTTCGTACTGTTGTAAATCCAAGACGACAAGCCAAGCTTTTATGTCTAAATGATGCGGTGGAGCGACCATTATCGGTGCCATTTTTTGTTTGTTCAGTGTAGCAAATCGGAAGCTCCAGGCAACACCTGAAAATTTATCGGAAAATTTGTTGAAGCTTTTGATTGTAAGGTTTTCTTTGAGTACGTTTTTGGTTTGCAGACGAAATAAATTGAGTTGTTTTGGTGATGATAAATGATTCAGTGAGTTGTGTAGAGTGCAGAGACAATTTATGCCATTTATCATGTCGAATGGAATGGCACAAGAAATCGGTAGATAATACGAAGATGTGCAATTGAATTGATTATAGTTTTCTGTTATCAGCCAACAGTTTGAAAATTTCTCATTTTTTGTGACTTCTTGAGAGATCATTGAGAGATCACAGAAACCGTGTTTGCGAAGAACGAATTCTGTTCTATGGTTTTCAGCGTACTATCTTTCTGTAGAGAACCTGAAAAAGAATTCAATTTTCCTCAATGTTCAACATTGGCACAATGACTTGAAGTACTAGACTAAAAATTGAAAAATCATGTCCTTGATTCAAGCATTATGCAAGGATAACCCTTATACAAAAATTTGCCCATAATTTCGGGGGCCAACCTTTGACTTCCCCAAAGTTTACAGCCTTGGTATAATGTACCACTGTACTTATGCGAATGACGATTGAAAATAAAAAATCAAAAGTCATATCAGTGTAGATCACAAAGGCTGTGGCATCCACATTTCTCTGTAGAGCCATCTAAATTTATTACAGTTTATACGACAATTCCAGTTAAGAGAGACAAATTATTTTCTTCGAGTTGTCCTTACACACAGCCTTAACCTGTTCTTTCAGAACCTTGACTATAGTCCTTTCTAATGGTACGAGATTAAATGACAGAATGAGATATCGTAAACTCTAGTTGACTCGTTCCATCGAGAAGTTACATTTGATTATCTCGTTGGCATACTGTTAAATCGAATGAATTAAAAGATTACTCGTCAATCTGTTCAAACCCATCAGTCTCACTGGAACATTATTTTAATCGAGTCATGAAAATCTGAAAAGTTTAACTTTTAAGCACTAATGACAATCTTAGCACGGCTGGTAAAGGTTCAGCCCATCAGGCTACTTATTCCAGTTTAAATGAAATCGTGAAAAACCTTGGAAAATTCTCACAGTCCATCAAACTTATTGGTCAATATAAATCAAAATCAGTGATAAGATAGCACAAAACACACAAATAAGTCATATCAGTCGCGTGGAAAAGCTATCGAGTATAACATTTCCATTTCAGCTAGAAATTGGAATGCACGTACGATAATGTGGATGTGTCCGTGTGGCATCAATATCTTTGTTCATGATTCCATCACTACTCTCTCTAATTCCATCGAAAAAATCTCATGCACAAGCTCCACACCTGTTACGTATGTACCAGGAATTCCACTGATTCAACACAAATAATGTTTTCGTAAAGGTAATTGCATATACAATCACTTCATGTATAGGACATGATATGTCTAAAACCCACAATATCTAGTCTATGAATTTTGTATAACACCTTACAGCAGATATTTTGCAACTAAATCATGGTTTAACCACAACATTGTGTTTCAGGCCAGACAAAAAGCCCATATGTTACGGAGAGTTATTAGTATAAAACAAGATTAGCATTTTTTTTATCTATCGTCATACTTTTCCACCGCGTCAAATATATTATAAATTGAGTTGAGAGAGGCAAAAAAAATGAAGCATCGAAAGCCGAGTGTTTTTTGTGCGTTTTTTTCCCTTCTTCTACGCACTCATTGATAGATACATTTATCTTTTTATTTAAATGTTTTGATATGACAAACAAAGGTGATGTTGTGTGTTAGTGTATGATTTGGTTAAATATTTGAGATAACCAAACCATTCAATAAATCGATAATTGAGCCGAATACATAGGCGACAATATTAATGGTTGTTTGATGCATGACGTTATAATAAAGTGGAACGGCGTGATAATCGCTTGCGGATGTATAATGCATAAGTGAGCTGAATCATGCATCAGAATCAATAAATCTATCAGTAGCTTTGCTAGTACTGACATTATTGTACACTACGAAAGACAAAACAGTACTCTAGAAAAAGCTGACAGAGAAAAAAAAAACGGACCTAAGCATCTGTTATCAACCTAGACGACAAAACTAATAATCTGATAATCTAGCTGATGCGACTTTATATTGCAAAAAGTGTGTTAAAACAAACGAAGTAAGAGATTTTGAAAGAATCGGATGAATATACCTCAATCAAAACAAGTAACAGACCCGATAACTCCCAGATAATTTATTTATTTTATTCGGAATAATCATCGACAGCATGTTTGCCAACTGATGATGAACGATTACAACGATTAACAATCAAACTCTTAAAAATTATAAACAACAAATGAAACCTGACGAAACTTAGAACGAAAACCAACTATCACTACAAAAAACTTGAATAAGAAAAATAACGATCGCGTCTTACAGTGAACGACATCTCAAATGTCTCACTGTCAAATTTTTCTGAGAATTTTATTGTGTCATTGCATATTCACAATGACATTCTCTGAAAGAAATGACAGTGAGACATTTGAGATGTCGTTCACTGTAGCAATACTGAAACCAATCTTCATCCAACTACCCGGCTATGGTATCAGAAAGCATATGAGCCAACAGCGAATTTCAGTTCACAATCAATTGACAGAGACTTGATCAAACGGCGATACGTGACCCTATTGGCTTGCGGGTCAACTAAACGACTAAAATTGTTAAAAATCCTGGACAAATTGCAAACCGGCTCGAAAAAGCCGTAAAACGTGCGATGAGTCGGAACGTGCAAACACTCATGAAAACGAACTTTAAAGCGAGGTCGAAAGCATCAATACGACCGCTGAGAAGATCATGCACGAAAAATGCGCACAGATTTAGCCTTCGCCTCGACAGAGTCTCGATCCCGAGAGTCTTACACCTAGACACATAGGAGGGAAGCCTGTAATTAGCGTCTCTCCTAACAGTCCTACGGAGGGCATAAATGACAAAGTTCTTTTGTATCGACTCGACCTTGGCTACTCTGTCGGTTTGCCAGGGATACCATACAACCGAGGCATACTCAAGATGCGAGCGAACGAGTGCACAGTAGACACTAACAAGCGCTCGCTCAAGTTGGTAAAGCCGTAACACATTCGTTTCATGAATCCAAGCATCGAATACGCTTTCGATACAACATATTCAAAGTGAAAATTAAACTAATTTAATTTAAATAACCTGAGGAGATACGCTAGCCGTCTGTGTGTAAGTTTAGGCCCTAGTGTGTTTACAACCGATGAACTTAAGATTTTATGAGCGGGGTGACAGCCTGAAAACTAATGTTGATTAAACTTCATGCCACTAATCAAGGCCACAGTTAAGACAAAGACTGATTGAAGATGAACATTTAACTCATATAGTGAGTCTACTTAATTGGTTTTCTCTCATTTTAAATTCATTAATAAGTGTTCATTTGAATGCATTTACCGTCGATTCTGAAAAACCGGGAAACGGGAAAAACGGTAAACGAGAAAAAATTTACCGGGAAATGGTTAACCGGTTAACCGGTTTTTCCCGGTTTTTAATTTCCCCGTTACATTCCATATTCATTATACATAAAGTCATTGCTCCCATCAAGGTCCCCAAATTGACTTTCGAAAAATGAACCGCTCCTGTCTGGCTACTTTACCATGTCGTGGACCAATCATAGGAAATTTATGAAAGGACGTTCGGAGTTTTCTTTTTCTCATTTTTAGTAGTGGGCCCTTGTCACAAAGTCTCATATTTGGCCAAACGTGTAAAGTGTTCTAAAAGTGTCTAAAAGTGTTCTAAAAGTTTCTGTTCCTTAATGGAACAAAATCAATGTTGAAATGTGGCGTTCGAAACAAATATTGGGCCTGTGACAGGCCGCCTGTCCCCTGTCACAATTTAGGTCCATCCTCTTTGGCCGTCTTTGAACGATCCCTAGGTGGTCATTAAGTGGCTCTATGGAGTTCTGGACGCAGTTTTTGGTGGAACTACAAAAATTTACAAAATATTTAGAGGTGATCTACCGTGCAACGCATAACAATCTTAGAGAGGCGAATTTGTAAGAGAAAATATACGAAATTCTCTCACAAATTCACCTCTCTAAGGTTTTTTAGCGTTGTATGGTAGTGCAGAATGTAGGTTTTCCAATTGTTTACATCTTTTCCCCAAATTGCTCGAAAAATTTTTTAGAAAAAATATGTGAAAATTGAGAAAAAGAGGGAAAATTTTGAATAAAATTGGGAAAATCATTTTACGGCTGGTACAAAACAATGATGTTCCATTATACGTTTAAACGACAAAAGCTGATCACATTTAGTCTTTTTCCAATCTAGATCTACGTAAAAACAATCACATGCCATTCAGGTTACTTTCGTAATCTTTTACAAGATCTTTTACTGTTTCCATGGTGTATCTTCTTATCTGAATGTCTGAATCATATCAATTAAAAAAAATGTTGACGTGAGTTTTAACACAGACGATTATCTCGATAACATTTAACATAAAGAACCTGACGATCTCGTAAAATGATTGAACTTGATATCCAACCAGCATCAAAAAGGTGATTTAATTAATTTTTTTTTGTCTTGGTTTTATGTAGTTGAATTGATTCGATAAGAATGCGAGCATCATTTCAATATAAAATAATATGCATGCGATATACGAGAACGAACTGAAATTGTTCCGTTTCGATAAAAATTAATTCTGATATGACGTGCGTAATACGAAACGACAGGTCATGCACTCGGTATTTTATGAACGAATGAGAAAAAAAAATGAACAAATCCACGACGATATAGACCTCGCGATAAACCAATTACAATTTTATTTATTTTAATAATTTTTCAGAACAAGAACACAGAAACACATTGGTGAGCACAGAATGTTATGTACTCCCAAGGACGTCCACATTTCTTATATCATTTCAATATATTTGCTTAAGTGTTTTTCAAACAATTTAAAGAGAGAGAAAAAAATCGTTATCTCTGTTGTAGGTAGGTATTATACACGACTGCCAGCAACATCTTTTTATCTTAAATTATAAGAATGTAAAATGCATGTTAGCGTATAATTACATGGACATCGTTTACTGATTTCGGTTGGTTATTTTTTGTACGTTTCACTGCTTTAGGCTATCAGAAATGTTCATCTGTCGTTTACATTAGGTTTTTGTCTGTACCAAAAGTTATCTAGTTGTACCTGTGTGTACATGCCTATCTTAATCTTAATGTCATGAACTCGGTAATCGATTTAAAACAAAAATGGGCAACTAGTTGTGCGGAATTAACATTCGAAAGTACATGAGGTAGGACGGGTCGATACTTTTGGAAACGAAAATAAAGAGCAGTTTAATGCAGGACCTTGTGTCGAAAAAAGTGGCTTGTTTTGTCTTAGAACCTGACCTACTTATTCCCACTAATTCCTTATTGTACCAAAGTTCTTGAGATTGGGAGACGGTGGACCATATTACTTATTTTTAGGAACTGACATGTGGTCTCGCCCGTGGTGGCCTCAAATAAGTCATAAATCCAGAGGTTAATCGACAAGAATTGGGAAAAACCTATAAAACAGACAGTTTCTGGAGAAGTCTTGTCACACAGAAAAGCTTTCTATCAAAATGTATTGAGTTTTCATCATGTGAATCATCAATTTAGTCCAAAGTCCTGTTTTTATCAGAAATGAAGAAGAGGTAAAATGCTTGTTCTTTAATAAAAGTACCTCAATTCACAAATCGATGTAGGAAACACTTGAAAAATTATTGGAACATACATGAGTTAACAAGGTTTTATCTTGCGGTCTATCCTGCAGGATTTTGTCCGGTAGGTACAAATCAGAAGTTCAGAAATTTCACCCACAAAAACTATCTTCCATTTTACGGAGAAAAATTGTTTCCGTAACTGTTCATGCCTAAGAACATGGGACAAAAAAGGATATGATCAAACATAAAGCCCACGCAATTCCATAGGAGATCATACTAGGTTAGTGATAAAGAAAGTCCTTGTCAAAGCATGAATGTAGACCTAATTTTCTGTTCAATGTGATAAGCACGTAGGTTACAGCGTACAACGAATCATACAAATCCAGTCTGTATCCTGCAGACAACTGTGTCATCTGTTATTAACAGCAAGGACAAAATAAGCATTGGATTCTGGATGTTAAAACTAATGAAGTAAAAGATTTTGTATCAAACACCTGCACACATCATAAGAAGTAATAGGTTCGATGATTTTACAGGCGTCTGTGAAAGGTTAAATACGTAACAACGTAGGCTCTACAAAGTCAATTTTTGTGAGTCAGCCACTGGAAAACTTCATCTTAAAATTTATTGTCCAACAGAAAACTCTATTCTTTTTGTTAAACCATTCAGAATGCTAGCACCACCATCATACGAATCATTATTGTCACCAAGTTTTCAACCTATAAATCACTTGAGGCGAAAATACTCACGGCGAAATAGTCGAAATTTTTCCAGACTGAATGCAGATACCGAAAGAGCTTCGAGAAATCAAAGAACTGGAAATACGTTGTCTCGTCGTCAGTCTACTGAGAGAATCCCAGTACACGGAAGAAAGCTATCCGGACGTCAGACCACTCCATCTCGATTGAAACCAATAGGACAAAGTGAAAGTTTAAGCTCAATGGAAATGTACAACAAGTATCTGGACAGATCACGAGGTTCTGCATTTGCAAGTCAGCGTTGTCATTTACCATTAGCGAGAAACAAAAGCGAAAGTTCAATGGACTGCAGAGATTTGAGTTGTTTTGATTTCTTGACTGATTTAAAAAGGAAACATTCGACTTATCATATGAAGACGAGGCGATTCACCACTCAACCGAACATTCCATCGAAATTATGTGAAAAATGTGGTGGCATCATGCCGTTCAGTCAGTCGTTTCGCAATTTTAGACGATGATGCAGTGATATCTATATGATATTTTGGTTGAAGTGTAATTATCCTGAATGTATGTTAGATCTCGAAATATAATCAAAAGCAAATGTATCATTCAGTGTGGTAATCTTTCATGGAGTCTGCGCCAGATCAATGTACTCGTCTGTCGAACAGTTTGCCGTATGTCCATGTTTAATCCGGTAGAATATTGACGAGATCACCGATAACATTGCGGCTACTGTAACCACTTCCTCTGAACATTTGTATTTTTTATTAGCCAGAAACATTTTGTCATTGGATCCACTAGAAATCCTGCATCCGTCGGCCGAGTTTGTATTCCACAGTTACATTAGATGTTCGATTTAGGCACTCGGCATTAACGATTTGATGAATTTTTATTTCCCGAATCCGTCGCCTCATTTTTCGACTTCACCATGTCAATTATTACCGTTATTGGTACCAAGTCTGTAGAAATCCTGACTGATTTTACAGACTTGGTGAAGTAAAAATTACAAATGATCGACAGTCTTGCTAGTTCTGTTAGTTTTTAAATGTACTCTGAAATTGCGGCGATAACTTCAATAATTCCCTTGACTGAAAGTCAGGGTCTTACACCAGAAAATACCGAAAAATGTGGGTAACCAAAAAAGTTCACTGTGATTGAAACTGTATGAAATGCTATGAAAAACGTTGAATGTGGGAACAATTTTTCGTTGAGGACACGATAACTTGAGAACTCAACCGATTCGGATGATTCTTTTTTTTAAATGCGTAAAATAGCCTCATTACCTCCCAAGTAAAGTAATGTAACTATATATAATTTCTCTTTAGCTCAATAGATTAAGGAATTTGTTTATGTATTGTCCGTTGACAAGTGATCGCCACCGGTTTCTGGTGGGTTTTGGTTTTTGTTTTTGTTTTGCCACACGTATTGACAATAGCAAGATATTTTATTTGGGAGGTTAGGGGCCATTCATAAAGTGCGCACGCAGTGTGCGGTCATTTTTTTACCACCTCCCCCCCGTTTCGCACGCGATTTTCAGACCAATTTCAGACCCCCCTCCCCCCTTAAGTGCGTGCGCACTATTTGAATGGCCCCTTACGTTGATCGCTTGGTGAAAAGGGACTTCGACTAGCACAAATTAAAGGCCTTGGACATGTGTTTCACATTTCAATATGGGCAACATAGAGACTGAATTGACGCCGTAAGTGCGAAATTCAAAATGGAACGTGCCAAGTGCGTAATACTTTCTAACGCAGCGTCATTTTCATACAAGGAAGCGTTGAAATGTATTTTTCGGTTCACTTTTTCATCGAATCGTTCACTTGAAATTCAAATTTTAAGCACACTTACGGCGTGAATTTCAAAACCCACCAAAACCCCGCGCTTCCATCTACATACAAAACACATACGGAACGAGCCAATCTTAATCTGTGCTACAATTATCGTACATAATTTTGACTGACTTTCTTGTTTGTGCTCTCCCGATTACTAAACCAATTTTGACCGTCCTCGTTCGTGCGTTTATTCAAGAGAGTAGTGGACTGGACAGGGTATAAACTTCTCTGACAATTACGTAGTTATCGTCGAGATACATCACACCGATGTACATGAGCAATAGAACATTACTTATCAATGGGGCAAATGATGGAAATAGTAGTTCTTGTGTTTATTGGTAATTAATGTACTATTTATCGGTATGAGCCTTGAAAGCGAGTCGCAACTTCTAAGAACTAGCAAATATTAGCTTCTTCATTAGTCATTTACAATGAAATGTCCAGCTTTAAGGCTCAAAAGAACCGAGTTTTATTTGCCCATAACGAGCGCTGGGCGAAATCTAGGAGTTTTATACCCCAATCAACTGTGAGTAAATGTTGAGCGTATGTATGTACCTCTGTCCAAAATGTTTATTTTGACAAATTTGGATTATGTACCCAGCCGAAGGCGTTCAAATCGAGGACAGAGGTGCATAATCTATTAATCATTTTATGTATAGTATTTCATCACAGAGTTTCATCCATATTGTCACTGACAATATAAAGTAACTCAGAGTAGCGGTTGAATCTGTTACTTCATTGTCGCGCCTATTATCGCATTACCACGATTAGTAAAAAGTCAGATTATTTTTAAACATAATTATTTCGCAAAAAAAGACACAAAATTATTTTATCGAGATGGATGAAGGATCGACTCCTAAATCAAAAAATCGTTTCCCCACCTCCAAAGAAAGCAGAGAATTACGTAAGAAAAATTGTCCCTTCGTTTCCTCCTCCTTCTCATCATTATCGTTCACACTGACACAATTCTTAACAGGAGTTCAAGTAGCGATGAAGAATTATATCGGAAATGAATTGAAATTGAGAAGGAATAAAATTCAGAAAGCCAAAGAAAAATTGAAAGAAAAAGCCGGTTTGTCTAATAAAAAGAAAAAACAATTTCTGAATGCGAAAAAAGAATTCGACAAAGAAAGTTCGAATTTCGTCAAATCATTTAGCAGTCAATTGGAGTATTCTTACTACGATCAGAAAGAAATTCGAGAAGACATTCGAGCAAAGTTGAAAAAATTAGATAAAACTATTCATTTTCTGAACAAAATTGTAAATTCCGACGCATAGATGTGATATATAGGCGATAATAAAATGTCTTACCAGTTCATTCTTATGAGTTTAATGCATCCCACTAATCTTTGCCGTTACCAATAAATAATGTGGCACTCCCGGAGTACAAACAGAAAATGAACATTTCGAATTAGGGAGCGAATCGTCTAAGGTGTCAGTTGTATCTCCGCAAGAGAAACGAGTTTCTGGAAGTATTGGCGACACCGAACATTATAACGTGCAATATACAAAAATAAAACTGGAAAACGATCGCAAATTTTTATTCCTTATTGCACCTTCTGTTTTGGCTCCGTGCAGTAAAGTTTGAAAGTTTTGAATAAAAAGCTGAAAAGCACTGTGGCTTTCGCTGATTTTTGTTTTCATCGTTTCGATGAGTACTGTTTATATATATTAAGGAATAGTTGTTCGTCTACTAGTAGATGAACGCGCACGGATGCCTCCATTGGGACCATTGTGCTACTATAGTTTATTTAAGCATATGCTGTGCTATGAAATCTTCCTGTACTCACAATGTACGGGCCTGAACGGACTGATAATTCATGATGTAACCAGCTAGATGCTTACTTCTGTTCAAGATGTAAGCGGGGCAATTGCACAAGAAATTGTTGAGCCGTATCCGAATTATGACCGCATTGGTCACAGCTCGGATCTGTTCGTTTTCCAATTTTAGTGAGATGAGTGTTAAAGCCGTAATGTCCAGTAGCTACACCCGTGAATAATTTTAATCTGGTGCGGCTAACATTGATCAGATATTTAGTGTTACTGTTATTTATACGAATGCATTGTTTTGCTTGCCGGCAGGAGTAGTACTGTTTAGTGACCTGACACATTCGGCGAGCATACCAGAAGTCTTGCTATAGGATATATTACTTCATTTGAACTAAATATTTTCAAAAAAAATCATTTCAAATCAGAGAAATAATAAGTTTATCCGACTGTAGCGAGATAGAATGTGCATGAGGATGACAGCTGGCCGCTATTGGAGAGCCAGGCCCCAATATTGTGTGAAATTCTCTCACATTCTTTAGCATACAATTCAGCTGTCATCCTTCATACGAATTCTACGCATTCTATCTAGCCACAGGCGTACCAACTTATCATTTTTCTGTTTCAAATCTTTTACTTCATTATTTTGGACACACTTTCCGCTACATAAGCTTATCGTTTAATACTGGCGTCGTTATCCAGATGATAGCCGTACCGGGTTACAGAACTAATGTCGTGTTTTCAACAATTTGGTCTACTTCAGTTCGCGTTGAAGCAACGTAGCCTTTGCATACCGGAGAATATTGGTTCAAGGAATCGTTGCTTTTGATAAATTACAAGAATTTTACCGCTTTCCTCGGCAATATTCGAGAAAAGTATTCTTTGAACTTTGCATCGTGTTAAAAAGGCAGGAACTTCGAAATGAAATGTTCAATTTTATGGAGTGGTCTATCAACGGAACTGTTTCTGACCAGCAATATTCACCTGAACAAGTATCGAATGATTGTACGGAAAAAATTGCCAATTTAAAACGGAAAAACAGAGAAAATCAGAACGCAACTTACGAAAAAAACCAAAATTCGTTGCAAAAGAAACCAAAACAAATCGCACAAAAAAAGAAAAAAAGAAAAACGAAAATCTGAGACTCACGGCTAACCGGCTGAGCAAATCCTCGAAATCGTTCGTCCAGCTGTGTGGACCAATGGTTACCCAAATTTTTCGGTATTTTCTGGTGTAAGAAAAATGTATAAAATGCTATGAAAAACGTTGAATGTGGGGAACAATTTTTCGTTGAGGACACGATAACTTGAGTACTCAACCAATTCGGATGATTCTTTTTTTTTTAAATGCGTGGAATGAAAGTTTGAAAATGGGCTATGTAGGACAAGGATCTGGAAGCTATCCCAGAAAAACGGGAATTTACACTGTTGATCGTAGCCTCTTTGATGAAATTTAATTTTTTTGGTATTGTAAGTAAGAAATCAAATGCATTGCAATATGAAATAGAATCAATTCGAATTGGAATAAAAATATGGCGAATCTCATATTAATAGACCTTAGAATTATGGCAATGAATTAATTTTTAAATTTCAAACAGCGATTGCTGATATATTCAGAGATGAAAAAGTGCCTGATATTGGTGGCCTCACAGATGTTAAATTTAAAAGCATGGCGTCGACTAACTCAACAGCTACCGCGGCCATGGAGACACTGCTGAATGTACCACCGCTCGACCTGATAATTCAGGCTAGAGCCTTCGCCACGGCGGATCGGTTGGTGCAAAATGGCTTGTGGACTTCTAACTTCCGGGCAGGGCATGGGAAAATATGTGGCGTGGTAGAAAGCCCAGTTTTCGGTGACACCGGTGATTGACTTCACGAAGCGATTCGACGCTACCTTCTTAGGCAGAGCAGACTGGCTTAACGGCTGGCCTACTGGCCTATCAAGGGGAAGTAAAGTCAGATTCACTGACGGTTCGAAAACTCCAAATGGAACAGGAGCTGGAGTGTATGCCCCCGAAACGGGGCTAGGCAATTCCTTCCACCTGGGAGAGATCGCCAGCGTACCTCAGGCGGAGCTTTATGCGGCACTCATGGGAGCACATGAAACTCTGCCTATAGGGACGCAAGGCGAAGAGGTCCTTATATGTCTTGACAATATAGGAATGATCAAGGCACTCGTATCGCCCGTAGTCACCTCCAAGCTGGTGAAGGAATGTAAGGAATACCTGAACCTTCTTGGTCTGAGCAATCGGATCAATTTGGTCTGGGTACCAGGACATTCCGACGTGGAGGGAAATGAGGAAGCAGATAAGCTGGCCAAAGAAGGCTCGGCGACTCAGGCAAACGGGCCAGAACTGTACCTTCCGATTCCCCAGTCAGAGTGTAAAAGAGCACTGGAAGACTGGGTTAAGCGTAAACACGCAGAACGCTGGGAAGCGTATAACGGAGGCGTTCACACGAAATGCTTCTTCCCTAAGCCTAACAAAAAATGGGCCAAAGATTTGCTCAAAATGGACCGAAATCGCATTAGAAGAGTAGTAGGAGCGATTACGGGACATTGCGGGCTGAATCGGCACATGAATAAGTTGAGGCTTTCGGACACTCCGAGATGTTCCTGCGACCTAGAAGAAGAAACGGGTGCACACTTGATATGTGACTGCCCCAAATTTCTTCAACTAAGACGCAGGATGCTCGGAGACTACGAGGTGGTTCCTTCGGAAATTGCTGCAATAGGACCTGACATCTTAGACAGGTTCCTATCGGCAACAGGAAGGCTACCATGATTTACATGATGACCGGGAATGGAAACAAAGGATCAACAGATCTGTGTTTCGAGATCTTAAATGATCGTCCCAAACTGATAAATCTAAACTCATTAATGTTGCCTTTATCGTCTGCATTTGCCATTGGCGTACGAATTTAGCGTCAGCGTTAGTTTATGGCATTTAGCGTTAAAAAAATCTGACGTTCTCTATTATAGAGACGAAATTGGTACCAATTTACCGAAAATATTGGCAAACTGAGTTATTTTTAACGATCAACCAAAAACTAAAAAAGTTCATTTATTACCATGTGAAGGTATATTAAGTACCGGGAACTTCCTTTTTTGTACAAAAGTGTAAGAGAAGAACATCTATGGCACTTTTTTATTTTGTGAAAAAGTCCTCGTTCAACATTCAGAAAACTTATTTCGCATCTACTAGATGTAACAAATTAACTGATTCCAGTGATGCATCTGAAGGTTAACAATAGAAAATGAAAATACAATGAAATTGATCTAAAATACATTTAGAAAAGTCTCAGTCAAGTGGTCTGACCCGGCCAAAAGGTGTGACCTAGTTCTAAGTGTAGTCGGTGTAGTCTTACACCAGCCCCCATTGCTGCACTTTTTTCCGATCACATGATCTTCGTTGAAGATTCCTTCACGGTCGATTTTCTTGCGCTATCTTCGTCTTTTTAATTGCGATGTTCCTGCCGAATGCGAAAGGTTAATGTGATGGGATGGACGATAATGGTGTACTTGAACCGATTTAACTCAGCGGTTCAGGTTCAACATTAAATATTTGTTTTGTTGAACGAAGCAGTCTCTATCGAATCAATAAATGTGAGTGAGCCTTGAAAATCGTTGCAGCCTGGAAAAGTCGTCACTTTAAATTTATTGTTCAACGCAGACAAACGTTTTTTTTTCATTAAAATTGGAAATGTATTCACAATATGGTGGCAGATACTCGAGATCGAAACAATTAATAAATAGATATCCAGGATTGCGATCATCTCGTAGTCAATCGCTTGGAAAAATTCCGTCTCGTAGTCGATCTTCTGAAAGATTTCGCTATCGAAATTCATATCGGAGTCCATTCATTCAAAGAATTCCGTCACGAAGTTCATCACTTAATAGATTTCCATCTCGAAGTTCAACCCGAAGACGAATTCCATCGCTGGTCAGATCCGGCACAAGAAGAACATTCAATCGGAATCCATACCGGAGTCCATCGATTCAAAGAATTCCGTCACGATTTCCATCGCGAAGTTCATCCCTTAGACGAATTCCATCACTGGTCAGACCCGGCCCAAGAAGAACATTGAATCGGAATCCATACAGGAGTCCATCGATTCAAAGAATTCCGTCGCGAAGTTCATCCCTTAATCGATATCCATTTCGAAGTTCATCCCTTAGACAAATTCCATCACGTGGCAGATCCGGCACAAGAAGACCATTCAACCGAAATACATACCGGAGTCCATCGATTCACAGAATTCCATCGCGAAGTTCCTCCCCTAGACGAATTCCATCACTGGTCAAATCCGGTCCAAGAAGAACATTCAATCGGAATCCATACAGGAGTCCATCGATTCATAGAATTCCGTCGCGAAGTTCATCCTTTAATCGATATCCATTTCGAAGTTCATCCCTTAGACGAATTCCATCACGTGGCAGATCCGGCACAAGAAGACCATTCAACCGGAATACATACCGGAGTCCATCGATTCAAAGAATTCCGTCGCGAAGCTCATCCCTTAATCGATATCCATCTCGAAGTTCATCCCTTAGAGGAATTCTACCACGGGGCAGATCACGCACAAGAAGACCATTCAACCGAAATTTATACTGGATGCCATCGATTCAAAGAATTCCGTCGCGTAGTTCATCGCTTAGACGAATTCCATCACGGGGCAGATCCGGCACAAGAAGACCATTCAACCGGAATCTATTCAGTAGTCCATCGACTCAAAGAATTCCGTCGCGAAGTTCATCCCTGAACCGATATCCATCTCGAAGTTCATCCCTAAGACGAATTCCATCACGGGGCAGATCCGGCACAAGATATCTAAGATCATTCAACCGGAATCCATATCGATCCATTCAAAGACTTCCGTCCCGAAGTTCATCCATAATGGGGAGAAAAACATACCGGAAACCATTCATTCGAAGCATACCGTCACGAAATCGATCCAAGGGAGGCTCATTAGGAAGGTACAACCGTTTTGCACGCAGTTCGTCAGGTCCGGCTTATATTCGCAAATACAAACCGAAAAGATGTGATATTTGTGATGGCGGTAGGACAAAGACTAGATCGAGCAGAGGCGAATTTCGGAACAGTGGTTATGGAAGGGTGGTGTACTGACTGACGTTGATAATCGCAGTAAAAGAATTACTAAATTTCACTGCAATGTATGTTGTATTCAGTATTAAAGGAAAAGTTCAGAGAATACAGTTTAAAAGTTTATTCGAGTGAAGTTGGCTTCGAAGAGTGTCGTAGCCGTAAGACCTTTTCAGAGATCCAATTACACGGAAAAAGAAATAAGTCGAAAGTAACATGAGAACTGATTTGTAAGCTTGCTCTAACTTTAACTGAGATTGAAGGTCAATCGAACCGAATCGAGTGAAGAACGGTTGTGATAAGAAAAATGAAAATGATTTTTCCGCTACTTACTTTGACTCCGTCGTTTACCAAGCTTACTAGATGATTTTCCCATTTTTTCAAGATTTACTGACCGCACAGACTGCACAGGCTAAAATTCTATTTCAAGAATTCCGTTCTTTTCCATAATAATCAATTGATTTGAGACACATTTAATTGACCAAAACTAATAAAACAACTTGGTCTCCTCGTATACACACATGATGATGATGATGTAACATCATTCAACAAACCACTTAATTTGTTGACTAAATGGAAATCAATTCTGTGTATATTTAAGTAGAAGTGAAATAATATTAACCAGAAACCATAACCAGCTTAACTGTTGCTGACGTCACAGTAGAACTATCTGTAAACGATTTACTCTATAAACACACTTAATTTGAGGAAGGTTATTTGATGCAAGTAATGCTCAGTTTTGCATTTATTTTAACGAAACTTCGTCACAAGCTAATCGTATTTTGTTGGACGATTTTTCTTTTACTTAAATGTCTGTTGTTTAGTCTATCCCATGCAGATGTAAATACACAAATCCAATTTCATTTCTTCGTTTTTCATTTTATTCATCTCATTGATATCTCACCGCAACCGAACTGAACATTTAATATGATCTAGTGACTATTAATTTGAAACAGAAGTAAACGCTGTTAGCCCTTGCCGAAGCGATTATGATTAACACGTAGCTATTATCCACAAGTACGGCATATCATAGGCTATTTTATCGATGAACACAAATCTCTTCACATTTTCTTCATAATTTTCTAATCGCAAGATTACACACAATTTTTAGGCATTTCAACGAGAAACACATTCACAAAACCGATCCATATCGCATAAAACGTGCACGAGTTCATACCACAAGCTCGCGATATTTCAAACTAATAAAAAAAAATTGTTTCTGCTTATAGATGTGTTTCGAACGCCGTGCGGTGTGTGCGGTTGCTTATAAAGTTTTAACTGAGTCTACGACACAGAAGAATTAAATTATCATTTTTCAATAAACATTTACACATTGTGAAATGCAAAGATATTGGGTTTACAATCGAGCTGGATTCGAATGTAAAATAAATACAGAAAAAACGCAGGCATTTTAGTGTGAGCATAAAAAGTCGGAATTCGTATATAGAATATGCAAATGTTGTGCGAATGTTTATTTGCTTGTTGGTTTGTTGGCAGGACATAATTAACGAATATCAACTCTCTTGATGAGGCAATATTGCTTTTTGAATTCAATAAACAAAATGTTAATGTTTCAAGTTTTGAGAGCTTAATTAGCAACGTATCATATAAGTTATCGCTGGTTGCATTTCCTTTGAGAAGGAACTACCTATAGTTGTTTAGACATGGAACAAAATCAGGATGTTCAACTTCTTCTTTAGTCTTTACGATATCCACTTGTTGCCGTTTTTTTAGTGATTTAACTGAAGTCTCCACTGTAAACCGTTCACGACAACCATATCACCAGTACCTGTTTATTAATATCAAATCTACTACTTCTTTCGATCAGAATTTTTGCAACTGTTTTGATACAATAATCTTTTAAGCGATTGGTTGCCACTGTTCCTACCTGAGACACAATTCCAATTAATTATTAAAAATTTACAACAATGCCACAATCTCATCAAAGGTATGACAAACATAAAATAATCTATTACTTCATTGTGGTTCAACATTTTACTATAAAAAAACCGCAACAGCCACGTTTTTTTGATGATTTTTGTTGTCGCTGTCGATAACAGATGAAATCCAATTCCAATTGTACAGAACAGTGAACCGTTCAAACTAGAGCTGTGTCTAGCTTCAGACCGTAAACTACGAAATTGTGATTTACACAGGTAAGTTTACTGTTTCTGTATACGGACATACGAAGCATTGTCAACCAAATATACTAATACGAATGTGACTTCCGATATAGTATATATCAACCGCAAAATAAAGAAAACAAATTTTTTAAACTCTTTTCTTATCATATAGGTAAACAAAGACGTTTCGAATTACGTACAAAATCAGTTGTATAAATACTGGAGCTCAGGGCAGTATTTTTTTTATAAGCACTGCTATTTGCATAATAAAATACAAAGATAAGAAACTCATTTGTGCATTTTGGACGCGCATAGCTATCTTTTTCTAAAAAAAAATGATTCATCGATTCGGATAAAATTTATTCTGTCGCTGGAGTTTTGTTTGTTACATGTAAAGTCGATTCTGCATATTATGACATCATATGCAGGGTATGTTTACAGGAATTTAAAGGATTTAAATTCTTGAAAATTCTTGAAATTCCTGAAAATTTTGGTATTCCGAGAATTTTCAAGAAATTTTTAAGAATTTCAAAATAATTTTCAAGAATCAATTTCACAAAAAAGTAAATTTTGGAAAATCTTGAAAATTCTTGAAATTTTTAATTCGAGAATTTTCCTGAATTTTAAGAATTTTGAGTACTTTGATAAAGCTAATCTATGAAAATAGGACCTGGTAAGAGTCAGTCCTTAAGAAGAAAAAAAATTGCCTCAATTTTTGTGGTTTCAATGGACACCAAAAGTTGTTAGAATGACAACTGTTTGTCAGCTGTAACATTAGTAACGAAGTTTTCTATTCTCATTTCTTAGTCTATTAGAAACGGCAAGCGTTTTGAAACAGAAGTAGATTGTTTGGATTTTTTTTTTGACAAGTATAGATAGTGGACCTTAGGCTGAAAAAAGGAGTTAATCGTGCATCTTACAAAATCGTTGTAACGATGATTGTAGGTTGTTCCCTATCGATTCCTGATTCTAAATTGATGTGCTCAATAGTTCTCCGGTGAGCGGCCGTTATGTCACTTTTTTTTCTATGATTTTTCATTCGTAAACGAGAAGAGATATCAATCCAGAAAAACTTGACAAATCCTTTAAATTACTCAAGTTCGAGAACTGAGAGCATGGCATACCTTTTAAAGCTGTGGAATTTTAGTCCAGAAGAGAACCCAATAAAACCTCAGAATTCCTTCATAATACTTACGTTCTAGAGCTGGGAACATGGTGTCCATGTGCGTGCAGTGACAGAATTTTAGGAACTGACCCACTACCACTTCAACAGTTCGATAAATCCTGAAGAGAATACAAAAAAAACTCAGAGAGCCTTCAAAATCTTTTAATTCTTGAACAGGTAGCATGTTTCCTTGTAAATATGAGACTCGGTTACGCCTTGAGTTACTAAAATTAACAGAAAATACAACTTAAAGTCGATTGTCATTGAAATACGTGTAATTATTTATTCTAAATAAATAATAATTTCGATGTATTTTTACATGAAGAACATGTGGTGACTTCACTGTTACAGACATATCTCCACAACGAGCTGCCTGATTTCAATAAATGAAAAACGAAAATGAAGCTCGGTAAATTCTTCCTTAACCTTACGAAGAAAGTTTTTGCAAATTTACGGTTTTTCTATCGGTTTAAGGGATTTTCCTTTGAGAAAAAAATATTTTGGATTTAAATGTCAAAAAATAAATTCCACCATTCCTTTGGAAGTGGATTGATATCTCTTCTCACGGTGGGGCTGAACGAATTTTAAATAAACATGTCGACTTCCATCTCACTTCTTTTCATATTTGAGTTAGGGGAGGCGTGTACTATTCAACGGCACATGTTGCAAAAATTAACATTTTTGAAAGTGTACCATAAGAGGCCACTTTCAAAATGTTGTTATTGCCATTCGAAAGAACACATTAACCTAGTCTAGAATCGCTATTACAGTGCTGGGTTGGGCGCTTCGTCGTTGAGATATCACCCCTTGAAGAAGGTAAAATTGCGACTTTCAGCTTCTATCGCTCTGCGACCAAGTGACCGAGAGAAATAATTTTTACATGGTTGATCTTATCATTTGTCCCTCTACCGATTCCTAGCTCTCAGAAACGGCTCTGCGGTTGGACCTGCAACATGTGCCGTTGAATAGTACATGTCTCCCCTAACTCAGCTATGAAAAGATATGGAAGTGGACATGTTTATTTAAAATTCGTTCAGCCCCACCGTGTTCTGGTTTACGAATGAAAAATCATAGAAAAAAAGTGGCATAACGGCCGCTCACCAGAGAACCATTGAACTGCCGTCTTGGCCCCATATCAATTTAGAATTATGAATCGATATTGAACAATCTACAATCATCGTTGCAACGATTTTGTAAGATGCACGATTTTTTGCCTAAGCAGGTCCACTAAGTGGTGCAGCTCGAATCGAAGGCAAAGGCTGCAATCAGACAAGGCAAAATTGAAAACAACTACTGCTTTAGGCTTGAGTACTATTTTGTATGAAACGGTTTTTTTACAGTGTTTGTCAGTTGTGTGACACACTGTCAAGTTTCAGTACCCTATTTATAGTATCACTCAAGCTTGAAGTGCGTTTATTTCATGTTTCGCGGCGTCCCTCTAGCCCGAACGAAGTGAAAATATCTATTATCTGTTACCTCATTTGTATATTCTGCTGTATGATACAAAATCTTTTACTTCATTAGTATGAGCATACAACTCATTGCTTATTCTTGTGTTCATTGACAGTATAGCTGATAAAATTAACCGTTTCCCTAAGTTCAGTCTTCCATAACAACTGTCCTCAATCGATTAATTTACTACAGACTTTACAATCGCATGCCACTAAAATGTATGTACAACAACAGGTTCTACAAATTTTCGTCATGTTACAACAAATTGCATCGAATTTATTTCTTCAATAATAGACCCATATGCATTTCACAATCATAAATCAAGCCAACGTGCCCATTAAAAAGGAAAATTGATTTGCATAACCGCTTTGAAATACGGCATCAAGAAAACCTCTAACATGTACGAGATTTGTTATAGCAGAGACCCGGTATAGTTACAACGATCTAGATCTGTGCTCCATATAGTTAAAATTTGTATCAATCAGATAATTGGATGTATAACGAGAAATAAATAAAAAAATATTCCTTTTGATCCAAACCATATAGCCAGAGTGCACTTTTAAAGCGTCTTTGATGCAATATTGATTACAAAACATATTCGTATTCGCCTATGTATGTAATCATGTTAACTGTGTATGGATTATGTATACCTTTAACCGGCGAACGTTATCATCGACATGCTACAAAAGTATAAAACATTATCTATGCATCGTCTGCCTGCATGCACTTAATCTACTTTATGAAATGAATGAGAATGTTGGCAAAGGGAAAAGCAAAGCTAAAATGCAGAGTTGAATTAATTACCAAAAAAGGAAGAATTTATTGAAATATAGGCTAACCTGCCGTTAGCAACGGTAATACTATCCTGTCCAATTGTATTTAGAGAGTATAAAATTGCACAATTTTTATTTGAAGTTGTAAGCTGGAAATGGGAGATGAAGGAGTATTGGAAAATCTTGGTAAAATATTATTGAAAAGTTTGCGTTCAGTAAACTCGAAAATTTGACTTGTATAGTACGTATGACAAGACCTCAGGCCCGGACTGGCTCAAAAAAGCCCTTCGGGGAAAAAGTCAAAAGGCCCTTCCGTTCGGGCGACTTTTTCCAATTAGGCCCTCGATTCTTATGATTGAAAATTTTGTGTAATTTCCACAGTGTAAGTGAATCACACAGTTCCGCCACATCACACGAACAATTGGGACATTTGCCTAGGGCGCAGCGATTTGGCGGTGCAAAATTTTAAAAGAAAAAAAAAAAGATTGTGGAAATAGCTCAAAGAAACATTTTCGAGGGGAATTTAAAAAGTTTTTTTATTTTTAAAAGCGAAAAAAAGGCTGCAATTTAAAAATGTACAACCAACGAAAAATTTATTTAAAAAATTTCGCTTTGTGTTATTTTTCTTTGAAATTCCAATCGAAATTTTCCTACTGAGACCTTTCTCTCAATTTTTTCTTCGATTTCCAATCGACATTTTTCTACTGAAGCCTTTCTGTTGACTTTTCTTCGAATTCCAAACAAAATTTTCCTACTGAGGCCTTTCTCTCAATTTTTTCTTTGATTTCCTACTGACGCCTTTCTCTCAATTTTTTCTTCGATTTCCAAACAATATTTTCCTACTGAGGCCTTTCTCTCAATTTTATCTTCGATTTCTTACTGAGGCCTTTCTCTCAATTTTTTCTTCGATTTCCTACTGAGGCCTTTCTGTTAATTTTTCTTCGATTTCCAAACAAAATTTTCTTACTGAGGCCTTTCTCTCAATTTTTTCTTCGATTTCTTACTGAGGCCTTTCTGTTAATTTTTTCTTAGATGTCCTACTGAGGCCTTTCTGTTAATTTTTCTTCGATTTCCAAACAAAATTTTCTTACTGAGGCCTTTCTCTCAATTTTTTCTTCGATTTCTTACTGAGGCCTTTCTCTCAATTTTTTCTTCGATTTCTTACTGAGGCCTTTCTCTCAATTTTTTCTTCGATTTCCTACTGAGGCCTTTCTGTTAATTTTTCTTCGATTTCCAAACAAAATTTTCCTACTGAGGCCTTTCTCTCAATTTTTTCTTCGATTTCTTACTGAGGCCTTTCCCTCAATTTTTTCTTCGATTTCCTACTGAGGCCTTTCTGTTAATTTTTCTTCGATTTCCAACCAAAATTTTCCTACTGAGGCCTTTCTCTCAATTTTTTCTTCGATTTCTTACTGAGGCCTTTCCCTCAATTTTTTCTTCGATTTCCTACTGAGGCCTTTCTGTTAATTTTTCTTCGATTTCCAACCAAAATTTTCCTACTGAGGCCTTTCTCTCAATTTTTTCTTCGATTTCCTACTGAGGCCTTTCTGTTAATTTTTCTTCGATTTCCAAACAAACTTTTCCTACTGAGGCCTTTCTGTTAATTTTTTCTTAGATTTCCTACTGAGGCCTTTCTGTTAATTTTTTCTTAGATTTCCTACTGAGGCCTTTCTGTTAATTTTTCTTCGATTTCCAAACAAACTTTTCCTACTGAGGCCTTTCTCTCAATTTTTTCTTCGATTTCCTACTGAGGCCTTTCTGTTAATTTTTTCTTAGATTTCCTACTGAGGCCTTTCTGTTAATTTTTCTTCGATTTCCAAACAAAATTTTCCTACTGAGGCCTTACTCTCAAATTTTTCTTCGATTTCCTACTGAGGCCTTTCTGTTAATTTTGTCTTCGATTTACAATCGAAATTTTCCTACTGAGGCATTTCTGGAAAACAAACAGAAAGGCCTCAGTGGAAAAATTTCGATTGGGAAACATAGAAAAAATTGAAAGAAAGGCCTCAGTAGGAAATCGAAGAAAAAATTGATGGAAATGACTCAGTAGGAAAATTTTGATTGGAAATCGAAGAAAGAATTAACGGAAAGGCCTCAGTAAAAAAATTTCGATAGGAAATTAAAGATTTTGTCTATGTTCGCTAAAATGGACTTCATTTGTTTGAACAATAAATGGCTGAAATTCAAAAAAAGGCCTCGTCGGGACTTCGCCCGACTAAGGCAAAAGGCCCTTCGGGAATCGCCCGAACGCCCAGTATGGCCAGTCCGGGCCTGCAAGACCTTCAGTAAATTTTTTACGTCAGCTTACGTCAGTCAAATTTCTCATAGCTGAATAGCTATTTGTATTTGAATTACTTTACTTCACGAATTGATGGAAGTATTCAGCTATGAAAATCTGTGAGGCGCTAGCAGAAAATCAAAGTATCATCAAAGTTGTGTATTTAGCCACTCATAATGACTCCAATCTGGGTTCGAATTTGAATGACGCTTGATATACAAACACCCCAGTTGAGAACATAGCAGATCGATACGACCTAGTGTAATGCGCGTAACTAGTGCTAATCGCCCCGAATCAACAAACAAAATACACACTAAAACTCTCCTTTTCATCTTTTTATCCCTTGTTATGTAATAGTATATCAGCATAGACCAATCTCGGTGTGTGCTGTGTACGTATACCGAGAGCGTAGGAAACAAAATGAAAGAACACACCGTGTGTGGATGGGTCTATTTTCAAACATATTTTACTGTAATAGGGGATAGTGTGTTGGTGCATATACAGCGGAAACGACTTTTCCGTCACTAGTAATGGGAATAGTTATTTGTTTACCGAGGGGAGAAAACTTAAACAAGAGAGATGTCTGCAGCCAGAGCTAAGCGAGGGTCGTAATTTCGCTCGAGGTGGAATCTCCTATTTCTCCCAGAGGTGAACACAACGTTTTACACGAAAAGAAAACAACGATTCGCCATACCATTTTCGAACACATAAGCAAAGTGACAGTTCGAATGATAAAAGTTCCATTTTCTCACCACGGAATAGAAACTTTTCTTACTAGAAGTGTCATTCGACCAGTCGTCAAGAAAACACAATTTTCTCATGGCTTCTTGAGGGGAGAAAATAAGGCAAAACACAGCCCTAGCATGAAATAGTATTTTACATGCTACATGCGTCGAGAACCGTACTTTTCATGTTTCAAGCACTACTTTCGACGCCCTCAGAATGTAATATATATTATGCACCTGTTGCCAAGATTGATATTTTGACGTGCAGGACATTATTGCCCTAGCCGAAGGCGTGGGCCATAATGCCTAGACGTCAAAATAACAGTCTGGCAATAAATGATGGAATTTGTTTATGTACTGTCCGTTTGACAATAGGATCGCCACGGTTCAGCAGGGGGTTTTGAACATTTGTTTTTTACACGTTGGCACACGTGCTCTTGTCAGATTCAAGATTCTTTTTACGAAGGTTACGCTGATTATACTTTGTGAAAAAGGCCAATACCTTGCAAATATGTCACATCTTGGACAGAATTTGACACTGCAATATCTGCAACATGAAAAAACTAAATGTTCGAAACCCCCTGAAACCCCGTGCTTCCACCTACGTAATATACACAAACTAGGTGAGCCAATCTTAATTTATAGGTGCTGCATATCATATTTTATCTGTCGAGAACAGATATATCGAGATAAACAAAAACTCCCTAGAGGGATACGCTCGAGATTATCGTTCTAGACAGATAATAAATATTATGCACGTATGACAAAGCGGTCGAGGCTTGCCGAGACGGCTTGTCATACGTGCATATTCTTTTTTATCGCATAAGCGAAAACGAGACAACCAGATATGCGAATGACACTTTGACAATTTACAGAAGTATAATGTTTGTTTATATATCCTAGGTGAATAATTTTTTCGGTGAATCACACCGCGTATGCGATAAAATCCATTACATAACTCGGGATAAAAATGAAAAGTATCGTTCTAGTGTGTTTATTGACATCGGCCTCGCTTCGGATCAACAAAATTCACACGAAAACTCTACTTTTCATCTTTTTATCCCTAGTCATGTAAAATACTGTTTCCATCACACCAATACTTTCTCGCAATACACGGTAAATTACTATTACAATTCTTGGGTTGTAATGAATTTATTGTTTTGTAGTTCTGATGTCACAAGCCACTAAATTGGAATACGATGATACGACAAAAATGAGTAATAAGTTCCACCCATATCCAAATCTATGCGGCAAACCAAATGAATTAATAGATTCATTGTGTATCAATCTATTAACAAAAATTTAGGCAAACGAATCGCATTGGATATTATTTTCGTGAGGCGACATTTTTGTCATGTGCTAAAGGTAGACAAATTGCCAATACGAATAAAACTACCCAAGCACGACTCTCGCCTGCACTCCAGGGAAATTGTTATTTCGTGTTCCCGTGCAATGCAATATTGATTGCATAACTCTCTTGTAAGATGATGTGTATCATCTATAAGCGTTAAAAGCTGTATATTATGTATATTGACATACTAAAAACGAAAATATGCAAATGCTATATCTGCATGCACCTAATCCCTTATGTGCAGTAATTACCATAAAAAGTACTCAGCTCCATTCTTAACTGCCTTTGCATTAACGATAATACTATATCCAACTAGTTCAAACTAGCTATTCATTAAGGTCTGGAGTATACAATTTCGCAACATCATCGTTCGGTGTTTTTGTTGTAGAAAATATATTTTAAATTTCCTTGTTGACCCAATTTCGGAAATGAACACACAGTCGAATTGCTGTCGATGGTTGGTGGTTCCATTTTGCTATGAAACTTTAAATTGTACAATGTACCATCCAATGCACTCACTCTCTTTGCCGTATAAATAATGGGGTGTACGTAAATTAAACACTCTGTTGGAAGTTTTTGTGTATGGTTTTTCTACGAATTACCAGGTGCATTTGTATCCATTTGGAATTCATTCAAATAATGGAAATAGATGAACAAGTCTAATTTCATTTGATGCGATTGCCTGGTTGCAAGTGTTTTTACATAAAATGCTTTTTTAGGGAAATGTAAGGAACGTAAGTAATGGGATGTAGTTGAGTCCTAGTAAATACAAGTGTACTCTTTTATGCATAGAAAAGTAGTTATTTATATTGTTTTCGTTCAATGTATTTTTGACAAATGACCCTCTCTAGATCTGAATTTTGCATAGAGGTAGGCTACTTAGATGAATTAATCACCAACCAGGTATGGTCTAATGTCACCTTGGAGGAAATAACGATTTTAAAAGAGGATTCTAACGCACCGCTTTTCATATTATTTTGACAAAAGTAATGAGTGCGTTCGGGATAAATCGACAGATTTTGAAGAATCAGCCATACCTGGTATGTTCATTCATTGGGAATTATGAGGCGATATTCATTGAAAAATTATTTCACACACACCACTAACAGGAAAACGGCAACTTTGCTTCTTTTGATGTTATGAGTCCCTCTACTTTTGACATTGAGAGTCCCTTTTTACTGTCTGTACATGAAGCTGTCACACACATTTAAATATATGATTTTTCATTTTAATTTGTCAGTGGTTGCATTTTGTAATTGACGCCGTAAAATTTAAAATTTAAAGTGAGACCCCCGAACCAAACACAACGTCGCGTCGTATCCCCATGTCAAAGTGCGTTGTAATTTATTTTCGAATTCATTTGTTTATCCACCAGTGCCTATATTAGCGAAAATATTTTCACGAATTTTCTCAGATTTTCACGAATTCCTCTCGTAAATTTTCACAAAAAGTTTTTTGTGAAAATTTGAGAAAACCGCAAAAATTTGAAAAACTTCGTGAAAATATTTTCGCGAATATAGGCACTGTTATCCACAGATTCACTCAAAATTCAATAAATTCTAAAACACGCGCTTGCAGCGTGAATTATTTATTAGCGGAGAGATTTAAATGTCGTCTTTTACTCACTCAAAATGTGGGGAATAATCTACACCTTCAGCTAATGAGAAGCTTAGTTTCAATATGTAAATTAAACGGATCTTTGAACCTTTTTTGTGCTACTTAACCACGGCAGAGTAAAATAAACCAGGCAGTAGCGGTTCATTTTCGTAACGTCAAATAAGGGACCTAATACACTGTATGAAAATGAACTCAAATGAACATTGACATAAGTTGAAAAATTTTATTCGCAAAAAATATTGGGCTACTAGATTATTCAGGTTGACTAGGGACCTGAATAATCTAGTAGCTCCTGCCTAGTTAACTTTACTCTGTCGTGTGCCTAACATATATACAGTTGGTGCTATAGAAATTTGGTGATTTGTTTTAGTGAAATATTTCTCAATATTAGGCCCTGGTTGGTGTAGATCGGAAAGCAAATATTTGTCCAGCCACCCCGATATTTTCGGGAAAAACTCGTTAAAGTAAGTTGAGAAACAGTGTACACAGAAACTGAATTATTGCATTCACTTTCCATCTATTAATTTCTTTACTCGAAACGGCACGTCGGTAAATGTTTCTGCTAAACAAATTTTATATCCAGAAGAATCGCAGTTGGTGTAAAAATAAGACATTCGATGCTTTGTTTCCACACTGTTTATACGGAGACTTAATTCACGTTCACGTTCATACACTTTCTTATCTATTTGTACAATATTTTAGTAGAACTTACCTCACACCATACTTTGAATCACACCATATCCTTTAATTACTTTATCCAAAATGCATCCCGTTTTCTACAGCAATGTACACAGCACACAACTATTATAGTACACTGAGTGGATAAACTTCTTATGCGATTAATTTTGTTGAAACTTTCTCCGTACAGTCACTTCACCAAGCCTAAATCTAATCGCTAGACTATATAAAATTTGTCAAATTTATTCAACTTGAAATTTGTAAACAGAAAAGAAAACTTAACTCAGAACAAAACACAATGACGACAGACCCTTAATAGAAACGATTAAGCAAAAGAGTTATAACTTGAGAAGAATGCCTTCTTCGACATGCGATGTTTAAATGTTAAAATGAAATTTCACACATGGTTTGAAGAGCACAATAAACCAGAGAAGATGATGTGAGTAAGATTCACTTGTTCAGCATTTTATTATTTACGCTACAGTGTCTAATTCATAGTAATTTGTACGATCTGCAGTCGTACAGCGATATAAAGTAACTGGATGGGAAAAAATGGAATTGCTGTGATATGAAGAATTAAATTCCATTCAAAACAAGACGCTGTGTACACAGTACTTGCATACATAAATGTACATATGACGGTGTATACGTTGTGTATATTATGCAAATTTAAAACATATAATTTCACATTAAATAATGCTGCATTGCTCGACTGCTTATAATTCAACGCCAATGCTCTGACTGTAAAATCTTTCGTTTCAAGTGGTGTTGCATGTTGTTTTAAGAGACAGCGACAGGTTAGGGGATTTAAGATTTGATTGAAAGTTTTTACACCACTTGCATTACGCCAATGCGCTAGCTACTTAGAGTAGATTGTATGGTGACAATCTTGATGACAGTTTTATATGACTGAGCTGTGAAGGAGTAGGGGCATACTTTGTATATGAAAGGTCATTGAAAATTGTTGCAATATAGCCTAAGGGATCATCAGAGCTGCAATGGATTTACGTAGACTAGAAGAACTTTGAAACCATGGAAAAACTAAGTCAGAATCGGGAAAGCACAATACGCTTGTAACATTTGAATTTCCCGCGCTTTTTTCGAATTGTATACTCTCATCAATAGACTTATTGTCTGAAATTTTTGTGCTATCGCCAGGCATATATCCCCTAAATCGGATATGATTTACCATAGTTATGAAAACAGGGGAAACAGCCCTCTACAGTTTCTACTTTACTATTTTTGGAGGGTACAGAAAGGACTCAAATTAGTTTTCGGCGTTCTAGGCAAAAAAGTGACAGGACTTACTGCAGGCTTTGTTTTAAAAGTATTTTCCTTCAAAAGTTTTGCGCCACCGAACATAGATATTTGCGTCTATCACCATTATTATTTGCCATTACTTGCCAGTTAGAGAGCAACGTAAAAGTGACAAATGAACAATTACAACTTCTAAATGGTTATTCATCTGTTATCGACAGCAACGACAGAAATAAGCGATGACCACCGTTACAATGAGGTTTTATGGAGCAAAATGGTAAGTTAAAACGGATGAAGGAAAATACTTTGAACCAAACATTTCAGAGAAAGTAACAGATGTGAGTATTTGGCGAATCAGAGTCGCTTGTCGCTAAATAGATTGGATTAACTCTTGAATTTGGCTAAGCTAGGATAATCCTAAGTTCACACACTTATGAGACAAAAAAGGCTAAAAACTTCGTTAGCGATTAATTGAAATTTCATTTCAATTATGATTCTCTAGACTTTCTCGGTTGTAAATTGATATAGTATTCGACCATGTCGCCATTGCCTGATGAGAAATGGTATTTTTGAACAGCTTATTAATGCAAAAACCTCGAAATTCGTCCTGTAAGACATTGTGCCTGTCTTATCATTAGACTCTAATGGTGCAGATACGTTGTTGATGTGATATATGCTTGGCGTTCGATGTTAACCAGACACTAGAAATCACAATCAGGTGAAAATAAAGGTTTTCATCTATTCCAGCCAGTTTTCATTTTCATCGGTGTTATAAACACAATGGTATGAAGTATGTATGAACTATCATAAAATTAGTCAAGTGAGACTTTCATTACTGTATTATGTTCCTGTATGCGACATTCATTTTCGACCTCAACTGTTCTGGATAAATATAACGATGAAATGATGTCACTTTTTCATAATTCACAAAAAATGACTTTGCCATTAAACCGTAAACCGTGTGTGCCCTTCGTTTACCATTTACACAAGAAAAGCGAAAAGCATTATCTTGCATACAAATTGAATTTTAATTTAGAATAAACATTCAAATGGATTCGTTGCTCCGAGGTATGGGAGTTGATGCATTAATTTAATAAAATTGGTTCAAGATACCTCACATTTATGTTCATTATTTATACCGTGGTTGTTAAATGGGAACCATTAAAGTGCTCGCGAACATTACAATTTATGCGACCGGTAAACGGATAAATGATTTATTCAACCGTCTCCATTTGAACACATTCACTGTACAATTATGGCCTTGATTATGGGTTGATTTCAGATTTTAATTATTGGACAGAAGACACGCGTTTAAATCCCAATCGACGAGAAACTGTGTCAGATAAAACTGTATACTGAGCAACGGGATAAGTCATTAATTCTGAACATATATACGTCCCTAAACCGTGTGCTTAAAATAGGAAAAACTACACGACGAAAACTTTTATTTTTCTAATTAATTTTTATGTTTCCGGTGTCATGTTACAAAAACAAAATCCAATCTATCCACAGCCACAGCCAAACTTAATTCCATCGGAAAGTTTCAAAACTTATTTCATTTATTCATTATTCGTGATACGAGTAATTCATCGTTTTCTATTATGCCGTTTGTTGCGAAAATAAACCAAATACGAAATGGAGCATTGAAGTTGTGTGTGAAAAGCCGGGAGAAAAATTGGTGAAACTTTTCAATCTTGTACTTACTCTGTCGCACAAAAGACTTTTTCTGGCTTTGAAATGAGCGCGAAGTGAAACTTGTTCGCAGACTTTAATACATTGTTTGCACCCATGTGCAAATTGTCTTTATTTCAATATAGTTTGTTCACTTGTAGAAAACACAATTTTAGATTTATCAGTGTTTGAAAAGTCATCGTCGTTTCCAGTCAATTGAGTGATTCACAGTGTATTTTGGCACAAAATTTGAATTCGATAAAGGATTTTCAAATTTGCGCCAAAATATCATAACCTGGAAACACGTAAGTAAATGTGACCATCGATGACTTTTGAAACCCCAAAATATCTGAAATATGTTCCGAACTACAGTCAAAGGCAGTCAATTTTCAGCATAAATTAGCTTCAGCTGTTTTACAGCTGATCCATACAAACTATCACAACCGTTTATACGTCTTTATACGGTTTTACCACTATCATGCGCGTGCGTGTAGCAGCTTCAACCGTATGAACAAGGAAAACCAGTTTTGATTGCATGTGTGGATCAGCTGAAAAACAGCTGAAGCAAATTTATGCTGAAAATTAACTGCCTTTGACTGTATTTGCACCCTAGCCAATTGATTTTTCCTTCTACAATTTAGCCTGACCATTAGATGTTAAAGCAATGCACGCATGTTTGAACGTGAACAAATGAAAGTTTTTTCAACCCTTCATAAGCCACACATAGGCGACCTGGGTTGATTCTTCTATAGATACGAGGTGCAATGTATCTACATTTGTTGAATTTTCAACCACCAGATGACTAAGTCGAAGTCATCAATTATACGTGGTCGAATCGAATGCTAAGCATTCAGCACATCAACAACGAATAGACAGACATAATGTCGAATCGAACTTTCATTTGTTAACGTTAAAACTAATGTGCATTGCAAACCTTTGCTTTGATTCGCTCAAATGGTGGCCTTTGGTAAAGAAACCACGGACTGGCCACGAATTAGCAAATTTGGTGATGAGTTGAAATTTCATTTCGACTATGATTCGCTAGACTAGTTCGACTGATGAGAAATGGTATTTTTGAAGTGCATATTAATGCAAAACGTTGAAAGACTTATTTAAATTTTATCTCAGATCGAAACAGTGGTCGAATGTCTTATGTTCATTAGGTGTTGCATCATAGTCAAATCGATTTTTCCTTCCAGAAATTGGTCAAACAAATTGGTGTCGCATTATAGGCAAGTTGATTTTCCACTCCACAAGTTGGCTTGAGAATTAGGTGTTGCATTGGGGGCAAATTGAATTTTCACGACGAATGTGAGAAAATAGTCGTTTTCTCATCTCAGGTGAAACTTCAGGAGGCTTTGTTGTGACAAACGTTGTATCGATCTCGGGAAAAAAGTAGAAATTTAATTTTCTCGGATGACCTGTGGTCAGAACGTAGCGAGCAACAAACAATACCCCCAACACCCTCAAAATAAAATTTCCAACTTTTTCCTTCCTCGGTGAACAAAGAACTTTTTTGATCCATATCAATTCGCCATACCATTTTTGAAAACATAAACAAAGTGATCTCTCCAAAGCCAGTGCGGGATATGGATAAGTCAAATATACGAGTTATGCGGGAAAATAAGTGAATTATGCAGTAAGGTAGAAGAATTTAAGAGAGAATGAATAAATGGAGAGAGTCGCCAACAAAACTCCTATTGTCCTATTGAGAGGTGAAAATAGCGTTGATCACACCGCACGCATAAAAATATGTTATGAAAAGTGACTATTCGCCTCTGGTTACGAAGCGTGGATGACTGTTACACATTAGAAATAAAGAATGTTACTTCCACCGGGTGCAAATAGGCTTTATTATACTATTTGCCACGTGTGCAATAGTGTCAGAAAGACTATTTGCCCCCGGGTGCAAATAGCATCTACGAAATTTATTTCAATGGCATTCCGTCATCAATTTGTTCATGAAACTAAATTTTCTACGCAAAACACGACGTATTATTTTTACAGTATAACAATACTCCAGGAATGTTTACTTCAATTATAAATAGAATTATTTTTCAATGACCAAATATATACACACAAACTGTGATACACAGTCCATGAACACTGCATAAAACAAACACATCAACAGAAATTATAATTTCATTAAAATAACAAAATCAGCAGAAAAAAAAACTGCGGGTTCACGTTGCATCCAATGGATGAATAATTGAATCATCAGTTGGATATGCATTTTCTATTATGTGACGATTATTTGACCCCGACCTCAAAACACATTACATAAAACGCGATTTACATTATTTACCACATCACATCACACAGCCTATATTCCGAAAATATACACACCACACTCACTGGTATGATGCCGAAAAGCTTCAAACACGTGCGCACGTCGAAATGAAAAGCACAGATACATCACATGGTTTTAACCAGGCGTTGCATTTCTGTTTATGTTATAATAGTTTCACCGGCACCGTAAGCAATGTCGGCAAGTATAGGTTTGTGTGGCCGATTATTTCATATCGATGGGTAGGAGACCAAGATCAACGGTCGGCTTTGTCATTTGTTATCGCCAGACACGGCAAGAATCAGCGAAAATCCGCAAAATTAATGCTACATTTCAAGTAAAAGATTTCGATGTAGGAGAATCGCGTTCCTCTGATTCAACAAATCATGTCAGATGAATGAAGTCCAACTTTCATAGAACTACGGAAAATTCATCTGTTATCGGCAAAGATGAAAAAACCAAACATCGCCTCTGTGTTTCTTGCGATGGTATATAGCAAAAGTTTTGTTGAATCAAATGAAGTAAAAGATTTTCTTCGATGAAACAGACCCGACAATTTTACTAGTGATTATGCTACGGACAGTAAGGATACACGCATAACAACAGTTACAATTTAAAAAATTGCAATTTTCCAGATGATTGGTCATGAAAACCGTTCGTATAATCCCTGCAAACATTCGTTTACAGCAGCCACAACATTTAAATCTCATTTTGATGTAACCGAGTTTCCCCAAATATCGACCACAAATCCCATTTGTTCAAAGTTGCAGAAACCAACGGTTCGGTTATATTATGCCCGAATGGGTATAAACAAAATCTGAGAGTGCTGCATAGAAAAGCTCGTTTATGCTTACCCACAAAACTTAGATTTTCCATTCAGTTGACTGTGGGAAATTGAAGTGAAAGCACTTTTATAAGCACCGTTGTGTGAACGAGGGATTGAAAATTTGTTCGAACTACCACTGGTTGGTCGGTATTACGATCGTTGTTTTCTCGTTATTGAAATTTATTTTTAAAAATAAACTGAAAAATTGTGCTGTTTATGTGAGAAGTTGCAATCGAATGATGAGAGCTATCTACATGAATGAAAGCAACGAATGCTATAAGAGCACAAGAACATTTTATTATAATTTTTGAATGAAAACATTAATTCATAGACAAAAAATGAAACATCTGTGTTGAACATTGATAAACTCTCGTGTGTAATATTGATGTGAACTCTCTGGAACACTCAAAGAATGTTAACTTCTGGTTTTTATTGATAAAAAAAAATCATTCGGATTGGTATGTCGAATGTTGTGGTTGTGATAATGTATAACATGACCACGTCCACTGCTACAAAGCCACTAATTTTAGTAATGTAATTGAATCTGACGACAGATTTTAGTTTAAACACTGTCGATCCAATCTCGGATGAATATTGTATTAAGTTTGTGTGTTGTGTTGTGTTGAGGTAAATAGATTTCATGGAAAGCATACATCTGTGGAGTGTGTGTAATAACCTAATATATCAACAACAACAGAGGCATCAATGTTACTTGCTATAATTGATTGCATTGTAGCATTGTTTGCAATTAGTTCTTTGCAATGAAGACGTGGCTTTGTTACCTTAGAGAAATATACTGTGTAGAAAATCCTATCTTGTTAGTTATTTACATGAAAAGCAAATTGCACCGCAAATCACGATTCTCTTGGACTTTGATTCGCGGTATAATTTGTATGACGTTTTAGAATACCTCCAAATATCTGTCTCTATGGAAATACCCCAAATCACGGACACCATAACGCAAATCTTGATCCAATTAAAATTTTACGTGCTTCTGGTCGGTAAATGCATTTTTTTGAGTAAATTTTTCGCATTTACCGACCACATTCCCTTCGGGTCGGGCCATAACGTCCCCACTCGTCAAAATACAAATTTGGAGCCTCGGACGTAATCTACAATCGCTAAACTGAACTGATGTGCATACGTTATTTTGCACCAGCTGGTCCCATTCGGAATTGTATGTGACCAGCTGGTGCAAAATACCAGTTCGGTTTAGCGATTGTACTAAAACTTAATTAAAGAAATTCCTCAAATATTGATTAATTTTTGATGAATTGCGAAGCCAAATGTTCACCTTTCATATTAAAGTTAGCCTGTAGTCTGTACTCCTGAATACCAAAGGATTTCAAGAAAATGACATACAAAGTTGGACAATTTTCACAATACTACAAATCATGGTCAGGAACCTTATATGAAACTAAGTTTTCTACGAGTATTATCCGTAAACCTGTTACATTACTTCTGTTGTTCAAGATATTTTTGCTATATTGATACAAAATCTATTACTTCATAAAATTTAACGGACGATTTGGTACGGATGAGACAACACCCAGTAGAGTTCATTGACTGTTTTTGTCATTGTTGTCGATCACAGTTGTTGTAGCCAGCAGCATTTTATGGAAAAAGCAAACTGCTGACTTTTCTCAGAACCGGTCAAACCGCCTGAAACAAAACAATTTTTATTGAAAGCTAACACATTTGTGATATGGTCGTGTTACATTGTTCAAAAAGGATTTTTGTAAAAAAATATCATCGAAAATACAATACATAGCGCCCAAATGTAGGCTATAATTTCGGCTAAGAATCAATGTATTTGAAGATCTGTCGATGCTGAAAAGCCCACATTTGAGCTATGTACTTTTGTTGTTTGTATCCACTGAGAGGCTTTTTCAAGCCATTCCTGGTTACCAGATACAGCTGAAATTATATCACACATTTGTGAATTTCTTATCACATTTTCAATGAAATCTTTTAACAAAAATCGTTTTTGAAAATTTTGAAGCCGCCAGAAGTGCGTGAATCCAAAAAGTGGAAGTATTTATTTATTTGGCCAGCTCTGAAAAAGGACTAGTATAATCTGGCACAAAAAATTCAATATTTTGAATTCAAACCCTATATGTGGTCGAAATAAATTAAGATTGGCTCACCTAGTTTGTGTATATTACGTAGGTGGAAGCACGGGGTTTCAGGGGGTTTCGAACATTTAGTTTTTTCATGTTGCAGATATTGCAGTGTCAAATTCTGTCCAAGATGTGACATATTTGCAAGGTATTGGCCTTTTTCACAAAGTATAATCAGCGTAACCTTCGTAAAAAGAATCTTGAATCTGACAAGAGCACGTGTGCCAACGTGTAAAAAACAAATGTTCAAAACCCCCTGCTGAACTGTGGCGATCCTCTTGTCAAACGGACAGTACATAAACAAATTCCATCATTTATTGCAGTTCTATATTTTTCAAAAACAGTGTTTGTTAGAATCAAAAATACTATGAAAAGCGTACAAATGTATGCTACAATTTTAGCGTATTTTACAGGATGTGACGATTTGATAGTCAACATTTATTTCCTCTATTCTAAGAATTTATTTTGGGTTTTTCATTTCCAACTATTTTTGAATTTCCAACGGCTGTCTGAACATTTTTTCGTGGTACTCTCACGGGCGCACACTTTAGCTTTCCAACGATACAGCACGCGTATCTTTTGTTACGATGTTAGTGTTGAAGTACGTTTGACCACTGCTTCGATCTGTGAGAAACTTAAATATGTCTTCAGACATGTTGCATTAATATGCAGTTCAAAAATACCATTTCTCATCAGGCCATGGCTACAGTGGTACTTGATACAATGCTCTAGGATAGAAACACTATACCAATTTGCACACGAACAAGTATAGCGAAAAATAATCGAAATGATGTTAGTGTACGTTTGGAGTGTAAATTATATCATAACTGTCGGCTCGTATACTCGCCCAGTTGCCAGCGTATCAAAATAGAAATTGACTCCTTCTGCTTTTCTGGAGACTGGTAGTTTGAGTTATTGCCCATAAATTACTTTGAAAAGATAAAACTCTTCGTTGAAAAGGTGAGATGCATTCGTACAAAAAAAAAGGCCTTAGCTACTGAGACAACAATTACTGTACTGATCGGCAATTATTTATTGGATGGTAATAATCGAACGTTATTAGTTTTGGGTTGAGCGTTAAAAATAATTCAATTTACCAATATTTCCATCTAATTGGTACCAATTTGATGATAATAACGGTATGTAGCGAGAATTAAAATATTTGTAAAAGGAAAAATTCCAATGGTCATCGATCAAAAAATATTGGTCGAATATCATTTCCCATTATTTATTTACTTGTATGGGGTTTGAATTACAAACAAACAAAAATATCCATTCATTGGTCGGAACCAATTATTCTCTTTACGTTTACACTAGTCACTTAGATAACATTTGCAGCCAACAGATCGTCTGGAAAGGTTCGATATGACATTATTTGCAAATGCTTTCGTTACATTTCAATTGACTTTGAGTTGATGACAATAGATCATTTTCATGACCTTGTAAACGTCAGACACGATCCCAACTGTCAGACATGTCGAAAAATATCAAATGAATTGAACGAACGATTTTCATATAAAAATCAGTAAATTGAATGCAGTTAACGTCAATTGATTGAGGTTAAGGACTACTTGACGAAAAATTAAGTGGGGTTACGTTGACAAGTACCGTATAAATGATCTATTGAAGCCAAGAGATCCTTTGGAAAGGTTCGATATGATATCGCGAGTTCCATTGGTTAGGAACCATGACTTGCAGTTGTACTTATTTCACTCCAAATCGATTGAATTTATATGTATATACAATTTGATGATTTTTGACTACTCTAACGTCATCGCTATGTATCAGTTCATCAAAACTGTGTTGAGTTAATTTGTGTAAATAATCTATATTCCTATGCATCCACAACATCCTCAAGAGGCATGGAAACTTAGCTGAATTGTAGCCTACATTTGTGCGTTTCGAATTGAATTATTGACGACGATAATCACCACAAAAGTAATCAATAATTCAATAATAGTTATTTATACCATCCAGTGGCCGAAAGACGAGTGTGTCTGAAAAGGCAATTATCACCCAGTTGCATACCACGTTTTTCTCAAAGCCAACGAAAGTTTTACTTTTAGTCACTGAGTTGGGAATAGTTATTTATGTCACTCAGCATCATAATATGCAAAATTTGTAAAATCTAGATGACTCTGTGGCATAAAACGTTGTATGCAACTCGATGCACCTCCGTTGCATAAATAACAATTTTGCAACAAGTTGCGAAAAGAGATTGTTTCACTAGATGTGACTACATCGTTTAGCCACTTGTTGCATACAACGTTTTCTGCGACCAGCTGTGAAATAGTTATTTATACAACCGAGTAATAAATGCTTTTTTAGGCACTAGATGTGAAGATTGTCACTCGAGGTCGTAGGCCGAGTGTGACAATACACATCGTTGTCTTGCATTTTTCAAAGAAGATTCTGATAAAAAGATGTAATCGAAAATTTAATACGAAACGCACAAAGTTAGGCTGCCATTTCAGCAAATCTCTTAATATGCTTTCTGTTGGGCAGCCTAGTTTCAAAAACTCATAATGTTAAATGTGCTACGAACAAACAGTATTCCCAATTTCGCTCTTTTACTACCAAAATCATAATTAGCTCGAGAATTAGCTCTGTTATAATCTACGGTTAACTAGCGTAACCGCATCACTGAACTGTGAATGTAGGGCATACTTATATATACCAACCACCACCGCTCTGCACATACATAATGCATAATGCATAATGAATACATATAAAACTTATTTAATAATGGCCTGCAATTAAATTTCGGAATAATTTATTCAAATTTTTTTTAGCTCTATAGACCAACAACATCACCGAACAATTTATAATTAATAGCACAGAGTGGATAGAACACCGTGGAGTAACTGACTTGTATTAATAATCAGTATGTGCATGTGTTTCCATACAAAGTTAAATATTAACTATGAAAACGCCGTTTTCCCGGCAGCTGGATACTAAATGTGCTATAACGAATTCATGGAATTTTGCGATGTTAAATCCATTTCGGCAGATGAAGCTAAAAAATTAATTTATTTAAACGGTGTTCCCGAAATCCAGCGCTGCTGATATGGTCTTGTCGACATAGATGAAACGAAACATCCCTGCGGCATGGCATTTGCATTACAGTTATAAATAAAATTTATTGACAGATTTTGTTGCAAGTGAAATATGAGTTTGATTGCGATTTATTGGCTCGCATTTGTTCGATTATCGCTGTCATTGGGTGAGTATAATATCCATTGTACCGGTCTATAATGTTAAGTCCACTATTTGTTACATGCATTTTCAGTTTCATTCTGGTTAATTGGGTGTTTGCTTTAGGTGTTGCGTGCATGCATGTATAGTTACACAGTGTATTACACACATGACCTTTGTTGAAACATTGCAAAGTCTATTTAGAACTCAATATCCTAGCTTTTATTCGATAACAGTTGGGAGATTTAATAGTAGATTGAGTGCCTTGTTACAAATAATATCTTATCCAAAGACAAGATCTGTCGAAACTACAGTTCAGGCCGCATAAGTGCACTGAAAATAAAAATAGAGAAAGTACGAATGTGCGCGCCGTTGAATTTTTTAAATTATTGGCAATCACATATCATAGAGCGTTGAATTGTTATATGCTCAGCTTTACACACGAACTATAAAACCAAAATCTACTTTTCATCCCTAAGACTGAAACAGATCATTTACATAACAAGTGATATAAAGTTGAAACGCCGTGTTTTCGTGTGAATATATATTGTTGATTCGAGGCGAAACCGGGGTCAATAAACACATGAAAACGAGACTTTTCATTTTGATATGCTGAAAGATTCTAACATTCATGATATTCGATGAAGCGAACGGTTTAACATAAAAATGAATAGTATTTTACATGCTACATGGGTCGAAAACCGTACTTTTCAAGTTTGAAGCACGTCTTTCGACGCCCTCAGCATGTAATATATATTACACACTTGTCACGAAGAAGTCGAGGCTTGCCGAGACTGATAGTGACAAGTGTGTACTCCGTTTTATCACATAAGCGAAAACGAGACAACGACATAGACCTGAAGTGTAATTTTTGACATCCCAACACCGCGCGTATGTGATAATATATATTACACACTTGTCACGAAGAGGTCGAGGCTTGCCGAGACTGATAGTGACAAGTGTGTACTCTGTTTTATCACATAAACGAAAACGAGATAACAACATAGACCTGAAGTGTAATTTTTGACATCCGAACACCGCGCGTATGTGATAATATATAGTACACACTTGTCACGAAGAGGTCGAGGCTTGCCGAGACTGATAGTGACAAGTGTGTACTCTATTTTATCACATAAGCGAAAACAAGACAACAACATAGAACTGAAGTGTAATTTTTGAATTAAACTTCTAGTTAAGTAATTTTGACAGCCGAACACCGCGCGTATGTGATAATAAATATTATGCACGTATGACAAAGCGGTCGAGGCTTGCCGAGACGGCTTGTCATACGTGCATATTCTTTTTTATCGCATAAGCAAAAACGAGACAACAAGATATGCGAATGACACTTTGACAATTTACAGAAGTATAATATTTGTTTATATATCCTGGGTGAATAATTTTTTCGGGGAATCACACCGCGTATGCGATAAAATCTATTACATCGCTGTTAGAAATGAAAAAATGTATGTTTCCATTATTTTGTTCGTCCGTTCATTCACTCAAAAAAAATCCGTCTTTTTTCCTGTTGGAGGAATAACAATTTTAGACAGTCTATTTTGAGCCTCAAATCCTCTGAAACCCAAATTTGACTGAAGAAAAAAATTAACTCCTTTTAATCATAGCCATCAAAGGCTCTATACCAGGCAAAAGTTGACCGATTTTTAAACGTCGGATTCGTTCCTTACATCCGCCGCTTATACAATGACAACAAATGAATGAGGGTGATATGGATTTTTATTGTGCGCGAAATTTTTGAAAACGCAAATAATTTCTGTGGAAATTTTTTTATTTTTATTTTCTTTTAGGTATTTCAGGTTTTAGGTATTTAGGGTGATATATATTTGATCTTTCTACGACGTTTTACTTATTTTCTGTGAAGTATGAAACTAAATGTACAAGGTACTTCACAGAAAACAAGTAAAACGTCGTAGAAAGATCAAATATATGTCACCCTAAATACCTAAAACCTGAAATACCTAAAAAAAATAAAAATAAAAAAATTTCCATTTAAATTTTTTGCGTTTTCAAAAATTTCGCGCACAATAAAAATCCATATCACCCTCATTCATTTGTTGTCATTGTATAAGCGGCGGATGTAAGGAACGAATCCAACATTTAAAAATCGGTCAACTTTTGCCTGGTATAGAGCCTTTGTAGCCATGCATTTTTTCGTCCGTCATCTGACCACGGATAAAGACTCTACGCCATGAGTCACGTGGTTTTTCAAACCAATCAATATTTTCTTTAAAAGCAAAAAGACTTCTACATTCGTAAATTTCCTCATATATGGAGAACACGTTCAGATGAAGAGTTACACGGGAAATTTAAATGATCTGGGGTAAATAGCCTCAATGCATACAACAGCACTCTCTCTTCGGGTAATTAATAATGAAACACAATTAGTGCTTTCAATTATCGTGATAAAGCGGCACCAATTTGTCTGATGTTATGCCCGAGTATTGTTTCCATAGTTTGCAATGCAAACTTTGCATAGAGGCGGAGGTTATTAAAACTGGAGTACCCAACAAGCAAAGCGCCTAGCATAGTGGTACAAGATTGCTTTCGTCAACGCACTATGTACTAGCTTAATGTACTATAGCATATCTAGATTGCAGGTACCACAATCGGCCAGTGTAACATACATTCGACTTACACCTATAAAACAGTGTGAAATTTGTATATAGAAGATACTTATCATGTCATTGTCAAGTGATGAACAAATGCTGGTGCGTTGCTTATGTCAAATAAAGCAATAAATTACTACCACGACAGTGTACACTGACAGAAAATATCTTTTCACATTACCTGCGGCAGATAATATGTCCAATATGATCACTGATGGTAATGTTAGCTGACACAGATAATGTGCCAGAAATAAATTATCTGTGACCAGTAACTTGCCCTAAAGCTTTCTGTAAGTAGGTAATCTGTCAAAAATTACCTGCGTTAGATGACACCCCTGGTGAATGGTAACTGTTACAGGTAATGTACGTTATTGGCTGTGACGGGTAATGTTCACTATGAGGTTTTGGAATGTCACGTACTGAGTGGTTCAGTGACAAAGCGCTAGACTCATGATCGGGAGGTCTACGGATCGAGCCCGGCGAATGCCGGCTATTTTAAAAAATATCCTGCCACAATAATGTATCGAAAATACATTACCGAGACGCACGTTTTACTTGTGACCGATGTTCAATTATCTCTGTCACTTGTAGTTCTATACTACTTGCAAGGCAAACAGATTTCATTTTTTTCAATATTACGTTAAGACAACGTCTTAGTCCAAGTAAAATAGATGAACATTAACAAGTCGTACAGGTAATTTGAGTGATTAATTACACAACCCGGTAATTTACATACAATTACAAGCAAGTTACAACGGCGCCGTTCGTTTTTCATGTGAAACAAATGTTGAAAAGCATAAAAATTCGTGCTTTTCCCATAATTTACTATTAAAAACCAACATCAACGCGCCGGCATTTGAGCTTCCAATTACTAAAGTCACAAAATTGTAACAATTTCAAATCAAAAAAATTATTTCATTCGCTCTGGGACACAAGATCCTTTCATATCTCTTACATTTCACTCAATGTTATACCATGCGACTGCAATGTTATACCCTCGCGAATACCGCATGTGTACAGTGATATCTTATTCACATAAATTTTTGGATTTAAAATTGAAAATTCAAATGCAATGGTGTGGACACAAATGTGTGGAAAATAGTTTTTGGCTGGGTGGTTATATAATGCATTATATCAGAACGCTTTCGATACCTCCGCACAAACTTTTCGTACGCGAATAGCTAATGCATACACGTATATAATCGCCTTCCCAACCGTATATATTATAATAACCAAATTGAAATTTTCTTTGCACTTTAAGTGTGCAATTATTCCGTGATTTAAGTCATAAAATAAATGTTATTCAACACGATAGTGTAGTTGGAGCGAGTGCATAACCGGGAAAGTTTTATAGTTAGACGTTTGCAATTAATTAAATAAAAATAACGACGATGCCGCGCCGGCTTTATAATGAAAAGGAAAAGCTTCGGAAACGTTTATTTTTAGAATTAAGTAATTGCAAGTTATGTACCTTATACAGTCTTAGTCGGTGCAGAAAATTATATGTCGAGTTTGTGCCAGGGACTGTCGCAGGAAAAAAGAATCAAGTGCACCGTTGAGATGCTAATTTTCGTTTTGATTAGATGAGCTTTACAATCCATTTCAATTAGCTGTTACGGTTCCGTTGTGCTTTCATTTTATGGCTAATTATTGTAATGCGAGAAGAGGGTGGTGTATAGGAAATATAAAATTGCACAAACTATATCATCTCTACACATCCCCTTGCAACCTTGCTACTTTAACATGAAATTGAAAAAAAATATGTTTCAGCTCCGCATGAACTGACCATTTTGATAAGAAGTCAAAGTGATTTATACAACCGACAATTTGCCATCGATTTGAAAGAGGACATATTACAACAGACACACGGAGTGAGTGTTTTTCTTACTCTTTTCTTACAAAAACATATTTTCGATTAAAAGAATTTCCAATTGTAAAAGTTTCGTCCAACATCGAAACGAATTCATTTCATTCTCACATAGACAGAGACTATTTTTGGGGAAATTATGTCCCAAATTTTCCAAGTTTTTGTCTAATTTGTCCAAAAAAATTTTTGGTAAAATTTGTAAAATGTTGAAAAATTCACGTATATTTGAGAAAATACAGGAAAACTTTCTCTTATTTTCTTAAATTTTCCAACATTTTCCAAAAAAAAGAGAAAATTTGGAAAATATTTTTATAAAAATAGTCCTTGTTCTCATAACAATAAAAACGTTCCCATTACACAGTTAAAACCACCGCAAATCTATCTAACCCACGAAACATTTAATCACGGATCATGGGCTATCACACCACTGTTGGTGGAAAATCTTCGGAAAATTTTCACCTCCGAAACGAAATGGCTCATTTTATGCGAAGATCAAAGTGGTGTAGATTTAACGGCTTTGGTAGATAATTTAAACAAAGAGGATTTTAGTGCGGTAAGTTGTGGCATTAACAAGTGTATTATGGAATTGGATGAAAATTGGGAGTTCCAAGTTTGCATATCATTCTCCTTTCCATACATTTTATGGCACTCACACTGAGATTTATAACCCAATTTCAAACGGGATACAAATTAATATCTTGTATTTCCATGGATTTGCGCACATATAATATTCAAGGAAGCTTTCATGGGCTATCCGTTAATGGACAAGGAAGCGACGATTATTCATCATTTTGCATTTTTTGAAAATCCATCATGGTTTTTGTATCCGTTATTGAAAGCCGGTGTCGCAATTACTATTCCACTGCTAAACAGGTAATCGATTAAACAATTAGATGTTAGACATTAACACGTTCAAAGACACTTAGAAAACTGATGGTTGAGGAGCCGATGAAGTTTGCATGTCTTCACAAATAATTTCACTTCCGCGTAATCCTGCTGTTTTAACCATATAAACTACGTTCCGATTGGATTTCACCATATGGTTGCCCTGTGGTGTTCTCTAATTGATTGATTATTATTCAGCAATTGCTTGATGTAGGTCTCCTCTTTCTCCTTCCATTGATCATTCTTGCGGTATGTCTTGCCCAGTTCCATTTTAACGATGCAATCATTCCAATGGTAGGCTCGTCTTAAGACCGACGACTTTACTTGACTCTACATTTAACTGTTGCAGCATTGTGCTTGGTCTAGATAAATACTATGAGAGCCATGTAATCTTCAGGATTCACTACGTTTCAACTGAATCAAAGGCTTTTTCAAAATCTTGTTTAAACTTCTCACTACTTCTATAAATCCAGCTTGTTCGAAAGGATGGTTACAGTGTAAATTTTTCGTGTTTCTTTTCGCAATTGTATTCCTGAAACAGCCTGAGCGTTCACCAGAGAGACTAATGTCTCATTTTTGTTGTGTAACAATGGAATTACTATGCTTTCCTTCAATAGTCATTGAATCTACTACTTCGCTCGTTTAAACAAATGAGTCAAAATCTTGTACTTCATTAATATCGAATGTGCAATTCTAAGGCAACAATCAATCTTCCATATTAACTTAGACCATAGAAAGATTGAGAAGCATTTAAGTACCAAACGACTTAATATTAGACATGTTACAACCATCTTTTCTTCGCCCATGCAAAATTTGGTCAATTCATCAGCTACCAGGATTTCACTGATTCGTCATTTTTCACTGCCTCTCGTTGCATACAATTCCATGACTGTTGTTGCTAGTTACCTCCTCACCGCAATCAGGTTCAATTGCATCTGTATACATTTACCAAATCAACTGTGCATGACATATATAACTCTCACACCATATATGTACTCCACTTCACCTATCGTAATCGTCGCAGTTCTAAGTGATTGAAATGTTTACTTATTTATCCAGGCTATTAGAACGTTTGAATAATGAAAAATTTTCAACGGAATTTTTCATTGATGCGTCCCACGAGTTTTCTCTGTTTGTTTGGAACAATGGCAACGGACATAAATTAACGTCTGCACCGTACTTTTGTCAGCAGAGAAAAATCGGGTGTGCAATATATAGTAAACCATATGCAACATGTGATGTAAGTTAAACATTTATTGTATTTATACCAGTGCACCTTTCCCCACAGCACATTACAATATAATCAACGGATAAACAAGAAAATTTACTTTAAAACGTGGTACAGTCGGGGATGACTAGAATAGCCAATCAATTTCGTTTCAGAATAAATGGATTCCGAACGAAAATATCCTGTTTGCTGTGAAAACGTGTTCAAAATTTCATTTCGATCGAGTTCCAGTTATTCAGTCCACGTGGAGGCGAGATGTTAAATTAATCCGATTTTACAGTGATGTTACAGGTACCGTGTGTTTGTTGAACAGAAACATTTTAATTGACCTTTAAATGCTGTAGGAAATAGAAAACACGTGATGAAGTGTCTTCCCTCTTCGTCGTACTTGGTGTGTACACTTCATGACTTCTTGTGCATAGAGAGGTGTTCGGGTATTTTATAGAAAGCCTTATTGTCATAGGTTGGAGTGCTCCTGGTCGAAACTGTTTCTCCATCTCTTAATGTTTCGTCACTTTTAGCCTCTTTTTGTGAGCTTTCCAATCATTTTTTTTAATCACAAAGAATGTGCGTCTGATCCTACAAATATATTTCTTTTTAACTTGACATAGTGTCCTTATAATTAAAATTCTATCGTAGAGTCTGAGCGCGAGCTGCCGTTTTTATCTATCTGAGAGTTGTTCATTTTTCTCGTCGTTGACGAGTCATAGTAGATGAATGTTAGCTCCATCCTCCGAAATTTTGGCTTATATACGGTTTTCACTAAGAAGAAAACGTCCAATGAAATAGACAAATATCTTAGCGCCAATCGGAAATGTGTGTACGAAGAGACGTTATCGAGCTAGGTTATTTTCGATAAAAGCGAGGTGTTCCAATGTTGGTTCCTAAATTTTGGGATGACAGATGATTCCTCTGGCACTTCCTAACTTCCATCGGATTTTTCGATGGATATGGGTTATTTTCGATATAGGTGAGGTGTACCAAGGTAGGTTCCTAAATTTTGGGATGACAGATGATTCTCAGGCACTTCCTAACTTCCATCGGATTTTTCGATGGATTTGGGTTATTTTCGATATAAGTGAGGAGTTTCAAGGTTGGTTCCTAGCTTTTGGGATGAGAGATGATTTCTCTGGCACTTCCTAACTTCCATCGGATTTTTCGATGGATTTGGGATATTTTCGACATGAGTGATGTGTTACAAGGCTGGTTTCTAAATTTTGGGATGAGAGATGATTCCTAAGGCATTTCCTAACTTCCATGTGACGCAAAATTTGTGAACTAAAATTTTTCTTCTAGAATTTTGTCGGTCTAATTTTTGCTTTGACAATTTTTGCGTACAAGCACAGAATGCGTCACCTACAGCGATATCAGTTGTTTTGGAAGTATGCACAAGGACTTGCGTCACTTTTACTCTTTGAGTGTATTTGATTGATCAAGCTATGATTCGTGTTCAAATTTGTTGATTGGTGTGCTCTAAAAATCAGTCAATAACCTTTAAAGTGTGAATTTGACGCCAGTCATTGTGCTTTACTTAAAAAAATAACTAATTTGCTTCGATCTAGGAATATGGAGGACCCTATGACGCATTCTTAGAAACCAACCACCTCAATAATCCCAAACGTCCAGAAAGAAACCAAAAAAATATGAAAAATCTTTCAACTCTAAAACTGAAAGGATGGTGGACCATGTGGAGTGATGGTAGGAACCAAGCTATTACAACCTATTAGTCAATGAAGATACCCAAAAAATAGTAATGGAGTAATGGATATGTAGGAACCAAAACGTATGCGAACCAACCAACAAAGATTAAATTTAAACTCTTAAAATTCTAGAATTACACAATTTCACGAAATTGACCTCGGGAATGTAGTTCCTACAATAAATCCCTGAAATACCAAATTCTTTTTGCCATGTCCAATCCTATTCCGAGCTTTGGCACTTTGGAATGATGATCTAGGCAGCCTCTTTCCTTAGCAAGTTTGTTCTCCTCATTGAACTCTAAAATCGCTCCTGCCCGACCAAAGCTGTACAACACATACCTGGGAAGTTATCGAGGAAGAAGGAATTTCAGCCTTTATTTGCTGATATTTGCGAATTCTGGGAACAAACCTGGTCAGGAAAAGTTATTTTTCAACGTTAACGTTAAGCACCAAAAAATCTGGATTTCCTGAATTTCTATAACCTAAAATTTCAAGTAGAAGAAGTCCCAGTTGAATCTTGTACATTCCATTTACAGATTCAACAATACCAACGATCAATACACTCATTCCCAATACAGAAGCAGGGCATTGTGATAAGGCGCTTTCAATTTTCGATTTGATACTGAAAGAAATCAGTTCAAACGCCAGTTTAAGCACTGTAAAATGGGTGGTTTTATCCGACGACGATACTTTAATCAGGTAAATTCAATTGCAATTCGGTAATTCGGAAGCGAAGCTAATGAATAAATTTGTTTCCCTTCTTTCTTTGAAAGTGTAAGACAATTACAAAGAACGCTTTCATGTTATGACTCATACGACGGCGACCTATATCTCGGCGAACGATATGGCTACCGATTACTGTCTCCAGATGGCTTCAACTACATAACTGGTGGCGGAGGAATTGTGTTCAGTCTTAGTACAATAAATAAACTTATCAATCGATGCTCATGTCCGACTAGCTCGGCACCCGATGACATGATAATAGGAATTTGTCTGAAACAATTAGGAATCGAACCGATTCATTCGTCATTGTTTCATCAGGTAAGGTTGCTGTAAGGGATCATTTTAGTGAATAAAACTAAAAATGAATTGAAATCACACCAGGCAAGACCAACAGACTATTCGGAAGAGCTGCTTACCGATTCACCAATTTCCTTTCATAAATTTTGGCAGATTGATCCGTACGAAGTTTATAGTAAATGGTTTCGTAACACGAACGAAACTGAAATTAATACTCCGACCTGCACGACGAGGAGCGATATAGATGTCGATTTAAGTACAATAAAACATGTTGACCTGTAAATATATAGAAAACACGAATTTGGTCTTTGATTTAAGTATTTGAAAGGCATCACTCATATCAGTAAGCGATTCGGAATGGTTGAACTTTGACGCGTGATATCGTTTCACCCAATAGAAATTCTAAATGTAGTGGGGTACAACAATATGTTCAAAGTTCCGATCTGTTTTAAGACGAATGTCTGACATTTCAAGTGAGAAAAGTTCTATTTTCTCCCCACGAGAGAGAAAGTGATGCACTTTTCTCACTGTCATTCGACCAATTGTCAACAAAACGCAATTTTCTCATGGTGTATTGAGGTGAGAAAATAAGGTTGGTCACACAGAATGCGTGAAATAGTTATTTGTTGAACGAGGTAGCGAGAGCAACACATGTCACACGAGAAGATGCAATTTTCAACTTTACTTCTCGAGGTAAACAACATTTTTCCCGAAGTTTCAGCGGAGGGAAAAAATTACTATTTTCTCGCTTCCGTTTTGAAATAGTCATTTGTGTACCTGTTTTGGACGATTGATTTTAGGCAATTTCGCGGATTGTAGGCCGAACGAAGTGAGGCTTACAAGCGAAAGTGCCGTAAATCAACCGTCCCAAACAGGTGCACATGTGAGTTTTCATGCAGAGGGCCGGAAACCCGAGAAAATTCGAAAAATTGCCCTCATTTTCGGCCCCGAAGCATGAAAAATATTTTGAAAGAGATGACTGAACCAGATGCTGGAAAGTGTTAATATAAACTAGGTAATATAAATTAATAACGGTGTCTTCGGTGAGAAGAACAATCATTTAAAATTTTCCATGTCAGTGCAAGGTTAAATTGAATTTACTGCACAGTTTGTAGTAGCGACGTTATTTGATTTCCGAGCGAGAAAATAGGAATTCCAGAAAGAGCGATGTTTGTGGTCAGAGCGAATTGAAGCGAGTAATTTCGCTCGAGTTGGGATTTCTATTTCTCCCAGAGGTGACCACAACGTTTTTCATGGTTTAACTGACCGCTTATATCCACGAAACTAAAACATCAACTCGCCATACCACATACCACCAATGAAAGTATAAACCAGGTATGGTCTATTCATACAAACCGGAGGACATAGCGCTGTGTCCTCCGCTACATACAAAGTTTGACATTCGACCATACCTTGTGTTGACGTTCATTGCATACCATACACCCTACCAATTTTGAAAACATAAACAAAGTGACAATTCAAGTAAGTAAAGTTCTATTTTCTCTCCACGTAGGGTAGAAAATAAGGTTAATCACACCACACGCATGAATGTTTACAGCTGTATGAACTGTGCGGGAAACACATAATTTTTCAAAAACTAAGTTGTCACATTGATTTGTTTACAAGTCATTAGAACGTAGGAAAGTAAAACTAATCGTTATACAATCATCCTAGTGTGGAGCAGATCGTACCAAATAAAATTAAAGATTCAATTGAGTTTACATCCGGTTCGCACTAGAAATGGGAGTTTGGTATTACATTGTCAATCGGACGCTGAAACAAAAGGTCGCAAAGCACTACGGTAAACGGCTCGAATTTAACTTGCAAAGCGCGGTGAAATATCTGTGCATGGATCGGGAAGACTGGTCCGAAGATCACGACATTTGGGCTATTGGTGATGACTATTCCGATTCCATCAAATATCATCCGTACAAGATGCTTTCCGAAGATGAGATGGAAGAGGCGTTGTACAAGTATGAGCAAGTGGAAGCGTGTAAAAAATGAGCATCAATTCCTGGAAATCGTCAATACCCACAATGTATCATCGAAATTTCATTAATAAAATGGTGAATCAATGTTGAACACTTCGATCGTATTTTTGTTGAAGCAAATACTCACGACCGATCGATTTATTTTCAAAGCTTTGGGAAGCTGAAGCTTTTTCTTCGACCAAATTTTTCCAAAAAAGCGAAATCGAAGAGGAAAAAATTTTCTTCGGCCGGCTGACTGCAGAATAGCCAAGGATTCCCTTTACGAGGGAAAATTCATAACAGAGAAATCAGCTGACGATATACCGAAAAATGCTCGAACGGTCTGGGTTCATTAAAACAATCAAGTTTATTGTCCACAAAGAAGTCAATTACAAAAATAGTTACAACAACACGTTGAACATCGAAGCGGCTTAAAACATTGGATGAGAATTCTTACTTGCCGACAGTGACGGTATTTCCTGAATAACGTCCCAGTGTTCGACAATTTTAGAATCCTTAACACGGAAAATGTCAATGATGGCCAATGGTTCACCATTGAATCCGGTAGTTTTCAGGTGCAACCAGACCATGTCCCCATTGACGGCTGTGTGACGAATGTCGACGGGTCCCTTTGTCTTGATAGCATTGAATGGTACAAGAAAATCTTTGAGCGGTTGACGGCCGTCGGCAACATGCGGATTATGTTGAATGTAATCCGGACTGATATATTCGTCTACAGCGGAAATGTTGTGCTGTCCGAAAGCCGCCTCGTAGAATGACAACACGATTTTCAAATTGTTCTGCTCGGTTTTGTTCTCTTCAAGACACTCATCGCCTGTAAGGGCGTAAGTAGACGTAAAGAGTGCTGGAAAAGAAAAGTGGTTAGGAGTCAGTCTTTTCATCATTTTGGATTGAAAAGCGTATGAGACGAAAGCTAAAAACAATAATTCTGCGGGGACAATTGCCCGAGATAAATTCGCGTTGAACGAATACCTAATTAACAGTTACATGAGCCACTGCGTGGACAGAGGCTTCACTAAGACCAAAATAATTGAACGAAAAAAATGATTAACCAGGCATCGACAGACACATTGCGATGTTTCTCACTACGCGTTTTAAAGCAAAGTATACTATCGATTCGACTTAATGCATTCGATTTTACGTTCAAGGAATCATAAAATTCAGAAAGAAAGAAAAAATCCACAAAACAAAACCAAAAGACAAACTTACCGAACGAAATTAGAATGACGGCGTTCATGGTTCTTGATATACTGACTCTTCAGATGATTCTAACTACTGCCTTTTATCAACAGAATGTTCAGTTCAAGAGTAATATGAGTCCTCGTTAGATAAAACTTGTGACGCAAGTTCAACAATGCCCTCGTGACAGAAGATTTCGACATATCTTTAGTCATTAGAACCACAGCATCGATCCTAACATTAACATAGAAATATTCGGTGACTGATGTAGTCACAGTTTTCGTTGTATAATGAGTTAAACATACAAGCAATCTTAAGCAGTAGCTCGTATCTCTAAAGCCTCCAAATTTGACGCTTGGTAATTTAGTAAGTATGCTAGAAGCATTGCTATGGTAGAATCTTTCAGATATAGACGAGGGAGTAACCACCAAGTTACTGAAAGGCAATCAATATTTATATGATAACCGATCTTTATGGATGAAATCATGTTCGTTGGATCAGTAAAAATTCGTGTTTAATTAACAGTTAACTGTAATTACTTGGAACAAACCTATATCGTTTCAATATTCCACATAACGAACTATTATTGCTGAAAAATAAGGTGTTTCATTGTTTCATGTTTGAACACGTTCGGCTTAGGTTTAGGTTTAGGTTCGGTTAAGGTTTAGGTTCGGTTTAGGTTTAGGTTCGGTTTAGGTTTAGGTTCGGTTTAGGTTCGGTTTAGGTTCGGTTTAGGTTTAGGTTCGGTTTAGGTTTAGGTTCGGTTTAGGTTTAGGTTTAGGTTCGGTTTAGGTTAGTACTGTGACTCAAAATTCTGAAAGAACAGGTTAAGACAACCACGAAGGCGGGTGACACCAAATTTTATAAACAGATAGTGTGAGAAATCAACTTGAAGAAAATATTTTTCTCAAAAATTCAGAATTTTGTTTTTGTTAGGTTCCATTTTACATATAAAATTCTCAGCCGTTGACGCAATTGCGTGTCACCGCCTTCGTGATCAGCTCAGAGTTGTCTTGACCTGTTCTTTCAGAACCTTGCTGTGACTAGCGCCACATATTGAAAAAGAAAGTTTTTTTTTGAGGAATACGAATTACGTAATACTATCATCATCTTTGCTTCTGGTTCAACAGAGCTTATTGACCAAAGAGGTTACAAAACTGGTTAACTACTATCGGTAAACATTTACTTAATCACAGGTCATTTTTCAAACTTTTCGAATAAAACTCGTTTTTCCAATTAAAATCTTACAAACATCGATTCGGTTAAACACAAGTTCTTTGTTTACCCACACCGGTCTGAATTGGCTAATAAGCCGAATAAAAATGTAAAAATTTGATTATTCTTTGCAACATCACCTGTTCTATTCAAAAATAGATTCGCTTGCATTTATTAGTGGTTATTTGCACGAAGTGGCAATCGGACTAATCATGTAGAAGTTACTTCTGAAAGAGTTTTCGACTGGCTTTTTTGGTATCTCGACAACCTTAGTAAGCCTGAACCAATTTTGGTTTGGATCGACGAGGAGTAGAATTTCTCAGGTCATGTTTGCAGATGCAGATGGGCAATATCGACCTAACGACTTGCGACATATTCCCAAGAGAATTTTTGTCTGCTTTTTTGGTAGCATGATGACTTGAACAAAATTCTGAAATTTTGGTATTATTCGATGAGGAATAACATTTTTGGGTTCTTACGAACCAACTTATTACCATTTTACCAATCTCAAATGTATATAAGAAACCAAAAAAACATCTCAAATCCTTTAAATCCCTCCGAATTCTAGAAATGGGGTGATAAGAGACCATGGAGACCATGGTAGACATCAATAATGTCAAAGCTCCAGATAGGAACTCAAAAAACCTAAAAAAAACATCCTTTAAATTCCAGAAGTATTTCCTTGATTTCCCAAGTGGAAAGATTGTGGATCATGTAGGGTTGTGGAATTTTTTAGACCAACACTCTGACAACTCAATAATGCCAAAAGTCCAGAAGATAATAAAAAAAAACTCAGAGAAACTTCAAATTCTAGAAGTCTAGAACTGGGACGATGGTTCACTATGTGGGATGCCAAAATTTCGAGAACCAACATATTACCTCAATAATGCCAAAAGTACTGCAGGAAACCAATAAGAACTCAGAAATCCTTCAAAATCTTAAAATTCTAAAACTGGGACGATAGTGGACCATGAGTGGCGCAACAAAACATAAAAAATGAAATAAAGGGGTCAACGAGAAACAGATGTTGAAATGACATCTTTAGCGACAGCGTGAATCTACTCATAGGGCTTAAAAACTTTAGGTCCTGAAATAACAGGTTGGAAAATACTTGATTATTAAACAAGGTTCTTAAACTTAGAAGTGTCTAGTTCAGATCCATGGGAAAGGGAAGAGCAATTATGCTCTGTTTGTTTGTTCTGGTGTGTTCGTTTGAACTTGATTTTTTCTGCGTATTAGATAACACCACCCCTGGAATTAGTGTGTTTTCCAGGTAAAATAAAGTTTTGTACCTTCGGAATATTGAGTGGTGAAATCAAGTTTCTAACTCTCGAATAAGTGTTCTTGTTCCCTATGTGTTTATGGCCAAAAGAAAATATATTCCTAGACCATAACGCGGGTAGCAAGTAAAAGATGGAATATTCAAGTTCTTTTATTGAACAAAATATGATGACAATGAAAGTAACGATTTGATGTGTACACAGCCTAACAAACGTCATTCAAGTTCAAGCACTCAACGCTAGGTAGAGAATACGTCGGCTACGATTGTTTGACAGATCTAATTTCAGTATGAGTGTCAATCGTGTCAATTATTAACAATTGCCTGGTGTGTGTATTGTTTTTGTAGAAAGTGTAAATTAACCCAAATGCCCGAATAAATTCGGACACAATGGCAACAAAGCAAGTTGCAAATATGAAAAATGAACATCAGACTCCGCACTCACCCGTCAACGATCAGCATATTTTTCACACAGAGAAATGGCAACGTTTTTCGGACTGGCTCCATTGCATCTGTGTTGTGAACTTCGATTTGGAATTGGGTAAGTGAATTGTCGTATTTTGTGTGAGAAAAAAACGGCAAAGAATTTGTAAACGTAGCGCCTTGTTGTAATCGAATGTCTTCTCATTTACATGTTCTATAGGACAAGCGATGGAGGTAAAGTTATTTGCGTCATTACGATCGTTATTAATCCAATTTAACAAAAATGTTGCGAATTGTTCGTAGGCCATTTATCCACCACACGTCAAGCTGGGCGAACAGGAAAAAACCAACATATGCTATCTGGCGTTTCCCGATTCCAATTCCGGTTGCATGGGCGATACTCTGTTCCATGTCCGGCTACGAGTGGCTCCAGCAACGGAAAATACATTGTTGAAACCGCAACACATACGTTTCAACAATCAATGCATTCCGGTACAACGAGCTGACGCGGGACATTATTGGGGCTTCGTTTATTTCCGTCAGATCAAGGACACTCGCCTTCCACGTGGATATTTTCAAAAGGTTCGTTTTACCGTCAACTGACCAATTCCGCTGTCACAACGAACTGACATTCGATTTTCAGAGCATAGTCCTGCTAACCCGACTACCATTTGTCAATTTGTATTACGAAATCTGCTCGCTGATAGCTCCACAGTACTTCGATGACGGTGAACTCGTTTTAGAGTCTGCTTGTGATAATATCTGTCATTGGCCCGCATTGGCGGCGGGCGAATCGCTGACATTGCATTTATTAGGAACGATTTTTCAAACGGTCATACCGAAAGTGAATAGCAAATCGAATGGCAATGCTCAAACGAACAGCGAATCGATCGGTACACAACTGTTGGACAATTCGATAAATCAATTGCCGCCGCAAGTGCTGTCTTCCGTACACGAAATCGACATATTTCGTAGCTTGAGTAGCGTTGTGACACACATCCATTTGCTGTGGGAATTGGTGTTAACCGGCGAACCGATTGTGGTCATGGGTTCGTCGCCTACCGATTGTTCGTTGATGGTACAGTCACTCATGAGGTACGTCAAACATTCAAGATTCAGATTCAGATTTCCACTGACCCCTGTCTCAATCAGTCTCATAGCTCCCATTGCCTACGCTGCCGAGAGTCGTCCATACTTTACGATTCATGACAGTGAATTCAAAGAATTTACACAACAAAATCAAGGTCCTCCACCCGTCATATTGGGCGTTACAAATCCATTTTTCGCGAAAACTCTTCAACACTGGCCGCATACCATTCGACTGATAGAGAGCGGCAGTAACCACAATACATCGTCAATCGGGCAAAATTTACGTAAAGTGAAAAGTTCGTCACGTTTGTTGGAACTGTCGCCTGGCGTTTACACGCAATACAAAGCCTTCCTACAAAAGGATAAGTCGGTCATCAAGAAGGTGATACTGGGCGTGAAAATGTCTCGACCGAGTGCAGTACAATCGTGTTTGTTGCGTCGCCACCTGTTGGAACTGACACAGAGCTTTATGATACCGTTGGAACGATATATGGCGTCGTTGATGCCGCTGCAAAAGGATATTTCACCGTTCAAAGCGGCACCGACACCACATCAATTCAAGCAGGACGATTTTCTGGCAACGCTGGAAAATTCCGGCCCACAGCTGACGTCAAGCTTGAAGGGAGACTGGGTGGGGTTGTACAAACGATTTTTCCGGTCGCCGAACTTTAAAGGATGGTACGAGAATCGGTACATGGAATTGACACAGACCTTACAGGCGTTAGCAACGCAAGCTCTGTCGGATGCGGTAAGATTTCTGCTGTTTTTAGTCGTCAGAGTGGTCGAATGAAAATTTTGTTGTTTTAGAACCTCAACAAATGGGTGGAAGGGAAGCATGAGGTGGAAATTGTCGACATGATTCTAAAACTGCAACAAAAGCTCAAGATTTGCAACGACAATTTCGATCAGCTCAGTCCAACGACATCAACGAACAATAATACGAAGGAGCAATTGCTCAAGCATTTAGAAGATATGAAACGTTTGTTGCCTGATGACCTGAAAACTATACTGAGCAACACATGATGGTTGGCTGACGGACGGCAGAGATGAGCAGTTAGGTAGGAAATTAATTGAAAATTTTTGTAATTTGTATGGGATAACGCTCCTCCGAGTTTTTATTTTGTTAGATGAAATCGAGATTTTTTTCGCCGTTTGTAGTGATCGGTTGACGAATTGAAATGAAACGTTTTGTGTCGCTCATTCCGATTCCGAATCGACCACCAAACACAATTATACTCAGATACGGTAGTGTCAACCAGAATGTTTTATCGACCATGATTTGCGCCTAAGATCAGCAGACTTTGTTGTGACACCCATTTTAGAACAGCTTGCCAGGGCTCGCAATTCTCGAGTTAATTTTGACAACGAAAAACTGGACCTTCGGGTGCCCTTGAACACAAAATGATTTTGTTCTGCAACACCATACGAAATATTCACGAAAAAAATCACGGGTTCCCATCCATTCTCACTGGTCGATTAGAACCTTTGAATAAGTAGAAATTTGCATGCACCGTCGCCTAATTAGGGTTTGAATGAATTTCCCGTGCTCTTCACTCCGTTTACTCACCGCTTTCAGAACATTGAAGTTGCTCTCTCTTTCCATTGATGTGAAGCATAGTGAAGCGCGGATTACTCATCGTTTACGCTATAACAATGGATAGAGGGAAAAGTTTTCATTGTTATTTTGAAAACGACGAGCAAAACGGAGAGAACTTAAGAACTTTAGTTGTCGAAAATAGAGGAGAGGAGAGGAACCACCCTACTTTTAATCATGGGAGATGGTAGATGAATCATATGAATGTCCCTGGAAAATGAAGTCATTTTTCGTACAAAAGTGACGTCGTTTTCCAGGGAGATTCATCTCCCATAATTGAAAATATGGACCCAGTCCGTTTAAAAACCGTTTACGCGACAACAATGAAGAGACAGAGAGAATTTAATTTTCAATGTTTTGAAAACAGTGAATAAACGGAGTGAAGTGCCATGTGTGCTTTAAATGTTTTTGAGTTGTAACACGGAGCCGAAGTTTCGGTTGAATTTAAGTGCTGCGCCATATTTCGTTTAGTGCAGCGCTAACCATTTCGTTTAGGTCAACACTTTCCATTTCCCGTAGAATTGATGGGATGTTGCATGAATGTTGAAAACGTACTACCCTACAACACATAACAAAATTAGTGCAAAATAGATGCGAGACTCTGAGATAGTAAAACGTATGAAATTCTCTCACAAAATCGTATTGCTCTTTTGCACTAATTTTGTTACGTGTTGTAGGCAGAGTATTTCATCACTGCAGAAATTCAATTGGAATCGTAAAGTGCTACTCTACACTGAAGTGAACTTGCGCTGCACTAGAATTCACCTAAAACTTTGGTTCAATGTGTTCTTGCGGATTTGCGCTACCTTTAGTGGTTTATACACTTTGGAACAGAACGGTACAATATCTGCATATTTTTTGGTCATTCTTTGGAAACATTCTCTCCGATAGACTTTTTAGTTAACCGTCAAGGTCCAGTCTTTTTCTGCTATGTTTGATATATGTTTGATGCTGCAAATGATAAATCATTCAGTAGACGAATTGGGTAAGTAATTCTGTCTATAAATGGCAAACGACTTTAGTTGTAAGACCACACATTGAACTGAAAATTTCTAATAAGTCGATTGATTGAACAGATTCTAAGCAAATCAATGGAAAGTAAAATTTGTAATATTAATGCCCTTGATCCCTAACCTAATTTATGATTAAGAGAGAACAATTTATTTTAACAATCGTTGATTGGACAAATATATTTTTTTCATAAACGAAAGTGTTCAATTATTTCCTTATATAAGCACCAAGTAAAGCCGTCTTTTAGTCAATTTCTTTCACCGTTCATTGAAGCAAGTATTGATTGTGTGGAAAGTTATTCTTAACTCAGAACACGTACATTGTTTCAAATATCCTGATAAAAACGAAGTGGATGCTAGTGGACTCGATGTTTCACAATTTCGCCACAGCCAATGTAAGTTAGGTATTGGCTTTTTGGTTACATGATGAAAGGGCTAGGTCAAAAGGTTTCCTCACAGTTTTTTTTATCATGTAGATAACGTAGATAAGAAAAATAGCATTTTTCTCGTTACATACTTTATGGAGTTGCTCATAAGGGCAAGGTTTAAACCTACACCAAATTGAAGGTATTGGGACCAAATGAAGAATGCAACTGAGAAATATAATTTCAAAAAATTGACTTGCCAGGCAAGCGGTACGTGTCAACTAAAGTTTAACTATACTTTTCAATTCCACTCTTCATTTGACTCCAATATCTTCATTTTGACACCAATTTGGAATATTCTACGATGTGTGAAGGCTGAGATACACACTAGTATTACTCTTAAGGGCCCTTTTCGGACTCAAATTTAAAATTCGTAGAGCAAATGCATTTTGTAATGGGAAATGTGATAATTTGGCACCGACTGAACGTCTTTTTTGATTGACGCCATACAGCGAGACACCTGATTCATGAATCATGTACACAATTGGCTTTTAATCACCATATCAAAACATAAAAACGATTATAATACTGACCCGACATACTGAAAATGGAATACATTATGCAGAGAGTTCACTGCCACCTTCTTCTTCTTCTTCTTTTTCAGCCATTGTATATCCACTGCTGGATGTAGGCCTCCCCTTCGTCCTTCCATTTTGAACGGTCTGTTGCAACTTGCTGCCAATTTGTTCCTACTGCTCTCTTGATGCTATTCGTCCAACGTTCTGGTGGTATTCCCATAGGTCGGGTTGTTGGTGGTCTCCAGTTCATGATCGATTCTGTCCAACGTTCATCCGTCATTCTTGCAATATGACCTGCCCAATTCCACTTTAGAGGCGCTATCCTTTCCATGACATCGACGATTCTTGTCTGTTGTCGGATCCATTCGTTTGTCATTTTGTCTCTGAGCGAAATTCCCAACATACTTCGTTCCATGGCCCTTTGAGCAACCCTCAGCTTGTTTTCTGATGCTTTCGTTAATGTCAACGTTTCCGCTCCATATGTTAGGACTGGGAGGACACACGAATCGAACACTTTCCGTTTCAAGCTGTTATTCATCTTGCTCTTGAAGATTAGCCTGAGTTTACCTGAGTTTACCTGAGTTTACCCAACCTAGACCAATTCTTCGCTTCACTTCGGCAGTTTGATTGTCCAATCCCAATTTCAGCTTGTGACCAAGGTATCCGTAACTATCGACTCTTTCAATCACTGTGTCTCCAATTTTAATTTCTCTGTCGTCGTCGATGTTCGTCATGACCTTCGTTTTCGTTAGGTTCATCTTTAAACCCACTTTGCTCGGTTCTTCGTTCAACTGCTGTAGCATTGTTTGTGCTTGATCCAGATCAACTGCTATAAGGACAATGTCGTCTGCAAAACGGAGGTGACCGCCGTTCACGTTCATTCCCATCTTACTCCAATCCAATTTCTTAAAAACACTTTCGAGGACTGATGTAAATAACTTCGGAGAGATGATGAAAAATGGAAAATCTCCCGGTGAAGATGGTTTACCTATTGAAACCATAAAATTGGGTGGTGACACGTTGTTAAGTGCAATATCGGCTCTGTTCAATAAGTGTCTGGAATTGGAGAAAATACCAAAGGCATGGGAAAATGCAGTGATTGTATTGCTGCACAAAAAAGGCGACATTACAAAGCTAGAGAACTACCGACCGATCAGTCTCCTATCGATACTCTATAAGCTGTTCATGAAGATCATTGCAAAGAGGAACACGAAGAAGTTAGACTTCTATCAACCAGTCGAACAAGCTGGATTTCGAGCCGGCTTCAGTACAAACGATCATTTACAGACGATGAGAATGCTTATTGAGAAATGCAAATTGGAATTGTCTTGATATTCATAGACTACAAAAAAGCTTTCGATTCAGTGGAGACATGGTCGATATTGGACTCATTGAACGAATGCAGAGTGGACTCGAGGTACTCTAATACAATTCGATATGTGCACAGAGAAAAAAGTCGGATTAAATGTTTAATCTACGGAAAGATTACGAATATTTTAAATATTTTGAAAGATTTCGTTTCAATCTTTTTTCAAAGATTACAAAAATTAAATCTTTCGATAGATTGCGTTTCGGGTTAAAATGGCTAAAATTGATAGTAGCAATAATATTTTCCATACGCTTATGATACTTTTCAATAGTTTTGCCAGGCTCAACTTCCTTATCGTTGCTCATACAGATTTATGATAATAGTTAATTAAATAATTGGAAAAATGAAAAAAAAAAATGTTGCCTTCGATTAGGATTTGAACTCGTTTACTATGATGGTTACCTCAGTTGGTACAAAGATTTCATTCAGAAGATTATTTTTTAATCTTTGAAAGAGTAAAATCTCCGCAACAACGGTTCGAAAATAATCTTGCTAAGATTATGAACCCAATAGCTCAGTGGTAAAGTACAGGACTGGAGATACGGAGATACCTAGGTGAACGAGTTCAAATCCTGATCATAGTAAGTAAAAAAAAAACATTTAATTTCAATTAAACAAATAAAATTTCCAATTTCAGAATAAATAAAACAAATAAGTCTGACTCCAATATTCAAATAAATTTTGGAAAAAAAAAATTTAATTTCAAAATAAAAAAAATTGAAATCTCTTGGAAGATTTCGATCTAATCCATCGACAGATTATTTTCGAAAGATTAAATGCAAGTAATCTTTGGAAAAATTAGATTTCAATCCAAAAATAAATTTGGTCCTATATGTAATCCGAAAAAGATTTAAATCTAATCCAGGATTTTTGTCTGTGTGTACGAAAATGCCACGTCGTGTGTAAGACTTGGTGAGAACACAGATAATTTCAAAATCGGTCGAGGTGTAAGACAAGGAGACACTGCCACCTGGTGAGCTTTTATTGCCTGTACTTAATTTTTAATCTTCATCATCGCCTCCAAAAAGATCATTTTCCAAGTTCTCTAACGGCGTTGATAAATGTACCGAAAATCTCAACGGTGGAATTTGAAAGACTCCCAACAATATCGATAGGATAACCAACAATATCACCGACGTCGATAGGAGCAGGAGCACCAAGGACACCGGTGGACTAAAATTATTTGAAATTAGGCACACTCTGTACCAGTAGTCAAAATCTTGCCAAACTTACGAAAAAGAGCACAACTGAAAATATGAAGATGAACGACAAGTACTTCATTTTGCACAAAATAGATTTTCACTGAAACGATCGAATCGCACTGATAAAACGTTGAGCTTTTGTTGGTTTTTTATACCAAAAATGTGTGCGAATTCTAATAAAAAATTGCTACAACGCAAACAATCGTTTTCGCTTTTGTGTACATTGAACACACCTGATCAAATAGTTTAGATAGGACAGCTTGTGTAAATGCAAACTTACTAGTACGGTTGCAACGTGATGATCGACGCACTAAAAAAATGTGGCTTTTACCTTAAATAATTCTTATCTCGTCAAGGTTATTCGGAAAATGGCTCCGAGAGTCTGTGACGAATTAGTTTTTAATTACTGTTTTTTAGCTGCTATCTTTAAAAATTTCCTGTTGACGTTCTTATTCCCTCTTTGGCTGGGGAAGTGGGGAATTGAAGTAATATTTATTTAGAGTGTGGCTCGGAACAAGTCAGGTCGACTGAATTACAATCAGATTACAATTTGATTAGAACTAAGCCTGAATTGACCTGAACCTGAACTGAACCTTGAATTGACCATCTGACCCGAATTTACCTGACATCTGAAAGTCAGTAAAAATTCAGGGAATCCGGTCAGATTTCAGGTATATCTTGTTTTTTTAGGTATAAATGAATTAGTGAAATCTGACCTAATTTACCTGAACTTCAGCTAATTATAAGATTTCATATAAATTCAGGTGAGATCAGTTCAGTGTTCAGATTCAAATATTCTCAGGTCGATCTGAAATTTTGGTTCAGATCAAGGAATACTTGACCTGTCCTGAGTCTTAAGAATGAATTTGCCAAGGTATCGCACAACTTAGATTCAAGCTGCATCCGATCGAATGATCGATGGCTCTATAGAATCGTTAGTCTCCCCTGACAATTTTGGGGAACAACTTTTTTTCCGGTTGTCTTTTTATTTTTGGCAGTAGAGTTGTAAAAGTGAGCTGTGTCACATGTTGAATAATATTTATTTGTGAACTAAAAGTTGAATTATTTCGCCAATAAAGAGACGATTTATTTGGAAGTGTGCAGGTTTGTAGTGCTTAGAAAGACGCTGCGATACATACCCAAAAAAGGTCGAAAGGTCCGTGTGTGTAAGCGCTAGACATTGAAAATCAGTATATGGTTTTCGGTTTCGGAATCTCTTGGACAGCAGCGACCAAACAAGTTTGACAATGGATAGTAGAGAGTAGTCCACCAGGAGTCCAACGATACTACGGATGCCGTTGGCCGTCGCTGTCCAAGATTGTGACAAGAAATTGAGAAAATTTAACTACGTCGGAGAACTTCTAAGGGTTCCTCTGCCGCCATAAAGCCACTAAAAAACAAAAACCTATTAGACCTCGTTACTACGGGTCTCTACTTTCCAACGATACCAAACACGCGTGGGTAGAGACTCGACGAATGTATTTTTTATTAGTAAATGTGACACACAGTAAGTCGATGTGAAAAATAATTATGGAGGAAATAAATGCCATCAAATTCATTCCAACAGTCTTAAGGCCAGTTCATACTCGCATAGATTTTTGCGATATATGCGACCATGAACTGGCCTTAATCCAGGCGTCCCACTAAATTTTGCCTTGTCCGAAATTCGGACATTTCGGACAATTCATAAAAATTTCGGACATTTTCTGCAAAAATTTCGGACATTTTTTTTCTAATTTTCACTAAAGTTACGCATTAGAAAAAGTCTGTAAGTCATTTAAGCCAACGCACTGCTCTTAGCATGAACACTACTTTGACAAATGTCCAATTTGGAGGCATTTGTGATGAGAGCTACCGCTTAAGAATGATTGTATTGCATGTTTTAACTCATACAATGAAAGCAAGTCATCTATATTTACGAAAGAAACGCAGTGCTTACTGTGACTTCGTCAGCCTCCAATCATTTCTTATGTTCATGCTAGGAGCAGTGCGTTGTTTAAGCCCATTCCACCAACAAATTCTAAGGCTTTATATGAGATGAGAGATGAGATTTTTTTTAAAAGTATACTTTGACATGACCTGTAGCTGTACTGATCATAAACCTGAATAGAGGGCTTGAAACCTTCACGAAAAGATAGTGTTAAAGATGTAGGTTAACTAATGCATCTCACCGGAAAGGTGAAAGGCTGAATACAGTCGCGGAAGAATAATATCTGACATGTTTCTGAGGTAAGGGTTTGTAATAGATCCTATATAAATTTCGTCTAACAAACGAAAATCTAGATTTGGTATTTTAGTATAAAAATTCAGAAAACAGAAATCCAGATCTTCATTGTCAAACGAAATTCTTGTGAATTCAATTACAAACCACAACTCCCGAATCAGAAACATGTCGTATTTCAACCTTACGAGACTGTATGTTTAAATAAAACCAGGTTGAATACGGGTCAGGCTTCTTTCCGTTCCTCAAATTTTGGACAAATGCTGAGAAAATCATTTTCCTCGCATAGAATAATTTCCTCAAATATGTGGTTTTTAGTCAATACACTTCCTTCGTTGACCTACATCATTTGCATGTATTTCATCGAAGGATGGAAGAAATAATGATCACAAGCAAGGTTAAAATTTTGATTCTTTTTCCAGAATTTCCATGCGCCACAGGTGAATCTTGTAATTAGATTCCATTAAACCTGTTGGAATTTTTGTCTACTTTTCCTACTATTACTTCAAAAATTCGATCATATTCTTGCTTCTATTCGAAATTTTTTAATGTCGACTATACTGAAAAAATGCTTAAAAAAGATATTGGAGTCAGCCAAGATGTGACGCAGGAAACTCTTAACGTGGCTGTCTTTTAGAGCTACAGCTATTTTCTAACATATCGAAGGAAGAATTGTAACATTATGCCCGAGTACCATAATCAGAAAAACAAGAAATTTTTAGCCCCGTACGAAGTACGAAGGGGCTTATAGGATTACGATGCCGTGTGTAATTGATGGAATTCGAAGCAGACGGTAAGGGCAAAGTGTTTGCCTATGTTCATAGATGACGAATCCGCAATAAAAATTTGGGCCGTCTGTCCGTCTGTCCGTCTGTCCGTCACGTCGATATCTTGAGTAAATCAAATCCGATTTCAAAAATTTTTTTTTTCCCTGAAAGATAGTCAAAATAGTGAGGCTAAGTTCGAAGATGGGCATATTCGGGTCGGCCCTTCGTGAGTTAGGACCACCTAAGTGATTTAAGGTCTTTTGGTGATATTTATGGCAAAGTAAACGATGGAAATGTAAATGACACGGCAAATGATAGGTATTGTCAATACCAATCCAGGAAAAAAAAGTTTTTTAAAATCGGGTGAGTGGACCGTGAGTTAGGGCCTTAGAAGTGAAAAGCTACTAGGGCCCTATGTGTATTTTACATAGAACTCAAGTAAATTTAATCCGTTTTTCGTAATTTTTGTTTCATTTGGAAGGTAATCGAACGCCAAATAGAAAGTTGTTGAAAAAAAAATTAAATTTGGGTCCTTGGACTAAGGCCACTACTAAGGCCCTATGTGTATTTTACATTTCGAGTAAATTTCATTCGTTTTTCGTAATTTTTGTGTCATTTGGAAGGTAATCAAAGGCCGAATAGAAAGTTGTTGAAAAAAAAATTAAATTTGGGTCCTCGGACTAAGGCCGCTACTAGGGCCCTATGCGTATTTTACATACAACTCGAGTAAATTTCATCCGTTTTTCGTAATTTTTGTTTCATTTGGAAGGTAATCAAAGGCCGAATAGAATGTTGTTGAAAAAAAATTAAATTTGGGTCCTCGGACTAAGGCCGCTACTAGGGCCCTATGCGTATTTTACATACAACTCGAGTAAATTTCATCAGTTTTTCGTAATTTTTGTTTCATTTGAAAGATAATCGAACACCGAATAGAATGTTATTGAAAAAAAATTAAATTTGGGTCCTCGGACTAAGGCCGCTACTAGGGCCCTATGTGTATTTTACATATAACTCGAGCAAATATCATCCTTTTTTCGTATTTTTTGTTTCATTTGGAAGATAATCAAAGGCCGAATAGAATGTAGTTGAAAAAAAAAATTGGATCCTCGGACTGAGGCCGATACTAGGCCCTATGTGTATTTATACTCAATAAATTAAAATTTTAGGGCTATTTGAAATTTTTGTTTTATTTGAAAGGAACGTCGTACGGGGCTTCGTAATTGCGCTATGCGCAATTTCTAAGATGTACACATTACATAATAATTTTACTTTAACAACTTTAACCGGCGCATAGGCTTACGGTCAAAGTAGGGTGACAGACGCACTAGGGTCACGTACGCAATAGATATACGGGTTTGTACGGGGCTCAGTCGCAGCAAACGCTCCGACTGTTCTGATGGCTCGTTTTTTTTGAGGAAATGCTTCTTTGAATGAAAACCAGGTCTAGAAAATTAGCTGAATTAGCTGAGTTAGTTATCGTGTTCCATAGGAAAAGAAACAATGAGCATATCGGTTTTTCGAGAACTACTCCCAGACCATTGAGCTGATAACGCCCATTTAAAAACTTGACCTGAGGAATTCAGTTCTCCTTCGAACAAAACGTTTTTGAAAATCGATTTAGATTTACTCAAGTTAAAAAAATATTACACATTTAACGTTTCATATTTAACGTCATATTTCCACATAATTTTCAATTATAGTGATCGCGGTACCTATACACATTTTCCGGTATTTTCTGCCATAAAGACCCATATGACTTACAGTCAACTGAATAAAAATTTAGGGACAAAGTATTGATAGACTGAAAGTTTAATTAAAAATTCCGTGAAGTGCAATTTTTTTGAAAATGAGACTTTTATAAGTTTATATATTTAATTTTGGTCAGGTCTTGAAGAATATTTCGGACATTTCGGACAATTTCGGACAAATGTGTAAAATTTCGGACATTTCGGACAAGTGGGACGCCTGCCTTAATCCTCTTTCTTAGCATTGAACGTGATAATATCAATCTAAAATAGTAAATTACTTTTCAAATTGGGCCCTGAAACGACTCTTCGTAGCCAATGCAAACAGTAGATAGCTAAAACTTAGTTCCAATGCTCAATTTGAAGAGTAATTTACTATTTTATCACGTTCAATACGAAGAAAGAAGATTGAGACTGTCGGAATGAATTTTGTGGCATTTTATTTCCTCCATAATTATTCTTCACATCGACGTACGCTTCAAGAATTTCGAGAATTTTAAGAGTTTCGAGAATTTCGAGAACTTTTTAGAATCTTTTTCCCGAAAATATGGACTACATTCTGTTCTTCCATCGATTGACATGACGATCCCGGCCCTGGACATGTAAGAAAAGTGCCCGATCTTAATTTCACGGTATATTTATTATTGTAAATTGATCCAACTCAAGACATCCTAAAAACCTCAACTCGTAGCATCGTCACAAAAAAAATGAATAGAAAAAGTCTTTGTAAACAAACATCCCTGACAGAACTAATGCAACGGCGACGACAATCTGGCTGACTGGTGTGTGGAAGATTGATTCTCGTAACGAAATTCCACCTGCTTCTGCAGCTGTTCTTGCAAGGCCAACAGTTCACGCGTCCGCTGGTATATCGGATCTTGAGCTCGCATACTGGGATTCCAACGACAGAACAATCCCTTCCACAGACGAATGTGACGCATACTGGCCACTGGTTTCAGTACGGTCTGGATGCATTGATTTCGACCGCCGTACAATGGATTTCGATACTGTTCCGGGAATGCATTTGTGAAGCTCCATAGCGACACGGTTTTGTGTTTTAGATCTGGTGGAAGATCAAAGTCAAAAGTGGGAATTTCGGGATCCTCAACCAACCATTTTACCTTCTTGTACCCGTTCCCGTTCCGTGTTACATAGAAACGTTCCGAATCGACACGAATACAGGTGATCCAAAATGGTAATGAGAAAATGTTCGTTGAATTCCAGTGCGTGCGGAAATTGTTTGCTCACTTGCCACACACAGTCCAAGAACTGTAAAAATACTGGCGACCGGTCGGCGTCCGAATGATGATTGTCACCGTGGCCGATTCGTTGTTGGAATTTGTGACCGAAGCTCAACCATTCCTTTTCGATGAGAACTTCGAAACCTTTCATCGTTCGATAGTACGGATCCAACAGAAGCATCGCCAAAGCGGTCAGCTGTGCTGTTCGATCCCAACCATCCGAACAGTGAACGACCACCGATGTGCTCATAATTTCTATCTGAAATTTTAGATTAGTCAATGGAAGGTGTTATATCGAACGATTATCGGACTCACCTTATCAACTATTCGCACCGCTCCAGCCAACACACATTTGATGTGCTTCAGCCACAGCGTACTTTCGACAGCTGAAAGCCACTTCTGGTCGTCATTTGCTGGGAAGCAGATCTCTTTCAACTTCCGTAGACTCTCTCGCATCACATGAATGTTGTGAATGTCTAAGAAAATTATTTCCACATTTTGATATGTCAGTTCGGATTCATAGCCACCGCCTTTCGCCTTGTTTGCGACCGCATTAGCGCTCGGTCTTGCATCCATAATCGATAGTTTGTGGGATTGAGCATTGGCTTCCATTATTGAATTGATGTAATGTTCGTCTTCGGGACTTCTCTTGCCACCAACCTAATTCGATTGGTCGGTTATAATTTGCGAGGCTTTTTCGTCAGGACGAGTCGATGTCTTTTAGGTGTTAAGACACAACGGGTCCAAATAATTGAATATACTCACCCCAACCAAAGGTTGCGAACATCTTGTGATTGTGGCTAATGATTTCGGGTGAATCCAGGACAGAACAGGTAACCGATTTCGCGATCTGAACAGACAGGCCTGTTTCAACAAATCATCCGATGTTGACTTGGGAACGGCCCAAACGGCTGGATAGCTGTCACAAACGCCATAACTTTCATTTATGCGAGTTATTCGCCAAGTGTCGTTGTTCACGCCCTGTTTTGGAGTCGAAATGAAATTATTTCATCTATCGCCACACAGTCATCGATAAGGAGCACTACGAATAATCATACCATCCGTCTTAATTCAGCCACTGGTTCGTAGACACTCCAACCATCTTCGGCAAATGTTTCCGTGTACGAGAAAGCAAACAGTTTTTCGTTGTAAGCCAGCGGGAACGCGTACATGTGTAGCTTTTCAAACACCGTTCGTCTGGAGTGATTTTCCTGCTTGTGAGCGAACCGCAAATTTCGCATATCCTTGCAGAATATGTCGATGCCGTAGGAATTTTCGCCTCTAGAACTCGCTCCGCCTACCTTTTCTACACGCGAAACAACACCCAACGGAACATCGACGACAACAAGCGGATCCTTTTCGGTGGCCGGTTGTGATCGAAAATGAAGTCGATAATTTGTAATTGTTAAAATGCCTCGGGATGGGCCACTGTACGGACAGATGTAGGTGCATTCGTTTTTAACATCTTGGCATTTCTCCCCGGCAAGATATGTAAATGTGACTGAAGTGTCATTGGGAACCTGTGCGACAGAATCGGTCAATTAGTGAAATGAATTTCGATTTGGATTCGATGGGTTGGGCAACTAACGTGACCAACAGACTTATGTGCGGCGTTCAACTTGTCTTATTGGAATGTTTTCCATTCACTAAAGGAATTTTAATTTTCAAGACAAGTAAAAAGTATCGCCGCCCAAAAGTCGAACTGCCGTGACACCTACCATTGTGTCCACACCGTGCTTTGAATTTAATGAATTCGATTTAGAATCGGAATCGACGGAATTTGAGCTTGCATGTTGTTTCAGTGAATTGTAGTCCATGTTTACGCGTTCCGTATAGTTAATCTTTGGTCCATACAACAGTAGAATGCGGATTGAATACGGTGAGTCTTACGTCAAAGTAATTAAAATGATCGAAATGTTTGGAATAATAAATTTTGGTCGAATAACAACTATAAACATTCCAAAACACGGGTGTTCCGAATAAAAATAAAATATTATTCACACATATCGCTCGCTAATCAGTCAAAAGAAAAATTTCGACAATAAAAACAGTGCTGCCAGCTGGTTGCACAATCAGCCTTGACTCACACTGTTGTTCGAAGTACTAGCTATTTTATTAAAAATAATTTTCAGTTATTTAACGTAAAATTTGAAAATGATAACTAAGTTTGACTGCAGAAACTACTGCAATCTCGCTATTTATCGGCAGCCAAAAACTATACACTGGCACTCAGGCAGTCTAAAAATGGCAGAGTCACTGTAAACACATGCAAACAATAAAAATTTTCTTCAGAAATTGCGAGAATCGTTTGATTTCTCAGGTCGCTGTCATAATAACAACTCTTATCACTCTTCAATCACGCGGGTCTCGTGTAAGAATCACTCCATCCAATGCACTTCGAGCAGTTACTCTAAATAGGGTAATGAAACTTGACGGTGTATCTCACAACTGCAAAAAAGCAGTTTCATAACACATTTATATAAGACTTTCGCATGATCTCATCACAGTGCGATTGAATGAACTTTGATTAAATATATGGAGGTCCATTCGATTTTTTTTTTGGATATTTGTTTGATATTCAACCGGACCATTTGGTGCCACGGAGACCACGTCACCTACGGCTACAGATAGAGTGACGGAGAACTGATTGAAATAATACTTCTCGTTAAAGCTAAGAAATTTCGATTTTCGGAAGGCCGTCTACGTCAAGTGAAATAATTTCTAATAATTTCTAATTAGTCTTGATCCGGATCATGTCCGCTACGAATAACAAAAAAGGAAATTTTTTAAAACGATCAGTGCCAAGGCTGTATACTTTGGGGAGATCAGTGCGAGCTCTTATTACTGTTCAAATATTGCACCCGATTAAACAGTGCTTTAAATGAAAATGTTCAAACACAGATGTTGTCATCCTTCAATCGTTGAGAATGTAGAATTTAGAATTTCGCTTTTCCACTTATTCATGATTTTTTTAAGACTCGGAACAGGTCGATTATGACCTGAAACTTCAACCTGAAAAGATTCAGGTCATGTTTGTTCGGGTTTCTCATTGAAATTACCTGAACCTAACCTGACCTGATTTACCGTTGACCTGACATAACCTGAACCAAAAGTCAGCAGTACTGGAATGGCTCGAAAAAGCCCATCGGGGGCTCCATGTAACTGAATTTAAAAAGGCCCACAAATTAAAAATTCTCAAACAAAAATCCAAAAGGCCCATCGGGAATCCCCCGAATTCACCGTATGGCCAGTCCGGGCCTGAAAATCAGATACTCGGAAAACCTGCCAAGGTATTATTTTTCAAGTCCAATCAGACTTATTCAGGTCAGGTTAAAATTGAACCAATTAGGTTCAGATTTGGCTTCAAGGTTGAAAACAACCTTATTTTCTTGACGTTGGTGGAGCGAGGAGCGAGAATGTTAGTTTAATTCTGGAGAATGCTAGTAGCTTGTAGGGTATATGGAAAATATGGATTTCCGAAGAGAAGCGACAGTTAAAACCTGGAAAAACCCGTGAAAATTCGATCAGACAAATTCGTGTGATTATTGGAAGCAATGGAACCATTGGAAGCAAATTTATAGACATATTTAAAGTTACAGCGCCACCGTTCTATTCGAGAGTGACCCTCTGACTGGATATATGATTCCTAAAAAGTGTTAAAAGAGAGTAGGAAATTTTGACATACCCATCAAGATCAGTTAAATTAACTGGTTTTTCCACTGTTTTTACGCTCTTTTGACAACGTATAGAGTGTTATGATCAGAGCGAGAAAACCAGAGTCCATTTAATTATAACTTAACTTGGGGTACTTGTCGAAGTATTTGCTTCTCTTTTAGCATGTTATGATGTAAGTGAGAAGACCGAAGACCAGTTTATTGTAACTTACCTTGGGGTACTTGTTAAAATATTTCTTCCTCTTTCATCATTGTATTCTATATGTATACAACGCAACGTCAAGGCCATACGAATTGTCAAATTTCATCCATAGTGACATAATCTCATCAATATTATATGGGACTACAAATTGACAGATTGAACTATGAACTTATACGAACAACACTGACGCAATTCGAGCGGCCACCGCGGCCACCCTATTTTGATTGTCATTACTGTCATTATACTTCAAATGTTTAGACTGTCAAAATATTATCAAAAAAAATTAATTTTCTTTTCGCAAATTGTTGGTCTTATTGGTTCGCATTAAAACAAAATCGATTGGCTCTGCTGAAGTACGAAAATGTTGAAAAACATTTTAAGAACGAAAACCAAACCGAAATATGTTTTGTGCAACAACAACTGCTAAATTGTCACTCACAAAGAAACTCACTGAAAAAGGGATTGACACCACGACAAAATTGAATCAAAACAAAATTTTTAACGCAAATTCGTTGCGACCACAAAATCTTCGATCCTCGGCCAACCGGATTGACTGTCGGTAATTTTCAACTCGGAACGCCAAACCATCATCGCAAATGAGATCATCCGTTAGTTATATGCTGTCTCAATCTGCTGTCGATACAATTATGTCCAAACCAGATTACGAGCAAAACGCCCATCATCATGGCTCTGTGCTGGTTTTAGTTCGTGGCATTGGACCGTCAAAGCCGCGCTCTTTGCAAAAGGTGTTCGAGAGACTGCAGAAGGTGAACAATGTAAAAATCAATGGTAAGATGACACTTATTACTCGCACGACTATCTGTTGAACTGATTCCAAATTCCCATTGCAGACTCATCGGGTCAGGTGCGGGATATTTGGGTGAGATTCGTTCAAGAGCATCCGGTGGAGAATAATGACTGGGGAGATTTTCAAACCCATCGCAGACTGTTGGGTCTGTTGACCGTTGGTAAATTTGAGTCACAAACTGAACTGAATGAACTTTGCCGGGTGCACGAGTCGCTGAAAGTCAAATACAGCGACACTTTGTTCGATTCTCGGTCCTTCTTGTTTTTCGGTAGACGAAATAAAAAGTCGCTGGACAGTGGAAAGCTCATCACAGAAGTGAGTGACATCGAGCACAGTTCGCTGAGCAGTCATGGGAGTCATGGAAGTAGTAACAAAGAAAATAGTTCGTTAAGTAGCGACAATTCCACCAATGACGGTGACCGGAGGTCATTGGATGACGAGACAACAAAAAGACTGGATGAAGAATTCACAACTCCGTCCAATTTCAAAAGCCAAGCGTTTTTCTATCCGGAAAATGATCCGTGCGATAATCTCGAAACGTCGGTGGCTGAGTTCGTCAACTCATTGTTCTGGATCCTCGAATCGAAACGATTGGAGCGAACACGAGAGAAGATCGAAAAGGTGTCGCTGTTGTATGCACCGTTCGAGAAAAAGGACTTTGTTGGACTGGACCTGGATACGAGAAACAATCGGAAACGGTGTATGGGTCGGGCGACCAAAAATTTAGCTGATCTGACGCTTCAATCGGGACTTGTGTCGGAAAGTTTAACATTGTACCATACAGCATGCGAAACATTACGTGCCATAGGTGATTCGTTGTGGTTGGGAGCGGCATATGAGGGACTCTGTTCGGCTTCGTCAATACTCCTCTATCCAAACGTTCGTTACGCAACATCACTGCAACGAAACGCTAGTCTACAAGACTCCCCACAAAAGCTATCCAATCGGCCACTCAACCACGATAACATAGCCAAAGCAGCGCTCAGTAAAAAGAGTGGCTTAGTGATCCAATTGGAAAGTGACACTGTGGTGAAAAGCAGCAGCTCTTCATCGACATCGTCGTCCACATCGTCCGTATCTTCAATACTCTCCACATCATCGTCCGGCTCACTGGCATCCGATAAGAAAGACACCCCGACGTCACCGTATCCGCCAAATGTTTTAATGCCCGACGACATTCCCGTCAAATATCGTGATGCGATCATCAACTACAGCAAGTATCGGCATGCCGGTATCATTGAGACTGAGGCTGCTCTGAAGGCGGCTCGAGTGTGCATCGAACAGAACCAAAATCTTGAGGTGGCGATTTTTCTGCAGAACGTGCTGTACATCAATTTGAATATGAGCGAACAGGAACGGGTGCAGCGATTCGAAACGCTGACGGAATTGTACCAACGAATCGGCTACCACAGGAAGGCTTCGTTTTGCCAACGGTTGGCGGCATGGCGTCATGTCGCCCAAAGCAATACGAATCCGGATTGGGGACAAAGCTATCAGTTGATGTTGGACAGCTTCCCCGGTCATCGTTTGTCCACCGATCCGATTGAGGTGTTACAGCAAGGATCTGGATGGCCGTGCTTACAGATCGATCTGCTGCAACAATTAATCGGTGCGGCTAGACGGTTGGGACAGTCCGCTTTAGCAACCAGACACATGACGTTTCTGTTGCAGACGATGTGGAAACATTTGACGCCCAACGAACAAAGGGAAATGGCATTGCAACTGCAGGTAACATTTTCGGTTTTCGATTTCCGTTTAGTTGGTTGTTAGATGCTAATGCCGCTTCGAGCTGCTTTCACTTGCTTTTCGTCGATGTGAGTCAAACGTTTGCTTCATTTGTAGAGTCTAAGCGCACAATGTGAAGGGTCGCCAGTTCCGTTAGTGCTCGACAATGGCACCGTAATACCACCAGCTAATCTCACTGATTTGCCGTATTGCGTTCACTTTCAAGTCCAAAATCTGCCGTCACATTTGCAACCACACAAAATTGCCGTGAATAAGGTGGACTGTGGACCGTTCCTTTTCACTCCGATTCATTTCAGTTCGATCGACCGTCGGACAAAGAAAAATGACAGTAAAATTGGTGAGTGTTGCGCGTGTTGCTTTCGATGAACCATTGTAATTCACATTCTCTCTTCGGTTACAGCATTCCAATGGGTTCAAAATGATCTGTGCGAAATACACTTGAAACTTACCAATCCACTTCCGTTTGAGCTACGAGTAGCTGATATGAGACTTTTAACGAACGGCGTTGTGTTCGAATCACTTCCCGAAACAGTGGTCCTACCAACATCAACGCCTACCGCAATCACTCTGCACGGCACACCAATCGAACACGGATCACTAGAAATACAAGGCTACAGCACCCATACGCTTGGCGTCAAGTCCAATTGTCGACTGAAGGCGATGACTGATCGAAAATTTCCGCCAAATTACACAATCGATGTTATACCAGCTCTGCCGAAATTGGCCATCGCAACGTCGTTACCACAAACAGCGACATTTAGCAGCATGGCACAGAGTGACTTTGTGATTATTTCCGCTGGAGTGACAGTATTCAACGGTGAAACTGCAGAGTGTACGATCACCCTGACAAATAGCAGCAAGGTTAGTGCATCTGCAGGCCCGAATATTCTAATAGTGAAATGTTTCTGAAGTCGATCGCAAGCTCGATTGTAATCCTCGCTTAATTCATACATAATGTTAGTAACATTTGACTCGAATCTCCTAGGTACCGATCGAGTATTTGGAAGAGTCCTTACACTCAACAGTGGAAGCGAAACTGCAAGGTCGCATTTTCCAATGGTCCAGTGCCGAAATACAGTCAAAACTTCCGATCCAACCGCATCAATCAATCGACTTCAAGGTAACCATTTACGGCGAGGCTGACTTTTTGGGACCGCTCACGAATGGAATCGGAGGTGCAGGATCTTCGCATTCATCAAATCACAATGCCGGAAGTCACGTTCATGACATTCAAAGTGTTAGCGGCGGTAATCTATCCGTATCGGGTCAAAATAGTCTGCCGAGCCGAATGAGTTCACCAGTGAACATCCATCGCAGAACCGAATTGACATCGAGTTTCCGGTCAACGCATTCGGGACATTCGTCTCTGGCGACAATTAGTTTGGGTGGTGTTGGCAGCAGTACCACTCGCCACATGGATGTGCAATTTCGGTTTCGGTATTCCGGTGGCGAAGGCTGTAAGGAAGGTTACTGCAGGCAGTGTGCAGTTTCGTTTAATTTAGAATTTTTGCCTAGTGCTCAGGTCACAAACTGGGATGTTTTGCCGGCGGAAATGTAAGACGTTTTGTCGTTCTCTTCACACAATTTCTGAATTTTCTTCCTTTCATCCATCCATGCAGACCATCTCAATTCTATCTGGTATTGGATGTGGTTAATCTAACAGCTCAGGAGATGTCGTTGAACTACACAACAAACAAAAGTATTCTCATCGAATCGAAGGAGAGCTGTCGTGTGCCCGTACCAGTGGAAAGGTGTCCGTTGGAAAGACTCTTAACGGAAAATACTCAAACCAATGATGCTCAATGTAAGTGTAGCATGTTCTGCCACCGGTAAATTTGAATGTGTGTTAATGAGAGCTTTGTTGTCTGTTCTTCCGCAGATAGTTTATTAAGTGGTGGCACTGACGTGGACATGACGGAACGCGCCTGTTCGGAGCATATCTCCGATCAAGTGAATCTGAAATGGACACTGACCGGAACGGAAACGAGTGGAAGGACATCGTTGCGAGGGATTTCACTGTCGGCGACGATGCTGGGATTAATAACAGTGGCGCCACTGCAATGGGGTGAGTGTTGGGGAATTGAAATTGTGACCAAGTTGGGAAGTAAATCTGAGAGAAACAAGACCCCCATCACATTGCGTTATAGGTCGTAGAGGAGATGGAGCTCACTTCCTGATGGGAGTTTAATTCCTTGAATTAAATCGCCTGATGAAACATATCAGCCCCTAGATTAACGAAATTCTATTCTGAACGAGAAATTCTTTCTTCCTTTCAGATATCTCCGTTGACGACAACCCGATTCCACCGCAGTCAGAGGTGAAATGTTCCGCCGGAACATCGGTGAAATTTGGCATAAAAATTTGCAACCTGTCACCATCACCTCTTGAAAATCTGACGCTAAAGATGCAATTCTATCAGGACTATCAGAACGGCGTGCTAAACTACAAACTGGAAACTCGCGTCATATTGTCCGGACCGGATAGGTATGTGTCGGTTTAGAATGATAACTCAGAACTGGTCGGGAATCCTTTGAATTGAACCTGAACATCAGGCTAGCCTGGAAGTGAATTAATGGGATTTGACTTACCCTGAAGTTTGGATATTGTAAGCAGTTCAGGCACCTAAGTGCAGATGCACCTGAACTGTTTATGATTTCCACGTTTCCAGTAGAGGTCAGATCAAATCTGGTTTAAGTCAAATCTGTGCAGACTGACCCGATTTCCAGGATTTTTCACTTTGGTCTGACCTGGTTCCGATCGCTTATGGAATTGATTGACTTGATTGATTCGACTTCTTTCTCCCATCCTCTGACAGAGTGACCATCGAATCGCTGAATCACAATACAGCGACGTCGCACGAATGTTCGGCTATTTTCCTGACACCAGGACGCTACAAGGCCGACATACAGTGCTGTTCGAAGCCGATTGGTGTGCATGGTGCTGCTAGTAAATTGAACGATTCGGACGTACAGGTGTGGAAGTATATTCCATCGATTGATATTACGGTAATGGAGTAATGGATCGGATACAATGGGCCGGTGATCTAGTATAATAGTTGTTCTTCGGTTTCTCCCTTCTTTTTTGTTTTCTTTTTTGATACTTTTTCTGGTTACGTTGGATAAAAATTCATTTTTCAAATGAGACAATTGTTAACAAGTCGTATACAATGTGGACTTGGACTGGGCGGTACAACGAGAAGTTTATAATAAATCCTTGTTTTGCATTTAAAGAAACAACAAGACGTTTTACAAAAGAAAAATTCAATTTATTTTTCGAATGGAACTGATTTCATTACAAAAAACGATTTCTTCTATTGGCCAGCACACATTCACCCATTCACACACACACTCCGGACACAAACAGCAGTCTCATTAAATTTACATCTAACACACCCGCTAACTTTACAACTCTTCCTTGCCCGGCTTGCTATCCTCATCATCATCCAAATCAACGTCCGACAAATCAATATCTTCCTCCTCCGGTAATTGACCGTCCTGACCATCCCACGGCGTATTTTTGTAGACCTTCGGCATTTCAGCGCCTTTAATCGGAGCGGTCTGTCCACGGCCATACGAAATGTCTCGCAAGAATTCGTTGATACCGTCCTTGGAGAACGAACCGCGCAGCGTTGTGTACTTCATTTTCTTAATGTTAACGGCAGCCATAGCAGGATACCCGAATCCGCCAATTTCCAGCGCATCTTCCACTTTCGATTGAGCTCCGCCTTCCATCCATAGCCAGCCCCATTGTCTCTTCTTGTATTTGTCGCCCAATTCGCGCAGAATGTCCAAGTATCTGTTACGGCATTTAGCATCACAGTCGAGAATGTGCGGAAGAACGGACACAATGCAAAGTGGTTTGGTTTCGCAGGCATCCTTGGCCACGTCTTCAGACGTTAATTCAACGATTTCGGGTGCCGGAATATTATCGGAATACTTGTCCAATGCCCACGTAACGATTTCTTGTGCAGTTCGTCCACCACTGTAGTCAGTGGCATCACCACGATCTTTGCGACCTCCATGGAAGAATTTAATTGTCGGATAACCTTGGACACCATACTCTTGTGCCTTTGCTTGATGAACGGTTGCATCCAGAGCACCCAATTTCACTTTTCCTTTCAGTTCGGTGGCAGCCTTTTCCCATTCGGGTGCCAAGTTCTTGCAATGTCCGCACCATGGAGCGAAGAATTCAACCAACCACACGTCTTCACTGTCCAACACCAATTTATCAAAGTTAGAATCGGTCAACTCAACCACATCATCTTTGTTTCCCTTGGTTCCGCTACCGGAACTCTTTCCACTACCACCGCTGCTTCCTCCATTCAACGCTGCCTTAACTTTGCTCTTCACTTCGGACAGAGCTGCATCAACAATTCCTTGGGCAGTTCTTTGACCATTGAAGTCTGACGGTGACCGTTTGTTGGCTCCGAATATTTTGATGGTCGGAAAACCTTGAACGCCGAACTGACCGCCCAATGACTTGTGTTGATCAGCATCGACAGAACCCACTTTGACAACGCCTTTCAGGGCAGCGGCTGCTTTTTTGTATTCCGGCACCAGTGATTTACAGTGGCCGCACCAAGGAGCAAAGAACTGAATAGTGCACAAAGAGACGTGAAAATAAGATCAAAATGACAAATAATTCCAGATGTTCACTTACTTCCACCACCCACACCTCATCGCTTTGTACAACAAGTCGATCGAAATTTGATGGAGTCAATTCAACTACGTCACCATTTGCGGGATAGAGCGCTAAAGTTTGCGTTATGCATAGCAGCGTTACGACTGAAACATTTTAAATTGATTGGATTATTGGATTAACGAAAAGGAAACAATTTTCCCGTCAAAGTCTAGGTACCTAACGGAACGATCATTTTTGTTGTGAAAAATGAAAACACTTAACCGGCGTAGGCAAAGAGCGATGCTACGTGTTCACTTTTCCGACTGATTGTTTTGAAACGAATTCTTTGTTTTAATACTAATCGGATTCGATAATACTATCTGATTGTTGGGAACCCACAAGTGTAACAAGTAGTTCGTTCTTCAGTGCCAAATTGTTAAATAAAAATGTTGTGCAAATTTAACACCGAAAACTGTTCTTATCGTTTGTGAAGAGCTGTCAAATTACTTGGTGCAATTTGATTGGTCCACATTATTCAGAATACGTTTAACAGCGACATTTCACGACCGTTCTAAGAAGTAATTCCAATGAATAGAGCGTGGAGATGCCACTTTTGTCGTAAAATTTAAGATGAGAATTTTTTGATTTCCTTTTCAAGACCGCTCTGTCCAACCACTCTGTCTCAATTCAGACACTGAAAATTAAATCTTCATATTCGATGAAAATGTCAATCAATCAGACGATAAACGTCCTGCCGTTCCTAAAAATCGTCACAAGAAATTTTAGTTTAATGTTTTATTCAAAGGTGGCAGCAGGATCGAAAGGTTTGAATATTTAAAAGAGTATCGTGATTAACGGCTAAAAACTCAGGTGTATTTTTGTGTCACAAAAAACATTCATTTGAGATTGTAATTTCATAAAAAATTGTGTAAGAGAACATCATGCATATCACTACCTGCCTTTGAGAAAATTTTTTTCGATTTTCTCAAATTTGAGACAATCAAGAAAATCTAAAATTATTGGAGGAAATTGATTTTTGTCATATTTTCTCGATTCTCTCGAAAAAAATAATTATCAAATGCAGGTAGCAGATCAACTATATCTGTGAACCAGGGCCTATTATTTGGGAATTAATTCCCAAAATTCCCAAATATTCACAAATATTCCCAAATATTCCCAAATATTCACAAAAATTTAAGACCAGGTAGACGTAGACTTAAATAAAATTTGAACGATTCAGTGGATATCATGCTTATAAAATTTGTGATACATAATAAAGTGTTTTAAGCCAGCGGCGTTGGAGGTACCCCAAAAAATGTATGTGTTATGGCACAGCCCTGCTACTAGCATGAACACTGAATTGACAAGTGTCAAATTTGGAGGCTTTAGTGATACGAGCTACCGCTTAGGATTATGTTTTAACTCATACAACAAAAACAAGTCATCTATCTGTATAACAGAAACGCAGTGCCTACTGTGATTTCATCAGCCTCATCGTTTAGGAATCAATATTGTTAATATTTGTGAATATTTGGGGATATTTGTGAATATTGGTGAATTTTGGGAATATTTGGGAATATTTGTGAATTTTGGGAATATTTGGGAATATTTGTGAATTTTGGGAATATTTGGGAATATTTGTGAATATTTGGGAATATTTGGGAATTTTGGGAATATTTGGGAATATTTGTGAATATTTGGGAATATTTGGGAATATTTGGGAATATTTGTGAATATTTGGGAATTTTTGGGAATATTTGTGAATTTTGAGAATATTTGGGAAGTAGACGAGGTGTAAAAGTTTTAACGATAGAAAATACCTGCTGTAATGCCACTGGTTTATTTCTAAGTCATTTGTGAACATCGAAAATAAACTTCTGATGGATGAGATTAAATGTCAATGGTATTTAAACACGATTTATAAAGCTTTATTGATAACAATACAAAATAGAAACCAAACATTTTGGGATAATATATTCAAAAGGAATTAATCCCCAAATATTCACAAAAATTCTCAAATATTCCCAAAATTCCCAAATATTCCCAAATATTCCCAAATATTCTCAAATATTCCCAAAATCGATTCCCAAATAATAGGCCCTGGTGAACGCTATTGGCTGTTTATCACGGAATTCTCAATGTGCTTTAAGACCGTGACCGTACTAGCACTCCCACAATTTGGTTCAAATCTTGATTGAAATTGGATAGAATTATGTTGTTACAGAAAAAATCAGTCCGAACCCTTAACTTGTTGCAGACGGCAAGCATATGACTAGTATTATTATCGGATCTATTACTTCTATCGATCAAAGTATTTTTAATCTGTTGATTTCAAATCTTGTACTTCAATTTATTAAACATGCATTTTACTGTATAAATGACCATATTACACTGATCTTGTCATTATTTTTGTCGTCGTTATCGATAACAGATGAATAGCTATCCTACTCATTCCATTAATGCAAAACATTTAATCGCTATTTTAGTCAACTGATGTGTAGGAACTAATCACTTCCACCTCAATATAATCCCTAAAGTGCAGAAGGGAACCCAAAACATTAAGAAAAGTCGTCAAAATAGGAAGATGATGGACCATGTGAAGTAATTCTTGGAACCAACCTTCTATCACCCCAATAATCCCAAAAGTCTAGAAAGGAACCTACAAAAAACATGAAAAATCCTCACAATTCTGGAGTTGTAGAATTGGGAGGATGGTGGACCATGTGGGGTGATGTAATTCTAGGAACCAACCTTCTATCACTCCAATGATACTAAAAGTCCAAAATCGAATCCGAAAAAAAAAACGGTAAAGCTCTGAAAATCCCAGAATTCTACAGGTGGGAGTGGTGGTTGAAGAAAAACATTCTCTTTCTTTTGACCTATGTAACACAGTTCCGACAAGATATCTCTGAAATACAAACATATCATTTCCAACCATATTCCCAGTTGTAGCTCCCCTGGATAATGAGCTAGAAGCCAGTTTTATTTAGTAAGTTTGTTCTCTAATGTGAACTTAGTGGAGCAGCAGCTGCAACTGCAACAACTTTTCATAAAATGTAACACTCCCAGCCCTTCAATAAATAAATTCACTTTTTATTATCTAAAATCTGAAAATGTTTAGATCATCATCCCATCACTAAAAGGCTACTCTGAGGTACAATGTTAAAAGAAATAAATCCAAAAAAATCGAAAATTATTTTCTCGCATAGACAATCAGCAATTTATACGGTGTCCGGAATTTGCAGTCGCCGTTCTCCTGATCGTGTTCGGTTAATTGCATTTTCGACACAATGCTGACGTAATCGTTTAAAAAGTCGTCATGTTCCTCTGGCGGTATACGATCCAGAAACGGGTTGACAGCTCTTACTGATTCTGCAAAGAGTACAAACGAAATTGTGACCCACCATTCATTCACGGTCAAAAGCGACCACAAGACGCTTTCGTTTTCACAACATTGAACTTACTTTTCAAAATTTCCAGTCCATCGAAAACAAACATTTTATCACGGGCAGCCACTTGATAATCGGCAAAGCCCACCGACAGCAATGTCTTTTCCAATTCTTTGATAGGATTAATGGAATATTGATACGGTGAAATGTAGCGATTAACATCAGCCATATACTGTGACCATCTGATTGTCTGCGACATTTGTTTGTAAATTTCAAATATCGGATTAGCCGCCAAAAATGCAATCAAACAATCGCCGTCCGGTTGCAGTAAATCGAAAACATTTTGCAAAGCTTTCTCCTGATTCTGTACCCAGTGCAAGCAGTAGAACGACGTTATGTGATCGAACGGTTCAACCGTTTCCAAATAGCCAGTCAAATCGCCACCGATGTCTAGTTTTTGGAACGCAATTTTCGGATGTTGGAAACTTTCTTGCGCGTATCGTATCATTTGATCGGATAGATCGCTTCCGACCAAACGCTTAAAATTCAATGGCAGCAATGGAAGAATGAAATCAATTGTAACGTCGCCGCTTCCACAACCAATGTCCATCAAAGTGTCGGTGCCATCAGAGCGGAAGTTGAAATTGTGGGCAAATTCCTATGGTAGGGAGAAAAACAGATTTTGTGTAAAGAAAAAATATTTTCGAAGTTGGATTAGTGCTAGGAGTCTTGGAATCTCTCAAAAGTTAGTCTTAGAGGTAGCGTTACAAAATGGCACAGATAAAGGTAAGAAATGTTCACGAACTCGATCTTTAAAGTCAGAAAACGATTTTTGCTAATGAAAATTTATTTTTCATACCTAGGACTCGAAAAGTGCGACTTCGTCGCTATAGTAATTTACGAATTTACTCATTGTTTTATGTGCGGCGCAAGCTGGTGTCGTATTGACAAAAAATTTATGCCGTCGTCATGTCGACGCACATATCTGCCTTCAACAGATGTAGAAAAACACGTGAAACAATATCTGACGTGCTGTTTTTTTTAATTTACATGATACGGCAATGTACATGGAGCTTCGATCATATGAAATATGCATTTACATTACCTATTCACGTAAAGCACTGTACGTGCGAGGTTCCAAATTTTATTTTGACGAGTGGAAATACAACCCTCCCTTTCGAGTCGGACCATAATGTCCCCACTCGTCAAAATGAAAATTTGGAACCTCGGCCGTAATGTACTATTATCTCCAATCTTACAGTTATGATAAAATCAAGGTCAACAGGTCGACGTGAAAAAACCGGGTTATTTTTCTGACCCGGTTTTTTCGGGTCGAACCGGAATGTCAGGCAAGTAAAGAAGAGTGAATGTGAGCGCAAAGCATTACTTCCGTCGCTGTCTAAATCGCAGATTAAGACTGACAGGTAAATAAAAACACACCGAATTCACAAAAAAAAAACTTTTTGTCACATACCCGATCCGATTTTCTAAAAATCTCACACGGAGACATTTCCCTCTGAGGTTTAATGGTCGTGAGATGTGATTCTTTCGATTGAATTAAAATGGTTAACACTCTGAAATGATCAATCATTGTTTAGACAGTGATTCAATACATTTTAGTACGTCTTTTGTGTAACTCGGCTACGCCTCGGATCAACGAAACTCACACAAAAACTTGACGTTCAATTTTTTATCTCTATTCATGTAAATAAGTATTACAACCCTAGGGTTAATATATATTTCTTTCTTTGTAGTTCTTGTGTTTGTGCCTTCCTCCCAGTTATAAATTGATTTTTTAGCGAACTGAATCACAAAAATTAGACCTTGAAACTTGAAGGTTTAGTTAAAAAAAACGTTCCAAAATTCTCACACAAAAATTATTCATTGCAAAAACAACAGGGCAAAGAAGATTTAGAAAATTAAAATTCTCACTTCAAGAACTTCCTTAGCATCCCGACGCTGTAAACCATTTGAACGTTGATATAAAGCTGCCTTGTGCATCGTTGCAAATGATACACACTTTGAATGCAATATATTATTGAGTTCCAATATTTAGTCACTTGATGTTCACCGGTACAGATGAAATCTCGAAATAAATAATTTTCAGCCGACCACAGCAATATATCGCGAAAAATTTCAATGTCAATTTTTCCGCTTTACAAGGCGAATTTTCTTAAAATAACACAACAATAGCAACGAACAACAAATCGATCGAATATCAAAGAATAAATTTCCATTGATAAGATAACTTTTTCAAAGTAAATTCCCAACAATAGAGAAAAAAAAAGCTTCACCGATTGATATTTATAAATGCAGTTTTTTATGAAATTTATATATAATTCCGTTGCACTGTTGCACCGCCGTTTCAAATTCATCTGACCAAAAATGCGTGAGCTCTCTTTTATAGATAATTTTTTTCGGTTGGATCCAACAAACCTCCAAAACGATATATACAGTCCGTAAACAAAAACAAAATCATTTCTCATCTCCAAATTGCATAAGTATTTTTTTTGGAATCTTTAGTTATACACAAATATAATACCGAAACTACTCGAAACGATTGGTAATCCAATGCGACTTACTCGCAAAGGTATTAAGTGTGAGGAGAGTAACAATAAGACGAAGACGAAAAAGTTCTCTAAGACCATTTGAACGTATTGGTACAAATGCTTGTTGATTATGGCAAACCTGAGATTTGGAGATGGAGACTTTTCAATTTTCGAATGTTTTTTCTTCTTTCTTTCTTCTTGTTATATTTTCCAAATTTATTCCAATCAGATTTTGATGCGGTCAATTTATTCAATTATGTTGAATGGAAATTTCGTCTATTGGCGCTGTGGCAGTGGGTGTATTAGCGCAACAAAATCCACAGAAATTTGTTTTGTGATTGCAGATAAAAACCTATTTTTAATGTTGCAGGGCCTATTTTCAGGTTTTTTTTCGAAAACTTTAGGAATTTTAAAAAATTTCAAGAATTTAAGCTTGATGATGCATCTTCGAGCATTTTCGTAAATTTCGAAAATTTTCGAGAATTTTATGGAATTTCGAATAATTTTGAGTAACTCGAAAACTCTTGAATTTGAGAATTTCGAACAGTTTCAAGAATTTTCAAGAATTTTTAAGAATCAATTTCACGAAAATAGGCCCTGCGTGCGAGATGAACTAAAGTATAGTTTCCACTTAAAAAGAGCACTCCGTTTAGCCTCCGTCTACATGACAGTCGTAAATTAGAACAAAAGAACTGTCACGCAAACGGAGTGGAAATTGAATTTATTTCAATTTTTTACTCCGTTTACGTGACAGTTCCTTTGTTCTATTTTACAAATGTCATGTAAACGGAGGCTAAACGGAGTGCTCTTTTTAAGTGGAAACTATACTTAACGATTGTAGTTTTCAGGAAATCAGTCTATTTCGATGACAGTTTTTTGTGGGAATTTTATTTAAAAAGAGAATAATTTTGAGTAACTCAAAAACTCTTGAATTTGAGAATTTCGAACATTTTCAAGAATTTTTAAGAATCAATTTCACGAAAATAGGCCCTGCGTGCGAGATGAACTAACGATTGTAGTTTACAGGAAATCAGTCTATTTCGATGACAGTTTTTTGTGGGAATTTTATTTAAAAAGAGTTTGTTCACCTGACCTGTGAACTTCAATATTTTTTAAACTTAAAAATTGTATTCCGGTCAATCCCCATAATTACGACGACGATTTTGGAATAATATTTTTTTTTCGTAATTCGTCTTCCAAAATAAGAGAGTACGTGCGTCATTTCAACAAAACAAGACAATGTTCTCAAAATACTTAGATGAATCGAACTAAAAGATTTGCGCTGGTCTATTGATTTATATACCACGCGCTCCAGTTGTATTTCGTCTAGTGCGAAAAATAATCCGATTTTGTCACTGAGCTTTTCGGATTAATAATGAGAAGAAGGAATACTGGGACTAGACTTAATTGAATCCATTCTTTCATTTAAATTTTTGGCTAAAGTACTGATAGAAATGCAGCCAAAGAACAACCGATCATGGACAGTTAATCACTTAATTAGCAATCGATAGATACCTGCATTAATTTCGTTAGCATCATATTGAATCAATAATAATGAAACTCTTCAATGTTTCTAAGCATAACACATAACAGTGCTCATAGCATTAACATAACAATTTGTGTCGCTCCATTAAATACTGCGTTTAAAGAGGATTAAAATTCGCCTCGGCATGGTCCCTCATTTCGGCATTAGGATCTTATTGTTAGGGAGGTATTTGTATTAAGTTATTCCTTAAAAGGTATGCTTCTGATGTGGACACAATTCTTTAATCACTCTAAAGTCATCTGTTATCAACAACGAAAAAAAATAGCGATGAGCTTCACCCAATGCGGCTTTTTATAGCAAAATGATCGGTATATCAAATGAAGTAAAAGATCTTGCAGCAATCTCTTTGAAGAAGTACGAAAATCAAAGGAAGTAAAGAACTCGATAATTATTACAGATGCTGTCAAGAAGTTCGGTTCAAGAACGAAAAATAGTGAAGGGAATGATGAAGTCATGCAGAAGTTAGGTACAGACAAATGACAAAGATGCGCACAGTTAGGAGAGTCAACCAAATTTACTTCAGCTGTTTTAGCAACTTGTCCACTTATACAAACAGAGTGTTACCTTAACGTGGTAAAATCCAAATTTTACTCATACACAGGTTGCGGTCGAATCATATAAACACTTATGAGCACTGAGCAGTGTGACTGTATCAGAGGACCACTGGTGAAAAAGCTGAAGTAGTTATTAATACAAATTTGGTTGATTTATAAATTGAAGTGAAATTCAATAACGACGAGATTCAATCATTGCGGCGGCGGATACTTCTTCTGCTACCGACAATGACGACAAAAATAAGTTATTAATTATGGCTGCTGTGGTTCTATGTGGCAAAATAAAATGTTGAATCAAATGAAGTAAAAGATTTGAAATCAATATGCTGAAAATCGATTAAAAGCCGCACAGATTTGATAATTTCACTTTTGATATGATTGTTGGCTGTGAAAGACTGATGATATGTACTAGTGACTGACTTTCATCGACTAATATACTACAACGTTTTTTAGCAAAGTCGTTTCTAATCAACAAAAATGTTAGTCCATTGAACTTCCAACAGTATTTATCACTTCCAACGGATGTTATTTAACCGAATTTATAAAATTGCGAATGGCAAACATCGTAAACGAATTGTTAAATTCAATTGGATAATTTTCTCATTAACGTGACCGCATTCAAGGTCAATTCTTTTTTTTCTTTTGATTTAAATCATTCGTGTACGCGCCTTAAGTATTGTGTTGAAATACAGGTTCAAAATCCCTCTTCGTCCTGCTTTGAACAAACGAAAAATTAAAAAAAAGGAAAAAAAACTCGCATGAAAGTTCAATTCATGTCTCGCACAAAACAGAGACTACGCGATTTAACATGTGGTTCCTTTCAAAATTTATCGAAAAAGTTGTTTTAAGGCAACGAAATATTCACGTACATTGACCTACCTCAATTTAGGTGAAGTTATTCGGGTTGATTACCGAAAAAACAAAAATCAATTCAAACTTTAGGTTTATATGATAATGATGACGTAGTTTCCTTAGTTTACTTATGTTTATCGAAATCCAAAATTAATGGATCAAATGATTAGATAACATTTGACTCACTGAATGTGTCTCGTCTATTGTTCTTTCGGTGGTACATCTAAAAAACGCGATCGTAATACATCATCGGTGTTAATATACCAATCCATTTTATGTTAACCCGACTGGCGAATTCGGTGGAAATCAGGTTTGTAGTTTTTTTTTTCCTTTTTACGTTTTTTTCCATTCTTCGTTTATATATTTCAAGACAACACAAAATTGCTTGCGATTTTTTTTTGGTAAGTTTGCAGAGAACTGACCATTCATTTCTTCATTTCATTAGACACACTGACATTATTAAATAGAGTAAGTCCCTTTGTGTCGAAATATATGCTTTGGTATGAGAGAACACGGGTCATGACCGTATTTTCTTATTGCGTGACTGAGCAATTTGCAAAATATGTCTGTTTTATAGTAGTTGTAGAATCATTCATTTAGATCGTCGATTTTGTTAATAATATTACAAAAGGATTAAAACCGACAGTCTATTATATTAGTCCACGAGTTTATTGATTTAAGAATTTCTAGACGATTCAAACTGAATCTTTTACTTCAATAGTCTCAACTTGCAGTTGGCGTATAAGACTACGGTAACCTGAGCTCATTGCTTATGTTTGCTGGCAATTTCGATTACATCGATAGCATCACATTTGGTATGGCAAAATACTACTCTATTTAATGTAACGATGCCATTAGTATCACCAGTACCAAGTGAGAGAGATAACATATTGTTCCATCTCGGGTTCTGCTGTCAGATTCTTTTGTATTATCGATGACAGCAGACCCGAGTTGATTTTCCATCTCGTTCTACTTAAACACCTTATTAATTCCATCGGTATCATTAGTGGTGTCAATTAATACCATTAGTACCATTAGTGGTATTAATACCATTAGTATTTACCATTAGTGGTATTAATACCATTACTATTTACCATTAGTGGTATTAATACCATTAGTATTTACCATTAGTGGTATTAATACCATTAGTACCATCAGTTTGTTTATACCATTAACACAGTGTGTTCATCTTTCAAAAGAACACATTTTTAGATTTATCAGAGTTTTAAAAGTCATCGATTAGTCAGTTAAAAGCTTCACAGTCTATGACATGGAAACACTTGAATGAATGAATGAATGAATGAATCTTTATTTCACCGCCAAATACTGGCTGAATAAACGAAAATACAATAAATTAACAGTTTACAACTTAAATTAAACAAAATTACAGCAATGACAATGACTCAATTACAAAGACTACATAAGTCTAACGTTCCAAAAATTCACGAGCTACGATACCATCGGGCCACCATTCACTTTTTACTATAGAGTCGAAAGCCTCCAAACCGACAGTAATTTTGAAAGATACAAAGGTAATAGTTGAAAAATCTACAGAGGGCGAAACCAATATTTTACACGACACATCTTTAGCAGACGTTATTACGTTCTTTCGAATTAAGTAATTGACAATTTGTTCCTCGGTAACAGACGTTTCAAAATTGGCCACGTAAACTACTTTGCAGGTCTCACGGTTCGGCGAAACTGTACGTTGTGACTGAATGTGGCCAGTAGACGAATTACTTAGCACTTCGGCAAAAGAACTACAATTAGTTGACAGGTTTGTGGGTTCCGATGGATCCTTGATCCTTTAAAGTATCATCAACGGAATTACGCTGTGGGCTGGATTGAGCAACATCAACATCAGATTGCGCGATTAATGAATCGGTCAGCAGATTCGATCCATTTGAGGCAGGAGTCTCAACCAAACAATTTTCGACTTGTTTTACGTTCGCTGATGAATTGAGTTGCGCAACATCGGGTTTCGAGATTACAGATGTCAGCCGATTCGATCCATTTGTGACGGGGGACTTCATCAAACGATTTTCGGTTTTCGGCTCACCGTTCATTGATGGACTCAATACTGATTGATCGGCGTTTCTAATGTGTTCTCCGGCGCTATTCGATCGGTTTGGCAACATTACGGGGCGATGACGATTCGGCTTTGCATTTGGAAATGATTTCCGTTGGCGTTCGGCAGCAACTTGCGAGCGTTCGACGGGCGATGAGGTCGTTATAGCGATGGTTGAATTGACTTTATTGAATGGCGGAGATGAAACGTTAAACGAGCGTGTTTGAAAGATGCATCCATCGCAGAACCATTGAAGATTTGGCATCTCTCGGTAGCACAACAGCGCATCTTTACTAAAGTTGACACATTCAGCATGGAAAGATTTACGGCAAAACCCATCACAAATAACTTTATTTCGATTGTCATTTCGAAAGCAGTCATCGCACACCGTACAGTTGTTCATCTTTTCGATTCAATGTCAACAATCAGCTGAAACGGTACAATCGAAACAGCAACAAGCGATATACGTTGAATGGCGATGTCGAGCGACTACAATAAAGGCCGCTATTGTCTGTATAAAACACAATTCGTCGTTTATCACTGAACTTAATAATTCGACGATTATTGCCAAAAGAACACACAAACTGTCCGTAAACGTCGATATTTCATTAAAAAAACACTTCGTAACGTAAAATCAAACGACAAAACATCATAAAACAGTCCAAATTAACAAAAATTCGAGCACGATCAAAACGAGTATTTTCGACAGCCGCCATACTTACGAAAAGCTGACCCGAGTTGATTTTCCATCTCGTTCTACTTGAACACCTTATTAATTCCATCGGTATCATTAGTGGTGTCAATTAATACCATTAGTACCATTAGTGGTATTAATACCATTAGTATTTACCATTAGTGGTATTAATACCATTAGTACCATCAGTTTGTTTACACCATTAACACAGTGTGTTCATCTTTCAAAAGAACACATTTTTAGATTTATCAGAGTTTTAAAAGTCATCGATTAGTCAGTTAAAAGCTTCACAGTCTATGATATGGCAACACTTAAGAGGCACCGGTACTTTGACGAAAAGCATACATTAGGGCGATTTTTAAATACTGGATTTTAGTTTACTTTTGATGATATCTTTCCACCAGAATCCTTTTTCAAAAATGTACGACCGCAATTCCGACCCCGAATGTGTTAACTTTCAACAGAAATTAGTTTTGGTTGTAGCAATATGACCAGCTCTGAGGACAATGAGCAGTTTATGAAAATTTTATTGAACTGCTCACTTTCCTCAGAGCTGGTCAAACGACTACAACCAAAACTAATTTCTGTTGAAAGCTTACACATTCGTGGTCGGAATTGCGGTCGTACATTTTTCAAAAAGGAATCTGATGAAAAGATATTAACAAAAATGAAATACGAAACACGCAAATGTAGGCTACAATTTTAGCTAAGTGCTGGTGCCTCTTAATTGACTGGTAACATCTTTAACTCTTAAAACTCTTAAAAAACTGTCGAAAGTGTTTTTTTTATAGAATGAACCAACTGTAGCATAAGTTTTGCTAATACCATTAATATATTTAGTCATATTACCATTAGTATCATTAGTGGTATTTATAATGAGGATTGCGCTCATATACGATAAATACCATTAGTGGTACTCTTTAGTTGTTAGCCTCTTCGAGTTCACCTATAGGTGTGTAGCAATAGCATATTTGGTGTGTCCAAACACTACTCTATTTAATACATTTATTGGTAGTTTGCGAGAACCTGTATACTATGCAGTGTTCTTGAAGTGTCTACAATATTCGAAATGAAGACAGAGAAGCGATCAGCTGAAGAGGTTCGGATAAGCGACTATCTATAAATCCTTGCTTTTTCTATGAACGATCGGTAAGGTCACATTTCTAAATGCTTCGATGTGCAATGAAGTTAGACAAACGATTTTCTCCAACTAGTACCAGAGTAGTATAACTCCAATTAAAAGGTAAATATTCTAATAAACGAAAACGAAATAAATCAATAACCGACAGTAGAATGCTATTGACCTTTTAAAATTACAAGCAGAAGAAGAAGAAAAATTTACTATGAAAAACCAGATTTGTATTATGCATAAAAAAAGTCAACGAAATCGAAATTTTGGAAAGCCTCTTCTTCTGACACAAAACAAGGTCTTACGAGTTTATTAACTTTAACTGTACCTTAGGTCAAATTTTTTTTTTGTGTTATCGTTAAATATACGCCCATCGTTTTTCTTGATTTTTTTTTTTTAATTTCGTTGTTCAAATAAATTTATTAGATGAAGAAATTCTTGTTCGAATTGGGCTAAGCAGATTCAGATTGGTAGGTGCATTCGGTGTTTTATGATCAAATTTGAATGTTTGGTGACGAAAATCGAAGAGATATTTGAAAATGGCTGTGGGGATACTACACTATCAGTATACTAACACTATTGGGACGACCTTGACGTTTCAAAAAATGACAGAAACAATTTTTTAATGTATTACATTTTACCAAGTGGTCCTTTTCAGCATTTGTGTTGGTTAAAATATTTTTGAAACGAATATGCTATTGGCACCGGGTGCCAATAGTCTCTTTATAATACTGTGGCTAATGGCACCGGGTGCCAATAGTCTCTTTATTATACTGTGGCTAATGGCACCAGGTACCAATAGTCTCTTTATTATTCTAATGCTAATCGCACCCGGTGCCATTAGCCACAGTATTATGAAGAGACTATTGGCACCCGGTGCCATTAGCCACAATATTATAAAGAGACTATTGGCACCTGGAAAAATTAAAATTTGAATAAAAAATCTGGATATTTTGAAAATTAAACTTGTTTTGTACACAATCCTAGGGAATCCATCTTTTTACGAATTGTAACGTAAAGTCGGATTGTTCGATCCTGAGAAATTCACCCTTTTACGAAATGTAAAGTAAAGGTAGTTTGATCGATCTTAGGGAATTCATCCTTTTACGAAATTTAACGTAAATTTGGGTTGTTCGATAGAATTAATTCTTTCACGAAATATAACGCAAATGCGTTTTGAACAATACTAGGGAATTCATCCTTCTACGAAGTGTAAAGTAAAGGTTCCTCAGAATCGAACAATCCGCCTTTTCATTAAATTTCGTAAAGGGACGAATTCGCTAGTATCAAACAACCCGTCTTTACGTTGTATTTTGTAAAATGACGAACTCACTAAGATCGAACAAACTACCGCCTTTACGTTACATTTCGTAAAAAAGATGAATTCCCTAGGATTGTGTTCAAAACAAGTTTAATTTTCAAAATATCCGGATTTTTTGTTCAAATTTTAATTTTTCTGGGTGCCAATAGTCTCTTTATATTACTGTGGCTAATGGCACCGGGTGCCAATAGTCTCTCTATAATACTGTGGCTCATAGCACCGGGTGCGATTAGCATTTGTATAATAGAGAGACTATTGGCACCCGGTGCGGTTAGCTTTTGTATAATAAAGATCCTATTGGCACCCGGTGCCATTAGCCACAGTATTATAAAGAGACTATTGGCACCCGGTGCCAATAGTCTCTTCCTTTTTGAAACATGTTTCAACCAATCGGAACGGCTCAGGGTCAGAAAGTGCCCAAGTTTTGAATGGAAAACGTAACTGAGCAACGCACTTAAAGCAAAAGTGGTACTCTAAATAAGGTACTGAAACTTCACAGTGCTCCATTCAAAATTTTACACTCTAAAAAGAGTGGGATAAAATTTCATACAAAATAGTACTCTATTTGGCAGCTGTCATTAATAGCACTTTTGCTTGAAGTGCGGTGAACTGAGTGATAAGAATTCTCTGCTGCCACCTTCTGTTACTGCACGTTCTTAACGATCTTGCCTCAATTCTAGATTGATTATCAATCCAGCTGAGAGAGAGAGAGAAAGAGACTAATATGACGATGGGTCGTTTCGACGGATACAGGGAATGTGTCAAATGATTTTGAAATTGGTTGAGCGAAAATGTTTTGAATTCTCTCTCAAAAACCCAACTGTCATTCGACATATTCCCTCTATCCGTCGAAACGACCCAGTCGTCATATTATCAACTCTCTGAGGTGTGATTGTTAATACCATATCACTGCTTCTAACAATAACACTCAGATGCAGACGTCAAGAAGCCTCCAAATTACTGTCTTCCTTTGAAATTTTTTTTCTAGATTTTATTGAATTAGCTCGAATTTAGCCAAAAAATTGAATCGTCAATTTAAACAAAAAATGTTTCTCTGTCATCTGCTGTCGACAGCGATGATAAAAGAAAACGATGGGACCGAGCTTATGTGATTTATATAGCAAACTACACGTTGAAACTAATGAAGTAAAAGATTTTGTTTTACTACATTGATTGAAAATAATTTGAACAAACGAAGATTCATTCTGACAACATGATGATCCGAGGTCACACATTTTTCAAACCAGAATATATTTTTGGAAAGACATTATTCCATATTTTCACAAATTTCTCGAATTTTCCAGTTTAATTTTGCACTCATTTTGTACGCAAAAAGTCTACGGACTTTTGGTGTACAAATAAAATGAAACCGAATTTTCGGTGTTTTACCGAAAGTATTGTAATATGAGATAGATGTTCAAAGTAGTGGTAAAAATGCGACTATTTCGGCGAAATTCTAATGGTTGCTCTGTAGCGGAAAACTTGTTGCAAGACCAAAAAACTGTTTCCCCTAATAATCAGGTCCTGATTGCTACTGGTCTTAGCTTTCTAATGACATCGAACATGTACAGTGACACGAGCGTAAACTAATACAAAACAACAAAAATCCTGTTCCCGCATATTAGACCTCGTTTATCGTTGGAAAATCATAAAAAGATTATCGATAATCCAAATCTATTGTTATGCTTATTCCAACTTCCAATAATGTTTAAAATATAATTCGATTTCCACCAAATGTCATCTCGTGCATACACAACAACAATAACTACGCAAAAAGTTTAAAAAGCAAAAGCGAAAAAAAAAATTCATTTCAAATCATCCCTTCATAAAATTACAGAAATTGTTATCGCTCACGTTTTACACGTCAATATATTTATATTCAACATAATATATTATTAAAAAGCAACATGCGTAAAAATATATTTAGAAATTTTTCTTTCTCGAAGCGAAGAAGAAGAAAAAAATAAGTGTTCGTAACACCATCCATACCCATTCCATCACCCCGACCCCGAACAAAAACCACCCGCTCATATACCGAATCTGACAAAAGTGATGTTAATATTGTTAGTCGGGAGAAAAAGAAAAAAAAAATTATCTCACATGCGATTTGATATGCAAATTTTGATGAGACTTTATTTGGCTTTACAACGCATCAATATAATATCCAAAACACGGAACTACATCTATACGCAACGCACACAAAACGGCATATATAACTTAACACATGATGAGGTGCGGGTTGTATTATATGCAAAGTATTAAAAGATTTTTCTATTTTTCTACTCCTTGAATGTTTACAATCATCTGGTATTAAACTAGGTCGACAACGGTTGAGGGTGGAAAATAAAGGAAAATCTTTTTGACGGTTTTTTTTCTCCTTTTCTCGGTGAGTAATAATAATAATAATATTCACACAACATACGTATCATACGCAACATTGTAACAAAGAGAGAGGCCTGTACCCAGGAAAATCATACGCGTACCACATTTTCATACATATTATAAATAACGTTCTTAAAACGAAATCGCTCATGAATGTATGAATGGTATTTCGGTGATATCGCGGTTTGATGGAGATGAAAATAGCGAACGAAAATGGGAAAGAATTACACGGTTGATACACCCCGTAATAAGGTGTGTGTTTTGGATTAATATTATATTGGGATATAATGTAACATATGCATTGTATGGATATTTTTGGAATGGCAAGAAAATCATTGATGCGTGTGTGTGTTCGGGCTCAGGGTGCTTTATTATCGGGTGGCAGTGTTTGGTTCGGTTTTTTTTATTGATGACTGAAAATACTGTCAATTTTATGTTCACGCTATATTGTATGTGTATTGACAGTGTGTGATGATGCCTTTGCTTTCATTAAAAAGCTGTTACATAAGTGGAAACCCAATGTAGAAAATTCTATTCACCCGTTGTGTAATGTCCAAATTTAATGTCAATATAGAATTCTTAAAGAAAAATCATATTAGACCTTCACACATTCATTGGACAGTAGCAATGAAATATTTCCTCTATGTGACATACCAAGATGACATAAATTAATCAATATATTTGACGCAAGTTTTCAAGTTGCAGGCATACAGTGTATCGGTTATGTGGGTCGTATTACTCTACGTTTAATAATAATCTATGGCAATATGTAATATTGATTAACTCAATGATGTGTTTTTATAAGAACACCTTATACTCTAGTTGGTTTACTAACTGGGACTGTTTTTGCCAAAACAATTTCGGTTATTTTTTGAACAAAATTAGAAAAACCTAAGAAAATATAAGAAATTTCAAGAAAATATGAAAAATATTTTCACAAAAATAACTTTATTTCCTTACTTGTCCTCGATTTCCATAGAATTCATTCTATCCACTCCACCATTCAGTGTGATGTCAAGTGGAAGGAATTGGTTTGTAATCTCTTAATAAAAATTATTATTATTATTGTTAGATAACTATACACAAAAACCACTCATACCACCATAGTACTATTAAATCTATTGATTCTTTTGTTAAAGTTAAAGTATCGTATAGTCTAGTGTGTGAGGGACGAGAAAATCTTTTTCTTCATTTTTTCTAAACATACATTTAGCTGAATAAAAGAACTCTAACTAGAGCTCATGGCTTATTTTTGTCGTTATTGCCGTTAACCGATGACTAGACATTTCGTAAAATATATTGGCTACACTCCATTCTTGAAAAAAAAGTCAGAGCCCAATCTTGTACGAAAATATACCATCAGGCCATGGGCGTTACTGGTACTTGAAACAATGCTCTAAGAACACTATACCAATTTGCACACGAATAAGTCTACCGAATCATAGGTGAAGTGAAATGCATTACTAACTTTACCGACTCGTGGAGGGGTCTGTGGGAGCTTCCACGAAAGCTAAACATAGTTTGGCTTTTTTGTGTCATACGATGTGAACAAAAAAAAAAGTTTTTTTTAAAACTTTTCTAAGCCACACACACATGTGACAGTTTGGATTCTACTATAAATACGAGGTACAATATTTTTTGAAGTTGTTAAACCAAAAGATGTACCAATAATCATTGTATTGTATTGAGATTGACCAATAGACACTTCGCGGAACTACTGGGACGCTTGGTTTTTGGTTTACAAGAAAATCTAAAATTTTCTTTTCTTTTTCTCAAATTACTCCTGATTTAGATAGTTAACGAAAAATGTCTCTTGTTTTCGGCTCTTTCTGAATGATTCTTTTGAAAAACAGCCTACTGAAATCGGACGCATTTTCCAGTGGATTTTTTTATATGTAACTAGAAAGGACTTCGACCCTAGAAGCCAAAACCACTTTCGAAAAAATTCTTTGAAGGTTGTGTGGCTGGTGAAAGGTGATCGAAAGGTGACCGAAAACTTGCACTTTTCTTACAAAAATTTCTCCGGTTACACGAGCCGTACAGGGTCGTGTGGGGTGTCATTAGAAAGGTAATCACATGTGCTATTGAGCCGAATAGGGACTTATTGGTTTTAAAATTTTAAGAGAAGTGCAAATTTTCGGTTTGTGATCACCTTTCACCAGCCACACAAGCTTTGAAGAATTTTTTTGAAAGTGGTTTTGGTTTCTAGGGTCGAAGTCCTGCCTAGGCACATATAAAAAAGTCCACTTGAAAATGCGTTCGATTTCGGCCTGAGTAAAAATAAAAGTCTCAAAGGTTCGAAAGTTTCCATTGTATTGTGAGACGTGAGACGTCTCTATTCGAATCTTTGAGACTTTTTTTTTACTCGGGGTAGGCTGTTTTTCAAATGAATCCCTCAAAAAAAGCTGAAAACAAGAGAAATTTTTCGTTAGCTTTCAATTGCTATGTGAAACAAGGGTTAGATTTCTCCTATAAAAATATCAAGAGTCCCAGACGTTAAAAACTCACGAATGTTCTCCAATGTTGAAACTGATTCTTACAAAAAAATTGAAAAAAAAACGCATGCGATGCCGAGTAAACCGAGTCTCGGTGGTAATCTACCAAGTAACTGACTAATACAATTTCAAATTGTATTATCATTCGTTTGAAGATATAATTAGACGTTAGATATTACTACACGTACATATACGGATTAAACAACCATTCATATTCATCGAGACTAAGGCCTAAATCACAAAGGTGTTGATTTATAAAATTGTGTGTACGTACAAAGCTTTCCAACAAAAAGTTCTTTCAACTGTTAATAAATTCCTCCCATTTAAAATCATTCCACATTAAATTCCGAGTACCCACAGCCATATAATGAATAAAACTGTGTTGTGACGTGTGTACGTGTATGTGTTAAACACACAAGTAATTTTAATCAGATGTATATGAAAAGTGTGTGAAAATGGACAAAATCTGCGTGAAATAAAATATTTCATGCTTCAACAGATTTTCTGAGTTCATTGAATACATTTCACACTCAAAATGATTAAATATTTTTGTTATATTTATAAATAAATATGTGTGAAAGGTGTGTGATGGTCGGTAAAAATAGAGACCGATGGAGAGTGTGTCGAAATTGGAGTTTTACCGACCCATCAATCCAATCCACCCTCAGCTCCTAAAACGTAAGAACTCTTCGATAAGGGCTAACTGACTAACAAAATTTTTATACGTATTCACCGTTTACTGTTCATTCGTTTGAATCTGTCACAGACGGCTGTCATCTGTTATCGACAACGACAGTAATAATAAAGCTCTGACTAAAGAGGTCTTATATAGCAAAAAGCATGTTCAAAACAAATGAAGTAATAGATTTATCAATCTCTGAAAATCTTGCCGCCTGTGACAGGTTGACTTGGTGGACGTTCACATTCCACTTTCAAACAAAATTCCGTTATTCTGCATTTACAGGTAATGCGACGAATATGTACATCTACCACGACAGAGCAAAATAGTCCAGGCAGAAACGGTTCATTCTTGAAAAGTCAAATGAGTGACCTAATACACTGTATGAAAATGACCTCAAATGAACATTATGAAAGGCTCCTGCCTGGTTTATTTTACTCTGCTGTGAAATGTTTACTTCAGCAAACATCTAATATCTTCGTAAATGCTCTTCTGATTTTGTACACAGGAAATCGGATAATGTAACACAACTCTTAGGATAAAATTGAAAAGTCCAGTTGTGGTGTGAATTTGTTGGTTATTCCTTGTCATGTTGCTTCATGGGAAAAACGGCAAAAAATTAAGAATTTCCACACTGAGCTACGTCGTTTTCCAGATTAAGTAGGGTTCCCATTCGTCCTCTCTTTAGAGGACATGTCCCCTTTTTTCGTCTCGTTCTTCATTTTTACAAAAATTCTAAGAACATCACTTTTTTGATGAAAACGTCCTCTATGTCCTCTTTTTTTCAGGTCTTCTTCTTTTTTAAGTAAATTGGATGCAGCTCATACCTAAAGAACGAAAAATTTTCGCTGCACGGCATTAACTAATAATCTTCTCTGTCAGAGAATCTCTTAAAGGTAATACAACGAAATCTTAATCTCAAATAGAAATCCAAAAGAATATCAGGACCACTTCAGTGCATATTGAACAGAGCATTTTTGAATATTTTTGTTTTCAGCATGAACTGTGGTGTAAGTTACGCAATAGTTGCACAAAGTGCATGTACAGTCGTTGTAATTCCGCGGCTGCTAGGAATTTCGCGCCAAGTCATTCACAATAATTGACAAAATGACACATTTTGTATAAGGAAAATGTCAATTTGGGGTTGTTGTGAATGACGCGGCGCGAAATTCCTCAACACCAATTCCACGTCAAAAATTCACTTTTCGTCCTCTTTTTTGAATGTGAAAGCGTCCTCGTTTTGTTCTCTTTTTTGCCGTTAAAATGTCTTCTTTTTCAAAATTCAAAAATGAGAACCCTAAGATTAAGGAAAGGGCGAGGTCAACAAAACCGGACAAACAATGCTAAAGATATAGGTGAGGGGATCATTTCTTCATTTCACCGCAAAGCGCTGCGATCGTTCGTGTGTTTGCGCCAAAGATTGCGAAAAACGTAAATAAAATCCATGAAGTTGAAGCCATTTTATGATAAGGTTTAAGTATAGTTTCCACTTAAAAAGAGCACTCCGTTTACATGATAGTTGTAAAATAGAACAAAGGAACTGTCACGTGAACGGAGTAAAAAATTGAAATAAATTCAATTTCCACTCCGTTTGCGTGAGAGTTCTTTTGTTCTATTTTACAACTGTCATATAGACGGAGGCTAAACGGAGTGCTCTTTTTAAGTGGAAACTATACTTTAGCATCAACAATATTTCGTAGTAAGATATACACTTAAAAATTGACAATTAATTTTTAACATGGTCTATGGAAAGACATGTACCTAGTGGAGGGAGAAAATGGGTTCAAAAACTACCAAAAAAGTACGATGTCCCCCCATCTTCTACATGATCTGTTCTCGTTGGAAAATCGTAAAAATAATATCAATAATCTGAATCTATTGTTATGTTTATTCCAACTTCAAATAAATGTTTCAAACATAATTCGTTTTCAACTCGTACATGTAACAACTATAACTAAACGCAAAATTTAAAAATCAAAAGCAAAAAGGTTTCTTAATCGTAACGACTATTCGATAAAGGCTAACTAATTAACCCAATTTCTTTATATGTATTCACCGTTCCTTTGCATTAACTCGTTCACATCCCACTTTCAAACCCGCTTCCATTGTTCTCTGCATTTACCAAGACCAATTAAATTGTGTAAAATAACCCATCAGATTTCATTTACATTCAATTCACAGTCCATCAACATCTTCTATTTGATTCCTTAATCTCTTGTTTCCTTTATGGCATAGTATTTTGGTAAAATCCATTTCCTTTTCATTATAACGAACATTAACAGTCATAGAATACATAAAGCACATATATAGACGCAGCATAAGACCCATGGAAAATAATTGAACTTTCAAAATACACAATCCAACCCTCCAACCCCAGTGTTTCTTTCAGTCGTCGCATCCAAAAAACACTGGTTTTCTTCATCTTATTGCCGTTGGAGTATTTATGTTTCAAGGCAGCACAAGGAGATCCATTTATTTTCAACCCTTTTCTTTTAATTCCAATTCAAATGCAAAACTTAAACTCACTGTGAAAGTGTTGTTAAAATCCATTAGAGGATTTGTTTTGATAACTCTTGGTGTGTTAACAAAAAAAGTGAGCAATGAGAAGTAACATTATTTAAGTATTATCTTTCGAAATTATAGATTATTTGATGAGAATGAGTAAAATAATTGATGGAACATTTTGAAAAGTGAATTGGGGATGGGAGATATTTGGGATTAAAAAAAATGATCTTGTAACAGAAAACAGAGGGTAACGTTTAGACTTACATAAGTTCAAAGCACGAGCAGATGGATATGTTGCGTTTTCCATTATATACCGATTCGCAGTGTACGACGTCAAAACGTCACATACGGCTATTCATCTGTTATCGATAATGACGACAAAAATAATGACAAGCTCTGGGTAATATGGATCTTTATATAGTAAAATGCATGCTAAAAACATTGAAGTACAAGATCTGATATCAACAGATTAAAAATACTTTCATCGAAGGAAGTATAATAGACCCGATAATCATACTGGTTATTGGCTTGCCGTCTGTAACAGGTTAGCCAGCCCAACCAGCGCTAGCCAAAACAGGTACAAGAACAGATTTAAAATAAGTGGCCTACTCGACGCAGTAGTCAGAATTTTTCATATAAGTTGAGTTTGTTGGTATACCACTGCGGGGACCAAAATAACGTCTATTGAGAAAACGAGACATAATTAATGTCAAATCCAAAGACGACGTCATGTCTAGTGAATCTACACTGGTGCATAGGACAGAAAATCGATAAAGACAGCAACTGCTGAGAAGTTTAAATAGATTTTGATATCTTTAGTGCCATTTAGATGATAATCTATTGACTGCTGTGGACACAGCAAATTTGTAATCAATTTCTAACCAAATTATCTCTTTGGTCTTCGAACTACTAATCTCGCAAGTTATCTGTGGTTATCTTCTAATGTTGAAAACATAGTTTTTTTTAAATCATTTATTTTAAATATCTTTCCATAATAATTATTGCGCAGAAATCAATTTTTTTCGCGTCTATCAAAATCTTAAACATAGCTAACGCCGACCCGTACGAAACACCTATTCGTATCAAAAGCCTTTAATGTGAAACTCTTCATTTCTCTTACTTCATTTTCTGCTCTGCTGAAAAACTATTCTTCCTTTAAAATCACTTACATTATCCACTCTTTGCCTTGTTATCATATACAACTAAATTGCCGGAGGCAATATAGACAGCCCCGTACGAAGACAAATTTCATAAATTCCTATTTAAACAGCTATATACCGCTATATTTAACTATATTTCACTATAAATAAACATTTCACAGATAAATATATGCTATTATATAGCTCTATATGCCTGTATATAGCTCAATATAGCTGTATATAGGTATATATAGATGTCCGTATATGGAATCCCTGAAACCCCACACACATAACAAATTATTTCCATGTTAACAGAGTATCATTTTTCCCAAGATATTTCTATTTTACTAAAATCCAATATGGCCGCCGGCAGCCATTTTGTTAGGAGACCGGAAATAGTACCGACGCTTTACATTCGTTAATACCTTTCAAACAAAAAAAAATTCATGAAATTCGGTCAAAATTTACTCGAGATATTGTCAAAATACACCACGTTCACTGTACTTCCGAGTAGCCAGATAAGAGCTCACTCCAAGAGACCTAACTCACGCTCCGGAGAACATAATTTCATAAACTTTTTTTTCCCTGATTAGTACGGTCAATACCTATCTAATAAAGCTAAAACGAACGAAATATGTTCAAATGTGGCCGACCTACAAGCAAAAACTGCTTGCCGCCCTGTGCCTGTTCCACACCAAGGGTCTAACTCACGAGTCGGTCATCCGATTGCCATAAACTTTTTTTTGTCGATCGGTATTGTAAATACCTTTTATTTGACGTATCACTTACAAGTTTAACGTTTAAATGTCCGGAGATATCTTCGAAAAACCGTAAAGCATTTATTGGGCCACAGCTCGGGAGGGGTCGATCCAAAATCACTCATCTTCGAACTTAGCCTGTCTTTTGACATTACCAAACGGGAAAAAAAAGAATTTTCAAAATCGGATGCGTTTTACTCAAGTTATCGTGCAGACAGACAGACGGACAGACGGACCCTTTTTTTTCGCGGATTTGGCATCTCTAGACAACCACAATAGGTTTCCCCTTACTCAGGGAGTCCAATTCGACGTGTTACAAACGTATGCGTAAACCTATAAGACCCCAGTACTTCGTACGGGTCTAACAAAACCTTTATCACCGTAAGAATACTATCAATTCGAAAGGTAGAATAAAATATCACATGAAATTTATCACATAACACTACGTACAGGTAATGTACAGTGTACACGGATGGTGACATTGTGCAAGACCTATCGTCTTGGTACCCTGAATGTGGAACACATCTCCGTTCGTCAAAGTAACGTCTGTGTGGAACGGTAACCCACTCGAATGTAAGAAAATGAAAGTGCACCGATCCGGTCGGTGGTTGGTGTGGTAAGGTATTCTGGTGTGGGTCAAAAAACGGGCCAAAACGGTGCCTTGGAGCGCAGCTAATCTTAGCTCTACACTTGGCTTTATTAAAGGATTCAAACGCAACGCCTTTCTCTCTTTATTCTCATTCTTAAGTTACAAATTTACGCTTTACAGATAGGTGGTCAAAGTGTCTCTGGAATCACAGTTGTGTGTGATTACGTCTTTTTCGTCAAGTTATTCCGATTCGGCATGGGACGTGAACAACTGCAGTTCACCTCAAACGACAAGCGTTATTAAGAAACTTTTTTTTAAGGCAACGAGAAAACAAACTTTTTTATTTAAATTGCACTTAACATCTATCTACTTCCAACCGGGTTTCGACTGCCACGCAGTCATCATCAGGGATTTTTCTTATCGACCCCCAAGCGTTACTGTTCCGTGTTACTTCTTTAGTTTTATCATAGATTTTGCTATGTAAAGCAACAATAGAGCTTATCACTAATTCTTGTAGTGGTTGTTGATAACAGATGACTAGATATTTATGAAAGGTTCATTTTGAAAACTGTTTAACAGAATGATGAACTCTCAGACCCTTTTAAATTTTCAATTGATTGATTTGACTAAGTGCGGAGATCTCTCTTAAAGACAAGTCCGGTAAAGTAGCTTCAAATTCTCTTACGCAATTCTTATCTTACGTTATCAGAGATTGACGCTCAATTTGAACTACCGAAAATTGTCATAAAAATTTTCGAATTCAGTTGTTCATTACGAGTTTTAGAGACATGATTGCAGTAATAGTTGCGCTGTTGGTTGTTATTTATTCGGTCATAATACCATTAACAAAATGGTACCGAAAACGTGCGGCTCTTGTCCAATTGATTGATAAAATACCTGGACCTAAAGCTTATCCTTTGATTGGCACAGCTTACGAATTTTTTGGAGTAGATAGGAAGGATATGTTTAAAGTGTTTAAAGTCAAAATCGATCCGTACATTGTCAGATCTTGGATGGGACTAATACCAGAAGTAACATTAATGAAGGCAGAATATGCAGAGGCTGTGATTAATTCGCGAAAGAATTTAGATAAACCGTTTTCTTACAATTACATAAAACTTTGGTTGGGTGAGGGATTACTGACCAGCACCGGCGATAAGTGGCACAAATACCGCAAAATCATAACGCCAACATTTCACTTCAGCATCTTGGAAAGCTTTTGTGAAGTATTTGCGGAGAAATCTAAGATTTTAGTGGAACGGTTGAGTCATCACGCTGACACTGACGTTCCGATTAATATTCACACGTTTGTGACGAGAGCGGCTCTGGATATAATCAGTGAGTCGGCGATGGGAATAGAAATTGATTGCCAGACACAACATCAAAATGAATATGTGGATGCAGTCTACGAAATCACTGAATTGATCATGCATCGTATTCTGCGCCCATATCTAGCACCTGATATAATCTACCGGAATACGTCGAGCGGAAAGAAATTCAAGAAATGTTTGGATATTCTACACCATTTTACGAAGGACGTGATATCGAACCGCAAGGCAGCTAGAGAGGAAAATAAACGGAAGGGAGTTACATCGATGAAAAGACAGGCGTTCCTAGATTTGCTGCTCGACGCCAATGAAAATCAAAATTTGTTAACCGATGACGATATTCGTGAAGAGGTTGACACGTTCATGTTCGAAGGTACAGCGAAACACCAGCGTGGTTTGAACTGCCTCGATAAATAATTTGATTTTTTTTGAAGGTCACGACACCACTGCAGCAGGAATTTCGTGGACACTCTACGTACTCGGTCTATATCCGGACATACAGCAAGCGGTCTTCGACGAACTGGACCACATTTTTAAGGGATCGGACCAACCAGCTACACTCGATGACTTAAGCGAAATGAAATATTTGGAACGTGTCATCAAAGAAACTATGAGACTTTACCCATCGGTACCGTTCGTTGGTAGAATATTAAGCGAAGACGTCCAGTTGGATCAATATACCATACCCAAAGGAACCATGATCACGATTGCCATTTATTTCCTACATCGTGATCCAAGATTCTTCCCTGATCCAGAGAAATTCGATCCGGATAGATTTCGCGACATCCATACGCCTATCTGCCGTTCTCAGCTGGTCCGAGAAACTGTGTCGGTCAGAAGTTTGCAATGTTTGAAGAGAAATCCGTGCTCAGTTCGATCATCAGGAATTACAAAATAATTTCTGTTGAGGCAACTGACGAGATCGACTTAATGGCCGAATTGATTTTGCGAACGCATAACGGAATCAATGTGAAGTTGGAACGACGACATGTTTAATCTCGAATCGGGAATCGAATCGTCTGCACAAAATGTTTAATAGAAAACCAAAAAAGGAATCGTGATTCACTGATTTGTTATCAATATGCAGACCTGCATTAAGAGGTATCAAACTTTGCAAATTTCAATTAGTCCAAGTTAATCCTTCTGTCTGCGGATAAAGTGTTAAGTCTAACTTAACTATGACAATCTCTCAAGCATTTTCTTGCACATCTACCTGTTCCTTTTGTGGATATAGACGAATACAACACAAACGAACCACTTCAAATGTCTCCACAGGATGGAGTGTGCCTGTGATGAAATCAATTTCCAACATTTTCTCTGTTCCTCAATTTAGCTACGAAATTATCAAATGTTCGATGATTCTTACGCAATTAGTGTCACCGATTTGAAATTATGATAGTGAAACATGTGCGAGTTTATCGTGTTCCAAGTTCTTCGATTGCACAGTAACAATCTTTTGGTGTACGCGCTTCATATCTTGCTTACTCTCATCATCATCATTCAAAGAGTTTTGTGATTTGTTTTACAATTCAAACATCAAAGCAACGACATCGCATATCGTAGATTGAGAGTACTTTCGGCATAATAATAATTTCTAGCTACGTGTAATTGGCATCGTCGGAAGGGGTTGTCATTTTCATTTTGATTGACTCCATAAAACTTTGTTTCATGAGTGTAATTGTTCATCGGTTTTGCATATTGATGGCATATTATTTGCGGATGCAAATGCGAAAGTCGAGGGGGGAACCATGTTGCACATGGGGAAAGAGAGTTTCGAAAGAGATGCATCCAGAAAGAAATAGGACATGCAGAAGAAAGAGTTGGAAAAGAGTCGAAAATCCAGACGTTTCACCCAAAGTGAACAGTCAAGGAAAAGTTCACCACATCATCACGGAGATGATAATCATGACGAGAGGTAAAGTTGTTAGAAAAGAAAAGGGAAATCTTTTTTTGTCAGCAAAATTATTCTTTTTTTGCAGCAAAATTATTTTTTTTATCAGCAAATTTATTCTTTTAGTTCAGCAAATTTATTGCTATTGTGACCAAATTTAATTCTTCGTCTGCAAATTTATTTTTTTGAAGCAGCAAATTTAATCTTATTTTGTCAGCACATTTATTTTTTTGCAATCTGCAAAATTAAATATTTTTTTAGCTATTTTTTAGCAGCAAATTTATTTATTTCTATCAGCAAAGTTAATACTTTTGTCAACAAATTTATTTATTCGTCATCAGCAAAATTAATTGTTTATTTTAGCTATTTTTTAACAGCAATTCTATTGATTTGCAACAGCAAATTCATTCTACTTTTGTCAGCAGATTTATTTCTTGTCATAAGCAAAATTAATTGTTTATTTTAGCTATTTTTTATCTATTTTTGGTGAAATGGATTTTCATATATTCTTTTCGTCACTAGTGGTGAAATGGACACCAAAACCCAATGCTTATCGAGCAACACCTCTAACCATTCGGCTATTGAGATATATAATCGCAGTGTAACAATTTTCAAAAGTTCATTTTTCGCAGCTGGTTGCAGAAAACGTTGTATGCAACACGTTGTGAAAGTGGTAGTTTTTGTCACATGCTTCGCTCGCTTCGCACGTTTGATAACATTACATCTAGTGACACAAACTACCACTTTTCGCAACTAGCTGCAGAAATTACTATTTCACGTCTTACGTCAACGTAAATAGTTATTGACACTACACGGACAATTCATTTCTTTTTACGAAATGGATACCAATTTTCATTGCACTTAAAAAGCGTTTTAACACGCCGAGCGATCCGGCCCATTGCCCCGGAGCGAAGCGGAGGGCCGCAATGCGAGCCGGGCGCCGGAACGGTGTCGGTAACTTAGGAGTTAATTTTTTTTCTCTCGCATCGTCTAATAATTAGTCTGTGTAATTCATTGCCCATAAAGAGCGTTTTAACACGCTGAGCGATCCGTAAACTTAGTTAAAGTGAAATTATTATGAAAGGTGTGCATCCTAGAAATTACGCATAGCGAAATTACGAAGCCCCATTCAAATCGAGGGAAAATGCTTTTTTAGGCACTAGGTGTGTAGATTGTCACTCGATACCGCAGGTCGAGCGTGACAATACACATCGTGTGCCTAAAAGATCTATCACCGAGTTGTGTACAACGTTTTTCGCAATAAAGGCAACGGAAAGTTCTACTTTTCGTCGCTTGTTGAGTTGACGTTTTCGTGTTAGTGGTGTTAGTGATATAATTTTATATGTCCTACTGCGGGACATATGCTGATTGAAGATAGTAATTTTCCTACTTATAAAAAAATAAATTTGCAATTGAAACACTAATAAATTTGCTGACAAAAAGCAATAACTTCGAGGTATTAATTTTGCTGTTCGAAGGCATTAAAAGTGCATATTACAAAACAATAAATTTGCTGACTACAAAGTAATAAATTTGCCGCCAGGGATTTGCTGCAAAAGAATTATTTTTGCTGCTTAAAGTCAGTAATATTGCTGCTCAGAAAGCAATAAAGATGCTGTTCGAGTACTAATAAGTTTGCTGAAAATAAGACTAATTTTGCTGATACAAAACACTAAATTTGCTGATAAAAAAGATTAAATTTGCTGCTAAAAAAAATAAATTTGCAGAAAAAAAGAATAAATTTGCTGATGAAATAAATAATTTTGCTACTAAAAGAATAAATTTGCTGACAAAAAAATAGATGCCGAAAAGAAAATCCTTCATATTATCAACAAAAATGTAGTGTGTCACCTGCGTATCTACTCTACATCCCCTTGACCTCCCCAACCTAGAGCATATTTTCATGAATTTGTTTCTTGATTGGTAAAAAGGCTCGAAATCTTTGAAACTCCTGAAAATTACCAAAATTCCTGAGATTCTTGAAAATGCTCAAAGTTCCAAAATTCAAGAATTTTCGAGAATTAAAATTCTAAATATTTCTGAAAGTTCTCGAAAATTCACAAAATTATCGAAATTGCAACAATTCAATAAGTTTTCTAAAATTCTCGAAAAATGCTTAAAATTCTAAAATTCCGGAAATGTCGAGAATTTTTAAGAATCATGGCCGTACGTTAGTAAGCGGGCGTCCACTACCAAAAATGTTCTACAAAAAAAATTTGGGGACGGCGGAGCATATATACAGCAACTTTTTGACTTTTTCCCTTTGATCCAATGAGCCCGAAACTAGGATATCTGGAATCCATACGAGTTCAACGAGCTATCACACGTTATTGCAGCTTCAAAATTGGCCAAGAAATTGAATTTAGAAATCATGGTTCTTTCATAAAAATGTAAAATTTCGTTTTTTCAGATAATTGAAATCGCCTACGTTAGTTAGTTAGTTCCAGGATCCAGCAACTCCTAAACGTTTCTATAGATTTTACTGAAATTTTGGTTATAGGCTAATAAGGGAAAAAATTAGGGAATTTTCAAAAGTTGGAAAAAGCCCATATCGGGGAATTATCGGGGATCATAATAGTATAGTATAGTAGATGACAGCTGATTCCTCTGGCACTTCCTAACTTCGGCCTGTTTTTTTCGATGGATTTGGGTTAATTTCGATCTAAGTGAGGTGTTTTTTTTTAATTTTATTATTATTAAAGTAAGCCGCTCTACTAGCGTAGAGCACGCACGGGTGCCTCCGTTTGGGCCCATTGTACTGGCTTTGGGGTTGGGTTAGACATTCGCTGTTGTATGGGACTATCCCAAACTAACGGTGCAGCTCGGAATGTCCTCCGATTGCAAAGATCTATTTCCTCAGGCTCTGCCTGAGTATGTTTTTGTCAACACATTACTTCATCTATTTAATGATGAAAGTGACAGAAACAACAGTGAAATTTTTAAGGCAACGATATCATCGAGCATTACAATCACTGAAGCACATGTCTGAATATGAAAAAGAACAAAAAGTCTTGTACAAACCGTTTGTACCGATAAAAATATCATTCTGCATTTCCAATGGAAATTTTCCTTACAAAACAAATTCACTGTTCAATATGAATTTTAACTTAGTTTTGCTCAAAAGAAGTCCCGCTACAGCTGTAAATAACAATTAGATAGTTTACACATTCAATAATATCATGAGCCATCAGGCAAGAGATCCGTGGATCATTAGAATCAGGTTCATTAAGAGTCCCGACATAGAGCCATACGGCGAAGAGTTCTTTCGAACGATTGTACAACAATTGTACCAGAAATTTCATTGTAAATCCAAACAAAATCATCGCTGTTCATTAGCACATGTCCGTTAACAAAAGAGAACAATAGAATTGTACAAGCCGTACATATTGATCAAAGAAAAAGTGGTTCACAAGCAAACGATTTTGATTTTGTCAATAAATTTTAAATTATTTCACTATTTGACCACACATAATTAGCCAATAAACATCGAAAGCATCAAAAAGCAGCACAAAATTAGACAAATCACAAATCTATTTGCGCAAAGAAGCACAAAAGAAACACTTTCAGAGAGCGACGTATAAACACGTCCGTTCACTATGCCGTTCACAGCAGTAGAATCCAAGCGAGGTGTTACAAGATTAGTCTCTAGATTTTGGGACTCAGATTGATTTCTCTAGAACTTTTTGATTTCCATAAGGTTTTATGATGTTGTTAACATGACTCACTTACAAAAGTGGTTATATCACTATATCAGTCAAAAAACCGTTAAAGGGTAAATGTGACGCAAGTCCTTTATCTTACTTACAAAATATCTGATATCGCTGGAATGACGCATTGTGCGCCGTACGCAACAGTTTTATGTTGAGAAACCTATTGTTAGGAAAATGGTTAAAAAATGTACTGAAACGGAAGAAAACCGAATCATCGACTGGTTTCAATTTTTGATTTTCCTAAAAATTTTCGAAATTGTTTTTAAAAAAAATCAGTGCAGCGAAGCTCAACGTTACCTAAACTCCTGAAAACAGGTCACTAGCTCTAAAATTCTTGAAAACTGTCGAAGTTCTAAAATTTTCTAGAATTATGAAGAATTGTCAAGCATTTCGGAAATTTAAATTCAAATTATTCAAACTTCTGAAAGCTATCCAAATTTCCCGAAATTCTTGAAAATTCAGTCGAACAAAATTTCCTGAAAATAGGCCATGTCCCCAACCGTACACGTACACAGCTTTGGTTTCACCAACGATCGGCAAAACTGTTATATATGGAACGGTCGATTTTTTTTCTATTTAATTCAAATGTGTCGGACGAACAATTTCCCCGATTGAACGTAATTAAAATTGATTATGTATACCGAGAAGGAGTAAAACTTGTCATAAATAGCCCTCAGTTATTTCTTCCACAACTTGAAGGGTCGCATTACACTAAAACTTTCATAATATTCCATATTTACAACGGATGTAATAGCAAACCCTTTTATTTAATTTAACTTAATATGCTTTCTCCAAGACACAATATTGTTGGCCGTAGAAAATCTTCGTCTCATTCCACATGTAGCGTAATATCATATTCATATCTACGCATCTATCAACAGTATGATGTATAAATGTAATGGGCATAATAAGAAGCAGGATAAGATGCCTCGCCCCCCGCACTGAAATACGTTTTCAACCCTTATCAAATCAAATTTATAATATTTCCGAATCAATAATACATGGTGTACGTACACCTATCCCAAAATATATTTTAACATATGACTAAACGTACGCATACACGAGCCGTAACAAGAAAAATTCATGACAACGAAGCATTACACACATTTCGGTATATATGGATACAAAGCAGCAGCACAAACACGGTTATTAAAGACGTTTCATTGCCCATCAATTAATATACGTACACTTCCATTGTTGGTTTGAGGGACAATGCGATGTTTTAATATCTATTCCATGTCTTGTGTCTTAATATTCTCCAGATATATGCAAAAGTTTGGCACATTTAGGACTTCACCTTCGAACAGACGAATATATGAGATGTTTCCTCAAACATTTACCATTCGCAATTACGTCGTTACTTTAGTTTAATTTGGGAACTTGACAATGTTTCGGGATATGTTCCTTTTACCAATTACTCACCAATTAATTAAACCATTCCCGGGAGAGTCTTCGGAGAAACTTTTTTTTTGCAGGTCGATTCATATCTGAAGCAGGGGTTTAAATTGAAATAATTTCTTGAAAAACTCACTTTTTACATCACTCAAGGAGTAAACATAATAATTATGGAACGATCCTCAACCTCTAACTAACGACAATAGCAATTGAATCTGCTACTTCTTTCGTTTGAGAACTTCAGCCAACGTTTATTTTTGCTGTCATCAATAGATGACTAGGCCCCTTTTCTATGATTACATTTTTTTATTGCTCAGCCGTACGATGTTTTACGTTTTTCGCTGAATGCGTTCAACCTGTGCCTGGACTACACACATTTTCCACTACTGCTGTCTGGTGGGAATTATTTTCAAGAAGAAGAACTTCATTCTATGTACAGCGATTACAGCTCGCACCCTATGTAAATGTGTGCTACTGGACATGTACTTTGAAATGAAAAATTAGCGCACGAATGGGACCCAAATCCAGAATCATCACTGTATCGTGGTGATAATTCTAATTGAGCTATCTTGTAAACTTTACAATTCAATTCATGTCAATTGTCAATGTATAGAGTGGTGTATTTCATGGTCATGTATATTGGAATGGTGGGATAAAACGGAAAGGGTTCACCAATATCTACAATCTACATTAACCAGTTATTGACGGCTGTCATCTGTTATGGACAACGACTTTAGGAATAAATGACAAACTCTGACTATACAATCATATCTAGCATGTAAACAAAATGAAGTAAAAGATTTGAATTTTGTGAAATTAAATTAGAACAAATGAAGTAACCTACATTTGTAGGTCGATTCGAAGGCCATACAAGTCAAAATAAACAACCATTAATTAGTATTGCAGCGAGTAAAATGATTTTATAATCTGTCCCTTTAGTGAAGTTGACAATCATGTAAATAGAATTAAAGTGTCTTAAGTCCGGTGGTCAGTAGCTCAAAATTTTCGTCAAATAAATCCTCTGGCACAAACCATTGGAAGAACAGATTAAATCAAATGAAGAAAATGATCTTTGAGTGTACCATGCTATGCTGTAACACCTGTTAGATTTAGATTGCTTCTTTGAAAATGACATTGTGAATGGCATTGTGCACCCCTTTAAATATATATTTTTTTATGGAGGACAATGTCTTGACTTCAAACTGAACATTTTAGTGACAATGCCCGGTCAGTCACAGCAGACACAGTAGATACTTGGACTCGACAAAAAGCATTTTAGACGCCGCCCTGAACTGCAAGTTTAAACTTTTATTAAAGAAGGAGATATAAAACGTGAAGACACTGATGAACGTTACAATTTATTCCAATTTTGAAATGGTTTTCTTAAGAATATAGATTTAGTCAAATGACTTTCACGGACGGCAATGCTTTCTTTAGACATTTAAACCTTTTACGGACGTCTATTCATCTGTTATCGATAGCGACTACTTAAATAAGACACTATCTGACTGAAATGTTCTCTTATATCTCAACTAGAGATGAGCTGGCCGACGTTTTTTCAATACCCGACCCGGCCCGATCCAATTTTTTGAACCCGAGCCCGACCCGACCCGAGACTTTTCTCTTCGCGGCCCGACCCAACCCGACCCGAAAAAATCATCGGCCCCACGTTACCCGACTTTTTTTTACTATAAGAAATTTAATGAAAAATCATTTTCTACGCATAAAAGCTTTGCAATAATCTTATACGCGAAGTAAAATAATAAAATAAGTTAGTGTTTCATGCTTTATAGGCTTTTATTGGCTTACTTTAAATTTGTATTTCTAAGTCGGGCCGGCCCGAATTTTTGTTTTCAAAGCCCGACCCGACCCGGCCCGAATGAATTTTCAAAACCCGGACCCGAACCCGATCGGGCCGGGTCGGGTCGGGCCGATGTATTTCGGGCGGCCCGCTCATCTCTAATCTCAACGTGCATGTTAGAAGAAATGAAGTAAAGGATTTTTCATCAATCTCTTTAAAATGTTTTACAATCGAAAGAAGTAATAGATTTAATTGAAATGGCAATGCTTGTAGTCAAATTCATTATTTGAGTAGAATTGTCTAAAGATAAAAGTAAAAAAATAAATATTGTTCAACGTCTCCAAGAGATGTGGTTTCAATTGGTAAATGTAGCTGAACGAGAAGGGAGAGTGAACATAAGACATACCAGTAATTAATAAAATTTTCTATTTAAACAATTTTCATCTTATTATAATTTCTCTGTTCAAATGGTTTCCATGTTCTTTATCATTATTTTTCTATGAAATTAAATTCAAACGAACGAACGCCTATTATAGCCCACACCCAATGAATTTCTCATTACAAAATAACCTTTTAGCATCATGCGCTCTCTTTCTTTAAGAAGATGATTTTCTTATCATAATTACAAACCTCCACACCGCTTTCGCATGTACATCGGCGAAACTTAAAACATTTTCTTTTCATCAAAAAATTTTAATTAATAAAATAATTATTCGTTTTTCAAGCACTTCAATAGCCATTTATTGTTTATTGTATCCAATTTTCGGTGTGTGTATTGTATATATATTGCTGGTGGTGTGCATCCCCTCATTTAGCTATTTGTACATTCGCAAATATCCTGAATAATACACGCGTTTCTGTTAAAAGTTGGCTGACTGTTTACCCGATTAAAATTAGGGGAGGGCGAAGGAATGGCGAGCGACGACAAAGGTGGTTTGAGTAAGTGGAAATCTATATTTGGGAAATCGCGCCAACATTGAAAAGAAATGTGTAGCCACCACACAATAATGTATCTCGTATTGTTGGATTTGGGTGGTTTTCGTGAAGCAAATTATTGTTTATGAATAACATTGTAAAGATGAACCGTTCATAACTTAATTAAAGTTGGAACTCTTACTGAATAGCATCAGAGACTTTTCGCTGGGCGGGCATTGTGTGTTATAATTTGAATGCTAAACGGAAACAATTTTGTTTCATTTAAGATCGTGGCGATGATGTAGATGATGATGATGTTGGTGAAGCATTGGGTCTATTTTTATTAAATTCGTAATTCAATTGTATTGAATGGTTCGCCGAAAATTGTTTAAAAAAAGTGGCAGTGTCAAATCTAAAAAAAATTATTTTTCATCTGTTAACGACAGCGCCAACAAAAATAAGTGAAGCCTGCCTAATGCTGTCTTTTAATATCAAAGTATGTTAAAACAAAGGAAGTACAAGATTTCACAGATAAAAATGATTTTATTAGATAAAGTAGCAGATTCGAAGATTTGTATCTACTATTTCTGCGAAATGGCGCTTTCCCATTGGTTAATGGATTGAATTTAGTCCTGGAACCATATAGAAGTAACTTCACAAGCTTCTGATAATGCCTTCGAATGCCTTTTGACTTGATACTTTCAAACAACAACCCGCAACTTCTCCACAACTAAAGAATAATTCAAATCTTTCAACAGCTTTATTATAAGATCTATCTATGTGGCAAGATAAAAGTAAAGCCAAACGTTTACTATACATACATATCTAGCATATACACATAAAACCATTAACTCCATGATAATTTAATCACTTTGTCAATTACAGGTACGTCTGTAAAAAATGTAATTGAAGAACATACTGATGAAGTTTTAAATTGCTACTTATTGTAGGAGTACTCCTTGTTAGGCAGCAATAATTAATTTTACTCACATTTGAATTCACACTCGTTTCCCGTAAATGATCAACTACTACAAGAGCCATGTTACGAAATCAAACGAAAGCACTCAGCTGAAAATTATGCGAAAAGCATCGGTTTTTAGTAGGATCGGGGGTGAAGCTGACGCAACGCAAGTCCTTTTCTGTCTTAACTTACAAAATGTCTTCACTAAACCGAAAAATCTAGAAGTGAACCCAACAAATCGCTCAAAATACTGAACTTGGAAGATGGTAGACCATGTGTACTGATGGAATTGTAGGAACCAACACACTACCACCTCAATAATCCCCAAAGTCCAGAAAGGAACCCAAAAGAATCTGAAATCTCTCAAAAACCTAAAGTTCTAGAACTGGGAAGATGGCAGGCCGCCATGGGGATTGATGGAATTGTAGGAACCAATCTACTATCACTTGAATAATCTCATCTCAAAATCCAGAAGGGAAAAAACGTTTAGGATGAGGAGCTAGGATCTCACTTCTTTTAGCAAGTTTGTTCCTCTCGAAGAATTCTGTAATCGCTCTTGAGCGATCTGTCATGTACAACACACAATTGGAAAGTTAAAGAAATGCGAAGATTTCGATTCTTCATTCCTTAATAGCTAAGAATTTTGCGAACAATTTCTTTTGAGAGGCTTGACTTTGTCCACGTTTCAGAAGGTTCTCTATCCGAATCTACAATAAATAATTTTGAGTCCACTACCTAACGTCCCTAAAGTGCGTGTGGGAGTAACAATATAATTTGACGAAATTGATAAAAAGGAGAAAAAGAAACGATTTGCAGGTCTAGCTGAAACCTACATTTATACGAAACATCATTAAAGAAAACCAAATTCAAAAACTAAACTTTTTCCCCTTTACCACCCTTCCTGTTTCGTATTTAAAACAAAATGCAAGGGTGTTAAAGACGAAAATTTATCAAAAGTTCTTATGTTTGTAGAGTTAAGTCTCCCGAGATAAAGTTCATGATTTGTACATTTAAATGACATTGCCTTAAGGCTACTAATCTCATCATTCCCATTCCAGTACAGAGTGACTTACTTCTTGGGTTATGGATGCCAGTTAAATACAAAAACACTCACACATTAAATACAAATAAACTCTTTCTCCACTTTCGCATGATCTTTTGCACTGAGCTGCGTGTATACCGAAATTCACGTGTTTCAATTTAAATTGTGGATGGATTTGGATACATCAGAAAAGAGAGGAGTGACAAGTCACAACGACCTTTTTCAGTTGTTTGATGAACGCGCGCTAGACATTTTCTAGATTTGAAGCCAGTAAATTAATTTGCTCAGTTAAAATGATTTAATGGTTTCGTAATACGTTTGGCACTTTTGTGTATTTGTCTTCAGGCAATTGAACTTTAGCCGGGGATTTGAAATGGGGATGGAAAAACAATTATCTGTTTTTGGTTAAGTAAAATTAAAATGGCAATCATTCAACGTGCTAGCATTCAACGGAGAATATTATGGCCGTAAGTAACCGCAACGTCTTTCCGATGTGTTGGACGTCTTGGTTAATCAATTCGACAGGGAATCTATGTCTATCACATATCTGACTCAAGAATGACTACTAATGACCCATATAGTCAGGCAACAGTCGATGTTCCGATCATATGGAATAGAATTTAATGGATTCGAATTGTTTCCAGTGGTTAACAGACTTTGGGACGACATTTTTTGCAGGAGCTGGAAATAATCAGATATCTAACATAACTTTGAGTAGTCAGTACCCTAAGATTGGGGACTCAATTTGGGAATTCTGGGGATTTGTAATTCTTGTTAACTTTGTTTTTTTTAGAACTTTTGGGGATTTTATGAATCTTCGTGAACTTTAGGGAAATCATGAAAATTACACCAGGAAACTCTGGCAATTAGACTCAAATTTTGTGCACAACACAGTTGCTGAACTCCGGTAGATAAACGTCTTTGCTCAAAGTTTGAGCCTCAAACACTCTTCTCAATTTTTAAAAACGGTCTCCAAGATTTCAGGTTTCAAACTGAAGAAGACTCCAGTACATATGCATCGACCGATACTGTTATCAGTCCGATGACACAAAAAATGTTGTTTAAATGCAATTAAATTTTATTTAAAACTTTCATGTAAGTCCTTTACTGTCACATTTTTCTGACTTTCATTTCAACGCTTTTTAAACTGTAATAGGATGTTGAATGCGGAAATGGTTTATATTCAATGGTGTCTCCTGTTGACGTGTCAATGATAAGTTTGTATTTCTCATCCTCACTGCCAATGTGAAAAGGTGAATATTTGACTGAAGCGAACTCGTTATCTTTGTGACCAGTCAACTCAATTCATGGTCGTTATATTCGGTTATGTGGCGAATCAAATTATTACCAATGTTAACCTGTTACAGACGGCAAACATATGACCAGTATTATTATTGGGTCAATTACTTACATTGATCAAAGTATTTTTAATCGGTTGATTTCAAATCTTGTACTTCAATTTTTTAGCATGCATTTTACTATATATAAAGAACCATATTACCCAGAGATTGTCATTATTTTTGTCGTCGTTATCGGTAACAGATGAATAGCCGTTTTGTCAGGTCAACACTTTCAAATCCAACGAATCCATCGAGCCCATCGAATCTTGCTTGGATAAATAGTCCATCCACCGTTTTCGGTTTCCATGTCACACCAGACTTGAAAAGGTCTAACAACTGTTTTGGGTTGAATGTAATACATGTCACTCTTGTTCCTTTATTCAGTGCATCTTCACAGTCATCGAAATATGTGAATGGCCAACCTTCTAGTCGCTAAAGACTTTTTCCAATTTCTGTTCAAAGAGACAAGCCAATAGAATAGAATTGGTTTTTATTTAAAACACACAAAGCAAATATTAAACAAACCGCCAAAAACCGACAAACCCGCCACTGATCGCGGTTCCAAACCAATTCTACCACGACAACCGATGATCCAGTTTGCGGTGTACCTCGCGCTGACGCTGACAATGGTGGCATTACTGGCGCTGGTTCTAATGCAATTGCTGGTGCACCTTTTACAATTACAAAATTATAAATTAGATGCGTTAAATTAGTAAAAACAGCCTATGTTCTTTATCGTCCATCATTAGGACGCAAAAAGATTATGTAATAGTGTTTATCTCAAAAGCCACACATCTAAATTCTAAAAATCTAAATTTGTGTCAAAATGAAGGTACAAACATTACAGCCCAATGTAGAATGCAGTTGAGAACCTTACACATACTATTAGTTACACATGTAACAGTTATGTCACCCGGTAATGGATGCTTTTTTATGCACTAGATGTGGGTATTGTATACAAACCGCGTGTGACAATACACATCGTGCGAATAAAAAGTAATTTATCATCGACTGAAGTTTTTCTCTAATAAATGTGTTTAACTTACTCAAGTGGTCTTCGAGCCTTCGACGAAGGCCAATCCTTGTTCCGCTCGAGTCAATCCCTAAGCGGTTAAGCTCCGCAATTAGGGCTGGCTTTAACATTTTATTAATATCCATTTTTGAACTTGATTTTAGAGTGATTACGATTGAACTGATGGTGTGAACAAAATGAACGCTGTTCAACAAATATTTGAATAAGACAACAACAATTTCGTTCGTATATTCGTACTTGTTTTGTTAAGGGTGTCCAAAATCAATTGAATTATTTATTATCTACTGTTGATAGAAAATTGAATTTTTGCCTAACACATTTTTAAGACCCTGTAAAGTGCACAATGCACACACATAGAACAACATCGCCGTTTTTAGCCCCGTACGAAGTACGAAGGGGCTTATAGGATTACGATGCCGTGTGTAATTGATGGAATTCGAAGCAGACGGTAAGGGCAAAGTGTTTGCCTATGTTCATAGATAACGAATCCGCAATAAAAATTTTGTCAGTCCGTCTGTCCGTCTGTCACGTCGATATCTTGAGTAAATCAAATCCGATTTCAAAAATTTTTTTTTTCCCTGAAAGGTAGTTGAAATAGTGAGGCTAAGTTCGAAGATGGGCGATTTTGGGTCGACCCCTCCAGAGCTGGGGCCCCATAAGTGCTTTAACGTTTTCCAAAGATTTCTCTGGCCATTTAAAGGCTACACTTGTAAGTGATACATCAAATGAAAGGTATTTACAATACCTATCCACAAAAAAAGTTTATGGAAATTGGATGACCGACTCGTGAGTTAGACTCTTGGTGTGAACTAGGTACAGGGCGGCAATCCGTTTTTGCTTGTAGGTTAGTCAAATTTGAACGGATTTAGATGGATTTTGATTTATTAGATAGGTATTGACCCTACCAATCAGGGAAAAAAAAGTTTATGAAATTCGGTTTACCGGAGCGTGAGCTAGGTCTCTTGGAGTGTGCTTATATGTGGCTACTCGGCCGTACAGTGAAGGTGGTGTTTTTTGTTAATATCTCGAGTAAACTTTGACCGAATTTCATGAATTTTTTTTTGTTTGAAAGGTACTAACGAATGTAAAGCAGCCGTTGTACTTTCCACCTCCTAACAAAATGGCCGTCGGCCGCCATTTTGGATTTTTGTAAAATCAATATAAATAGGTGAAAATGATAATTCCAAAATCACTGATCAGTGGGAAGTGTAGTTTGTGTTACTTTTGAAAGGAACGTCGTACGGGGCTTCGTAATTGCGCTATGCGCAATTTTTAAGACGTACACATTGCATAAGAATTTTACGACGTTTACGGGCGCAATAGACTTACGGTAAGAGTAGGGCGACGGACGAAGTAGGGTCACGTGCGCAATAGATGTACGGGTTTGTACGGGGCTCAGTCGCAGCAAACGCTCCGACTGTTCTGACGGCTCGTTTTTTTATCATAGTATGGTTGGTTCTCTCAAAGATCGATTCTTTTGAAGTTTTTTTTTTGACGAAGGAGAGGGGCCATAACAATATCATTCTACTTATGTGAATAATGCACGCTGTGGATGAGGATAGGTTATAAATTGCCTTTTTTTGGCGTCATGTTATCATTTTGATATAGTAACAAAAGGAATGAAACGGAAGATGATTTCATGAGTCTTGATTTTGTAGTCCTTTGAGTGTGCAGTTAGCTGGTGATTATTCTTATTAGGGTGGATCGATTTGAAAAACTCAAAAATTTACATCGCGAATAGGAAAAAATATGACTCAAAATTGAGCTCCACATAAAGAGCCAACAGTTGGTATTTTTGAAACTAGCGTACATACCACAAAAAAAAGTCGACCAGAATCAAGCTCTCCCAAAAAACGGTTGAAAATATAGATATTTGCATTTCTTAGGGATTCGCTCTAAGTAAAAAATATCATAGGCTAGAAAGAGCCTGATTGACTGGGAACATCGACAACTTTGAAAACTCTGATGAATCTAAAATTGTGTTTTTTTAAAGATGAACACACTATAGGGAAATATTGGACTTTTTTTGGCAATTTTTGGAAACTTTGGGGAATTTCTGGTTAATGAGACGCAAATTCAAATATTTTCCGCTCATAAGACGAAATATTTCGAAAAATATAACCACATGATGTGTGTTATTTACACCTTTGGAATCGAGTCGATAAATTTCTTATCTCCATTTTCGTTATCAGATAAGTACGAGTGAGTATAAGAAGAGAGGATTTGCCATAAACGAAACAAGAGTCTTCAGTATCTCTTTACTACGTCTAACGACATGATCGCACTAATAGTTTCACTGTTAATTATCATTTACTCGGCTGTAGCATTAATCAAATGGTACAGAAAACGAGCGGCTGTAATCGAAGCGATTGATAAAATACCTGGAACAAAGGCTTATCCTCTAGTTGGTACAACTTATCACATTTTCGGTGTTGCTAGGAAGGACCTGTTCAAAGTGTTCCATAAGCTGCTTACCACATTTCCATACATTTCACGGTCATGGATTGGATTCATACCAGAAGTGAATTTGCGGAAGGCGGAGTACATAGAGAAAGTCATCAGTGCCAGTAAGAATATGCAGAAACCATTCGGTTATGAATATTTGAAAGTTTGGCTGGGTGAGGGACTACTAACTAGCCACGGTGATCACTGGCACAAACATCGAAAAATCATAACGCCAACATTTCACTTCAGCATTTTGGAAAGCTTTTGTGAAGTATTTGCGGAGAAATCGAAGATTCTAGTGGAACGATTGAGTCATCAAGCCGATACTGGCGATTCGATTAACATTCACACGTTCGTGACGAGAGCAGCTCTGGACATAATTAGTGAGTCCGCGATGGGCATAGAAATTGATTGCCAGACGCAGACCAAGAACGAATATGTGGATGCTGTTTACGCTATCAGTGAATTGATCATGCATCGCGTCATGCGACCATATCTATCGCTGGATATAATTTACCGGAATACGCCGAGCGGAAAGAAATTTAAGAAATGTTTGGATATTCTACACCATTTTACGAAGGACGTGATATCGAACCGAAAGGCAGCTAGAGAGGAAAATAAAAGGAAGGGAGTTACACCGAAGAAACGACAGGCGTTCCTAGATTTGCTTCTTGACGCAAACGAAAAACAAAATTTGTTAACTGATGAGGACATTCGTGAAGAGGTTGATACGTTCATGTTCGAAGGTCATGACACTACTGCAGCAGGAATTTCATGGGCACTTTATATACTCGGCCTTTACCCGGATGTTCAGCAGGAAGTCTTCGAGGAATTGGATCGTATTTTTAATGGATCCGACAGGCTTGCTACGCTGGAAGACTTAAACGAAATGAAATATTTGGAACGTGTTATCAAAGAGACAATGAGACTATATCCGCCGGTTCCAATGGTTGGAAGGTTGTTGAGTGAAGACGTCCATTTAGATGAATATACTCTACCCAAGGGTACAACGATTACAGTCGGCATCTACTATTTGCATCGTGATCCCAGATATTTCCCTGATCCCGAGAAATTCGATCCGGACAGATTTCTACCGGAGAACACAGTGTCACGCCATCCATACGCTTATCTTCCATTCTCAGCTGGTCCGAGGAACTGCGTCGGTCAGAAGTTCGCAATGTACGAGGAGAAATCAGTGCTCAGTTCCATCATTCGGAATTACAAAGTAACGTCGGTTGAGAAACGAGGCGACATCGATTTGATAGCAGAATTAATTTTACGGACACATAACGGAATTAATGTGAAATTGGAACGTCGAAGAAGTTAAGTTAAATAAATTCTTTACACAAAGCTCGTCGCTAATGGTGTACCTAATCTCGCGAGGATTCTCTAATCTCGTGAGGAGATTCTCATCATGAGCATGCAACATTTTACTATAATCTTTGACCCGTTACTCAAATACCAGCCTATCAAAATTGTTTCTAAATAATTCATAATAACAACTGCTTTATCAGTTGTTATCTCTTTCTGGTAATATCTAAAAATATATGAGCAGCGCCACTCATTTCTGATGAAATTGAAATGGCATCAGTTGGTCGAAAATATATTTCCTTTCATTGGAATACACAACAAACCGTATATGCATTGCGAAATGAATCAAATGGTTATTGCTCTGCTCTGGCCATAAAACTTCACACTTTTTGGAAACAAAAACAAATTTGACAGCTCGGGGAGAAAATGACTATTTTCTCCACTGTCAAAATAAGAGGAAAGAATATAGAATATCTTCCCCGGACTTTCATCAGACACAAAACATCATTTTCTCATTGTCTTTTTGATTCCAGAAAATAAGATTAATTACAACACACTAAGCCTAAATGGTAGAAGTCTTTTCCTGGAACGTATGGAACCTTTGTTGAGTAGAGAAAATAGTTCCCTCCGCTGAAACTTCGGAAGCCTTTGTAGTGAAAAACGTTGTGTTTACCTCTGAAAAACGTGGAAATTGCATTTTCTCGGGTGACTCATGTAACAACGCCCTCGAAATGCACTTTTCTTCCCTGGGTGAACAAATAGGTATTTCATATGTGCGGCGTGATTTACATTATTTTGTCTTCTCAATAGGCCATTAGAAAATTGCGTTTTGTTGATGTTTGGTGGAATGGAATTTCTAGCAATAAAAGTGTCGCACCTTCTTTCCTGAGGGAAAAAAAGAACTTTTCTCACTTGAACTATCATTTTTTTATGTTTTAAAAAAATGATTGGTTTCGTTCAAAAAAAACTTTGTGTTCACCTCTTGGAGATACACTGAGCGAAATTTCCTACGTGCTATGTGTATATCATTCGTGCCCCCTGTTAAAAAGTGTGGTAAGGTAGTTATACAGCGGGCTCGAATATAATACGTGCGAAACGTATTTCGCTTTGACTCAGATTTAAAAATATGAATTTTATTGAATTAAGTTTAAGTTACGTAGAGAACGCAGTGCACATAAACAATGATATGACGTTTTTTTAACATAATTTATTTTAAATTCATAAAGAATGAGGAATTAGTTACGACTTGATGGCAGGATAGTTATAGACCTGGATCAAATATAGACAATTTTAACTTAAACATCTTTCTGATATGATTACTTCATAAAAATTGAAAGGATTTTGTCGAGAATTTTTCAAATTTACAAAAATACTTTTTTTTTGTAATTTATCTTCTTCGTGTTAAGAAATTTAAAAATGGTTCCAATTCAATATTCCTGACCAACATCCACTGTATACGTTTGACATACGTAATGAGCATTTAACTTCTGTCCCACTCGTAAGTTATTCTCATTCCACGTACATGACCACAATACGTAACACGTGAATATTTAAATGTGACAATCGAAATACGTAACTACCTTTTCAATGTGGCTCAAGTATAAGAAACAGTGCCCATGTATCATATACGTCAGTGAAGTATATTACTCCTCTCCGAGAAATTTTACACATACCCCGAGTATTGTCTGAATTTTCTTTTTCTGGGTGTAATTCCAACTCGAGCGAAAATCGATCTTTATGGAATTTCCTATTCTACCTCCTCGGTAAACAAATAACTATATCGCTACATTGATAACTAACAAAATCTTAAATCCGCGAATTAGTAATAAATACGCAATATCACATGTTGAACAGGTAACTCAATTTTCCGCCGTGACTGTATATACCTGAATCGTATGGTACATACGAGCAATAACATATGTGAGCACACAGATCTTACCATAAAATTTTTGTACTGAACGAGCCTAATTTAAGGCGTTTAATATTACGCTACGCTTACCCCTGATCTCATGCCAATAATAATGTGTTTTCTTTCGCTGTATGTATACCAATCTCATTTATTTAAAATCACATCAAGCCAACAAAAGCACTAACCATAAAATCAACAAAAAATATTACAAATCCACAATTCCATATTGTCAAAACATTTTCCGGTTTTTTTTTCGCCCTTCCCCCATTCAAAATTATTTGTGTTGACAAAGTAGAAAAAATCCAATAACCATAATACACACTTAACTTGTTTCGCTTATACACAGCGAATTGTACGCATAAACATACCACCGAAATCGGGATGCATCACATCCCCCTCTCACCGCCAAACCAATTTTCCTATACCCCAGTCCACAGAAGACAATGAGAAAAGACGAACTGAAAAAAAAAAACTGGATCGAGATACAGAATATCGGGAACATTAATTCACAATTTTGCATATTTATTGTTTCAACTCCTTACGCAAATTTTATTACATTATGATGAGCATTTGCTGTGTGAGATGTAGGCACTTTTTTTCCGAATATAAGTTCATGCCCTTCGTTCCATTCGAATAATAAAAAAAATCCACAATGACTTAAGAAATGATGAAAAATACAGTAACGGCGTACGACATCCCGACATTTGATTGCTGTTCGATGGCAAATGCGGGGGGAACAGATGTGACAACCGTTTTACATAAATTTATTATTTTTTTTCTTTGCATTACATGGGATATATATTTACAAAACGATGGTACTCTTTCTTACTTTATTAATCATTTTTCATATTTTTTTTTTCTGCTTCAACATCTCAGCATAAGTGCTCAAACTCTGTACCATTTTTGATGATGTTCTCGTGTGTATGTACAAATTGACGAAAATAGAAAATTTGAATATGAACTACACGCAGAGAACGTTATAGCAAATTGTTGTTTTATGTTAGACGCTTGTTTTAAATGGAACAATTTTTTGATTTTAAATCGAATTAGCCGAACAGGGCTGGTAGGAGTAATTCAGTTTAACGTTTTTATCAGTCTATGTACATCGAAATAGTTGTCTATGTACCAATTTTGGTAATAGATTTATGTGGCAAAAACTAAGAAGGATTCTGTTGAAAAACGGTTAAAAAGTGGGTAGAAATTTGACAATTTCGGTGAGTTTCTAGCGTTTCTTCTGCATTCGAAACGCAACGAAAACATCAAAAAACTGTTTCACTTGATCGCCACTGGTCTCAGCGTTGCAGTGACACACACATGCATTGGTAGTGACTCGACAAAAAATGAACCTTTGAAGTGTAAATTTGAGCCTCAGTTCCTCAACTAGAACAGTTCCGTGCACAGTAAAGTTTTGACCAAAAAATATTTTTTATGCAACAGCAACAGGGGAAACAGGATTTGCTTCTTGGGTCCAACACCTTTCTTGGCACATATAAAAAAGTCCACTGGAAATGCGGCCGATTTCGCGGGTTCTTTTTCAAATTAGTCGATCTTCCAGAATTTAGCTTATGCTTTCACCAATGGGCGGGTGAACTAGAAAATCCTTTGTGAACCGAATGAAAATCCTTCGAAATTTTTTGAAAACTAGAAAACCCCCAAAATAAAGAAAATTCTCAAACGAGTTGAAAAAAAAATCAATCGAAAATCCTCAAAACTCAAAAACTCCTTATAAATCCAGCAAAAACGTTGAAGTATAATTAAAAAAAATTTTGAACCTGTTACTTCACTTGAGCTACGTATTTTCACCGCATTGATACAAAAATCTTTTACTTCATTAGTTTTAACTTACATTTACTGTATAAGGAAACATCTGAGCTCATCATTGATTTCTACCGTCGCTGTCGATAACAGATGCCAACTCGTCTGTAACTGTCACATTGTTTTGGACCACTGAATTGCAATCATTTCGGGATCGATGTTAGCACCCGAATTAGGAGTGCTTTACTCGCTGATGTTAATCAAAGTGTATTCATTTGAATAGAAACGAATCAATGCTTGACTTTGGGGATAAATACAGCGAGATTATAAGCAAATACTCAGAATAAACATGGCCTATTTCTCAGAACTAACTGAGCCTTCCCCGAAAACCGGCTAACTAAGCCTACCCGAGAACTGGAGGTGTATACATAACAAGACCTACTAACTAATTCGATACTCCAAACCCACCAAATTCGAAACTAACTAATAGTTAGTAACTATTACAACAGGAAAAAAGGTTGCATACGTCTCCCTTGCACAATTTGTGGGTCCAAGGGGATTACAATTCTTTAGGGAATCAGTCTTCGATAGCAAGAGAAAGGAACGCGCAATTAAGCAAAAACGTCACACTCCCAACGTCACACAATAGACCCATTGGGATAAACAATAATTCTTTCCTTTGATTGATTTTATGTAATTTCGCTTGTTGTAGACCGAGCGGAGCGAGAAAAAACAGAGAAAATAATATTAAAAGACAGTTGGAATCGAACTGGCATTTTTAACCTCTAACGATAAAAATTAATTTCTTTGCAAAAACGGTTCAAAATAAGCTAACCTGGGATTAGGAAAGACTTCAAATCTTATCAGGTACAGTCAGAGGTAGTGAAGTTTCAGCATGAATTTGCTTCAGCTGATTTTCAGCTGATACATGCATATAATCAAAACTGTTTACGCGTGCGTGTAGTAGCTTCAACAATATAAACAGTTTTGATTGCCTACTGATAATAACAGGTATCACTCTAGGACCTCTAACGATTTTTCGGTGTTCAATGAAAGTAGTTCCATAGAAGCACGGCAGAGTAAAAAAACCAGGCAGTAGCGGTTCATTTTTGAAACGTCAAATGATGGACCTATTACTCTAATACTCTGTATGCATATGAAAAATGACATAAATTGAAAAATTTTACTCGCAAAACACAAAGGCTACAAAGGATAATTCAGGTCCCTAGTCAAATCTTGCGCTTCTACCTGGTTTACCTTACTCTGCCGTGATAAAAGATGTGATCTCGGTCCATATTTCTATCTGTGCAACCAGTTGTGATTTTTATTTATTTAGTGTATAGCGTACCACTATAACCAGTCATTGACCACTTAAAATATGCAAATGTCTCATCTTGTGAGAGATTCCAATTTTTCAACTAAATAAATTGTTTGCTTTATCAGTGAAATGCTTCAAATCTTCAAGTGAAATTCACTCATTATAAGTAATTGTAATGATTTTTATTTTCTTTGTGAACAAAACACATTTTTCACTGAAATGGCAAATAAACACACAATATATGCGTTGTACATAGCCAGAGCAATTAAACTAATTTACCATTTTAAACTCCACCCAATGTTAAATTAATTTATACGAAAAAAAAATAAATATTTTTTCCTCTTCTGTATTCGTTATCAAGATCATTGCAGGTATAAAACATTTTATTACAACTTGCCATTGCAGCCATTTTTGATATTTTTATATATCCAGCAAAAAAAAAGCATAAAAAGAACTGAACGTTAACTAAATTGAAAATATGCACGCATATAAATGATCCATAATTTGTTTTATGTACTGTACGTACATCATACATTAACCATATAAGTTTCGAATGGTATGAACTGAATATTTTCAATACATTTTGCTACACATTTTTTTACGTAAATAATAAAAAAAACGAAACTTAAGTGTGTGTCTGAAGCACAGAAGATGGAAAATTTGTTTTTTATGGAAATTCAAACTGCATTTACACCATTAGTATTGCACAATTTTCTCTTATATTTCACCATCGTTGGCCATTACTGGTCAGGTTAATTACGACGACAATTTTTATGTGCGAAAAAAAAACGTATTTTAACATAATGTCCGCGGTTGCAAGTTCGTTTCAAACTTGTAAAAAGGTTTACCGACAAGTGAAAAAAAGAGTTGGTGATAGCAATGTAACACATTAAGTTAATTGCAATTAAGACACTTTTCTCAGTAGTAATACGAACAACGAAATTTGAAGTTTTAACATATTTTAGCATATCAATGTATGACTCGACTGAACAACTGAACAGAATTGATCAGGATTGATCTAACGTAAACTTGAAATGTATTTTCGGTAATCTTTGTCCGTTTTAATTTGAATCTGATTCGAAATTTTAGAAGTAGAACATAGACCCTCGCTCTAATTGTTTGTTCGTTATATCAAAGCTCAATTTCAGAAGTCTTAAAACAGTCTAGAGCTTTTCAGAAAATATGGAGCTTTTCAGAAATTCTAAAGCTTTTTAGTAAAACTGAAGCTTTACGTAAAATCTAAAGCTTTTCCGAAAGTCTGAAGCTTCTAGAAAAAAAACCTCATTAAATATTTTCTTAAAGTTTAAAGCTTTTCTGACAAACTAAAGCTTTTCGGATAGACTAACGACTGCGGCTTTTCAGAAAGACTGAAGCTTCTTAGAAAGTCTGAAGCTTCTTTGAAAGTCTGAAGCTTTTCAGAAAATCTGAAGCAATTCAGAAAATCTGAAGCGTTTCAGAAAATCTGAAGCGTTTCAGAAAATCTGAAGCTTTTCAGAAAATGTAAAGCTTTTCAGAAAATCTGAAGCTTTTCAGAAAATCTAAAGCTTTTACGAAAGTCTGAAGGTTTTCAGAAAGACCAAGGAAATACTTTTTTAAAGTTTTTCAAAAACACTAAAGCTTTACCGAAACACTAAAGCTTTTACGATAGTTCGAAGCTTTTCAGAAAGACTTAAAGAAAGCTGTTCTTAAAGTTTGAAGCTTTTCAGAAAAACTGCACCTTTTAGGAAAGGCAACAGCTTTTCAGAAAGACTAAAGCTTTATATAAAATCTTACCTCCTATTTGTCAGCATTTACTTAAACTTCTGAATTTACTTTACCCTCTCACAGCATGTTTAACGACCACAGTCGTTTAGAGATTGACAACATGACAGCTACTATTATGGTTGCTCTTGTATAAAAATTGAGATGAAACATATAACTTAGTGCAATACACACATGCTCAATGAGCATTAATCAACACGTTTTGAACAAAAGTAATTAAAATCTGTGAAGGTGAACAGATAAGCTGAGCCGACGATATCACACCTATTATGTTCTACACAAACCTTTCTTCACCAGACGACAAGCATAACATTTTAGGATAGTCATCGAAAATCTATTACTTGATTTGATCTAAGTATTTTCAACGTCCCGAAATAACATCTTTTACATCATTTGTTTTGGCATAGATGTTGCTATAATAAGACTATGTTAGCTACAGTTATTCATTTCATGTTGTCACCGTTGCCGTTGTCACCGTTGTCGATTACAGATTATACCAACAATGTCTGTAATGGAAAAAAGTATTACTCAGTTACAGCTGCGGGATCATTAGACCATTTGTCTGTTTGTTGTCCATACATAAAGTGATTTGTGGAAATTTTGCTAAAATTATAACAAAGATCTTAAAAATGTTTTGCATTTTTTCAACTAAAAATTAAATTTGCACATTTGCTAAGACCGTTGCAACAAAATATTCCCATAATGTAGATTGGAAGCGACGATAACAACTCTAAAGTGACAAGCTGTACATGTTAAATCCAATAATCTAATAATCGACAGCGAAGAAAATCTTTCGTATTAAAACATCAACTCCAGAGAATAAAGAACTCAAAACCAAGTGTCGTTACAAAAAAAATATTATTTTTTATTCGCCCCGTCGCATAAGAATGAAAATCGTAAAATTTACATACAATTGAGAATTTAATTTGAAATTTCTCATAAAATGACATTATTTTTCTGTGTTCATAACCGCCTCCAGAAACGGTTACAATCTCAAAGGTAACAACATTAAGTTAAATTGTCAAAGCCGTCAAAACGAGATTTTATGGATGACAATTACTGTTCCGCCGTATTATATGATGAAGTCAGAGACGGAGAGTGTCGCATTTATATATATGTGTGGAGTATAACCTTTCTGCTATTTTTGAGGGTGCTAATTCTAAATTCATCGAGTTAGATATGTATATTTAAATGAAATTGCCTCAGGGATATTTCTTGTGGAATAAAAAGAATTAATCGGTTTTTTTCGTCGCTCTCTGGTGTGTCGAACGGGATGTGAAATGGTTGGAATCGTGGCACTTTTCTATTGTCTTGATTCTCCGACGACAATATTTTTTTTATGCATTTCACTTTTTATGCAAATAAATAATTGATTTGACTGAGACCATAAATGATTGTTGGTAAAACATCTCATTCAAATTCAGTTAATTTAGAATGGAAATTGTTGCTCAATAGTTTGAGTCTCGGTTTGCACTTTCATTTTTTTCAAGTGGGTTTTCATTGGACTGATATTGCACTTTTCCGTTAGCTATCGCAGCTCAGACTTTTCATTTTTGTATCGAGTTAAAGGATGTCAAGAGACGTGCTTGAATAATGAAAAGTATGGCTTTCGAATTATAAAAAAGAAGCAGTAACATAAAGTTTATGTCATAAACGTTTTCGCGAACCAGCGTTTCTACGTCGAATCACCGTTGTTTCAATGAAGATTCATCGGCGTTTCACCGAAGATTTATAGGCAATTCGCAGGAGACTCAACAGAGATTGATTGTTAACAGGAGATTCAACGGCGATTCACCGGAGATTTATCGGCGATTAACCAGTAATTTATCGAAGGTTCACAGTACATTCATCGACAATTCACCGGAGATTCATCTGTGATTGACCGTACATTCATCTGTGATTGACCGTAGATTCGTCTGTGATTCGTTTGATATTCAACGAAGATTCATCAACGATTCACCGTAGATTCATCAACGATTTACAGTAGATTCATCAACGATTCACAGCAGATTCGTCAACTATTGCCCGTAGATTCATCAACGATTCATCGTAGATTCATCAACGATTCATCGTAGATTCATCAACGATTCATCGTAGATTCATCAACGATTCATCTTAGATTCATCAACGATTCATCGTAGATTCATCAACGATTCATCGTAGATTCATCAACGATTCATCGTAGATTCATCAACGATTCATCGTAGATTCATCAACGATTCATCGTAGATTCATCAACGATTCATCAACGATTCATCAACGATTCATCAACGATTCATCGTAGATTCATCAACGATTCATCGTAGATTCATCAACGATTCACCTGAGATTCATCAACGATTCACCGTAGATTCATCAACGATTCACTTGAGATTCATCAACGATTAACCGTAGATTCATCAACGATTCACCGGAGATTCATCAACGATTAACCGTAGATTCATCAACAATTCACCGGAGATTCATCAACGATTCACCTGAGATTCATCGGCGACTCAGTGGATATTATGATAATAAGAGTTTCACTGGAGATTCATCGGCGAAACAGCGCACAGACAGACCGATACCCACCCATCGTAGTGGTAAGATAAAATTCTCACAATTCTAAACAAAAATTGACGATGGGTAAACATCTGTTATCGACAACGGTGATTAAAACAATCAACGAGCTTAGTGTTATGCTTTTTTATATAATAAAATGTTTGTCCAAACTAACGAAGTACAAGATTTCGATCCAAGCATTGAACATCAGAAGTAACAGATTCAATGATTATACACTATTGTAGATGTATTTGTCGTTCAAATTTCGTTCGAAAACGTAACTTATCGCCCCTGCTACATTTACCTATTAATCGACAAAGTATAATTTTCTTGTCATTAGTATTACATTTAGTTGTAACATTGATTGAACCGGCTTGTGCATTAAAGAGTAACGTTTCGCCGAACCAAAACAAATGAAATCCGATGAATGCAAACTATATCCGAATGTTTAACAACTTAAAATATTTCTCATTTCCCTGAAAGGGTTTTGTGTTGAGGCAATTGTCCGTAGAAATAACGTCAATGTGAATGCTATGCCACACACCGGCATAATATATGCGCTGAACAAAATGTAACTAAATTGTTAAAATGGGTCGTACAGCATAAAAGCTCACCGCTCTCGAATAAAGTAAATACAAAAACCGCAAAATGTTAAACGAAATGAAAAGGCCTATTAGCCATGTAATAATGAAATTAGTAATTTTCGAATATATTATAATTGATTGCTGGCCGGGGACCCCCCTTTTCAACAAATGGGTTTTATGCTTGTTTTCGGCAGTCTATATACTCAATATTGTATGCCATATTGAATGCACATTGCATTTTATATTGGACAATTTTCGATAATGCGATGCAGTTATATTGCAGTCGGTGCACCCGAAATATAAACCATTTTCAATTCACATTTCATATTACATGGGAATATGTAGCGATTCGTATAAATATTGGATGTGCCATTGTAACATATGAACGCGTACACCGCATTGGAGAGTTGCATTCGGTTAACAATAATGTGCAGTAAAAGCTTTTCGGTTAATGATATTATATGAAATGCGCCCAATGCAAATATAAATGCAATCGTTGCATCCACCCATATCTAGATACACGCTTCGCCACATAATAGTAAATTCCATGCAACATTAAATGTTATGCACTCGTCGATTGTGTTGTAAATGCTGAATATGTGGGTAATGTATTATGGGAACACGTGAACATTATGACCGAATTTATTATTTGTTGATTGCATTTTAATCGAAATTGAATGCGACACGGAGTTTGTTTTAATTCAGTTGTTCGCATTGTTTTCATCTTAATGACGTTTCCAGTCATTACAAGGGTCAAATCGTTTGACATTTGGTGGAATTGCATATGGAGCGGTAGCGCACTTAATACAATTTAGAAATTAGTCCCCATCATTTCCCAAACCTGTCCGAACATAATATCCCTCCAAGCAGTGTCAGTTGTGTAAACACAAAAACACCTAACGGCACAAACACAAATCATTCGCCACAAATATTCTCGCATTCTCACAACACCCAGACTTATTATCCTGCCAAATTCACAAAGCGTTAAACGGGTGTTAAAATTGCGAAAGTGCGATATGCCTTTTGTTTTCCTTAAATGACCGCTAAACGGTGATTTAAACACACAATGCCATAGAGTTTACGCTTGTACAATAAACATTCAACATTCAAGCTCCGAGGAAAACTTCAATGATTTCACTTGTGTACACAAACAGTCAGAATAGAACTCTAAACCGCCCAGAAAACCAACATCATTGGATGTTACGTGTGTATAAATTGTGTGTGTTTTTCCTACCTTGAAGGACCGAGAGAAAAGGTATTTAAGCAAAATCTATACCATGCCACATTGTGTCCGCATTATAAATTTTCCGACACGCTGATTTAAAGAGGCTAACGGGTTTTTGTTTTCCGAAAGAGGTAAATAAAATCAGCAGAGAAGTGATTTTACACTTGCAGACGTGGTATATATTGTTTTGTTTTCCGTGTCGTCGTTTCTATACATATGAGAATACCCAAGGGTATATCTTAATCTGATACGTATATATACGTATGTGTGTTAAGCTCTTTCAAAGTAATATTTTCATGGAAGTTTTAGTTACTGTGTAAAACCACTGCTGTTTTTCTATTGTCTGAAGATGGAATAATGTGGAAGTCACTTCGGATTAGACATTGTGCTTTAATAATTCCGAATACAAAGTCGACAACTCAGAGAATTGTATTGTCTTAGTCCATCATTTTATCCATTAATGTTTCGGTAAATAAGGACTAGAACCAGTGAATGTATTCGGGAAAAACGTTTTTCCACATTCTTGGGAAATTGTGAAAAATGTAGGAAATATTTTTGGAAAATGTGGGAAAATGTAGGAAAACATGCGAAAATCCTCTACCAAAAGTAGTCCCTAACTGGAAAGTATACGGTCTACTCTGAGATAGAATGATTCGTCCCTCTTGGAAACAATAGATCCCTTTTATTCTTTATAGTCTCAACAGAAAAACCCCCTCATCCACATCCAATGGTTCTGCACACATTTTCTTCAGGAATTTAATTTTCCTAATTTCGTCCTAATTTTAGTGTGAAATCGATAAACGTCTAGTTTAACACGATGATTAGTAGCTTTTACATTTACTCTATTACTCTGAAAATAGTTTCTATAACACGGTGCACAGGCAAACAGACACGCCTTCATTTCCATAAAGTAGCTATCTCTACTTAACCTTTCAGAGCTATCATTGGAACATCTATCGATTCCATCAATTAATTTGATTTTAATATTTTCGACAGATTGAACTCTTTTAACCTTTCACAGACTGCAAGCATACATGATGCTATTCAAAATGAAAGTTTTTTCGAAGGAGAAGCTCAGGTATAGTGCAGCGCTTTTTCTGAGTCCACTGAGGTTCCTTTACTTAGATTTATCAGAATGGTTGATCATTTTTCCTTTACTTATATCAATACTATTTTTTGAATAACCTTTAGAAGAACTTTTCTTTTTGAAGACCACTGTGAAAAACCAAACAAATTTCGGAAAAAATTGTAATTTTAAAAACATTCTATGAGGAAGGAGCAACTTTGATAACGTGGAACAGGTTTTCTGTGTCTTAAGGTTGCTTTTCTAACAAAAATACTAATTTTGTGGGTATCATTTCGAAAAACGTTTTCCCACTTGAAGGCTACTGTTTACATCAATAGTTTTACTATCGGATCTAGTACTTCATTCGATTCTCAATAAATTGATGTCAAATCTTTTACTTCATTTTTAGAACATTTTTTTTGGTATGTAAGATTGGTATGTAGTCAAAGTTTGTCACTTGTTACTTGTCGCTATCGATAACAGATGACCGATATGATACTAGGTCACACCTTTTGGGCGGGTCGGGTCCCTTGACTGATAATTTTTCCAAAATAATTAATCAATCAAAGTGAAAGCAAAATAAAATTATCGAGCCTCATTTTTTGTCAATTGAATGTCAATTGTCAAAAAGCAGACTAGATCATTTCATTTTGCTTTTACCTTATATTACACACTATTATAATCAAGGTACTGAAAGAATTTTGTTTTTGTGTGTTTTCGTGTTCAACTCAGGGTTGTCTTAACCTGGTTGTTTCAGAACCTTGATTATAATTATCTTAATTTATTTTAACTGATTTTTTGATCTGGGTGAGAATGGACAATTCCTGAAGTCCAAGCCATATCACGGTATGGATGTAATAATCTAACACAATTCTCAATTTGATACATTTACTTCTACAAAAATGAAATGTTGTCACTTTGTATTAGTTCAAATTGTGCAATAATCCAATAAGACCCGAGTTGTTAACTAATGCAGTAAGATACCGCAACTCGTGTCAATTACGGCCTTCGATTCGCTCTAGCTGCAAACTTATCGCTCGTCCGAGCTGTCTAATATTGCAATACGATACCGCAACTCGTGTGAATTACGACCCTCGCTTCGCTCGGGCCGCAAACTTCACACTCGTACGAGTTGTCTAATATTAGGTTTGGCCTAGCCGCAAACTTCAGACTCGTCGGAGGTTGCTAGGAATCTCGCGCCGCGTCATTCACAATAATTCACATTTTGACACATTTTGTATAAGGAAAATGTCACTTTGTGAGTAATTGTGAATGACGCGGCGCGAGATTCCTCAACACCTCGTCGGAGTTGTCTAATGTTAGAATTGCTTGACTTTTGTAATACTATATGCTCACTGTATATGTAATTTCAGGTACAGTGGCCAACATTTCAAATGTCTTTTTATGATCCGCTGTGGTTTCCAAGGCTGTATTATAAGGAAGTTTGCGCCAACAGCCTTTTTCTTAGTGCATTGTATTTTAAATTAGGCGAATTCTTCGCTGTGGCATTAATGCGAAAATGAAGTAACCAGAGCGAAGATAAATACCTAAATATCAATAATACGACTAGGAACCATTTCTTTTTCTCCATTTACCATTTACCACAAAAATACTCCGTGTGAAAGAAAAAAAAAATTTGCTTTGTTTACTTGACAGTCATACGACAGTCCTAAAAGTTTGTTCCAATTAACTGTTAATCCGAACTTTGACAACAGGAACGACAACGACTTCATTCAAAACAGACGTACCTTCTTCTCTCGACGTACCTTCTTCTCTCGACGTACCTTCTTCTCTCGACGTACCTTCTTCTCTCGACGTACCTTCTTCTCTCGACGTACCTTCTTCTCTCGACGTACCTTCTTCTCTCGACGTACCTTCTTCTCTCGACGTACCTTCTTCTCTCTCTGCGCAGGGAATCATCAGTGATCAATTACCAATAATTATCAATTATCAACATAGTAAATGGAATAGCTTCCGACCTTAATATCGGGAATTCCATTCTTCGTCGATTAAAAGAAATTTTATTAAAATCGGTTAAGAATTATTACTCAAGTTATCGTCATGACAAAAAAAATGGTTACAAACAATTACGTTTTTGATAACATTTCATACAATATCGCCACAAGACATTAAATTATCATAAATTATCACAATATCAATTATCAGCGGTGTATTATCAAGTATCAACAGAGTAAAATCCTGTTTTCTGGAATAGTTTCCAGAACCTTATCCCGACATAGCCCATCTTCGAACTTAACCTCAACAATCCCATTCTTCATCGATTAAAAAAAATCATCAAAATCGGTTAAGAATTACTCAAGTTATAGTCATGACAAAAAAAATGGTTACAAACAATTAAGTTTTTGATAATTTTTCATACACTGTATGGTTACTAACATTTTAGGGTATTTTCTGGCGTAAGACCCTTGACTTCAGTCAAGAGAACAATATTATTATTACCAATTATTATCAGTTACTTATTTTTCTGAAATAGTTTCCAGAACCTTATACATTGCCCATCCTCGAACTTAACCTCAGAAATCCCATTCTTCTACGTTTTATATAATATCACCACAACACATTAAATTATCATTATCACAATATCAATTATCAGCACTGTATTATCAATTACAATTATCAATAAAATCATGTTTTTCTGGAATAGTTTCCAGAACCTTATCCCGACATGGCTCATCTTCGAACTTAACCTCAAGAATTTCATTCTTCGTCGATTAAAAAAAAAATCATCAAAATCGGTTAAGACTTACTCAAGTTATCGTCGTGACAAAAAAAATGCTTACAAACAACTAGGTCCCACCTTTTCGGCGGGTCGGGTCCCTTGACTGATAATTTTCCCAAAATAATGTTGCTAAACTTCTTAGTCAATCCGATTAGACTTTTATAGATATCTTAATTTATTTTTACTGATTTTTTCATCTGGTTAAGAATGGACAATTTCTGTAGTCCAAGCAAATGACAATCGTTTAGCTTTTGAAAGTTTCGGATAATTTTTTTTCTGCTCATTATTTTTTTTGGTTTCCTGTTTAATTTTCATGTGCGATGCTTAAAAATGAATCGAGTTCAACATAAAGTAGAAGGGTTTTTCTTTGCCCGCGATGATATGTTTTTAGATTGTATTGTTCTATATAAACAATAAATTAAAAAAAAAGCAAATGACAATATTTTGACCTCAAACAATTTGTTTGAACCATCAAATAAGTATGATGATCTAAAAAAATTTACAATACAAATAATCTAATTTACTCATGAATTTCTTTCTTTTGTAATAAGCAAAATATCACGACTCGCGTTAAAGCGTTAGTGTTAGTTTTCCAGGATCCGGGAAGCTTCCTAGAGTGATCAAAATAATAATCTAGAACAACATGTCTGTTCCGACAGACAATTTAATTTAGAATGATATTTATTATATATATGAATACTTTCGACTATATTAGGTCTATAACGTAACGAAAAGTCGCACCCGATAAGAACACAATGAAATTGCGTTGTGTTTTAAAGTCTGCACCTTTTTGTCAAGTTATAGACGTAATAATCTAACATATCCCCTCAATTTGATATCTTTTACCCCACAAAAATGAAATGTTGTCACCCCGCATTCGTCCAAATTGTCTAATAATCCAATAAGACCCGAGTTGTTTACTATTCGTGTCAATTAAGGCCTTCGCTTCGCTCGGCCCCAAACTTCTGATTCGTCCGAGCTGTCTAATTTTGCAATAAATAACCGCAACTCGTGTGAATTACAACCCTCGCTTCGCTCGGGCTGCAAACTTTACACTCGTCTGAGTTGTCTAATGTTCGATTTGCTTTGGCCGCAAACTTCTCGCTCGTCCGAGCTGTCTAATATTGCAATACGATACCGCAACTCGTGTGAATTACGACCCTCTCTTCGCTCGGGCCGCTAACATCACACTCGTCAGAGTTGTCTAATATTATGTTTGCTCTGATCGCAAACTTCTCGCTCGTCCGAGCTGTCTAATGTGACAATAAGATACCGCCACTCGTGTGAATTACGACCCTCGCTTCGCTCGGGCCGCAAACATCACACTCGTCGGAGTTGTCTAATGTTAGATTTGCTTGACTTTTTTAATACTATATACTCACTGTAGTGTATATGTAATTTTGGGTATATGCCCGCTTGTTAATTATCAAATATAAAATTTCAATTATCAATTATCAAATACCAATTATCGAATATCATTTATAATGTTCATTTAATACATTGCATTTCTATTTTCTGGTATAGCTTCCGGAGCGGTGATCCCATATAGCTCATCGTCGAACTTGACCTTATAAATGTCAAATGTATAATTTTGGAAACCTAAATTGTTCACTATTTTCTGCCAGTCAAGGGAATATCACATTAGATTACCAATTATCAACAGTGAAGGGAACTATCAATTATGTCAATTATCAGTGGTGTATTATCAATTATCAACAGAGTAAAATCCTGTTTTTCTGAAATAGTTTCCAGATCCTTATCTTAACCTCAGGAATCGCATTCCTTGTCGATTAAAAAAAATCATCAAAATCGGTTATGAATTACTAAAGTTATCGTGATGACAAAGAAAAATAGGTTACAAACAATTACGTTTTTCTTCACATTTCATACATTGTTAGGTTACAAACATTTTATGGTATTTTCTGGCGTAAGACCCTTGACTTAGACTTAGTCAAGGGAATTACCAATTATCAATTATGAATTACCATTTATCAATTACCAATTATCAATAGAGTAAAATCCTGTTTTTCTAGAATAGTTTCCAGAACTCTATGACATGGCCCTCATTCCTAGTCGATTAAACAAAATTTCATCAAAATCGGTTAAGAATTATTACTCAAGTTATCGTCGTGACAAGAAAAATGGTGACAAACAATTACGTTTTTGATAACATTTCATACAATATCGGCACAACACATTAAATTATCATAAATTATCACAATATCAATTATCAGCGGTGTATTATCATGTATTATCAATTATCAGCAGAGTAAAATCCTGTTTTTCTGGAATAATTTCCAGAACCTTATGACAAAAAAATATGGTAACAAACAATTACGTTTTTGATAACATTTCATACATTGTGTGGTAACAAACATTTTAGGGTATTTTCTGGCGTAAGACCCTTGACTTTCAGTCAAGGGAATTAAGGTTTTGATAATTTTTCATACACTGTATGGTTACTAACATTTTAGGGTATTTTCTGGCGTATAACCCTTGACTTTCAGTCAAGGGAATAATGTGTTAATTACTGAACAATGCATGGTCTCTGGACGACCAGATCCAATGTTTTTTTTAATATTTACATTGTAAATCAACGTAAAGAAGATGATGAAATCTTTTACTTCATTGTTTTAACATGTACTTTTATCTTGATATTAGCATTTATAAGACGACGTTCAGTGTAAATACATTAATTTTTGTCGCCGTTGTCCATAACAATTGACCGTTTAATTTTATGTGAAAAGCTCTAATGTGATTGTTAGTGATAGAAACTGCTCTTAATCTACTTACCCTTACTCTATTGAGCGTTGAAGCTTCCTTTCATTTCAAGTCTAATTTGTAAATTACGCTTTGCTTTGCAATTTTGAAAAGAAAATCAGAGATCAAAGATGCTCGTTGAGACTAGCAAGAATTTATGTGCGAAATTGTATTTGAATTTCTCAAAAAAATCACATGGGATGATATATCGTCTCATAACATAAATTTACAAGAGGACACATCATACACTACACATTCGACCGAATATTTGAATTTTGCAATTTTATTAATAGTCGTCGACCCTTCTAATTCAATTTCCATTTAATTGCATATTCTTCACTCTTTGATACACCCAGAAAACCCAACTATATATGAAACGACAATTCATTATGTGTAGCTTCACCTACCTAGTGTTCATCAAGTGTTACATATCCATACGACACTTTCTTCCACACATCCATATATGTATCTAGTCTCTTCCATAACACTTTTCTTAATTATAACGGCAAAATGTTATTTTCATTTTTCCAGAGACATGCATAGAAGTAGTAGATTGATTTCATGTTTAGGATTCCTTCTTCCACTTTTCTAATTCAATTAAATTTTCAATCAGCCCATCTATATTACCTTCCGATTTTAATAGAATTCTAATTAGTTTTTCTTCCATCCTCGTGTAAGCATTTTCAATTTTCGATATTAAAATAAATAAATTTTGCTTTTCTTCGGCGGCAAAATTAGATTTTATGAATGTGAGCTAAAATTAAAATGGAATTTTAACACAATAGCAAAAGGCAATTTTCAACTCAGAAAACAATTATTCTGACGAACGACATTTTAGTGCCCTAAATGGCACATGTCTTATTAATAAAAAAAATTGAACATTTCTCTCAGATTCCATGCCAATTGATTGTAATAATCAATGGACATTGACAGGCCGACTCTATTCGCAGCGGGTTAAATTTAATTTTTGAAGATCTGATACAGTTCAAACACTACTGACCCAACCAAAACTAGCGATAATTTCGTCAAATCTACTACTTTTCTTGAATAAAGTATCACCTAGTGTTCGATGCAAAATCTTTTACTTCATAAGTTTTAGCTTCATACTACTATAATGAGAAAACATTAACCAAAGCCCATCGTTTATTTCTTGTCATCGCTGTTAATAACAAATGACTAGAAAATATTGAGAAAATTATAGAAAATACAGGCTTTAACATTTCAAATGGCTCACTGTCATTTTTTTCAAAGAATGTCATTGTGAATTCGCAATGACACAATGAAATTCTCATACAAATTTGACAGTGAGACATTTGAAATGTCGAAGACTGTACTTCAATTTTTTATTATTTTTTTTTGTCTATTAGTGTTTATTAGTATTAGTTTGTGTAATTAGTCACTTTCGACACCAGGGAAACAAAAGCATGTAAAGTTATTTTTTTCATTGTATGTCTTATGAGTTAGTTTTCGTGAGCTACGTTTCGCACAGAGCATTAATATAAGGTTTTTCCTTTTGTTCTGATTAATTAATAAGAATTTGCATTTAAAATACTGTCTACTTTGAAGCTGGGAAGGGGTAAGCTGCTGCATATGTATGAGTTTCTTCTTCTTCTTCGTTTTCAGCCTGTTTGTATCCACTGCTGGACGTAGGACTCCCCAATACTCTTCCATTCCGAACGATCCGTTGCCACTTGTTGCCAATTTGCGCCTGCAATTCTCTTTATACCATTATTCCATCTCTCTGGTGGTCTACCTGTAGGTCGTGTTTTAGGTGGTCTCCAGTTCATGGTCTTTTTGGTCCAACGTTCGTCCGTCCGTCTTGCAATATGTCCCGCCCAGCTCCACTTTAAAGATGCTATTCTTTCCATGACATGAACGATCTTTGTCGATTTGTCATTCTATCTCTGAGCGTTATTCCAAGCATACTCCGTTCCATGGCTTTTTGTGCCACTCCTAAGTTATTTTCGGGACCTTTTGTTAACGTTAACGTTTCCGCTCCATATGTGAAGGACACACGTATCGAACACTTTACGTTTCAGACTATTGTTCATTTTGCTTTTGAAAAAATTAGCCAGAGTTTTCCGAACACTGCCCATGCAAGATCAATTCTTTGTTTTATTTATGCAGTTTGGTTGTCCAGACCCAATTTCAATTTGTGACCTAGGTACGCATGACTGTCGACATGTAAAAGGTATGAGTTGCATAAAGCGGATTGACACTAAAAATTATTTCTTTAGATTGTTATAATCAAAAGAAATCATTTTTAGTGCCAGTCCGGTTTACCAATAATCGGTGGAAAATGTGAAGCTACAACAGATTGTGCACTAGTGGAAGGAAAATATTAAGTCTGACTTAACATTCTTCAAAGATCTTTAAGCCAGGTGCAACACATTGTGAAAATTTAAGGTTAACCTGGACTGGACCTAAAGTTCAGATTCATACTGAACCTAACCTGATTCAACTCAGAATTTCTCGACTCAGGTTCAGGTCGGGTCCGAGCATTATAGAATATGTGACGATGAAATCAAGCACATGGCATGCGAGACAATCCTGATAAAAGCGGACGTATGTTTTGTGCAACAGTCTATCGAACTGCATCAATTTTTTATTTTGATTAAAAGATTTTTGATCTCATACCATTTAATGCTACCCTATAATTTAAACCTAAGCCCAAACCATTTAATAACAATTTAAATTTGGCTATTTAAATCAACATAAAAACCAATAATTTGTGATACGCACATTCAGCGAAAGAAGAGAGAAAAAAATCGATCAAAATTCGTATAATAATGTTCATATCATAAATGGACTGTGAAGAGATGAGACGTATAAAATGGTTCGGTAGACGACAAAATAATCCAATATAAAAGAAAATTAACATTTTGATCGATCAGATTCCAATACACACAGTGATCCATTCGTATAACACATTAATAAATGCCGTTCTGCTCGGTTCAATATAAAATATTAAAATGCTGTGGTACCTACACGTTGGAAAAACATTTTATTTATTAAAATTAATTATAAAATATCCGAGAATTGAACGTGGATGGAATAAATTTATTGAAAAAAAAAAAAAAAAAATCCTTTTATGGTTGGTATCAATTCAATATGATGCCATCGAACGACTTTTGATTAAAAATGACTTTGCTTGCACGAGACCCCAAATGCAACACAATGTAAAATGAATTGCGCAAACTTTACCAATGGCGACGATTGATAGATGTGGATTAATGGTTTCGTTTTCGTCAATTTTACGGTCTGCAGTTGGGTGGTTTATATTAGGCCAGACAAAATAGTTATTTACATTACAGGGGAAAAAAGGTTGAAGAGACCAATTTTCGTGTGAAGTTTTTTGATCCGAGGTGAAGCCGAGGCGAACAATAACATGAAAACTTGACTTTTCATTTTCTTCCCAAGCTTTGTCATAGACTTTACATGTTGCGTGCGTCGAAAGTAGTGCTCGAAACATGAACATAATAGCATTTTACATGCTTATGCTCGGTAAAGTGCACTTTACATAACTGCTTGTGACAGGGAAAATGCACTTACCGTTCACAAACATGTAAAATGTGTTACGTCACTGCTTGTAGATGCTTGTTTAGGCAAGTGTGATTACTCCACTCGCCTTCGCCTCACACTTGCCTAAACAAATATTTACAAACAGTGACGTAACATACTATTACACGACTATAGTGGATAGTTGTTACAAGGACTTGCGTCACCCTTCCTATTTAAAAGTTTTTTTTTCTGATATCAGGGGCTAAACACACACGCGGAATATTTCAGTTATTTTAAATTATCATATTTCTTCAACTTTCATACAAGTCTGGAAATTTGAAAAGTCTATATCTTGGCAAAATCATAACTGATTATGACGTGCCATAGCTCCTTGAATTCATAGTGACGCTTAGATTCCGATGACTTGGAGTGGTTGAAGCCAAGGGGAGAAAGTTGAAAAGTTGCCGTATATATTGTTTGCTTAGTCTCTTCAAGAAGTTGATTTGAAAATTTGTATAGTATGAGACTTGCGTCACACGCGCATTGCTACAGTGCACGCGTGAAATGAAATGGGAGTGAAAGGTAAGGGGAAGAAAGAGTACAGGAGTCACTTCTGGATGTAATCCGTCCGCAGCAATAACATATTCCGGCTTAATTTTACCTTTTCTCTTACTTCAAAATTTGATAGAAACAGGCTCCCATCACATAACTCACCTCCCGACTCCTACATCATTTGATCAACAGGTACAGTGTTTGGTATCATTTGAAAGCTGAGAGTCACAGCTTTGCGATGTAAATAATTTTTACTGTCCGGGTCCATTATGCTGGTTGTAGGGCTCGACAAAGTTCCCCGAAGGTGAAAATTTTGTAGGTTTTCGAAGATTTCGAGAGATGATTTTTTTTATTGTAAAACTTGTTTTATGTTGCTTTTGAATCATTATGAGCAAGCCCAACCAATATCAGATTCAAATTGGGAAAAAAAATTTTGGCGAAAAAAATTTGCCATGCAAAGAGGTCTAAATTTTCGATGAAAAGTGATCACACTTGCCACAGTTGCGTCACAATTTTAGTTAATAAAAAGTTTGTAAACTGGACAAGGAACAATATTATAAAAAATTATGTTTGGAAAATGTAAAAAAATATTAACTTTTAACAGCAAAACTTCATTTTAAAGAGAAATCGGAAAAATCACGTCGAAAATGGAAAATTCGGGAAATATTTTTCCACCAAAAAAAAAGATTTTATGAAAATTTGCTAGTTTTCGAAGGCAGGGTCCGCCAGATGATTTTGTCAAATTCTCATTAAGTGTGGAATCTCAAGGGAATGTCTATACGACAACGACATATCAAAATTAAAAGAAGTTAAAAATTGTAGAAATGTCCACTGACAATAATGAGTTGAAGCTCTTACCTATTGCAGGTAACTTTGTCTACAGGAAATCTTTGTCTTGATCTTGATCTTTGTTATGTCCTGCTGCTGTATTTTTTGTTTGGAGAGCCACAGCTGTGACAGCTGGTTTAGGTTACCTTGAGACAAAGTTACCTGCAATAAGTAAGATTTTCAACTCTTATTTGTCAGTGCGGATTTGGTGTCGCGTCAAGTTTCGTCGAGTTCGAGTTTTAAATAAAAAACAATCTTAAGAGGGTGGGTTGAATTACCTTAGGGTAAATGTTTTGCAAACTTACCTTGTGATACCTTATTTGAACGGTATTTTAATAGCGGATGCAATAAGAAATATAAACTCAAATTATTTTGATGTATCGCTCAAACACATTCCATGAAATCTATTGAAATCGTAAGCGCTACACGAACAAGGACATATGTCACACTACTCGAATTCACGGAAAGGTAGGGTCTAAGTAAATTATGTGGATTTTTGGTTTAAATGCAGTGGTATAAATTTCCTTAAAAAACGTCTTTTTTGTATGTCCCTTTAACAGTTGTCTTAGAAACGCTAAAAGCTTGTGAAGTTAACAAAGATATCAATAATTTCAACCAGTTCAAGTAGCTTCTCTGTTAGGAATTCCGAAGGCTTTATGGGAATATTGCTGAACCCAGTTTCTAGTTGCAGCGCAAAATGACTGACATCCTCTTCGAATTTCCGTCTCTCATCTAAGTTTCCGAAGACGCCGTTGACAAATTGCACTAATTTACTCTCCCGTTCGGAAACGAATGATCCAAATTTATTAACGATCAACTGCAACAACGAATGCAGCTCAATGCGATTTGATTCGCTTTGTTCTGGTATTAGAATGGCGAGTGTGTCTCTTATTCGTTGCAAGCTTTCTCGGAATGATTGCAGATCCGTTGCTAACGTCTAGTTGTAGGAAACAGATGGATGCTCAAATGTTGTTACGATGCCAGAGAAAGTGTTGTTACCTTTGTGTTCTCATCAGTAGCAGACGCTCCCTTAATAGATTTAATTCTTTCAAAAGTTCTAGAGATTATGGCAAGCATTTGCGTTGAAAGATCATTAGTGGACATGTCATGGGGGTTGAGTATTTTGTCCAGGTATTTCAGGAAGATGTCTTCGGATATCTTCTGTAAGTTGTGTGTGGATTAGTTGTCAAGGATTCGGAAAAGAAATTATTTTTTTCAACGTACCTCGCTGTTAGCTTCCATTGCTGTGGCAAGAAGAATGTCACGGATAGCAGAAAGATCATTGGTAACTGTTTCACTGATCAATTTCAAAACATCTTTAGCATTTTGAACTTTATCAGTAAGTCCATAGCTGCCACTTGTGGCAATCTCGGATCTTAGAATCAGAAGTGCCCGTCTATCGTTCAAGTTCAAAACAGCCGCGTCGAAAATATTTAAAATTTCTTGCAGTGGAATGACAGTACTAACATCAACGTAAAACTTCTGCGCCTTTGCGATCCACTTGTCAGTCATCCCGGTGTAACCAGATCCCTTTATAAAACGCCAGAGACTGGAACTTTCAGCGTCGAGAAATTCCTGCAGATCATCTAAATAGTCTAACGTCGATTCATCCACATTTTTGCGGTCAACTGGCGGTATGTAATCCTCAAAATACGTCACAAGGCGTTTGAGCAATCCGAACCGACCGTGAGAAGCGACTAATTCACGAACGATTGCAGCAAAACCTTTGTCGTCTGTTGGCTGTTGTAGTGGATCGGTGTCATTGGACGGTTTCTTCTCTTTGGCACGCACTTCCAGATAGGCATCGTAGTGCTTTCCAACCATTAGACTTACAATTTTCATTATATCAGGATACGCCTCTTGATACAGTAGGAATGTTATAGCGTCTCTAGGCTTCACTATCTGTAAATCGAAGTTGAGACTCTCCAACACTTTGGTGATCAGCTTTTTCAGAGCTTTTTTGTTGTTCGATTCGTTTACTTTGACGAAATGTTCAACGTGTTCTTGGAATTTTTCGGCTATTTGGTCCTGACTCTGCTGGATTATATTGTAATCGCTAACCATTTTCTGTAGGAAAAGTCACAACAAATTAGGTGTCGGAGTGATCGCTAAAAATCAAATCGAATTCTACTCACCTCCAGATTGTCAAGAGGTTCGTCTCCTCTGGAGAAAATGAGATAGTATTTGGCTGTGAGGTACTTCAAATGGTCGGGCAAATCTTCAATAGTGAATCCATTAAGTTCGAGTAGTGGACCGAGGTAGTTAACGACAAGCTCTGACGTTTCTTCGATATCCTCATCCTAAAGTTGATTTCATTTAATTCTGATAACATTCACACATACTACTTGTACCTAACCGCTAGTTTTTGTTCTGCGTAGGATAATTTTGAGGTGAATCCGATGACAATTAAAACTGTTAGACAGGCCACTTTCCAATTCATTTTTGAGTGAATAGTTTGAACGAATCCGTAACAGACGACCACAAAATTTATTAACTAAGCGAATACGTGGTGATGTTCTCTTTTGTAGTACTAATATATCTATGAAAGCTGATAACCGAATACACATTAAATGAACATTTTCCTTATCGATTGAAGAGACTTATGGCTATCGCATAAGATAATTGGAATTGTATCAGCTTCATAACTAAGTGGCACATTTTTGGCCGCTGCAATTCAAACTTACAATATCACAGGCTCATTAAATGGAGTTTTATGTCCAACGGCACCATTCAGTGCACTAGGAGTAAGGGATAGGAGTGCTGGAGTGAGTGCTGGAGAAGTGACTGAGGTTGTAATTGTAATTCTAATGGTAATGGTGCAAAAAAATGGTCCCATAGATCTATGGGAAATGACGCTTTTTAGAAAGGTCGTCCTGTGGGACCGTTGTTAGCGTCAGTACAGACTGTTTTCAAAAATTGTTTTTTTTTTAGATTAGTAGCAGACGCAGACATGCCCTTCTATGACTGATTACCAAATGTACCACCCTTCCGAAAATCGATGCTTTTAAACTGGGACGAATTTTCACCAGCTTCACCATTAGAATACTATTAGAATTACAATCTCTACTACGAATCAACTGTTACTTCAGTTGTTTCAATTATTTTCAATTTTTTTACACAAATTCTATTACTTCATTTGTTTCACCATACATTTTTCTATATGAGAGAAAATCAACCAGACCACATTGCTTTCATTTGTCGTTGCTGCCGATAACAGATGCCTGCCTAGCCATTTCCAACATTAAATCGACGTCGCCAACTCGTCGCTACGTAAGAAAATTTACATAAAGTGTGTTGGCTAAAAACATGAGCCGAAATTTATTTATCAATCGAAACCATTACATTCAATCAGACTGATACATTTACCAACCACTGAAACACCGAAAATTAAATGTGAAAAATCTTTTTCGACAAAACACCAACTCTCATTATACACAATACCATCAGTCGTTCGGTTGACCCAATTAAAACAACCTACAAAACGCTGGGAAAATATGTGTGACGCAAACTTTGTCTTACTTTCGTTCCAAATTAGATAATAAAACCAAATCCGTAGAAACATCATCAAAAACATTAACAACTTCACAATTATAATACAACAGAAACACAGAGCAACAACAACAAACCAAAATGGAAAACCATAATTAAAATAATTCATGACTTGGCATAAGTAGAGTTTTGATGGCATCAAATTATAATTCTATGGAAATATATGTGGGGGGTGAAGGGTTATTCATACAGTTGCAAAAAGGAGAGATATTGTTGTAGGTAGATATATATATGCGATGCGTACATTATTAAAGATATTTTATGCATATTAGATGAACGTAGAACTGTTACTGAGCTTAAATTACATGTCAACACAAACGAATTAAATTTTTAGGTTGATTCGACGGTTGTCGGGGAAAGAGTATTCTTTTTGCTAGACTCGAAATTGTAGCTCATTTGAGAGAGATTTAAACAATACAATAATTCACTCGCATATGTGGACTATGTCTGCGAACATGAACATAGAATATGCTACACGCTACAGTCGAAGTCAGTGAAATTTAGTCATGAGTTTGTTTCAGCTACTTTTCAGCTGATCCACTAATACAAACAAAAGTGCTTCGGATTTAGATTGGTGAAATGGTTATATGTTGGTATGAGTGGACCAGCTGAAAAACAGCTGATGCAAATGCATATCTCGTTTACTGCAAGATGTATAGGAAATTTTTTATTTTTACACAGCAAACGGTCTGCACATATTATAATGTGTCTCATCCAGTTCTCTACTTGACTCGAAAGAACTTATAATGCTAGCCGCGTTCCCTATCTGGATTGCAATAATTAAGTTTTTGCTTAAAAAATTGCAACCTGTTACAGATGGCAAGCATATGACCAGTATTATTATCGGGTCTATTACTTCCATCGATCAAAGTATTTGAAATCTTGTACTTCATTTTTTTTAACATGCATTTTACTATATAAAGGAACACATTACCCAGAGCTTGTCGTTATTTTTGTCGGCATTATCGATAACAGATGAATAGCCGTTTGTGGCAGATTTTTTGGCTGCTACGCACCAAAAGCATTAATGTTACCCAATGTAACCTTTTTCATTTATAGTGATGAAAATTGGGTTTGAGAAAACATTTCTGGGAATGATGTGTTTTTGCAAAAACGACGAGGATTGGCTAACACTCATGAGCTGCATTCTGTTTTGATGGTTGCTTCAAACCTGAATCTAAACGAAACTCAAAGGAATGACGAAATTGTAGAAGTTGAATTTTCAAGAAGCTCCCCTATTAATTCCCAATTAGGGAATGCAATCCCGTACCGATTTTTGAATCCCGGGATTCGGGATTGAGAAACTCAGTACCGGTACCAGTACCGGGATTTCCGGTACTGAAAAGATATGGATTAATTATCAGTAAAAGAAATTATTTTCATTTTATTCTCATTTTTTTAAGTGTTTTAATGGTACAGTTAAGTGTGCTTACTCACAGTGAAACACGTATCGAATTTATTTTGTTCTAAATATCAAATTTGACACTACGACAAAAGAAATTCGATACTTACGTCGCTGTGTGAAGGCCGGGTAACTTTACTTTATGTTTGCAACAGCGTAGATGTCACATTGTAAATTCAATTTTCTCTTTGGAAAAATGCTCACAATGCAATTAACGTATCATCGTTCAATCTTGAACGTATAAGTTGTGGGACTTGTTGTCGTCACAATCGCAAATTTTTGTGCTTTGTGATTTAAAAATTAATTGATTTGTTAGGTAATGTAAATTTTCAAGCACGCTGCCTTTGAAAATATAAATCGTGTGAAGTGACAGAAGACCGACTTTCCGACAGCGTCAATTAGTGGCAGTTTTGTGAAATATCGCCTAAATCCACAATATATTTTACTACGCAAGTACCGGCAAGCCGGAAATGCATGTTCAGATTCAACGCTAGTTGGTTTGATGAGCAGCAGACACTCACCAGAAAGATTTTAAACACTTCAAGCATGGATGATACTCTAAATAGAGTACTGAAACTGGACAGTGTATTATACAAACGTAGAACACTATAAAAATATTTCCATGTAAAATAGAGTACTTTCTGCAGCCGACCACTATGATCATGCATGCGTGAAGTGCGTTGCTAGCCATCGTAGTTTTAAACATAGCTAACGCCGACCCGTACGAAACACCTATTCGTATCAAAAGCCTTTAATGTGAAACTCTTCATTTCTCTTACTTCATTTTCTTCTCTGCTGAAAAACTATTCTTCCTTTTAAATCACTTATATTATCCACTCTTTGCCTTGTTATCATATACAATTAAATTGCCGGAGGCAATGTAGACAGCGCCGTACGAAGTCAAATTTCATAAATTCCTATTTAAACAGCTATATACCGCTATATTTACCTATATTTCACTATAAATAAACATTTCACAGAGGAATATATGCTATTATATAGCTCTATATGCCTGTATATAGCTCAATATAGCTGTATATAGGTATATATAGATGTCCATATATGGAATCCCTGAAACCCCTCACCCTTAACACATTATTTCCATGTTAACAGAAACTCTCTAAGCATCATTTTTCGCACTTTATATCACTTTTAATAAAATCCAATATGGCCGCCGGCAGCCATTTTGTTAGGAGACCGGAAATAGTACCGACGCTTTACATTCGTTAATACCTTTCAAACAAAAAAAAATTCATGAAATTCGGTCAAAATTTACTCGAGATATTGTCAAAATACACCACGTTCGCTGTACTTCCGAGTAGCCAGATAAGAGCTCACTCCAAGAGACCTAGCTCACGCTCCGGAGAACACAATTTCATAAAAAAAAAATCCCTGATTGGTACGGTCAATACCTATCTAATAAAGCTAAAACAGACGAAATATGTTCAAATGTGGCCGACCTACAAGCAAAAACTGCTTGCCGCCCTGTGCCTGTTCCACACCAAGGGGTCTAACTCACGAGTCGGTCATCCGATTTCCATAAACTTTTTTTTTGTCGATCGGTATTGTAAATACCTTTTATTCGTATCACTTACAAGTTAGGGAATGCAATCCCGGGATTAATCCCGGTACTAATCCCGGAAAATTCCAGTACCGAAAACCGGTTTTCACTAAAAAATACCGGGATTTATCCCGAAAGATTAAAATTAAATAAATTGAAAATTTTTAGTCGGATTTTTAGCATTTACAAAGCAATTTCGTATGGCAACGGCTTTTGATGATTAGACAGGAGTTGAATTTTTTTCGAAAATGGTGAGAATCTAGTGATCAAAAGCATATGACAAAATGACAACGTGTTAACTACGCGTTTACAACGCTTCATAAGGTGCCTGAGCTTTGATTTGGCATGGCTACATACATTTAAGCGAGCAGATGTTGTACATATCAATAGATAAGGTTCCAGGTATTTGCCTACACAAGGATTGATTCACGCCTTCTGTCCTGAGAATCTTATACAAACATCGGAATAAAGTCCAGAGATACTGGATCACTTTTTAAAAAAGTCGCATCATGAAATGGTCTTAATGTACATGATTTAATGTTCATACATATTCATGAGTGTAAACTACTCATCAAACCGACTAGCGTAGAGTTGAGTAAAGTAGAGTAGAGATGGCTTTTTCTGATTGCGGTTATTTGTGTCGTTCAAGATTTAACGGTGAGACGCTGCAACACTTGTGCTTTCTTTGAGCGTTTTTCAGAGAGAAAATTGACGTTGCTAATGTCATTAGAAATGAGTATATTAAGGTTTGTACGTTAAATTTAAGAATTTGTCAAGCCCGTAGTTAGGAGGAAATTTGCTGTGATCCTTTTGGGATTTAGAAAGAAAATAAAAATTTTAAACTAATAGGCCAAAAATTTTTTTAAATTCAAAAAATTCTTTACTTGCCTCACTGGCATATTTCTAACTCTTCATTTATCTTGCATAAGTTACTAATCAAAGAAAATCTAATAATTAGCAATGTTAGACTTAACATTTGTGTAAGTTGAAACGAAAATTTCTTTGCTTTTGAAAACTCATGTAGTTTCATAATATTGCACACAGCCCGTCTTGTAAAACCACCCTGACTACAGGACCCAGAGTACAGACTACATTGTAAAGTTTCAAACAAAACGACGATAAGTTTTTTGAATTCTGCTTTTTAAAATTTCTTCTTAGAAATCCAAATTTTTATCAAGAAATAAGTCATTTCGATTTTTCTTTCCAATCCCGAAAATACCGGTATTCCCGGTATTGATACTGAATCAAATCCCGAATCCCGGTTTTGTAAAAACGGTCCGGGATTGCATTCCCTATTACAAGTTTAACATTTAAATGTCCGGAGATATCTTCGAAAAACCGTAAAGCACTTATTGGGCCACAGCTCGGGAGGGGTCGATCCAAAATCACTCATCTTCAAACTTAGCCTGTCTTTTGACATTACCAAACGGGAAAAAAAAGAATTTTCAAAATCGGATGCGTTTTACTCAAGTTATCGTGCAGACAGACAGACGGACAGACGGACCTTTTTTTCGCGGATTTGGCATCTCTAGACAACCGCAATAGGTTTCCCCTTACTCAGGGAGTCCAATTCGACGTGTTACAAACGTATGCGTAAACCTGTAAGACCCCAGTACTTCGTACGGGTCTAAAGATTCGAACTCACCTGTTGCAGGTAACTTTGTCTCCAGGTAATATACAATAGCTGCCACAACTGTTGCGTCCCATGCAAAAAATACAGCTGCGGCAGATAATGTAGATTACCTGTAGACAAAGTTACCTCCAACAGGTGAGTTTTTCGAAACTTTTTTGTCAGTGAAAACTGGATTTTAAATTTCGGTACTAATCTCGGGATTTTTTGATCAATACCGGGATTCGGGACTGGGATTTTCCGGTACTGGTACCGGGATTGGTACCGGGATTGCATTCCCTATTCCCAATCAAACTGACAAAATTGAAACCACGCTTCGTGAAAGTGGTTTGTTCATTTTAATTTGATCTTCGTTCCCAAAACAAATCGTGACAACCACGTCGAATCACGTACAATTCTCCATTTTAGGAGCATCGACAGTTCGCAACGATTGGGCTAATGCTCTGAGCAATGGACTCTTTCCGCAACCGCATTTGCCCTCGAAATCGTCATAGTTCAAACTGGAAATCGATCCTCCGCCCAAATTATTTTGTTTTATGTACTCGGCTTTGTTTTGAACGTCTTCTACATCGTTGTAAGAAATCCATTGCTCGTCGAAATATGCGTACGTTCCGATTCGTCTGGCCGGATCGTGAACAACGTTCCATTGTTGATTTTTCGCCACTTTCTCGCAAATTTCGTAAAAGTTTTCGGTAAACTGTTGATCAGCTGGTGCATTCAAACCATTCTTATCGATATATTGTAATTTGTATTGTTGTGCTCTGCTCGAAACACCTAGCACAAGCTTATGTGGCGCCACTCCCCTTTCAATGAAATAATTTACAGAAAAATTCACAGTTGACTCTTGTTGTACATCGCCTGGATAGAAGTAAAGTGGTGCAATTAGTGCAGTGTTGTTATTTGGCATGGTTATAGGATGATATGTCATCCAATCGACGTATCTGAAATCGATGGAATGCAAAGAATAAATCACAATGCGAAAAGATTGAAGGTATGCAGTGACTGAATCATAGGATTGTGCAACTTTTATATCTCTTTTCGCGTATCCAGTTTTTTTGATGAGAAGATTTGAAACGAACTCTTGCACGGTCTTAAGATTTGGTCACTGTAATTTTGAAAAACTAACTCGGATAACTTTCGAATGTCGAAGCCGTCATGAACCACATCTTCACCAATGGATACAAAAGTTGAAAGAAACCATCCGCGTGGTTTAAACTTATCAGCCAATTGTCGCATCAAATCCATGAAATATTCGTCATGAGTTGCATTACGATAATGCTCTTTCGAACACGATCGACAGCTCCAAAAGAAGTCAAAGCCGTTGAATTGGTTTTGTTCCATGAATCCAACAAGTTTGTCAACGAAATCAGTTCGATTTTCCGAACTATCCCCAAGGGACTTAGCGAATTCGTATCCGTTAAATTTGAAAAAACTGATCGAAACATTGATTCCTTTCTTTCGAAATTCCGGCACTCTATCGTAGAAAAGCTTCTTCCCATCGTGCAGTGAACGATTCGCTGACAGATCTGTGTATCGAATTCTGTCGCTGTAGACAATATGCGTACATTGGCGCTCGTCAATCACTTCTGGTAAATAGTCCCTAGACTCGGGTGCGTACCATGTATTAAGATGGTAAGGACAAACTATTTTTAAATCTTTTCTTGGTTCAGTTGTTGGTGTAGCTTCAATTGTTGCTCGAATCTGTCGAAAGAAATCGAAAATATATTTCACTTTCGTTGAGAGAAGATATTGGAAACACTTTATGAGATTAAAAAAATCTGCCGAAACGGATACACTTACGTGAACATAGACCAATAGTGCTAATAAATAACACAAATTCGAAACCATTTTTATTGATTTCTTTTTTTGTTTTCACTCAAGTCTAAGACCGCACATTCGAATGAATGGTAAGCGACTAATGGCTGAGAAATGTGAACAGAATATAAAAAAACCAGTTTCAGTTAGAAGCGGTTTTGATTCTTAACCAAAACAGGAATATCATCTTCGCGAAAGATGTCGTTCACAGAATTTAGCGAAATAATCGAGTGCGACCTTCTAAACAGTACATAACTTCGAATGATGTTCCTGGCAGTTGACAGGTGGCTTGAACTCGTGAAGTCTGGATGGCGATGATTGATATATGTAGCATAACATAAAATATGTAGTCAAATGGATCTTAACCTGTTCCAGACGGCAAGTAGATTTCAAATCTTGTACTTCAATTTATCTTAACATGCATTTTACTATACAGAAGACCATATTACCCAGAGCTTGTCATTATTTTTGTTGTCGTTGTCGATAACAGATGAATAGCCTTATGTAACAGGTTAAATAAGTGCAAGGAGTAATTGCTAGCTTAAATTTATGTAGACAAATACAAATATAGGAAGACGAAATGTATAACAATTCAATATTTATAATTAAAGTTTTATTTGATAGTTTCATTCCGAAATGAGTTCTGTAGATCATTTACTTGAAGAGTGTTGAGTGCAGTGACGATTCTCCTTAATAAATCTTCAGTTTATCACAACGAAAATTATGTCACCTTTTAGAAAATAGGAGAACAAATTCCACAGCTCATATTTTTCCGTGTGATTTTGATGGCGACAACCAGGCTACTACAAAACGCACGTTTCTAATGAACGATCCCCAACATGTTATCAGTTTCGAATTCGTTTGTCTCAGTTTTAAGAAAAAAAATTGACCAAACAAACAAAACGAGTTTAACTTTAAAAATGCCTATTTTCTTATCAATGAGGGGTCATTTCATAACACATAGTATCAAGCCATTCGTCGACAAACCTTGGTTGTTATAGAGAATTTCAATAAGTCATCCTACGTACTTTTACCAGTAGGCAACTTAGGCAGAGGTAACTCTAGGCGACTGCGTTCTTCCCCCTTTAGTCAATGTACCAACTCTTTAGGTAACCAAGATCCAAGAAAATCAGTCTGTTCTCATAAGGACCACTGCCGCCATGGCCTGATGAGAAAAGATGCATATCTTCAAACGTAATGCAAAATGTAGAGATGATTGAGCCGATTGAGCATACCAAATTTTTGTGCAAAGCCCTAATGCAATGTCCTTTCTGCCCACTAAATAGACAAATTTTATTTTACACCTTCCGGCTCTTACGAAATAGTTATTTACGTACCTGTTGTGGACGGTAGATTTTCAGCAATCTCGAGAGTAACGAAGTGATCAAATTGTACCATATATGAATGATAGAAATATCACTCTTTAATATCTTTAAATATCACATTAACGAACCAGGTCAATTCTTTCTGGGTTCAATTTGACTAAGACATTTTGAGAGATTAACCTACAGTCAAAGGCAGTCAATTTTCAGCATAAATTAGCTTCAGCTGTTTTTCAGCTGATCCATACAAACAATCACAACCGTTTATACGTTTTTATACGGTTGCACCACCAGTTTTGATTGTATGTGTGTATCAGCTGAAAAACAGCTGAAGCAAATTTATGCTGAAAATTGACCGCCTTTGACTGTATATCCACTACACAATTAATCATTTGAAGCATTTTGTTATTACGAGTCATATATAGGTCATTCTGAATCATTTGAAGCATTTTTTGTCATTACGAGCTCTATGTAGGTCATTATAAATCTATCACTTCTCCGCTCTGGTCTAATTATTATTTGCATAATCTTCTACTTCAATTGTTGAGATCTACATTTTACTAAATCAAAGAGCCCTAACCGAAAATTGTTGGTTAATATTGTCGATGTTGTTGATAACAGATGATTGCCTATTTATAACAAAGGAATTTATATGTCGGTACAGTCAGAATTAAAAGTCTCAATTAATGTTACCCACTATCACAAAGTGGTTAGCAACGGCATGGTGGGTGAAGGAGCTTTGAAAAGGTCGGTGAACGGCACCACGTAGCACCCATTCAAAATAAAACACGGAAAATAATCATGAAAACATTAAGCGAGCACATTGTGTGCGTTTAACTTGTCAGGTCCAGTATACAAATCCATTTGAATATAATTACCTGATTGTAATTTACTGTTGCAATATAATACCTCTGTTTCCGTAAGAACTCTTTCGCTCCCTTTACACAGTCTTACAAAAAAAAACAACCCTTTTACAACGAGAGAAAGATTCCTTATAACATAATTTCTTCGGTACCAGTGCTCTCACCCCCAATATATATTTTAAATTTTCCATAATTCCATAAAAGTCGTTTAATATTTCATTAATTAGAAGAAATTACAGTTCAGTTATTATTTATACATCCCTTGCAGTTCGGTTGTATGGTGTTGGTGTATGTACGGAACGGGTGTATGTATTCCTTTGAACCGAAATAGGGATGAGGAGAGACAAGAATTGTACGTTTCTTTTGTTCAATTGTAAATATTCCGTTTGGAAATATAGTTGTAATACGAAACGAACACGAATAATAAAAATAATTTTTTTGGTAATATATGTTACATGTATAAACCCAGCCATGTAAGAACATCGTCTTTATTCGATTCGACTCACGCTGAAACAATGTGAAAATATTTTATTTCACGAAATGATAATATAAAAACATTGTTCCAATGCAATGTATATACACATAAAGACCGTAGATGGTGGGGTGTCTTTTTCCTGGTGTAATTCTTTGCCAGGGTATTATGTTCTTTTGAATAAACATACGAAGAATATAATAATTATAAAACAATAAGATTTATATTATTAGACGTTCAGTGAAATAAGGGGATTGTTTATGTTTAACCAGACCTTTTATTATTTCTTACTTAAATTTCCAGGTTTTTGGTTACAATTTACAACTCAAATAGATTTTCACAAAAATTGTTTTTATTCCCTTTGTACCGTTGTACGTATTTATACTACACATCGTACTATGCTCACACTTTATTCGGGGTTGGGGTGTGAAAAGTTATTTATTCGGTCTATTGATTCAACTAATATTGAATGATTCTAATGCGTTATTTCCATGTGGTATCTCACTACGTTTTATATGGTTTTGTGTAAAGGGCTTTTGGAATATGATAGGATTGAGTGTTCCCTTAAAACAACACAATTTGAGAGTGATACAATTGATAAAAAGATTGTGATGCTTACTATTGCTCCCCAAACGATTCTACTTAAAATTAGAAAGGAAGATTTGCGACGGACTGTGTCATCTGTTATCTACAATGATGATAAAGATAAGCGACAATCACTGGCCAGTGTGCTCTTATATAGCAATTTCGGCTACGAATATGTATGTTAAAGCAAATGAAGTACAAGATTTTGCATACAACGGTTAAGAGTAGCTATAGTTTAAAGAGATAATAGATTTGTAAGTTTTACTGGTGATTTTCTAACAGCATTCGGGTCATTCATTTCATGCATTTATTCAAAGTTGACAGTAATGTTCATTTTACAATATAAAGTGAATAGTCATTGATTTATTCGACTCTTATCGGTCGAATTTACCTCTATCACTGACTCTGGACTGGACATATATGATTTAAGATTACGTAAAATGTCAGTAAAATAGAAAAAAAAATTGTCATTCACCCCACTAAGTTTGAAATTTGACAATAGTGATTGATGCAACCTAGCATAGCAATGCTCCTAACACGAACACTTATTTTTCCAACGTCAAAAAAAACTCCTAATTTTCAACCATACTTTGTGTGTTTTCATTCACACCAAGAAAATATGACTACTGTCTTTACGAAAGAAATGCAAGGCCTACCTACTTTGATTGCATGACCCTCCGAATATTTCTTATGTTCATGCTAAGAGCAGAGCTATGAACCCAGTGATAAATGTCGTTTTAGGCCCTAGATGTGTAGATTGTAACTCGAGGTCTAATGGAAATTTTGCGAGGTTGACAACACATCGTATGCACAAAATTCCAGTTTAGGGACAAGTTAGCGACAAGATTTTAAGTACAGCAGTGGGATCTTCATTTTTACAGATGTCACGTGATTGCACTGATAAAAAAAATTCTTCAACATACGTCCATTATGTATTAAATGGTTGGCAGACAGCTTCATTTCTGCCTTCCTTCTGATATGTATATTCCAACGTCTGACATGTATATCGTACATGTCCGACGTATAATCATACATACTGTTCGTGACTATTCGGCGGTCACTCGTATGTTTATATGTCGAACATGTACGATATACATGTCAGACGTTGGAATATACATGTCCGAAGTAAGGCAGAAATGAAGTTGTATGCCAGCCATTTCATACGTATGTTGACGATTTTTTTTTATCAGTGTGGTTGGTTGGAGACAACGAAAGTGAGTTGAGACAAGTTTTTTTATGTCTTGAAAGCTAGCTTGCGATCATCAGATTTTGTAATAATCTTTTAGATTATAAGTGAACGAGTCGCTGATTGATTTTTATTCGCAAATGTTGAAGAAAATACTTCATCCAAGAATAACATTCGGGAAATCTACATTACCGATATTTCCGGTTTAGGCTAACAGGTTCCACTTCGAATAGTCATTACCAAGGCGATTCGAAATCGTAATTAATTTGTGTGTCTTTTTATTGTTAAAACTGGGTTTTGCGAATCAAGCGGATAATTTTGTTACTTTCACACTGTAAGTATTAGGGTGTTTGGTCAGATTAGAAGTGTAATTATCTGCTGACGGTTCTTGTCCTGGAATAACATCAAATTTGAAATTGACTATCAATGCCGCAAAGTAAGTATATAGTGAATCCAGGCCGACATTTTCACCAAAACACGTCCTTGCTCCTAATTTAACACAAAATTCTGACTGTTAACATCAGGCAAATTTCGCAAATTCTTTCAAATCTTACCAACACCAAATACTGTTCCCGATATCTTTTCGGATGCTGATTGATTGATTTCGCCGTTCTCGTTCAAAAATCGTTCCGGTTGGAATGTTTCGGGATCTTTCCAAAATTTCTTGTCGCTGAAAATCGGCTCCAAATTGTAGAACAGTAAGGTACCCTAAGAAGTGACACAGTCTAGTTAACGACAACTTCAAAATAACTATTCCAATCGTTGAGAACCTTTGGTAGGATGTAATCTCGATATTGAATATCGCCAGTTGCTAACCTAGGAACAGGGGTAGGGGCAACATTTCCACACCGAAATATTTCTAAAATCGTGGCCTTGACGTAAGGTATTCTGAAATTCGAAGGAATGCTCAACCGAAGGCCTAATATTCCAATAGCTCAACGGACCTTTTCAATTCCACAGCAGGCATCAGGAGATTTTGATTGGTTCTTTTCGACAGAATCACTTTCCGAACTTTATTTTGTATATCCGGATTGAGGACCATATACAGTATGGACCAATTCAGAAGGGTTCCAGTCGTTTCCAGACCACCGAGCAATAAATCTTCCAGAATAATTTCCAACTGTTCCTCTATTGTCGTGTGAGGTAAACTTACTTTAGTTATGGGAGGGTTACAGGGATCGAATCTTAAATTTACCGGTATAAATGGTGTCCGGGTTGCCATGATGTTCATCAATTTTATCTAAAAATATTTCGATAAACGACGTTGGCTCCGAATCCAAGCGCTGGCTTCGTCTTTCTTTAGCATCGCTTACAAGAAACTGCAAGTTAACCGCAGATAATAAATCCTACCTTTCCAAAAAAAATACACGTGAGGGAAGTGGGTGATTAACAGATGGGAATTCAATACCGAATGTAATCACATACTTCCCCGGCTTGATTTTACTCTGGTAAATCCGTGAATTTCTTCGTGTATTTTCAAATGCTCTGGATAATTGACCAAAGACGGAAACCAGCTCTTCAAAAATGGGAACACATTGTACAGGTTCTGGTTTCCGTAAACATGCACTGCCTTGTCCAGACAATTCATGTTTCGGATCAAAAGTTCATCGTTTGGATCGAATTTGTAGCCTCCGACTGTAGTCCATAAGACATTAAGAACGTGAACGGAAAATATCGAAGTTTTAACCGCAAACGTTCCATCGTTGTTGTCCAAAAGAAGCGTTTTTATGCTATCAATGAGTTGATTAGCCGAATCGATCAACGACTGATCCATTATTTTAACCTTTCCGTATCCGAATTCTCGCATAATTTTCTTTGTGAATATTCTGACATCTAACCAGTTCCGTCCAGCACCGAAAATGATTCCTGTAAGGAGCCGATTGCGGACGTTTAAATATCGTCAGCAGAGAATCTGATTTCTTACCGAGATTCTTTCCATAATTTCTGTCCTCAACAGACGGAATTAAATAGCGACGGCGGTTAGTGTCATCAAGCCTAAAAATTTCTCTGAATGCTTCGTACGAGGATACAGCGACTGAAACAAGCAAAAAATGTTAGTACGGTCGACGTCAGTGAAATTCAGACATGAAATTGCTTCACCTGTTTTTCAGCTGGTCCTCTCATACAACCAAAACTGCTTGTAGGTCTTCATAAGGTTGTACCACTACCTCGCGCGTGGGTATAGATATTTTATCCCTATGAAGACATATTGATCAGTTTTGGTGAAATGAGTGGACCAGCTGAAAAACAGCTAAGACAATGTCATGATTGAATTTGACTGACGTCAACTGTAAATCAAATAAACAAAAAATTGGGACGATCGTCGGTTCACTTTACCAGCAAGTTGACTTCCAAATCCAAAACTAAATATTTCACCATATTTGGCAGCCAAGTTTGATAGAGCCAGATGTGGAACGGTTGGATGGGATAGGTAAAGTTGTATTGCACTACCCAATACCGGCAATCTGAGCGGACCTTGATGAAATTGTAAAATTAGTGTAGTCACTTCGTCGGACATAATTAACGTTATTTACCAGGTGGTAAACGCTTATTGCCGTTGATAAAACGTATAAACAAAGCACAAACGGCTACGGCCAAGAATAGAATCATTTCGATTTCTTTTCAACTCTACGAGTGTTGCACTGTAATGGTGCGTTACAGTTATTTTGAATTTTAGGTCGCTCATTATGATTAGATAAATTCTTTTTAAAATTTTAATTCACTTGATAATACTTATCTGACAGAGACGTAGTCAGACCCAAAAATTCAGTGACCGTATTGAATTTGACCAGCTACGGACGGATATCATCTGCTATCGGTCTTACATAGCAGCGAAAAATGTTCAAAAAATTAAGTAATAGATTTGACATCAATGTTTTGAAAGTACTTTGATCAAATTAAATTGAAAATGAAATTAAAATGAAGTAATAGATCTGATAATAAGACTGTTTATTTAAAGGTTTTAATACATCTCTGGCAAATATTTCTAACTTTCACAGAACATCGAGTTTCTAGTTGTACCTGTGCAACAAAAACAAATTGTCCAATGCTGGAACAGCTGAACAGAGGTCACAGTGTTAAACTGTTCAGACGGCTGTCATCTGTTATCAACAACGACAGCAAGAATAAACGACCAGCTCTGACTAATAAGGTTTTATGTAGCAAAAAGCATGTTCAAAACAAATGAAGTAAAAGATTTCTGAAATCATTCTATGAAAATCTTCGATCAAATGAAAGAATAGTTTGAATAGTAAAACTTTTAATATACTTGCCGTCTGTGACAGGTCAAAATACCAATATAAAATATATTTTTTACAGATGTGAGAGTTGTAGTGCGAGACAAAAGTCAGGTTTCATAACAACTCACAAATTTACTGCATCATTTATTGTGGCCAAAATTTAACAGCTAGCAGTACTGCTTCAGCAATATTCCTATAATTTACCAATTCTTTTTATATGAATAATTAGAAAATCTAGTAAGTAGGCCAAATGCCACTTTGCCTAAATACGGCTCTTATCAGGTGACATTAAGGTTCACGACCTTGATATAACTTTCAGTAACATTTTAATCAGATGTTGTTATCGATGTTTGACAAAATGATTAAGTTATTTCTTTATGCATGTCTATCGAGACAGATATAACTAGAAAAGAGATTATTTCGTGATTTATTACCTACAGCTTAGTTATACTAATTATATTTGGGCCTCTAAGCAGAAAATATAACTCAAATCATTTGATTTTGTTGAACACTCTCTCACTTAAGAGCATTCGTAGATACTTTACATATGACAAAACTCGAGAGTATTTTATCAAAGTGAACTAGTGGATCTGAAGACCTAAATGTTTTATTGTTGTAAAAAACATCTTACAAAGATTTATATTTACATCTGTTAACGATAACGAACGCCTCGACGAACGCAGTAATAAACGACAAATATTATGCAGTCTTATATAGTAAAAATAGGTTCAAAAAATGAAGTAAAGGATTTTGAAATCAATCTATTGAAAATATTTAGATTAAAAAAAAGTAATAGATCCGTGAGTAAAACTCCTGATACGCTTGCCGACTGTAAAGGGTCCACTTGAATGAGACAACAGACTGGTTATTTCTTGTTATTTCACTAATAATTTAATTATTATGTGGTAGGAGGGGTAATGCCACTTCTGTACATAACACGAACGAGCGTTTGCGAGTGTGTGTGTTACGTACAGAAGTGTAACGATCGAGTGTAGCCCTACTTCCACATATACACATATACAAAATTGTCATTCACCCCACTAAGTTTGGAATTCGACAAAAGTGATTGATGCAACCTAGCATAGCAATGCTCCTAGCACGAACACTTATTTTTCCAACGTCAAAAAATACCTCCTAATTTTCAACCATATATGCATATACGAATGCATATACTTTGTATGTTTTCATTAATTAATTTAATTCCAGTTTAGGGACAAGTTAGCGACAAGATTTTAAATACAGCAGTGGGATCTTCATTTTTACAGATGTCACGTGATTGCACTGAAAAAAAATTCTTCAACATACGTCCATTATGTATGAAATGGCTGGCAGATAGCATGTCTTTGATACTGGACCAGCACACCATGAATTTGATTTTGATGGAAAAGAAATACTGAAAAGAGTTCGGAAGAAAGCCATTCGCCTAGTCGGTTGGCCTGTAGAGGCGCCACATTTTTTTTATAGTACTTCAATTTCACTGTACTATTTTTTTGTGTAACAACTTCACATTGATTCATTCCCATTAAATGTCACAGCAGTGAAGTTTGTTCATGAAAAAATAATTCAGTGACAGCAGTCTTTTTATGAAGAAAAGTACTAAATTGTAATAGATTTTACCCTTAGTTTCTAAAGTCCATTCTCCTATGCTGAAGATCCACGAAGCCAATCAGATTGTTCTGCATGGCGACAGATCACTTAACTTCAAATCGGACGCTGCGCACATTACACCTGTTTTTTACAACATTATCAAAAATAACGCGAAACGTCCTATTGTAAACCCCGAACTTCCAACATCATACGGCTCAGTAGATACATCGACAAATAATGTTGCTGATAACCCTGCTAATCAGCTGGTCAATGTCAACAACACAAATCAAAACAAACAAACGCGATATAATCTGCGAAGGAGAAAATAAAAATTTCAAAAAATTTTTGTTCAACAACTGCGTGATATCGATTGTAAGTTTAATTTAGATAAAAATTTATGTACGCCAACGCTTAGCTTTGGATTGTTTATAGCCCTGAAGATGGTCGTTTGACCGAATGCATGGAAAATAAATAATCGCAACAAAACTTAGCGTTTCAATTTGGATGCATCAAGCAAAACAACAAGTAAAAGTTAAATACATACTGCTAGTAACTATTCGTGTCACTCGTATGTTTATACGTCGAACATGTAGGATGTACATGTCAGACGTTGGAATCATGTCCGGAGCGATAGCGGAGGACTTGACGCAGTCTAACTTCCAAAAAAAGAACAAAGACAATTTTTTGAGACGCGGCAATAGGCGAGAATTTAAGTTTCTTTCCTTTGGCCTGTATCACCACAAATCCTATACTATCTTATTCGCGCTTCAAATACGAGCAAAACGAGCTATCACTCGACTATGTAACTTTAAAATTGCCGGAGATACATCGTTTTGAAATTGGTCACTTTTCATACAAAATACACCAAATTGTCTTTTGAAAAGACTCTTTTCCCAAACAATCAAAATCTTTCAACTTACTCTGTATGTTTCTATCTATCTATCTATCGACGGTCGATCTCGGAAACCAGTCAGCCAATCTCCATGAAATATTGCAGGAGTCTCAGGGTGGGCATAAAAATGAATACGTGATACGCCATTACCCCAGGAAAAACCAGAATTTTGTTTTATTGGCCTCGAAGTGGTTTCTGAGTGTGGTTTTCGAGGGTCGGGAACGCGTTTTCGGCTGTAGCTTAGCTGTATTGAAACCTACAGAGGCGTGCGACCCATCAAATGAAAGGTATTCGTAACACGATTCGAAAAAATAAAAAAATAATTTAAAAAATCGGGGCAGATTCGTTTGAGCTAGAGTGATTAGAGTGACCAAATTTTGAGCTACTCGAGCGTAGGATGAAAGGACTAATATTTTTGCGATTATGAAGAGATAGAGAGTTACTTTCTTCGGCAAAGTCTCAGAGTTTTACGAGTAGAGCAGAGGGGCATATGTGAAAAATGTCGAAAGTTGGAAATGGGTGCGTCAATTGGGGTTTTGGAGATATTTCTTGAATGGTGGCAGATAGAGAATTACTTTTTTCGTCAAATTTTCGATTTTCGTCAAATTTTCGAATTTCGTCAAATTTTCGATTTTCGTCAAATTTTCGATTTTCGTCAGATTTTCGTCAAATTTTCGATTTTCGTCAAATTTTCGAATTTCGTCAAATTTTAAATTTTTCTCAAAAAGACAACGAAAGTGAGTTGAGACAAGTTTTTTTATGTCTTGAAAGCTAGCTTGTGATCATCAGATTTTGTAATAATCTTTTAGATTATAAGTGAACGAGTCGCTGATTGATTTTTATTTCATCCAAGAATAACATTTGAGGTATCTACATTACCGATAGTTCCACTTCGAATAGTCATTTTTAAAATTTTCCTTTATTCTCATCTCATTTCAACAGTGTGAGACACAATTAGAATTAGTTTGGGTTACATTTGGGTCATTACCAAGGCGATTCGAAATCGTAATTAATTTGTGTGTCTTTTTATTGTTAAAACTGGGTTTTGGGAATCAAGCGGATAACTTTGTTACTTTCACACTGTAAGTATTAGGGTATTTGGTAAAATTAGAAGTGTAATTATCTGCTGATGGTTCTTGTCCCGGAATAACATCAAATTTGAAATTGACTATCAATGCCGCAAAGTAAGTATATAGTGAATCCAGGCCGACATTTTCACCAAAACACGTCCTTGCTCCTAATTTAACACAAAATTCTGACTGTTAACATCAGGCAAATTTCGCAAATTCTTTCAAATCTTACCAACACCAAATACTGTTCCCGATATCTTTTCGGATGCTGATTGATTGATTTCGCCGTTCTCGTTCAAAAATCGTTCCGGTTGGAATGTTTCGGGATCTTTCCAAAATTTCTTGTCGCTGAAAATCGGCTCCAAATTGTAGAACAGTAAGGTACCCTACGAAGTGACACAGTCTAGTTAACGACAACTTCATAATAACTATTTCAATCGTTGAGAACCTTTGGTAGGATGTAATCTCGATATTGAATATCTCCAGTTGCTAACCTAGGAACAGGGGTAGGGGCAACATTTCCACACCGAAATATTTCCAAAATCGTGGCCTTGACGTAAGGTATTCTGAAATTCGAAGGAATGCTCAACCGAAGGCTTAATATTCCAATAGCTCAACGGACCTTTTCAATTCCACAGCAGGCATCAGGAGAGTTTGATTGGTTCTTTTAGACTGAATCACTTGTCGAACTTTATTTTGTATATCCGGATTGAGGACCATATACAGTATGGACCAATTCAGAAGGGTTCCAGTCGTTTCCAGACCACCGAACAATAAATCTTCCAGAATAATTTCCAACTGTTCCTCTATTGTCGTGTGAGGTAAACTTACTTTAGTTATGGGAGGGTTACAGGGATCGAATCTTTTTACCGGTATAAATGGTGTCCGGGTTGCCATGATGTTCATCAATTTTATCTAAAAATATTTCGATAAACGACGTTGGCTCGGAATCCAAGCGCTGGCTTCGTCTTTCTTTAGCATCGTTTACAAGAAACTGTAAGTTAACCGCAGATAGTAAATCCTGACTTTCCAAAAAGTACAGTGAGGGAAGTGGGTGATTAACAGATTAACAGAATTGAATAACGAATGTAATCACATACTTCCCCGGCTTGATTTTACTTTGGTAAATCCGTGAATTTCTTCGTGTATCTTCAAATGCTCTGGATAATTGACCAAAGACGGAAACCAGCTCTTCAAAAATGGGAACACATTGTACAGGTTCTGGTTTCCGTAAACATGCGCTGCCTTGTCCAGACAATTCATGTTTCGGATCAAAAGTTCATCGTTTGGATCGAATTTGTAGCCTCCGACTGTAGTCCATAAGACATTAAGAACGTGAACGGAAAATATCGAAGTTTTAACCGCAAACGTTCCATCGTTGTTGTCCAAAAGAAGCGTTTTTATGCTATCAATGAGTTGATTAGCCGAATCGATCAACGACTGATCCATTATTTTAACATTTCCGTATCCGAATTTTCGCATAATTTTCTTTGTGAATATTCTGACATCCAACCAGTTCCGTCCAACACCGAAAAAGATTCCTGTAAGGAGCCGATTGCGGACGTTTAAATATCGTCAGAAGAGAATCTGACTTCTTACCGAGATTCTTTCCATAATTTCTGTCCTCAACAAACGGAACTAGATAGCGACGGCGGTTAGTGTCATCAAGCCTAAAAATTTCTCTTAATGCTTCGTACGAGGACACAGCGACTGAAACAAGCAAAAAATGTTAGTACGGTCGATGTCAGTGAAATTCAGACCAACCAAAACTGCTTATAGGTCTTCATAAGGTTGTACCACTACCTCGCGCGGGGGCGTAGATATTTATTCCTATGAAGACGTATTGATCAGTTTTGGTGAAATGAGTGGACCAACTAAAAAACAGCTAAGACAATTTCATGACTGAATTTGACTGACGTCAACTGTAAATCAAATAAACTAAAAAAATGGGACTATCGTCCGTTCATTTTACCAGCAAGTTGACTTCCAAATCCAAAACTAAATATTTCACCATATTTAGCAGCCAAGTTTGACAGAGCCAGATGTGGAACGGTTGGATGAGATAGGTAAAGTTGTATTGCACTACCCAATACCGGCAATCTCAGCGGACCTGATAAAATTCTAAAATTAGTGTAGTCACTTCGTCGGACATATTAAACTTTATTTACCCGGTGGTAAACGCTTATTGCCGTTGATAAAACGAATAAACAAAGCACAAACGGCTACGGCCAAGAATAGCTGTACAACAATCATTTCGATTTCTTTTTAACTCTACGAGGGTTGCACTGTAATGGTGCGTTACATTTATTTTGAATTTTTGGTCGCTCATTATGATTAGATAAATTCTTTTTAAAATTTTAATTCACTTGATAATACTTATCTGACAGAGACGTATTCAGACCCAAAAATTCAGTGACCGTATTGAATTTGACCTGCTACGGACGGATATCATCTGCTATCGATAAACACTTCAGAACAATAAGCTTTAACTAATGCGGTCTTACAAAGCAGCGAAAAATGTTCAAAAAATTAAGTGATAGATTTGACATCAATGTTTTAAAAGTACTTTGACCAAATTAAATTGAAAATGAAATTAAAATGAAGTAATAGATCTGATAGTAAAACTGTTGATTTAAAGGTTTTAATACATCTCTGGCAAATATTTCTAACTTTCACAGAACATCGAGTTTCTAGTTGTATCTGTGCAACAAAAACAAATTGTCCAATGCTGGAACAGCTATAAAAAGTTTACAGAGGTCACAGTGTTAAAATACCAATATGAGCGTGAGAATAGTCATTTACGTCACAAGAGATAAAATATTTTTTTAGAGATGTGAGAGTTGTAGTGCGAGACAAAAGTTAAGTTTCTTGACAACTCACAAATTTACTGCATCATTTATTGTGGCCAAAATTTAACAGCTAGCAATACTGCTTCAGCAACACTCCTACAATTTACCAATATATAGCATATAGCATATATGTGCTGAAAATGAAGCGTAAATTTGTGTAAATTTTTGTGAATTTCTGTGAATTTTTGCAAATTTTGCAAATTAATTTTACATATTAGGCCCTACTCATGACGCTCTGGTGACATTTGTGAGAAAGTTGAAATTTTCCACAAAACTTGCTTCTAATGAAATATGACATTTTCGGTTTTGATAACCCATCTTCGTTTAGTCCATAGACTTTAAAGGATGAGAAAATCATTAAAACAAAAATTTTCTTATCAGTTGCGCATTTTTCTGCTAATATCCGTTGTCGCCAGACAGTCCTAATATCTAACGAGACAAAGCCCTACACATATTCCTAACAAGAGAAAGCCCTACAGGTACGCCTAACAAGAAAAACGACAACGGAATACGTAATGTGAACTGACAAGAAAATGTTTCATGAATTTTCTTATTTTTGAACATTGGTTTTACATGTCACCTCACAAGGATGTTGCCCCGACGAGAATTCATGACAGACTGACTTTTAGTATGCAAGACTATACATATTACATAAGGATACGAGTAAATACTGTTCCGTAAATACTAGTATTTAATTATACCCTTATATATACTCCTGGAACAGCAGTATTTCAAAGTTTATGGTCATATACTTAAAAACAAGTATATATACTTTTTGGCTCATTTTTTTGCTCATCAAGACATCATGTTAAACCGGTTTAACAAAATGATTAAGTTATTACTTTATGCATGTCTATCGAGACAGATATAACAAGAAAAGAGATTATTTCGTGATTTATTACCTACAGCTTAGTTATACTAATTATATTTGGGCCTCTAAGCAGAAAATATAACTCAAATATTTGATTTTTTTGAACATTCTCTCACTTAAGAACATTCGTACTTTACAAATGGCAAGGAAACATAGCACTGATTTTTGCTGAGACCATTGCGGTTCTATTGTTGTTCCAAAACTCGAGAGTATTTTATCAAAGTGAACTAGTGGATCTGAAGAACTAAATGTTTTATTGTAGTGAAAACATCTTGCAACGATTTATATTTACATCTGTTAACGATAACGAACGCAGTAATAAACGACAAACAGGGATTCCAGGAATGAAGTACAGAAAATTCATTTTCGGATGACTTTTCATCTTTTTATCCCGGGTTATGTAATGGATTCTACATGCTTTGGGCGTAGTAACTAGTGCTTGAAACACGAAACGCACGGTTTTCGACTGAACTACAGAAAATTCATTTTCGGATGAATTTTTGTATGGCCAGCCGAAAATGTACTAGATTTATGACAGTTCATTGTTGGAATCCCTATCTGACTAATGCCGTCTTATATAGTAAAAATAGGTTCAAAAAATGAAGTAAAGGATTTGAAATCAATCTCTTGAAAATATTTAGAATAAAAGAAGTAATAGATCCGAGAGTAAAACTTAAAATGACTTATTTATCCGTTTTGGACTTGAGTGTCATTGCCCACCTCTTACCCCATGCAAACTCCATGGAAGTCTTTGGCACGTTAACGCTCCATAGTGAACAATCTGTTATATCCAAAAGCAGTACTCAACTCATACCCATAAATAAATGCGATGCTTCGATTTGTAAATCTTTGAATCAAAAATAAGGAGCCAAAAACTCACCCTCAGTCGCATTTCCTATCAGGACTTCCTTCAACATGGACTATTCTGAAAATATAATTTAACTTTCCAATTAAATTGACTGCGGCTCCCTTTTCTGCTACATAATACCGTCTGTATACACTCAGAAAAAGGTATTAATGGTCTACACTACCCACACACAACAATATTGCATAAACTGTTCTCATTACAATTTCGGATCGTAAAAATAAATATCAAAGAATTGCTCTCGTCATTGCTTCGCTTCCATCACACACTCCTTATTGTCATTTTCCCGAGAATGTCATAATTCTACGACGTGCAATGCGAGACAATTTCAATTTAGAGCGCATCTGTGGCTCAGCTAGCAACCAAAAACCGTATATCGTGCGAGACATTACAAAGAACTCTGGTGCGAAGCTATTATGACAACTCCCAAAGTACTCGGGTGTATACCACTTAGCATTATTGAATGGGATATACTACAACGACAACATTGTTATTTTAGATGTGTTAAAATACACATTTTTATGAGCTTTTATTATTATTGTCGCAGCAATTTTGTCAATAATCATTACGAATAATTTATGTGCGGGTACGACGTACGAGAGACACTTGGTACACGGGCGGGCGGAGGAATGATTCGAACATACATTTATATAAGATGGGTGGTACATAATAGGTGATCATAATATCAATGCGGAAAAGAGGACTGAACACAGCGCGGTTGATTGGAGATTTAATACAATTTGAATGCACTTTGATGTTTTTGGATAGTATTAATCAGGTCGGAGCCCAGAGAAAGTCTCTGCAAAAATATGTTCGATTGCACCCTTCGGTGCACTGGACGTTATGGCACCTAGGATACGGAGGGAGTGCTGGAGGACTTTTTGAGGTTGATATTCGGAGAGTACATCCCTTACAACCATAGGACTAACTTTTTGTACGATTACTATTAGAATTACAACCTCTAGCGATTACAACCTCAACAACAATCGTAGCCTAAGTGCTCTGACTCCTAGTGCACCGAATGATGCTGTAGAACTCACAATTGTTCAGGTCCCCAAGTATAGTATAGTATCCAAGGATATCAAAAGCGCATTCCAATTTTTATTAAAACTCCATTCAACGGCAGTGTGTGCAGTCATACTCTTCAGCAAAATGCAATTTGTTATGATTCGCTTGATTAGTTCAGAAGAGTGTAATCATATTGAGTTAATATATCACCGGAGCTATGATGGCCAAAGTTTCTTGCACAGAAAAATGTGCATCCAACACACTCCCTTAACTCATCGTATTCCGACCAAAAAAAAAACAAACATTTTTTTATTAAAAACTTTTTCGACCAATTTCAATTTTTAAATTGCTTTTTATATTCCATCAAAATCCAAATTTTCTGTTGTTATACGTGCACCTATTCTACGCTGGATTCGTATACATTATAATCCTACACACCTATATAAGTTTCAGAGACTTTTTCCATTTCGATCAAATTTCTGCTGAAACAAATTATATATTAAAACTCACATCTCTATAATACAACTTCGCTTGATTTTTTCTCGTCTCGGAGTTGGAGTTTTATCGTTTTTTTTTTGGTGTGTGTTATCCAGAGAGCCCATAATAGGTAAATTGTAAACATCTGTTACCTTTTTCGTTTCGACGTTCTGTTGCTCTGGAATATATGAATTTGATGAATATATTGGTTGAAATATGGAATCTTTTTATTAGTTTTATGGTTTTTAAATGATGATTTTGTGGTTTCATTAAAAAAAGCAGTTTGTCTTTTAATAACGGCAGAAATTGCAGGTTTATGCAAATTTGCAGGGTTTTTTTTGTATTCGCTGTAATAAATCTCATTTATTTTGGCTCTTAAGAAGAGAAAATACAGTTCTTAAAATGTAAATAGCTTTCAATGTCATCTGTTGTCGATAGCGATGACAAAAAAATACAATGAGGTGTCTAATACTATGTGGTCTTATACAAAGCTAAATGATTGTTGAAACAAGTGAAGTACAAGATTTTGTATCAATGTTGAACAATAAATAAGTGACAAACTAGATAATTATAGATATAATAAGTTGATCAACAAATTCAACAAAAAAATTTACTAAAAATCGGTTGAAAGTCTTTAAGCATAGAGTTGTACCCGAACGGCAGATAAACATAGAAAATTCCTTTTACATTCGAAAGAAAATTGTTGGCTTAGAAAATAACAAAATTCGTAAATTTTTAGAAAATCCTGAAAAAAAAATTCTTGAAAATTAAAGAAAATTTACATAAAATCGATTAAGAATTTTCTTCCAGAAAATCCTTTTGCGCTAAAAAACACGATTATCTACCACTCGGTTGAACCTCTGATTTTCCCTAATTACTATTTTCCTACATTTATTCTATTTTAGGACACGAAGTCAATGTCTACGTCCAATTTCAAGTTATTCTACCTTTATCTCTATTTAATTTCTGATTGTCCTCATCATTTTCATTATATCACACGAAGAAACTCAATGCAGAAACTTCTGCCCTTACTGTACATACTTGGCCCTTTTTTTGAAGATTGATGTAGCACGAATTAATATCGACTAACCGTTGCCATACGCTAGGTGTATCAGCAGTATCCTTATCGGTTCTACTACTTCTTTTCATATAACAATATGAAACTAATGATGAATTGACTATTCTTACGAACTAATAAATGGTGGCGAATTCGTACAAGAGACTGACACAAAATCTGTTACTTCATTTGTTTTAACTTTTGATTTGGAATTTTTTCAGTGACTTTTTTTTGATAAAACATTTTTACACATCTTACAGAATCTACCAAATTCACAAATTTTCCCTAACCTTACAACTTTTGTACGGATTTTCCAAATTTTCCAAAATTAAGGAAAACATGCGAAAAAAGGAAATGTAGACAAAATCGAGAAAATATGGAAAAATAGTTTTTGAATATTTTTAAATTGCGTCGCAAGACCACATCTGATTTCTTTCATATTGTTGATGCGCTCGAATACTGTTCAAAGTAACATTCAGTTTCCGGGGCACACTCGGCCAAAGTCAAATTTTCACCATTTTCGAAGAGTGATAAATCATTGTCGAAGTGGTCGAGACAGCGAAGTCAGTCTTGATTCCAGGCTAGGTTAATTTCGGAATGCTTTGAAAGTGTCAGCTCACTCTTTTGGGCGGCCCAACTCGCTACAGCTAATTACTAACCGGTGGTTTGGTCCTAGATTAAAATTAAATAAATTCCAGGTATGCAAAACTGCATTCACGTCCACTCATTCCTTCTGAAAATTTAACTTTCAAATAGAAGAACGTGTCAAAGGTTAATTACAGATTACAAGCATATGACCATTATTATTATTATCGGGTTTATTACTTAAAGATTAAAGTATTTTTAATCGGTTCATTTCAAATCTTGTACTTCAATTTTAACATGCATTTTACTATATATAAAGAACCATATTACCTAGAGCTTTTGTCATTTATTTTGTCGTCGTTATCGATAACAGATGAATAGCCGTATGTGACAGGTTTAGTAAAAGCTTTCAGGTGATTTACATTGCAGACAGATCAATACCTTTAATAGACATACTAAGACCGGAGACACATGAAACGAAAAAGTCAATTGCCACAATCTTTCGTTTTTCTCAATAAATTGATATTGGTTCACCTTCACAACCGAACCATGTCCAATATGAAACTATACGTTTATCCACCCTGACAGTTTTACTTTTTACGATATTTACACACATCATCAGCATTCGCAGCACAGACAAATCCAATTTTCTGCAAAACTTTTATTACATCTTGTTTTATCACTGTACCATGTCATTACATCGAAGCATAATTTCAAAATATTTCATTATATCTCCCAACATGTACTCAACGTTTTATTCATAACTGTAACACTTAAACTGTTCCAGCATATATATGTTCCCATCTAACGTGTACATCACCCACATCCGACTCCGACTGAAAGAATATGGTTGTGTCGAAGGGGTGTCCACACATCCAAATATAGATAGACTCCGAATGATCCCATTTATTTATTGCGTGCGAGTAAATTGAAGCAATTTGAAATAAGATAGCCAAACACACATTATTATGGAAAAGTTGTGTTGTTTTATATTATTTTTTGTTTTCGTGTGCATGGGGTTGTTCATTTCCACTATATGGTATGGAGGTGAGAGATATGGCATAAGTTTTATTACATTGAACAATATCAAAAGCCAAAGCTTATTCCATATGTATCTATATAAAAATGGTAGGCACGCGTGTGTGTTGAACGAATGGAAGATTCAGTTAGAGAACTAAAATCATTTGGAATGGTTATACGTACATTCTTTGCCACCATGGCAATAAATATAAATTGAGAGATTTCCTATCTGTTAGTTTTCGCGCAATAAATTTTTATTAAACACAATGTATGACATAAGATGAAAATTGAAAATATATATTTTCGGATGGAAATAATAAGAAAATAGTCGGCATGTGTGTCTGTGCTGTGTTTTTTGGGCGAGATAAAAATATTTTTTTTTTTGCGCAACGTTGGATGGGTTTAATGAACATTTACGAAGGGAAAATCTAATGTTTCGTTTCGGTATTGTGAATCCATCGTACTGTAGGTGGAAGTATCTTCAAACAAAAGTGTACTTCCTATAATACTTCTACGAGCCACTCACATTTGCATGACCTAGAACAATAAATATTTTATTGGAATTTTCATTCCTGTACTACTGGGGCTATTAAGACCGTTATGTGTTTGTAACGCATGAAATTTGAAATAGATCACAAGGGCAAAGCTTTTGCCTATGGTCATAGGTAACGAATCCGTAAAAAAATTCCATATCTCCGTTCGTGATTTGGTTTGATTTGATTTGTTTAGAGACGTACCTAACAGTATTTACGGTCAATCACAAGTGCAGCCGGGAACACCGGATTAACATGCTTTCCGAACCACGCCTCGAAGTATGCAAATAACGTATATGAGTCTTTCATTGTGTACAGTAACAAAAACACGTTGAACACTACCCAAATTATGAAGCTTGAGTGAACTTTAGCACACTACCAATGCGATATGCTAGCTAGAAATACTAGAACTGAGTTAGGTTAGCTTAAGTGTTTTTTTCAGTTATTCACTGTCGTAGTTGGGAGTGACCTTGAATAAATGACACTTATGGGTCATAAGCTGATTGCACAGAAAATTCGATGAAATAAGTATCGAAGAATTTATGAAGAAATGATGAGTATTCTACGATATTCGTCACGAACACATCATTTCTTAAGCAAGTCGTCGTTTCTTCACCTCAATAAATTTTTTTAACGAAGCAGTTCTAAATGCTTCATTGCTCGCAGACAGAAGCCATCTGTTGTCGACAACTAAGAGAAATAAAAGCGTTGAGCTAGCATTGTTTGACCTATTGCCTTACTCACAGTAACGTCTTAATCTGATTTCTGATAGTTATTGTATAATTTCTATAGTCATGTATGTCAATACTATTGAATCTATTACTTCATTTGGTCAAAATATTTTGCGAATCTACTACTTCGTCAATTTTAACACACATTTTGCTATTAAAAACCACACACACGCAGAGTAAAATAAACCAGGCAGGAGCGGTTCATTTTCGAAACGTCAAATAAGTGACCTAATACATGTGATGAAAATGAACTCAAATGAACACTGACATAAATTGAAAAATTTTATTCGCAAAATATCAAGGGCTACTAGATTATTCAGGTCACTAGTCAAACAAGCGCTCCTGCCTGGTTAACTTTACTCTGTCGTGCCTTCAAACAATTGTGTCAAGTGTGTTAATGTCAAGTTGTTACCAAGCATTTTCTGTGAGGTCACGAGTTAGACTACAGAACAATGGTCACCACCCGCCCAGATGAGATTGGATTTTTTTTTCTTCAAAAACATTGAATTATCCAATTTGATTCAAAAGTTTCTTACATCTACCCAGTCCATTCCTCTAGATATCCGTGCATAATGTATGAATGTATCATAATAAAGAAGCTAAGTTATGAGTTCCGTAAAATGAAGGGTAAGCCGAAAATATCAAGGAAAAATATTGTTTCACGAGGAGATAAATACGAATATAATTCTCCCTCTTATAAAAAAAGGAAAATTAAAAAGAAAAAAAATTCATCCAATAAAACCATTTATTTATCTTATCAAATAGCTTAACCAGTCAAAAAACATAAAAATCGCATTTCACCCACTTTCATTTATCCGAACCAAAACACATCCGAAAAGAAAAATATTTTTTCCAAAAAAAGAGCCGAGAGAAATAAGAACTGAGTTATCTGGTGAGTGAGTGGTATGAACTGGATAAACATATAATTCCCTCGAGGGTTATTATAATGTTTTCCCATAAGGTAAATTACATGCCTGGTGCGGCGAAAATATCCACTATTTCCATGAGATAAATGAAAACAAAGGCAAAGAAAGAAAAGTAAAACCGAAACCCCTTTCTCATCCATAATAGATTTGTTTCTGTTATAAGAAATATTTTTTTTGTGTGTTTAAGAAGAGAAATTAAAAATGTCGAAATAATTTTCCCTTGGTGAGATATGATACGGTTAAACGGGGGTACATTGTCCGAAAATTATGTTCGTAATTTGTAGAAATGATGAAAATTTCAAATGAAAAAGAAACCCAACCCGAATTTCGCGATTTCCAATAATATCACAACAATTCCCATACAAATACAATAGCTGAGACTTTCGTCGGTGCTTGAGTTCATACGGCACAGTGCGGTTGAATGGAGTTTTAATAAAGTTCGACATTTTTGGTTATTACCAATCAGCTCGGAGCCCTGAACGAGGCCACGAACAAAATTTATATTCGACCACACCATTCGGTGCACCAGGAGTCAGGGCACCTAGGCTACGGAATGAAAACTAATTAAGTTTTAATCCATAGAGTCTGTAGTTCTAATAATTCGTCCAATGGGTATAAGGGAAGCTGGTGCTGTCTTGTCAAACTTTAAAAATTACGATTTTGCGTCTCCGGAGGCTTCCCTTACACCCATGGGACCAATTTTTTTGTACCATTTCAATAAGGTCTCCAGGACTCACTCCTCAGCCTAGATGCCCTGACCAGCACCAAATTGCACAGTTGGAAAACAAAATTCAGAGCTCCGAGCTGATTCAAGTGCATTCAAATTTGAATTAATCTCAATTCAACCACACTGTGACCATGTTTCAAACACAATATCTTTCAGAAACAGCACCCAACACTTTAATAATAAATTTCCGAATTCAAACTCACGTTTCAGTCATTACGTTTCAAATTCAAAATTTATTCTCAAACAAATGCACACTTCATTCAAATGGTTTGTGTATTATACAAAAAGTCGCATATTGAGGCTAGCTGCATGGGTACTGTATTTATATGACGAGTATGAGGATTGAGAGGGTGGCTCCATATTTTTTAACGGTGACATGTAATTTAAGATGTAAATGGTCATCACACACTCCCCTAAGCAAAACAAAGCATAAAAGCATTGCTACACATTAGATGATATTACACATCCACACACAGACACACACACAAGGATTTAACACAAAATAAAGGACATTTAATTAAATGTCCATTGATGGTCTTGCCTCTATGCTGATGGTTTTGCTGTTGCTTTGCATTCCTTTTGACTCTTTGATTTTATATGTTAAATAAATATAAATAAGAGGTGGAATATTCATTAGTGGACATTACAAAAGCGATATCGTGCATGGAAATTGTGTGATGTATGTTTTCAGTCCATGCGAAAACGTGTGTGCAGGGACACTGTAATTCAGTTCTGCGATTGGTCAGACTCTTCATAAATTAATGAATTAATAAAAAAAGGAAAAGAAGGAATCGTTAGCAGTTGTAAAATTTTCCAGCACATCACGATGGCACGTCCTCCGAGCGACCTATACAGAAGTTTCCAAGTCGGCCACAATACATATAAAAATGTGTGTCAGTCTTTCGGGCTACGCCTGATCGTCCAATATGGCCACTCCGGGTCTGCGAACGATAAGTAATTTTTGTGTCCTCGAGATTGTTTTTCGATGATTGATCCGATACTCTGTCAATTGACACTTTTACCCGCAAAATCCAAAAAAGAAATCTCCAAGAACTATTCCCGTTCAATCAATTAATTCTCGCTGACGATGCAGAGTTGGTAATGCTACATGTGTAGCAATCGCTTGGGGTTTTTAGAAAAAGGAATTTCTCTCTGTGTGTTTTTATATAAACGTCGTCAGCTTGGACGTCCAAGTGTTTTATATTGTAATACGAATAACATTGTGAGTTCGAAAAAGATTTTCAGAAAAGTGCAGAAAATGTGCAAAGTCTGGTCCGTACACTTTGCACTTTATTTTAACTTGAAAGAGGTCTGATTATGGCATATTCGTTTTACATTACAAAACAATGTTCCCCATGTGTGTAATGTGGAAAGTGTTCGGATGTTTTAAAACTACACCACACAAAAAAAAACGTTATTGTAACATCATCGGTGGTAAAGTTTCATTTTTATTCTCCAATAATTGATTGCTTGGTGAACGAGCTTTACAATAATTGTCAAAGATAACGTTGGAATTTTAATAAAACAGTTAAAAAGAACCGTTTACATGCGGAGAACACATCATCACAGTGTAATTATCGAATCTGTTACTTCTTTTGTTGTCTTGCGGCCAGAAAATGTGTCATGCTGAAAGCCCGTTTTTTGTATTTTTCTTTCACAAGTCAACAAAGTACTGTCTTGCTGCAACATTTTTTATGGAGGTGTGTGGGATGCATTCCTCGCATTCGGCTGGAAGTGCAACTTCCGCACACCACAGGCGAGCAATAATGTCAAGTACTCAATAGGCTTACGGAAGCATTTTGGAAAGAGACACATAAGGGTTACAGAAGTATTAGGGTTACGGGCGTATTAGGGCTGAGGACGTATTGTGGAAACGGACGAAATAGATTTACGGGTCGTACAGGGCTCAGTCGAAGAAAACGCTCCGACCCGACACCCGACTGTGCTGATGCCTTGTTTTTATTGCGGATTCGTTATCTGTGAACATAAACAAATGCTTTGCCCGTGCCGTCTGCTTCCAATTCAACATGTTACAAACGACATATTAATCTTATAAGCCCCCAGTATTTCGTACGGGGCTAAAAAAACTGATAAAATCTCAGTTTGACTACGCTGGCACCATACAATTGTAAATATTAGTACATGATACAGCGGACGAAATGCTGCCACATCACATACAATTTGTAGAAGGGATAAATTAGTTGGGTTGTCAGCCAATGAAGATGGTTCAAACACAAACGATAAACAAACGATTTCAAACAATAATGGTTTGTCAAAAATTGTGATTGCATACAGTGGATGAGTCAATTTTCTATTTATTTTTCGATTATTATTCCCTTGACTGAAAGTCAGGGTCTTATGAAAGAAAATACCCTTGAATGTCCGTAACGCTGAGTTCACTTTGATATTTTGAAAATGTTCTACATTGGCAAAAAACGTTAAATACAGAAAACGTCCGTACACTTGTGGACTCGATAACTCGAGTAATTCTTTACCGATTTGCAAAATTTTGGTTTTAATCGAAGGAGAATGAAAATCATGAGGTTAAGTTCGTAGATGGGCAATATTTGGGTAATGAGATGGGAGTAATTCTCAAGAGAATTTTATTCCTTGTTACCGCGATAACATCCGTAATTCTTATCAGATTTTCAAATTTCTTGTGTAATTCGACGAAGATTGAAATTCTTGAGGTTGAGTTTGCAGATGGATAATGTTAGAACAAGGAGATGGGAGAAATTCTTCACAGACGCTTTTCCTTGTGGACTCGATAACTCGAGTAATTCTTTACCGATTTTCAAAATTTTGGTTTTAATCGACGGAGAATGAAAATCATGAGGTTAAGTTCGTGGATGGGCAATATTGGAGGAATGAGTTGGGAGTAATTCTCAAGAGAGTTTTTTACTTGTTACCGCGATAACTTCCATAATTCTTATCCGATTTTCAAAGATTTTGTCTTAATCGACGAAGATTGAAACTCTTGAGACTGAGTTTGCTGATGGATAATATTCGAACAACGAGATGGGAGATATTCTACACAGACGCTTTTTCTTGTTACCGCGCGATAACTTTAGTAATTTTTACCCGATTTTCAAATTTTTTGTTTTAATTGACAGAGAATGACATATTGGAGTAGTGAGTTTGGAGTAATTGTAAAGATAACTTGTTATACCACGACATTTTTGCAACGGATTTAAAGAAAAATTTCATATTTGACGAGTAGTGAAATTCTGGTTTTCTGGTCTAACAGTTTAGAAGTACTTCCCAAAAGAGTTTTTGCTTGCTTGCTTGAGAAACCTAGAGCTCGTGTAATTCTCAGAGGCTTCAAAAATCAATTTCGACCAGTAGCGAAATTCATGTGGTTAAACTCGAACATTGCAATTTAATTGGACTAGTAATCTGGGATATACGACAATTTTTGGGTGAAATCGTATTCTTAAAAGAATTTTTTCGTTCCTAAAATGTTTGAACGAGTGTGAACTTTGCGGCCAGAGCGAAGCGAGGGCCGTAATGCACACGAGTTTTATTTTTTCGAGAGGTAGGCAAGAAATACGCCGCCTTTTCGGCGCTTTTAGTAGACTCATATTAGGAGTTAAACGTATCTCGCTGGACCTTCCATTCAGAGTGCTTTTTAGAAGACAATATAAACGACTCGTAATGGAGTAAAAGAGTAAAGAGTAAAACTATAATTTTGTGATCGTTTTTACAAGATATGGGAGAAATTATACTCAGACGCTTTTCCTTGTTATCGTGATAACTTAAGTAATTTTTGTAGATGGTTAATATTGGAGTAGTGAGGTTGGAGTAATTGGAATTGTAAACACAACTTGTTACTCATTTTTGCAACGGATTTCCAGAAAAATTTCTTATTCGACGAGAAAGTGAATCTGGATTTCTGGTCGAACAATCTAGAAGTCTAAAACAATCTTGCTTGCTTGATAACACGATAACTCGAGTAATTCTCAGAGGCTTCAAAAATTGCAGATTTGAAAATATGAAGTGTTTTCGACCAGTATCGTAATTCCTGAGGTTAAATTCGAACATTGGACTTTATTGGACTGGTAATCTGCGATATACGACAATTTTTTTTTCGTTCCTAAAGTGTTTGCACGAGTGTGAACTTTGCCAGAGCGAAGCGAGGGCCGTAATTCACATGAGTTTTTTTCACAGGCAAGAAATGCGCCACCTGTTCAGCGCTTTTAGTAGACTATATAGGAGACTCATATTAGGAGTAAGACATCGCTCGCTGGACCTACAACTCATAGCTCTTTTTGTTTCTTCAGGAAATTAAATAAATATGAGTAAAATGAAGCATGTGAATCTGCTGTTTTCTAAATAAAAGAGACATCACCTTTTCATATGACTTTAGTTTTGTTATCTCAAAAACACCACCTTATTTAAAAATGGCTGGAAAACTAAGACTGGAATTATAGAAAGAAAAAAAAAGTCAGTCAAGGGACCTGACCCACCCAAGAGGTGGGGCCTAGTTCTAAAAGCGCGTATTACTGACGATCACCATAATACAGCCAAAGAGTATGTTTCAGAACTTTGTGTTCGATAACCACAACGATAACAACAGAGAAATGTTAAGTTGGTACACATGCGGCGAGAAAGAAACATAAACATGTAACTAACAGCTCGCATAAATGGGAGAGAATGCGAGAGAATTTCATACGAATTCTCTTTCATAGGTGCCAACTGTCATGTCATTCACGCTACTTGATGTGCACCAACTTAACTTTTCTCTGGATAACAATAAACTCCATTGTCGATCTTTCGTTACAAAGTAGGTGTTAGATTGGTGTTAGTCATCTGATAGAGTTCTTTGTATCTGGACTAATTTGAAGGAGAAACAGAAATTAATTTGTTTAATCGTAAAACTTTGTTTTTGTGCAATTATTCAACCACATTATCGTTCGATTCAAAAGAAGCTCCAAAAAGTAAGATCCAGAACCCATTTTATAAAGAAACAAATTCTCTGAATGCTAATTGGCATTTTACACTCAGCTATAACATTGGCTCTTGTTCTGTTTGTTGTAGATCAATAAAAAGATGTCTGAAGAAGAACAACCTCAATGAAACTCGACGCCAATGGCGCGACCGAGATGCACATCGGCGAAGATTTGTCATCACCGAACATAAAACTCGTTGTTTCGATCAATCGCAAATTGTACCTGAATGAGAAGACTGCTGATGTGCATTTTCTATTCGAAACAGATGGCATCAGTGACATAGAACGAATTCCAGCTAACAAAGTGATTTTGTCCACTGGCAGCAAAGTTTTCGAGACAATGTTCTACGGATCGATGGCCGAAGGCGATGAAGTGAAAATATCAGATGTAAGCTCATCGGCATTCAGAGAGTTCTTGCAATTCTTCTACCTTGACGAAATCAGCTTGAGCGTCAATAATATCGCTGATGTGATGAACCTGGTCCGAAAGTATGGCATCGAACGATGCATGGTGCAGTGCTCTGATTTCCTCAAGGATGTAATGACTAATGAAGACGTCTGTTCCGCGTATGAGTTGGCAGTTCAATTTGATTTGGATGATTTGAAGCATTTTTGCAAACGAAAAATATCCGCCAACGCAGAGGCCGTTTTGAAGAGTAACGATTTTCTGAATTGCAAGGGGTCGTTGTTTCAGCTCATCGTACGAATGGATTCGTTGATGTGCGAAGAAATATGCGTTTTCGACGCATGTATTGCATGGGCTAAAAGATCGTGTGAAATGAATGGAATGGATCCTAGCGAAAGCAAAAATTTACGTGCGAAACTAGGTGAATCGGTTTTGTATTCGATTCATTTCAATCGAATGCAGTTAGAGCATTTCGCTTCACGCAACGCGAAGTGCGTCGGACTTTTCACGGGTCTAGAAATGTCAGAGATTCTGCAATTGATTGCATGCAAGGAATATAAACCGGATTCTTTCACTGCCAGTCCGGTTTGCTACGCCACATTCTTTTGGGATGAAAAACGGATTTTCGAGTGTTGCCTCGATCGATTGGGAACTGTTCATAGCAGAAATAATCGGAAAAAAGAAATGGTCACTCTTACAACTGTCTCAGAAAATCGAACAAAATGAGAAGTTGCTCCTTAAGGCAACTTTTCACGTTAGCAGTGAAGATTTTGCCTTTGTAAATTTTCCAAAACCTATCCTGATACATCCGAAGCGGTCATACAAAATTGAATTAATCAGTTCTATGGCTGATATTTTCCAGAGTCGATACATAAATACTCGGAATATCGAATTTGAGGACCTTGAATTGAACTTCGATGAGTATTTCGCATTTCTCAGTACAATGTATTTTAATCGAATTTGAAATTTCCAAAGCATTTTCGAATTTGCTTTTCTAATTTATATTGAATAAACGAGAACGTAAATGTTGAAAATTGTTTACTTTTCCCTTGATGGTTCAGAATTAGAGGATTTATTGGTTTTATATGGAGCGCAGGACAATGAGTTTTGTTTTCTGATATATTTTCCTTCGATATTTTCTGGTCGCATTGTCAGCATTTCAAGAAGTGGTTTCCTCCTCGGATGTATGTTCAATTCTTCAATTCTTAAAACAAATTCTCCTTGCACTTTCTTCAACTGGAGTAGAGTACTTGAACTTCCACATACAGAAACAAACAGTGACTGGAGAGGGATTACGGGATCAATTCTCTTTGATCTTCTACCGATAGAGTCCGATTCACTATTTCACTGAAAGATGTCGCTGTTACAACGCCAATGTCAACAGAAAAATAATTAATCTTTTACTCGACGAATTTCAGTCAATTAAAATGCCATCGTATAGCACATGACCTCAGTACTCCGAAACAGTAATCAGTTTTTCAATTGGGCGTACATTTTCTTGTAGATAAGGGTTTGAAAAAACGTTACATCATATCCTTGCTTAAGACCCTTATCGCAAAGTCGATGTAGAGCCGATTTAAAAACTAATTACTTTTCCAGTGTCCTGAGATCATGTGCATCTTATTGGACTAAAATCTATCGAGTAAAAGATTAATTATTTAGCCGCAGTGTTCTTTTGACACAGCGATATCTTTCGAAAAAAATGCCACTGTACTTTATCAGGTAGAATTTAGGGAAGAGAACTGATATACCGTAATCCCTCTCCCGGAGTTAAGAATTTGGAATTTTGTTCGTGTTCAAAACAGTATAAAAAGGTGATTTAAAAGTCCTTTGAACGTTGCCGATGTGTGAGTTAAATGTAAAAGTCAATTTAACTATTCAATTTATTCCGGAACAAGGTGAACGAAATTAAAAAGAAAATAAATGAACCGTGACCAATAGATTTGTTCCAAGTAACTGTAAACCAAAAATTTGACAGTTCAACTTGATCCAGATCGACATAACCTGCCCGATTTTTCATATATATTATATCCAAATGTTGATGAGGTTATGTCCATCTGGATCAAATTTGACAGAAATTTGACACTTTGTAGGACATTGGAACAAAACTATACATGACCAATACATGGCTACAACTCTTACCCAGTGAAATTTTTATAATTTTTGTGATTTGATGGATGTTACTCCTAATGCAAAGTTCACTATCAGACTCATACAATTAGGTAAAAAACAGTTATTTGCTACAAGTTATTCGATATGAATGAAATTTCCAACTTTTTGACAGATGTCAACACAATATTTGTCACAACAAAGGCTCCCGAAGTCTCAGTTGAGGCGAGAAAATTTGATGACTGCCTCAAACGAAGTTCTTATTTCAAATACACACCCGAAATGTCAAAATTCCAACTCTCCCAAACTTTGCAATATTAGCAGCAGCAAAAAAAAAATTGTGTGGAAAAAAGACTGAGAAAAATCATTTTTCTATAATGCCACTTTGTACCACGTGACAAAATGATAAATGACTCAAACATTTAAACTGAAAGTTGAATATAAATTACTTCTTTTCTGTATCTACACACCCCGCTTTATAACAAAACGTTTTTCGAAAAAGATGGAGAGATCGGTGCTCTTGTTTATATGGCTATAGCGTCACACTATCCTCCCTCAGTGCAGAGAGCCCGAGTTATATCACCAGTATGCATTTTACGGTAGCATTTTTTGGAAGTTATAAGTGAACGTTGGATAATTTTACTTTTTTCTTTCTCCATTTTTGGAGTACCTCTTGATGCAAAATATGGGGTGACCACAACACCCACCCAATCCGGGTGTATGTGTGTCTGTACTCTGGAATATTATAAATATTTTTTTTTTTGCTCGCTCTCGGTTTCTTTTCCATTAATCTCCCCGGTCGCGTTTGTGATGTTTAACAGTTTCGTATGCTGTGTATTTATGAAATATGAAGTCAGAAAAAAGAGCAGAGATAGCAAAAAGATTTTTTTTTTGTAAATGCGAAACCTATACATTTTTTACTCATCCCAAATGTCATATGGGCGCAGCATTCCTTTTTTTTGTTGAATGTATAAGCAAGCTATAGATGTATGTATATTACCGACTCTGTATCTATATACAAAGAGCCCCCGAACAGCAGCCGCATCGTAAGTCAATCAAAACTTCTTACAACAAGAAGAAAAGGCAGAAAAAAGACGAAAATTTATTTAGATAAATGAGCTTTCTGTTAATGATGCTGATGGCTGTAAAATATAGATAAGATTAAAAGAATGAAGAAAAAAGAACCGAACGGAGAGATTTTTACTTTTCGTTCTTTTTATGTCATTAAAGGTATATGTGGGTATTGAATTGTGTGGCCGACTAATGAATTTCCATTTTCAATAGAATGAAAGTTTGTCAAATGAGTTTTGGTTATTGAAATAATTTTTTCGCTTAATCATTGAGACAGAGACAGTTATGTAGTTCCGGACAAATATTAATGAAAATTAATTTAATTTTTTTCGGTTAGATTCATTGTGGATAGCTAATGGGTATTTTTAGAGAATTATTTTACACGAAGGGCAGGTGATCGTATACTTTGAGTCTAAAATAATTTTCGACCATCTACCATTCGTTATCGACCAAAATGACAAGAATAAACGGCGAGCTCAGACAGGTGTTCCATTAAATAGTAATTGAAGTAATAGATTTTGCATCGAGCGCTAGGAGATAATTTAGGCAAATGAAGTAAAAGACAAAAGAGACTTTGTGAATAAGTGTGTCATAAGCTAAAGGAATGCTAATTGGATTTGGCTCCATTGGGGAAGATTGTGGGAATTTTACATTTGCAAAATTTATGTCAAAATAGTTTTGCTTGAATCAATGCCAAAGTTCTGATGCATGAAAATAGTCTGCTGGTATCAGCTGCTATGTCATCTGTTAACGACAGCGACAACAAAAATAATCAATAAAATATGAGGAGTAATGCTGCTTCATATAGCAAAATTTTTGTTAAAAATAATGAAGGACAAGAGATAATATTAACACAAGGAGAAAGCTATAATCAAATGGAGTAAAGTAATAGATACGACAATTACATTGTTGGTATGTCTGTCATCCGTTGAAAATTAAACTCGACAATTGCAGACATCTCTGTCTGACTCTAAAACACTATGGAATCTCAATGTGTTTTCATTGGATGATCCTTTTTGTCGTGCAATCGACAATATCATTTTTGCGTATTCGTTTAATTGGTTACCCGTTCACTAAAGTTGCTGCAATTGTCACAAGTGTTCATACCGAAAAATTAGAAATTTTAGTTGCTGCTTCAAGGCCAATTAAACCTTAAATGTTAGATTTTTTTCGTATGCGCGGTGGGATTACCCTTATTTTCTCTACTCAAAAGGCCATAGTAAAATGAAGTTTTGTCTGATGAAAATGTCTATTTTCTTCCCTCTGGTTTTGAAAGGGGAGAAAATAGAAATATTATCCCCCTAGCTGTCACCTTTGTTTTTTTTTAGCTTCAGCCGCGGATTCAGCTCTAGCACTTTTGTTTTTGTTTCGATAAATTGTGCAACAAATTTATGTTTCTGTTTCGTGGAGTTGGTCAATTGATCACACCTCGTAAGTATGGAAAACGTTGTGTTCTGCCCTGAAAGGAAATAGTAAAAACTCGAGTGTTTCGCTGTCCTCGCTCCGCCGTGGCAAAATATTTCGCCCATTTCGAAATTTCCTGTTTTGTTCCCTTGGTAAACAAATAACTATTTGTGATTGTTAATGATAACGGATGGCACAGCCACCTAAAAAGATTAAGATTATTGTTTCCATTCGAACTTCTACATTAAAAAAACTCTTTTACGAGAAATCATTCTGTATAGCTCTAAGGCCACTTAACGTCCCTTGAAACGTCTTTATGTGCACAAAAAAACTATTTCATTCGCAACTATTTTCATCAACCGTATGGAAATTAATTGTCTGAAATTCAATTAACGCTAAATAACAAAGATAATCTCCCCAAGATAATCATTCTTCATTGTATCCATTTAATTTGCAACCAAAATAAATCCAACACTCATTAAATCCACACACACAGAAGAATGGAAAACGCAGTGATATAATACGTTTCGGGCCCGAGAATTTCACCCAACAAAACTTTATGTGTACTTTCGCCGAATCGTTCTTGTGCTGCCAGAGTTCTACATTTTCGCATAAACAAAAACACTTTGGCCAAAACGAAAACATTTAATTTTCATTAAATACCAAACATTCAGTTGGGTTCATTACCATTCTCCAGCTAATAATGACTTCAAATGTTAATGGCTGGAACAATAAATGTGTAATGCGAAAATGTCAGAAACCAAATAAAGGAGGAATTAACAACAACAATAACAACAACATCTCCCATAGTACACATCGCACACACCAAACATGGCAACACAAATGTTAAACAACTTAATTAGTTGTCTGTCCATTAAATTAAATGTTTTTCGTGCCTTTTGTGACGCTATATATTTCCTTCTTGGCCGCCTTTTTTTACTTTGCAATTTCGTTGGAATTGTGTCGAGAAATCTGGAATTTTATGTACGTAACTGTTGGTGGTGAGTGTCTTGTACGTCATGGGATATATGAGAATCTGTTAGTAATAAGGATGTGGCCAATGAAAAATGAATATGAGGCAAACCCAAGGAGTTGAATTGGCTAGTAGAAGACGGAAAAAGGATTATTTTGTTTCAAAAAATAACAACGGGCTGGTCATTTTTCGAAGCCTCACCCGAACGTTATCAATAATAATTTCGAAAGTCCAATTTACCCGTTAAGTAAAAAAGGTCAAACTTAAATTGATATAAACCAGTAGTAGTCAAACGCTCTGCAGTAAAATGTAGCCAGTCACTTCTATTGAAACATCTCAGTCCCAGATTTTCTATAGAACTGAACTATCCGGGCGTTTTGACTTATGTGATTCACAAAAATGACACAAATTTTACACCCACTCCTCCATAGCACGCAAAAATGTAAGGATTTTGTGAAAATATATGTATGAATGATGGATGATGAATGAACCACTTCCATAGTCGTTTACCGCATATCTAACCAAACATGTGTATTATCGACAAAAATGAGCGATTAACTATGTCTACTGTCTGTTATATAAAAGCGAAATGTATTGAAGTAGTAGACTTTAGGAATAGGGTTAAGAACAGAAAGAATAAAGTGTTAAACCGCTATATTGGGAAAAAGATCCAACAGTTTTAATTTTAAAAATAAAAAGGCACGAAACAGGTGAGGTTTACCTGAAACTGACCTGAAATTACCTGAAACCTGTTTTGACCTGATTCTGATAATTTTGACCTGACCTGCATTGACCTGAAAGTGCTAGTCAGGTCAGGTAAATCAGTTATATCTGAAACCTGACCTGACAGGTTTCAGAAATTCAGGTTCAGGTCAGGTCAGGTAATCTACTACTTGACCTGACCTGAATTTTCAGGTCGACTCATTCCGAACCTTAAAAAATCAATTCATTCATATGATATAACGACCTAGTCTAAGATACACATAGGATAAAGTTGGTGGGACACTGTGTCCCAGCACCTTGGCTCTGTTGGGCAACTCACAGAAATGCAGTATCTATTAGTTCTGTTTATGTACCTGAGAATATGTCTCGGGTGAATGTGCCTTATGGAGCTGAACTGGAAGTTACTAAAATCTTTCAAATTCAGATGGTAATTTAGAGTCTTTGAGAATATCAGTGAGTTTCTTAATATTTCTTCTATTGAGAGACAGATTGGATTTTGAGAGCCTTGGGCAGACTGTGATCGACCGTGATGCACTTTTTTGCTTGCCTAGCAAAGCGGGTCTCTTAAAGGTCTTCTATTTCCATTGACTTACGAACGTATCGTAAAATTATACCGATGTGGACATGCTTGCTGAATCTTTCCACGTATGCTTGCCTCTTGTTAAGATAGATTTGTCAGTGAATTTAGTTGATATTATAACGGTCAGTGCAACAATTTGTCAGATGATGTTGGACGTGTTGGAACGCCAAGAGGTCACAAACCCTAGAAATATTTGTATTCCACTAGTAAGTGAAAAAGTTGTGTAATAAGTTGCTGCTAAAGTAAAGTGTTTGAAAAATGGGATTTTTTTATCGATCACTGCAACCATTACCGGCAGCATATGCATATCATATATTATAGCGGCAAACACACTCAGCATCTGTTCAATATATTTACATTAAATTCAGTTAAGTTATAAATTTCACAAACTACACAATGTAAGTCGTGGGAGTCATAAAAATAAATTTCAAAAAAAAATGGAAAATTTCAGCCACACGAACTGCGACATAATACAAATAAAAAATCATAAACCAACCAAAATCCATATCAACCCCATCAAAATCCGTTCATCTATCTATCTATATCGCAACATGGATGGAGAGGAGAGAGAGGAAAGAAACACTTTTCGATCATAAAGTGCAATAATCTTGTCTCTAAAAAACCACTTAAAACTGATTTTTCACCGATAAAACATTGAAATCACATTTATTTCTTCTTTGTCGCTGAACACTCTCAACTTTAGTGATATTGAATATAACATAAAAATGGATTAAATCGAATATAAATATGGGAAAGCGAAAAATAAATAAAAGGCGCAATTTCTCCTGCTATTCGTTTTTTTTCTGTATGGTTGAACGATGCATGAATGCCGGGGTTTTTTTTTCCGCTCTTCACTTCTTCCACACATAAGTTTATAATGGATGGATGACGATCGGGTGTATGTTTTTCTTGTTATATTGTCAAAATGACGCGGTGGATAAGTCGAAAATTTTATTATGAGTAGGTAGGGGATATAAGACGATTTTTATGAAGGGTGCGATAATGTTTCTTCCGATATATACCGAAAGCAAAGATTTTTTTTTTTTTCGTACACAACAGAAAAATGAAAGTTATGTCTCGGGTTATTTTATTCTATTTTGATGGATGTTTAGATGAATACGCTGAGGAGATGTGTTATTTTCATGTCGAAAAGGGATTTCATTTTAAGTAGGTCATTCTTCAAATTTTTTCAATAAATTCTTCAGCCGAACAGAAAAGAAGACGAACGGGACTCATTCAATTACAAATCATTTGATAGAAAAGTGGCACCCTATTTGGGAACCATTTTATCTTTTTTATGGATGATAGAGTCAATCACCCGACACCCCGCCGATCTAGGCGATAAGTAACGTTTTACATGCGATTTAATCTGACTAGATAATCTGAGTTAGACAGCCGCCTATGAAATTCTATTTTGATTTAATATGCTGTCCAATGTTACCACAATGAATTTTTGAAGCGAATCGACAAGTTAATATGGCGGATATGACTGGGAAGTTCCCAGTGGGAACAGTTAAAATTCAGATCATACAAAATTATCATCATATCCAAGGCAGCTCTCTTGCAACCAACCGCACACACATTGTTTACAAAATTAGGAGGCCAAAAATCGGACAGTGCTCTGTGCCCGCTTGAAAATTTCATTACACTGTATTCATACACGTCTAAAATAATGAAATTTGCAAGCAGACACTGTCCACCTAATTTTGTAAACAGAACTGCTAGATAGCTGTCTTGCCATATCACTTTACAAATTTCGGCTATAGATTGCAATTTGCATCTGTAGCTTCCGTTTGATTCTACAGTGTGTACAATTTTCAACCCGTCAACTTCAGGTGGCCCTATCAGGCTGCATCTATAAATTCGACCCGTTTACAGCTTTACCCTTAAATATGTTTCCCTTTGTGTGACCTGTATGTTACAGAAAGAAATGTGGACATATGATCTTAATCTTTTAGGGATGAACAAAACGCTACCGAATATTTTTTGGAAGTACAATTTAATACCCTCAGGATTACATTTTAATCTATCGAAACCTTAGTTCAAAATCCAAAAAATTTCGAATTTGGTGACTTATGTACTATTAGCAGGAAAAGCGATTTTTAAAATCATAAATGTGAAATATATTCCTTTAATTTACCTGCCGATATATGAACCCAGGGACCATGAACACACCAGTCGAGATTTTTTCCGCTGAGCTATTGTGTTCCGAATTCTTTCTAAACGGCTTTTTTTTAAAGCAAAAATAAATTTGAGAAAAGTCGTATTCCTGGTCGTACGAAAAATTAGCATGAAATTGAGTTTGCCTGCCCATCCTTATCCATTGACCATTGCAACGCTACGATTATGTATTATGAGCTAGAACGATGTCCAGTAAAGAGAAACATCACTTACCAACGAACAAATAAAAATTTCGCGCCATTTTGATTCATAAAATAAAGCTATCTGATTTGGCGGCAAAAAATGTCTTAGGACAACTTTCTTTTTTGAAGTTCTCTGCAGAAAAGAAAAAAAAATTGGATGACAGGGGTGGGAGTCGAACCCACGATACCAGTCTTATAGTTCCGACAAGTTATGTTATGTCGAAACGTTACCTGGGGCGCCGTCAATTAGACCCTGTCAAAGTTTGATGCAAAAATGTTTTCTTATAAACAAATTGATGGTAAAATTGGGTTTAGCGAATTATAAGTGCAAAATGAAAGATGGTGCCATCTATGATACAATGTCGGAAGTGTGCAATGTATGACATGTGACTGATCTGAGATGCGTGCTAATTTCTTCGATGAACTTTATTGGTAAGTTTCAAGAACTTAATTGTAATTCTTAGCATAAAATTGCAGTCAAAGGCAAAGTTTGTGTTTGCTGTGACTTTATAATGACAAATTATTTACTTACATTGTATATTGTCGTTCAATTGTTTCAATACGATGCAATCGAACCGTAAACTATTTTCGGTTGATGAACAGGAAACATTTTGAGCTAATCACAGAGTGTGCGAGAGCAAGCAACACAACATAAAACTCTGAAGCCAATCTGATCTATCTGTAATTTTATCCCCAAAACAATAAATCAAACCCGATACATTCCAACACCCCGGTTAAATAAATGGTATAAATTTCATCCAAAATACCAGATTACACTGTACAATTGGCTATTAATCGCATCATTTCATTAAATTTGTCAATTAAAATGTGTGTGACACACACTCTAAAACAATATTACCCTTCACGGCATATCCATCCGAAACCGGGATTAAGATTCAAAATAAACGTACCATACAAAAGCGACAAAACGATCATTTGTAATTCGCAAGCAATTTGTATAAATTAACAACGCACATTTGATTCGACAAAATTGAAGTTAAAATAATTTTCATTGAAATTTAAACCGGGTGGAAACGGAATTATAAATGTGAACGTCGAAGAGACACAGACAGCGCAAGAAAATCCGCGGGCTCGAGGAATTGTCGGGAAGAAGATTTGCTGGTCGGGGGGTAAGGTGAATGAGAAATGAAGAAAAATTTTGAATTGGCAAAAAGGAAAAGCCAATTTAAAGAAAATGTTCAAACAAATGATACACCCAGGGCCTATTTTCAGGAATTTTTAAAAATTTGGGGTATGTTTAAGGGTTTCCAAAATTGTCAAAAAATTCTGGAATTTTCGACGGAAAATTGAAATTTTTGAAATTGGTGAAGTTCTTGAAAATTATTGTAGTTCTTCAAAGTGCTCAAAAATTTTGAATTACGAGAAATTCAACAGCTTCCAAGAATTGAATGTCATTCTTTAAAATTTTCAAATTTCTTCAAAATTTTTCAAATCCCTGAAATTTTTCAAATTTTTCGAAAGTTCAAAATTTTAGAAGCTTGATAATTTTCTGAATTTTTTGAAGAATTTCAGGAAGTTCAAGCCTTGAAAACTATTGAAAATTCTTGAAAGTCTTCAAAATTTCGAAGAAACCAAAATCCAAGAATTTCCTTAAATTTCGAGAATTTTCAAGATTTTCAACAATTTTCAAGAATCAATTTCACAAAAACAATAGGCCCTGATACACACGCAAACTGTGCCTACGTACGGCAGGGGTTGAAATCCATATTCGAAAAAGATGGAAAGTTAATTAAAATTCAAGAACAGCAAAACATTTTTCATGTCTCTCCTCCACTGCGATTACAAGTGTTACAACCTCGGCTGTACACCACACAAACATAAACACACAGAGCGCACATAAATTCAAAACCAATTCAAAGAAGTTGATAACTATGGCAATTAAAATTCCAACAATTAGTTAATTATTCAGACAATGTTCTGTTAATTCCATTCTTGTTCACTCACTACACGACACAGGATTTTGTTTTATTAAAAACAGAAAAAAAATAGGAAAAAGAAGACGAAGGAATTAAATAAAAAAAACGCCGTCATCGTCGTCGTCCTACTTGTGGCTCAATTTCTGTTGATACAGATTCGTCGGTGATGGTTCAACATGTTACCATTCCCCCACGGTGGTATCATTCGGTGAAACTTTTTTCATTTGCATTTTTTGGTAGGTTTTTCGCTGTTTTTTTCTCGTTGTTGTTGTTGTTAGTAGTCTCTGAGCTGACATTTATTTGAAAAAATCATGGATGTAAAACGTTGAAAGTTGAACGCGAATTACAATTATGATATTTCCATTGGGGGCGAATGCGATTGCACTTGGGGTTGAAATGTGTGTATGGAAAAGGAATTAAGATAATAAAAAAAACAACGCCGAACCGAAGAAAACAGAGAAAATATGCTCGAAACATTAGTATAATCGGTGTGTGTGTGGCGGGAAGGGGACGATAAAATATGTTTTTTCTGTATTTTTAATGGATTTATTATGGTAATTGACCCACGTAATCTTATCGACAGGAGATTCATTAATCGTAATTTTGTGCAAAAGTTTTTTTTTATTACTTCCTTCCCATTTCATGAAAAATATTTTTACAAATAGCACAAATGGAATGCCAAGTAAAAATTATGAAATCACATAACATACTTCTGGAGCATTTAACTGGAATTTAATTAGTAACATAACAAAAAGTACATTACGATCGCAACATCTCTACGTATAGAGAAAATGACATACAATTGCCCGTAAGGGATGTTCAATGTTCTATCACATAAATATATAAATTCGGTGCTGATGAACATATCTATATCATCACCCAGCTCTAATCTCTATGATGAGCATGATGTGTTACGATGGAGTAAAATATGTATGTAAGGAAAGGGTTCGCCAACTTATTTTCGCAGACACCAAAATATGCGAGCGTTCACATACATCGTTTTATAAAAACGTTTTAATAAGACTGTGTGTGCTGGCTGACACGAGAAAAATTGGGAAGACTATGTGAGAGTATTCTTTGGAATTTAATTATCAGTACACGTTCATTATAGGTATAGCAGACAATTCGCTGGGTTGTTAAAAATTATTATTTTTATGAAATGAAAATTACATATTCCTTTGGTCTTGATGTGGATTGTTAATTCGAATTTATAGTCCCGCATGAAATATACTAGAGGGGGATGATAGAATTAATCTGAGGTAGCGGGTGGAAAGGATACCCAATACATACGAATTCTATCTGTTTGTAAAGAGCACACAATGAATTATATTTTGAAAATTCTTTTTATTCGATTAACTGGGTCATGAGGATCAGTCCTTTTTCTCATTCGTACTACGGATTCCGTAGAATGACAGGTGAGACAATATTTGTACAACGGCCAATTGCCATTTTCATAACATGGCCTTAAATGAATGTGAATAGACGTGAAAATTATTAACCCGAGGTGAAGTCGAGGTTGACACCACACCAAGGACTTTTTTAGTAAGTCATTTTCCAAAATTTTCTTTAATTTTTCCGAAAGCGATCTTTGTGAAAATCGGGGAAAATCGCTGAAAACATTTTCCGAAAAAAGTTCCTACACCAAATCTTATGCTAAAAAATCTTTGATCTTTGATACTTTGATCGCAACACTATACATTTAGGCTTTTTTGGCATTACTTGGGACAGTACGTCTACATCAGAATCGTACATAGAATACAAAAAGGCCAGTGAATTTGCTACTTCACTTGTTGAAACAATTCGTAAAAATAAAAATTGGAATCCAAGGACACAATGTAGTATTTCTTCATTGGTTTAAACATAAGAGAACACTAACTAACGATCATCGTTTACTATTTTAACTGTCGTTGTTGATAACAGATGATCTGTTCTCCGAAAATTTAGGTTTCTTTTTGCATTTCAATTCAAATGAACCATTCTTTAAAATCTTAAATTTAGGAGACTCTATTCAGCATCCAGTCTAGTGATCTAGTCTAAAATTTTGTTAAAAACCATACATAAACAGGCTTCCATGATTAAAGAAGATTCTTCCCATTGACCGATTTTTGTTGCATTATTCTCTCATACTTCTAGCACTCCTCTCCCATGTTCAACCGAACTTTATACTTTCACCAAGCAGGTGAAGTTTGTGTCATTGGTTAATTAATTTACCTCTAAATCAATTGACATTATGCACTAGCTGTACCAGCCAATAACACAACCAGCCATACATGCCATTCCTAATGCATGACCCTCAATCTAGAACCATCAAAGTTCGGTTTTCCGTTTCATTTGCAAAAGCAATTCGAAATGTCCAGAAACCCCAAATGATCAACTGATTGAATTGTACAATTCAATAATACGTCCGGAATTGAATTTTAACAACGTTAACCTCTCTGCTGCATGTAAACCATCGGATGCGTAATGCGTTGTGACTGTGTATAGTATATATAACCATCAATACAGGAGCTCTCACAACAAGTGAAAGAAAATTTGTTTGGTTTTCATACACTCTCCAGCCGAGGACATTCACAATTTAGATAAATGAAATACGGAGATGTGTAATAGGATGTGAAATGATCTCGTTTATTTCCCAATGGACTTATGGTTTTCAATCACACTCCACCGACGACAGAGCAGAGTTTTGTATTTATGCTATCGGCCTATATAGAATTTGGATCAACGTAAAACTGTGTATAATTGCATTGGAGATGGTCTGTGGAAAAAAAGTTGAGAAATTTTTCGATTATCTTTCCACTCGAATTTCTATCATTCTTTGCATAACTGTACGTTACTAGCCACAAAGGTACGATGTTGATTTAATTAGCTAATTCGGTCGAAATTGAGGTCGTTTAAATGTTTCTTAATTTATCATTTGGTCCGACAGGTTAATAGTTGACGGATTATTACCTATTTCATTCGCGATATGAACTTTACTCGTGGTTTGGCTGCAAAAAAAAAGATTATTCCGATAAATGATTTTGATGTCTAGTTCATAATTATGTCTGTCTGATTATAGTGCCGAGTGATCAACCGGCGCGCTTAGTGCATTTACCTTAAAATATCACCACTTAGACCACTTTAATGGGTCCGATTTCTGTGGAATTGGTATTTCCAATCAGAGTGAGGTGAAATTTTTGTTATTTGCTTGTTTACAGTAAGGAATAGGTTCGTAAACTTTTACTTTTTCTTGAATTGGAAGAATTGTTACTACCAGAAGAGGAATTACGGCATCAGTTCTCTTTTTCTCTATTCTACCTGATAGAGTACGGTTCGTCATTTTTTAAAAGATGTCGCTACGGCTGTTATCGTTTCTTCATGTCCCTTTTTAAGACTCTTACCGTCAAGCTGATATAGGACCGATTTAAAAATTGATTATTAGTCCAGAGTCCTGAGGTCATGTGCTATACAATAGCATTTCATTTGACTAAAATCCGTAGAGTAAAAAAAAATATTATTTTTCTCGAGACATCTTTCGACAAATGGTGAATCGTATTCTATCAGGGAAAATTGAGATATAATTGAGAAAAGAGAACTGATGCCATAATTATTCTCAGAACGATGTTGCAAGTAATAAAATCGTTGTAACTTTATCACCGAGCTCTAGTCCAGCGTTACTTTTTATTTTATAAAATTTCGATATTTAGAGCCAATATTTCTTATACCGTTCAACGACAAAGTCGCAAAGTCCTTGCAACTCCATTAACAGTTATTGCTAAGCCGTTGACAGGCTAAAAATATCCTGCATGAGAACAGGTGAGAGACTACGACATAATTTCCATTTTCTCAATTCTACGTCATATAGTACGTTTCGCCATTTTTCTAAAGATGTCGCTGCAAGAAACCGGTGTCAATAGAAAAACAATTAATCTTTTACTCGACGGATTTAAGTCAAATAAAATGGCATTAGGACTCGAATTGAAAAATCCGTCGAATTGATGCCGTAATCCCTCTATAGCGACATGTTTCAGTGAAATAGTGAATTGTACTCTATCGGTAGAGTTGACATAGAATAGAGGAAAGAGAATTGATTCCATCCATAATCACTCTACAGACCTCGCACTCAAAAATGGCGTGCCTTGTTAAGGAAATAAGGAGGTTTTTTAAAAAAATAAGGAGAAAATAAGGAATTTTTCGGTTGAAATTAAGGAGAAAATAAGGAGCTTGGAAGTAAATTTTTGGGTAAAAATCTTGATGATTTTTTATACGCACACCCCCTGCACGCTTTTTTAGGCTCATAATCGATTACGAAGTTTTTCAAAAATTCCCATACCCATATTCAACGATTTTACACTAATTTAATCCATTTAAATCCACTTAAACGCAATGGGCCACGTTCAGAAACGAAACGTTCATAACATCTGGGTAAACTTTCACGACCAAAGTACATCGTGAGAAATCTAACCTCAAAGTTAAACTTGACAGCGTTAACTCAACGAAACGAATGTTCACTCAGTGAAGAATAATTCGTTCCTGAACGCGGCCTATGAATTACCATGGTTTAATAGTAAAAGTTAATTTGAAATTATTAACCTTAGCTTACCGCTACTTTCTTATACCATGTCAATTGTTTATTTTGTGGACTGTGAATATTTACGTGTAAATATTAATACAAATAATCCACACAACCCACAAAATAAGACTATGGCTCTTTACAACATTCCATTGGTTGTAGGTCGTGTTTTGAACCTCAGGATAAAACTGTACATTTCTCAATATGCTACATTCCTTAATTTTCTTTTAGGTGAAGTAGAGATTTGAGGTCAGAATTATATCAAATTTGTAAACAACACAATAATTTGATCAAATGAATTTAAGTTTATGTAGGTCTTGTTTTTTTGTGTGATCTACCACCAAATAGTTTGTTGGGAAAGTTTCCCTCTTAGTACATCAGTGAAATAATAAAATAATGATTCTTCCCATAGATGACTTGGAACAGGTAGATTCCATTGACCTTTTCAAGCCTCCAACAGGTCGCACACAAGTGGCGTCCACCAAAATTTTGAAACTTTGGGACCCCCTCCCCCACTGTGCTCTATTGTCGTTAGATTGTTTCTTAGACTGACTTTTTGTAAAGTCGATGCTTTAACTGACTTAGTATGACCGCGCTTTTTAGCGTGAGACAGAGGCAATTCTTTCCAAACATTCGTCCGTTACCTTCAATTCTACCCTCCCTCCCCTTCTTCAACACCGCTCTTCCCATTGAGTGGGAAGGTAGCAAAATTACTGTAATCCACGTGGATATTTTTCTTCAGTAAAATCGACAACAAGGAACTACATTTCTATGGTTTGTTTACTAGCAGTAGGAGATCGGGTGAAGATTTACGATGACCCTATTGCTCAGTATTCTGCCGCGCAGCGATTTTTTTTTATTATCTGTTATCCAAAAATGTAGTTTTCTCGTCAAAATTATTGAAAAATAAGGAAAAAAAAGGAACTTTTTCAAAAATAAGGAGGAATAAGGTGGTTTTTTCAAAAATAAGGAAAATCAGGAAAATAAGGAGTAGTACGACCCCTGACTCTACAGCGACATCTTTCAGTGACATAGCGAATTGTACTATATCGGTAGAGTTGACATAGAATAGAAGAAAGAGAATCGATGCCGATTTCATTCACCAGCGACATCTTTCAGTAAAATAGTGAATCGTACTCTATCGGTAGAGTTGACATAGCATAGATGAAAGAGACTGACATAGATAAAAGAGTTATGATGGGGGGTTGCTTGTGTCAGGAACAACTCGAATTCATAAAAAACTTGATGGAAATTGTGAAATTCTATCCACTTTGTACCGCTTGTAATATTAATCTACAATTGCATTGGATGTTTCCTTCAGAACACCGATCGACGGTTTACTCGCACAGCCAAATTAAACAAAAGTTGTGAAATGAAAATGCAATTTTCTCGTTATTTTTTGACGAGTCAGGCGATTATGTAACATTTTTCCAAGTTTCTCCCAGCCGTATGCTACCGTCATCGAATATCCCGAATCGGGTTTTGAATTTCATCCAGCATCGGCGAAAGAAGTGTATTCATTTAATGATTAGGACGATCCAATTATTTTCGTTTTCAAGGATTTGAATGCGATTTGAAATAACAAGATTATTCATTTGAATGGAAAGCATGTTATTATATGAGCAGCAGAGAACACATTTATGATGTGCATATAATACACAATCCGAATATATTCGTATGAGATATAGGAAATATTATGATGATGATGATGATGTCGGATGGGCCAGGAGTATTGTTTATTGTTATTTTGTATGGAAATATTCTATTTCACATAATTATAATGTGGGTGAAATGAAAATACCCAATCTAATATGATTTTCAAAGCAGTTTAGCATATAATTGTTTGGAATAACACACAACGTTGGTTTATTACATCTATATTGGGCAGTGAGAGAATACAAATAAAATGATAACAATGCATAAATGTGCAGCCAAGCCATGCACCACAAATGTATTAAAACCGTATGGCATTAGAGAAACGTTAAGTGTATACAGTGCACCACATCCCAATATATCTACTATATTCGGAACGTCACTTCTGGAAATTATATTTTCCTATTTGAATGCATTTTGTGATGTATGCACCGCATATTTATGTTGGAATATTGACTTGGGATACGGAATAATATATATAAAATATAACAAGGCCGCAGCTTATCATAATAATGAAAGTAATATTTAGATTTGAACATATGAATGGACATGGATTCCATTATTAAAACAATGGAAAATGGTTCGGGGAAATCTAAACAATGGGAAATATAGATTTCAATTTTGATTTGCGCGCGGTATTATCTCGAGGGCTTAGATTTGCAACGTAACAGATTTTCAAATGAGTGGAAATGATTCAGACTCTTACATTTGTCCAGCTATGAATATGCTACTTTTAATGTACCAACTTTAAGAATTTAATTGAAAATGTCCTTTAAATAGATTATGGAATTTGTTCTTGTATACTGTCCGTTGACTTTGCCACATGTTGTTGACGAATTTACGATTTTTTATGGGACTTTAGCCAACAAGAGACTATTTTTCACAAAAATATTCGTTCACCCACGAACACTTAACGTGTTATCCCTTATTTCTCTATTCAGACAGGGGGCATCTGGTCAAAAAGAAGCCTTCGATGTTTGAAATCAATGTAAATTTTGACCAATCTCCCGGGGGGCTGACCAGTATCCAAATGTGTTTTTTTAAATATTATGTCTTGAATAAAAACACCCAATCAACACTGTGGCCGAAACAATATCGTGCACGCAAAATACCAAATGCCCCCTGTCTAATTTGATGGACCTATCTCATTTCACCATAACGAACGGATAGTGAAATAGAGAGAAATTACAGAAATAGGTTCTTTAAAATAAACTTCAAACTCGGCTTCGCCCCGGGTTGATAATTTTCACACCTCTTGCGATTCGTAATTTGCAAAAAAAATTCCATTCAAGTGTGTGTTAGCAAATAGTTGTATTGCCGATACGAGCCGAAGGTGAGTTCAGCCACACATTGTGTGCGCAAAATCAACAGCTATTAACGTGTTACCAACAGGATTTTATATACAGCAGTGAGATACCGATCTTTACCAATGTCACTTTTACGCACTAGTGTATATGAAAATCCATTTACGCAATGCTTCGATCACACTGGAGTGCATAAATAACTATTTAAATTGCAATAGTTGTGCGAAATTCTGATGTTTCATGAGGAAATTGAATCGCTTTGATGTTGGGCGAATGAAACTTGTTTATTTCTATCATTTTTGCTACAACAATAATGCCCCACTGATTCATTTGTTGGTAATTTTCCGTTACAATTTTTGATGAATCTTTCCTTGCGCTACCGTAGAACCCATATGTTCACAAAACTCTCAGCATTGTCGTTCCTGACGAGTCCCTGAGGGTCCTGTTTCTAAATAAAATTCACAGGAATTTTTATGGAAGTGAGACTTAGTTGTGAGATCAGCCAGTTGACGAAACTGTGACTGGATTTTTTTTTCTTTTTTCGTTATCTTTTGCGTGTTTAAACTAGATGAACGACCAAAAGATCTGTTGCTTTTTATTGTTTTCCTAAAAGAAATCGATTAAAGCCCGTACATTGACAAATGTTTTATTTGTGCCACTCAGCATCATAATATGCAAAATTTGCAATCTTTAGATGCCTCTGTGGCATAAAACGTTGTATGCAACTTGATGCAAAGTACTTTATTAGGCCTACGATGTGTATTATGACCCACGGCCTGCGGCCTCGTGTCAAAGAAACTACACATCTAGAGCCCAATTAAATAACCTCCATACAAACAACACACACTCTACGGGGCCCCGTAGAGTGTGTGTTGTTTGTATGGAGGTTATTTAAGCCCAATAAAGTACTTTGCACATCGATTGCATAAATTACTATAACGGCACGGACGGAAATTTTAAGCATTTGCTCTTTACTATCGACGGGTTTTTTCCTAAGACCGCTGTCAATCTGCAACTTAAAAACTATCAGCACGACTCAAGGTGTTGGGAATAAAATAATTGTAAACGGCTAGTCATCTGTTATCTCCAGCGACTGAACGATACAAATGAAGTAATAGATTTAATATGGAGATTCATATGCCGTCTGTGAAATGAAAATATGAGAAAGAGAACCTTTTTTAAACCGCTAGCGGAGCAAAGTAGAACCAATGAAGTTGTCTATTGTCTAAAATATTTTCTGTTGTTTAATGCGAAGTATGTTATTACTGTTTTGCACACGTAAAAAATCCAACTTGCGGATCTAAGCTATTCTCCTTGGTTTCACTGATTTCTCTCATTTGCCATTTTTAACTACCGTATTCAATGTGACCCATTCCATTCTATCCTGACGAAAGCTAAACTAAACTACACACTAAATCATCGATTTTCAATTCCGAAACAACAACATAACATCCACTTCCGGTACCTACACCCTCCCGCAACAAAAAACCACATCGTAAAACCATGACCACATTACAACACAAATATCAATTTTAAAGTTAATCAAATATGTAGAACAAACATTAAAATATTGACCGCTTCAAAATAGAAGGATGCTTATGCAAACAAGCGCGCGCTCCACCAAATTAATAAGTGCTGTGCGGCTATCATCATAACCCGTCATCATCATCATCACTTTTATTGTACAAACAATGAAATGAAATGAAAATCGTTTTTCTCGTATTTAAATTTACGGAAATCAGAGGTTTGACCTTATGTTTGGAATGATGTGGCACATATGGAAAAGTGGAGAGGTGAACATTAGGGTTGATTTGCGGCTTTCATTGGTGTTTTGTTTAATTTATTTATTAATTTGATTGAAAGGCGAAAATTACCCACGCATACATGGTACTAACGTTCTCTCTATCCTTTCTTCTCTACCTTGTTATCACTCGGATGTTATTTGACCAGAAATGTGCCAACAACAAACAAGCTTAATCAAGTACATCATTTCGTTCAACAGTCAGTTGATTGTTTATTATGACTCTCTGTCTGAAAAGAAAGGAGTAGCTTCATATCGCAAACATAAAAATGCAAATAACACTGGTAGAGAGCTGTCTCTGTATACCTCTCGCATCCACTCGAGAATTATTGTTACAAAAAGACCTTCATAAATATAAATTCCCTTCTTTTCAATTGCTCCGTCATGATATCCGCTACTCAACATCTTGTCTATGGAGGTACTTCAATTTGAAATTGAAACAGAAATGCGAATAATAAGATGGGAAGGAGAAAAAAATACAGAGCTCGTTTCCACGCAGTGGTTCAAGTGTTAAGTTTCAATTGCAGAAAACAGGTGGAAAAAATTACTTTTCCTACTGAATGACTCGATTGAAGGATTTTCACAAGAATTATATTTGAGACCGATTGTATACAAGTGTAACAAGCCACTTCAGTAATACTTGGGCTCAATTCAAATTGGTTCGCATAATGGTGGGGTAAAAGATTTCTTTGTCTGCGTTTTATTTACCGAATCGATCCGAAGATATTCAAACGAATTGAATGGTACAAGGTGGACTTACTTTTCGAACTAAGGCTTCCAGGAATGATTATAGTTTTCCAGTGCTAAGACACACGTTTCGCACCACTCACTACGTTCAGTAACGAAATACCATCGGATAAGACCAAACCGGTGATAAACACACTTGGGGAGACGATGGATGTATAAAGCTACGGCTTTGACTACTTATTATTACATCCGTCTTCTGCACCTATAAAAAAAATATTTGGGTATGGTACCCGTGCAGTTCATTTTACTACACAGCTGAACATTAGTTTTCAGCATATCTGTATATTGTACGTAATTGCTGAATTTTGAACGTAATGACAGTACTATGTACAGCTAAGATGTACTATTGTTCTGTTACGTTAACAAATATACTGCTACGTTAACAAATGTACTTGTCCCGAATTTGTACAGCAGAGCAGTACATGATTTGTGACAGATTCAAAGTACCATTCAGATGGACAATGTACACTATAGCTGAATGAATGCCAGTTTGAATGTAGTGGTCGTGAAAACTTCCATAATGTTAAATGAGACTAAACACTGCACGAACTTTCGAGACAATTTAGGAACTATTTGTAATTAGTAGAGGGGCATTTGGTGTCTACCCATCCTAAATTATTAGCGAAAATGTTTTGACGGGATAATTATGAGTATTATTATTAGTAGTCAAAAAAACACTAATTAGAAATTTTTTAGGTCGCGGATCAACAAGGTTTTTTTAACAAACAAAATTTCGACCGCCAATATAAAATCGGCGGTACAATATAAACAATCCGTTTCTTCGGCGACATTCCATGATTTTCAACAGAGATTGTATATAAAATATAAAATTAATTAAATAACGCGACACTTACGTGGAATCCGAAATATGAACGTTCGCGAGCTTTGTTAACGTAAGTACAAGATGCACTTAATGACGATTCTTCTTCTTCTTCTATACGTCGGTTCTTCATTCATGCGTGCATTTGTACATACGAATAAAGAACCGACGTATATGTACATAGAAGAAGAAGAAGAATCGTTTTTTCGAATCTAGTACCTACGCGAAAGTTTAATTTTCGATGATGATTCCACGTAAATGTCGTGTTGTTTAATTAATTTTATATTTTATACACAATCTCCGTTGAAAATAATGGAAGAAATGAAGTGTTTATATTGTACCGCTGATGTTATATTGGCGGGTGAAATTTTGTTTGTTAAAAAAAACCTTGTTGACCTTGAATTTTTCTAATTAGTGTTTTTTTGACTACTAATAATACTCAAAATAATCCCATCAAAACATTTTTTATAAAATCCATAGGAAGGCAAATCACTTTTTTTGACGAAATGCCCCCCTACTAAATTCAGAAATTCAAGTTTTGAATAATAACGTATTTGAATAATGAAGGCTCAAGAAATTTTTTTAATAAATGACTTGGTAAATGATTTTGTTACACTATAAACCTATTTTTTGACATTCGTAAATATCAATCTTTCTCTTCTGTTCGAAAGTTAGCACTTAAGGAGCACACGTTATTCCACGAATTTTGTCATAAATGTAGCCGGCGAAAGAACTCAGCCTCGATGCTTGTGAGAAAAAGGCACTGATTAAGTAAATCCACGCAATCGATTCTTAACACATTTTCAAACAGTTTGCTCAAAAAAATGAATAAACAGCTTTTCCTAAGAAAAATTTCTCACTTTTAGTTTTCATTCGCATACAAAATCATGAAATGAAAAAACTGAAGTCTGCAAACAAAGGATAACAAATTTGACGTACACATGTGTAGTACTAGTTGCGTTTTAACCGCTGTTGAGCGAGACAGTAATGACGTATTAGTAAAATTGACTATGTTGCTACCCTTAATTTTAATAAGCTTCTGTCAGACTGTTGGGTGTCTAAATAATATGTGACAATAGCCCATCTGCCGGAAACTTAACTTTTTCTTTCAAAATATTTATTCTTAGAATTATAGAATAGGAGAAGAAGACTTAAGTCTTACAATTTCCTAAAAAATAATTTACAGAAAAAAAACTTCCTTCTTGAACATTTGGAAATTACATTACCACACAACAGTATTAAAATACGAGAACTTTTAAAGTTCAATTTCACAATACCGATCAACTGAACATTAATGTTCAGCAAGACAGTACAGTGGAGACGTACGATGTTATAAGATAGCTTTCCCATAATGTCTTCCGAACACAAGTACTGAGTTGGGACATGGGTAAGGTGGTGGACTGGAGTTTCTTAGGTCCCGAGTTCGAATCGCACGGACGGCAGTTTTTTTTTAATAAGTTGACGTAAATAAACGTACTAAATAGTTTAAAGATGAACATTTATGAACTCTGAATAATATTTTCTGTACAACTTTTATTTTTCGATGAGACAACCAATGTTCGCCCAACTGTACATTGATACAGCTGTACTGTAAATATTACTGCTACGTTAACATAATGTACTTGTCCCGAATTTGTACAGTACATTCGTACAACGACTACAGCTGAGCTGGACAAAATTTTTATAGGTGTGGGACATCCGCCCACAATCATCTACTACCACGTTCTACAAACATCTTAAAAAGTAAATCAAACAGCATCAATATCATTAAATCTGCTACTTCATTTGTTAAAAGTGTCGGCTAATGATAGAAAATCTATTACTTCAATATATTCATCATGCATTCGGTCATTATATAAGAACATTAGCCAGAGTTCATCGGCTATTATGGTCGTTGTTGTGGATAACAGATGACTAGATGAATGAAACTAGTTGTCCGTAGAGTCTATAGTCGAGGTCCATTGCCTAAAAATAGTTTAGTTCATAGTATAATTGTGAAAGGACCAGTGATACAGCTTGTTACTCTGATTCGAAAACGATTAACATACCTTGAAAGAACCCCACCCACCGCCCACCACCAACTTTTTACAGATTATTAATGACTCTCTAATGCCGCAATAAGTCTTAGTTTCTAAAAACTTTTTTTTGTAGATCGGCTTAGTCAATACCTTTCAAACAGAACAGGACTGTGAAAAACTGCTATAACTTTCTCGACCCACACGATAAAAACAACTAGGGCCTAGATTCCACCTCACTCTTAGGGCTCTATCTTACGAACCACTGAACTGATTTTAACAGACTTTTTTTCCCTGATCTACATCATCAATACCTTTCATTTGACGTGCCACACTCAATTGTAAGCTTCTTATTTGAGTAGATATACTTAAAAAACCCTCAAACACTTATGAAGCATTAGCTCAGGTATGGCCAGTCATACCATGCCCATTTTCATTTTTATTCATTTCGTTTACATTACTGTACAAGCTAAGTCATATTGCGGCATTAGAGAGTCATTAATAATCTGTATAACACTTTAAAACCAATTCCACCCAAAAAGTGGGTGGTTGGCCGTGGGGTGGGTTTTTTTAAGGTCTGCTAATCGTTTTCGAATCAGAGTGGCAAGCTGCATCACTGGTCCAAATTTCACAATTCTACTATGAACTGAACTATTTTTGGGCTTTTACACTAACATGGACCTCTACTGCTGTGGCAACATGAGCTTAAGAAAAGAATCGACTTGTCAGTTTCTTCCTCAACTTCCCATTTCTCGCAAATCAATGAATTTACATAAAAACGATGACATCAACGTGAACTGTAACTAAATTATTTACTAACTCTTATCAGCATTGGGTAATATATATGAAGAATTGATAACTGGTGCGAATTACGACGCTCCAAAAATAGAATGGTTCATACTGAAGATGTGACTGGTTTATTCATGATGTCAATTTTTAGTTGGAACATATCAGTGAATTGTTCATTAATTTTCATAAAAGTCGGCTGGAGCTGGAAGTTCAGGCAGTGCTTTTCCATCAGGTCCACTACAGTACATCTCAGTGGAAATTACGTATCCGTTTGCACAGGTACGCTGATTGCAGCCATCAAAATAGTGTTTTCCATCAACACATTTTCGGTCAGGGTCATCTGAATTGATGATGTGAAATGTGAATAAATCAATGAAGATGGTTTTTAAGTAAAAATGTTGTACTTACCAGCTGTGACCAGTGAGACCATACAAATTGCCAAAACGAGTAAAACAAAGCCGGTTCTCATTATCACTATCAATGTTGTCACTCTAGGTATCAACGTCGAACTGAAACTAATTTTAATTTTTATCTAATTTTTAACGTCGCGTGTGGAAGCATTTATATATGTAAGTTCTGACACTAAAATGTGCTTTGAATTTTTTATTTGTGAAATATTTTGGCAAAAGTAATTGCAACTTTCAATTAACATAAATGTCCGTCGTAGATTATTGTAAAACAATCAACGGTAGATATATTTACGGAGAACCGTGTCACATTTACCCTTTCGATACTTTGCTGAAAAGCATACATTTGGTCGTTTTTTAAATACTGGATTTTAGTTTACTTTTTTCATAAAAGATATTTACGAAATTACAGTACGACCGACTCAAATGTATACCCTAATTTCACCTAAGGGTTTTTTGACTGTCGAAATGAACATTTACTTGCCAGGTGAAGATGCGCCAATATTTGGTTTAATTGGTAACGAGTAATGGTTTTGCAACGGCACATAAAAATTGACTTTTTTCTACAGCGACTAACATTCAAAAACCGACCAATCTAAGAATTTTTAGTTTTTCTACAATTTTGACATATCCCAGTCCTTGTGTTTAAAATTTCAAGGCAAAAACGCACAAGTATGAAAAATCGAAAAACAATGGTATCATGCAAATAAACTGACAATAATAGAAATGACCGCGAGAAAAAGTGAATTTAATCACAGTTTGATCGTTGGAAAACAAGAAAATGAGAAGTTGGGATTGGCGACGATTTTTTGAAATTAAGTTTTACCATTGGTTACGGTATATTCAGAAGAGGGTTAAATTGAAGACGGCAATGTATAAAAACACCAGCACCTGCATTTTAAAAATTACTAAAATTCAAAACTTCTCCAGGTCTAGGCTGGTTTTTAGTGTAGTTGATAAGTACCACGCACTTTTGAGAAAACATTTACAACCAAAAAATCGTTGGGCTACCCTTCTAAACTCTATTTTTTACGCAATAAATGTTGCAGTATCATTAATTAATAAATTTTCAATGATTCTAGACTATCTAGTTAAAAAATAAAAACAAGTTTACAAGGGTAGCCCAACGATTTTTTCGTTTTAAATGTTCTCCCAAAAGTGGTCCTTATCAACTGCACTATTTGGAATGTTAGTCACTGTAACGTGTCGAAAACAAAAAATTTTTTAATTAAAACGAAACATTATGTTCAGTTGATGCAACGAAGTGGCTTCTGTCTTCTTATCTCACTTTTAATGACATACGAAATAACTTTGGGTTATCGCCAGCCATATAGTAGTTTATCTGTAATGCTCGTATATCGCGAGTACGGTAAGGAATTATTCTATGAACGTTTTAGAAACGGCAAGCACATCGCGATAATTTATTTAAATCTGTTACTTCTAATACTAAATTATCGCTCAGTGTTTGATACAAAATCTTTTATTTTTTATTAAGTGAAACATACTAGACATCAAAATCTGAAGTGAAAGCATTTTTGCTCATAATGTCCACAGCTGGGCTTGAACTAGCAACCTCTCGTTTATAAATCCAGCGCCTATCCAACTCGACCAACGAGACGAGCAAAAATGAAGTTGAGTTATTCTCATTTCTCCAAACAATGGCCTTAGTTGGCCATTGTCGTAAATTCGCACTATACGATGACATCGAACTGATGTCGACTGATGTCGTGTAAATACGAATGGCAAACGAAATGTGTTGGATAGATCAGCGTAGTTACAGATATGTGGCAAACAATATTCATGCGAGCCTGTGAGCTAGTAATGACGTGAATATTGTTGGCATTAGTGGTTAACGTTAAATGTGGCACATAAACATCTGAAATGACTTCATTTTTGCTCGTCTCGTTGGTCGAGTTGGATAGGCGCTGGATTTATAAACCAGAGGTTGCTAGTTCAAGCCCAGCTGTGGACATTATGAGCAAAAATGCTTTCACTTCAGATTTTGATGTCTAGTATCAACGCACTGCTCCTAGCATGAACACTACTTTGACAAACGTCGAATTTGGAGGCTTTTGTGATGAGAGCTACCGCTTAAGATTGATTGTATTGTGTGTTTGAACTCACACAACTAAAACAAGTCACCTATCTTCACGAAAGAAACGCAGTGCCTACTGTGACTTCATCAGCCTCCAAATATTTCTTATGTTCATGCTAGGAGCAGTGCGTTGCTAGTATGTTTCACTTAATAAAAATTAAAGTTTGTTTGGTTTTACACCAGAGTTCACAGGAGCTCATAATTCTCGTACAAAATCTTTTACTTCATTTGGTTAACGCGTACGTTTTAGTATTTATAAAAGCACTAGTCAGAGCAAAATGTTTATTTTTGTCAAATGATCGATAACAGATGATCAACCATTCAAAATGCTAGCTAGGCTAGATAAAGCTGTCACAGGCATCAGTCTAATTACCAGGTCTATTTCTTTTTGTTGATCCAAGAAATTCTAACCGATTGATGTAAAGTCTTTTACTTTATTTATTTTAACAGGTAAGCATTTTGTTATAACATTTATATTTATCGATAACAGATGAATAGTCGTCCGCAGAAAGTTGGGATCTGTTATAAATCTTAGATGCATTCCGCAAAATAAGTTAACTTCAAAACCCACTTACGTTTCAATTTCAACAGTTTTTCACCACGGCTTTCCCGGTATTCTTTCCTTCTAACATATCAATCAAAGCCTGTGGCATATTTTCAAATCCCTCCGTAATAGTTTGACGATATTTCAATTTTCCCTGTTCCATCCACAACTTCATCTGAGCTATGCCTTCGAACCATTTCGGCAGAAACCGTGTAAAAAGAAAACCTTGCATGCTAATCTGACTTGTAATGAGAATATGCTGATAGGTGGGCACTTTCGGCCACTCATCCATCGGTAAATTGTACGATGATACCGATCCACATACGGACACCCGACCGAACAAGCGTACATGCCGTAAGACAATGGAACTCGTTTCTCCGCCAACATTATCGAAATAACAATCCGCTCCGTCAGGAGCGAACTTTTTCAGTTCGTCGGCAATTGATTCAGTCTTGTAGTTAATGGCATGATCGAATCCAATTTCTTTCGTCAACCATTCACATTTGTCAGCACTGCCTGCGATCCCAATGACTTTGCATTCGAGTATTTTTGCAATTTGTCCGACCAGACTACCGACAGCTCCAGCCGCACCTGATACAACAACAATTTCACCTTTTTTCGGTTGACAAATGTCAATAAATCCGAAATAGGCAGTGTTTCCAGGCATGCCCAATTGACCGACAGCAAGCGATAGTGGTAGGTCACCTAAGGATGGGACGATATATGGTGGAAGCCAATCAGTAATGTCCCTAGGATTGAAAACAGAATGTGTTCGCCAACCAAGTGTTCCGCAAATAATCGAATCCTTTGGAAAGGCTGGATTTTTTGATTCGAGCACTCTAAGAAACGGCTGGGTTAATTGAGGAACTTATTTAACTGAATGTAAACCACCTTGCAACTTGATCACCGAGCATGGTTACACCAAGCGGAAATCTGGCCATGTAGGTTCTCATGTGCGGATCGACACTCAAATATAGGGCCTCTGTTAGAATCTCTAAATATTTCAACGGTTATGGGTTGTTCCGTTCAATGTAACTTCATAACTCAATATTGTTAAGTAATATTCACAACCTCCATCTTGCAGTTCCGGCAATTCCTCTTCTACCAATTCAAAGTCCGTTAATTTGGGTAGGCCTTCAAAACGTTTGGAATAAACAAATTTTTTCGCTTTGAACATTTTACGTTTCACTGACTGGAAAATGTAACAATTTGGTATGTTACGTCTTACTATGCCGCTACTTGAGTTTCAACTAATTCTAACACAAAATATTATCAAAATCATTAAGATAATCGTAGATAACATTCTATGAGCATTCAAATACAATCTTAGTGGTTGCCCACTATATTGGCAATTTTTGATAAGAATGTGGTTCGTTGGGAGTTGACCGTGTTGACGTTTATGTTCGTGTTTTGGACGTTTATCAATTTAATAATTTAAACTTATGAAAGGCATCTGATTCCTCGACATCCAATAAATCTCAGCTGTAAAATTATAAAAAAATCCAGACGGCAAGCATGTGACGCTCGATTTGATCAGTATTATTATCGGGTTTATTACTTCCATTGATCAAAGTATTTTTAATGTTTTGCTTTCAAATCTTGTACTTCAAGTTTTTTAACATGAGTTTTACTGTATAAAGGACCATATTACCCAAGACTTTTCATTATTTTTATCGTCGTTGTTATTGATAACAGATCTAAGAGATGAATAGTTGTTTTCAAAACAGTGTTTTTCACTACTTTTTCAAAAATGGTGTGCGATATGTCAAATGAAATGTATTGCCTAGACGCACAGCACTGCTAGTAATGTAATGGCGAAAAGTGGAAGCATCGACTTCTGACCCATTAAATGCCACCAGGTCTGCCTGAAAAACCGATTTTCATGACTTGAAGTATTTTTCTAGTTCATTGGACTCTCAGCTATCAGAAAAGTCATCATTTATGTAAAATAATTTTGATTTCGCAGAAGCCTGATCCATCTGGTGGGGCCGCTCTCGTAGTGAAATGTCATGTGAATCTAATTCTATAGATTTTTACAGAAATTGGTAACGAAATGTATTAAAATTCCTTAGGGAATTATTTCTAGGGCTATTTCATCGAATAATGCAGGGACTAAAATAAGGATTTCTGTGCAGGTGGGAAACGTTTCGAAGGGGCGCCTAAACACAAAATCTTGGGCGCCAAAGTAAAATTTTTATCCAAAAATAATATCATGCGTTCAGGACGTTGACGTAAATATATTTTTGATACCTAGGACCCGAAACTTGCGATTTCGTCTTCGCCTTCGGCTCTGTCTGGAAACTTCTCACACGCTAAAAAAGACCTAGGTCCTAGGTACGAAATGTACTATTACGATTTAAAGGGAATTATTCCCCTGACCAAAAGTCTGGGGTCTTTCATCCAAAAAATCATTCAAAATGTCAAAATGGAAAGTCTAGTCAAGTTGCCGATCATATCTGATAATAATCTGCAATTTTCTGGAATTTAATTTTTCGGTCATGTTAGGGATGTATTTTTACCTGTGGAAAATGCGTCCACAATATGACCTTAAAATCAAATTCCAGAAAATTGCAGATAATTATCGGTCTACTGGACTGGTGTTTTTGGTAGAATATCAGCCCAAAAAATCACAATAGTGGTGATTTTTTTGTATGAGGGTGAGTTTTGTCTATAATTTATATCTCTAGATGGATGTAACTGAAAATTCTGAAAAAATTCTCAAGTAACGTCTGTAACATCTGTGATTTTTGCAGAATTTTTGGACCCCTACTTAAAGGTAAAAATATTTTTTCAAATATTCTTCGTTAAATGAGGGTGTGTTCCGCCATTTAAAAAAAATCTGAGTAAATTACAAAAACGGTAGTAGCACTTTTGTCTAGCATATGGAAAAAAATCATTGAATTTTTTCATCGTTAAATAGGGGTCCAAAAAATCTGAAAAAATCTCGGATGTTTACAGACATTTTTTGGGAATTTCTACCGATTTTTACGTTAACACACCAGAGAGAAATAAATGAGAAACAAAATTCACATTTTTGTTAATAACTCCATTTTGGAGTTTCATACGCCACTCCACTGAAAGTAGTTCTAGGCCAAGACCTTTCGAATAATTTAGTTCCTTTAGTTTCACTTTTTACATGCCAACCCTATTTTCTTTCCATTTTTTTTTAGTTTTTAGGAAAGTGAAAGCTACAAATGTGAAATACTTTGATACTGTATCTGAATCTCCATCTAAATGATGATAAAAAATTTAAAAAAAAAACTGATATCGGCAATGCCATTGTCATTTTCCAACTAGGTTCAATGCGCCGCAGGCAAAATTTGTATTAAAATTTTATTCATTTGACTATTTCAAGTTAGATACTTGTAATTTTTCTTGTGGGCAGATCTGGATTCGCAGGTGGGAATTAGAGGGGAGCAGGTGGGGAAATTCCCACCTGCGATGTTCCTTAGTTTAGTCCCTGGAATAATGCTAGTATCACATCAATACTGCGATCCAAAAAATAGTATGTCTGTGAAGTACCTGCGAACTTGAACCTGCGAATTCTACATTATAGTCCGGTCGTTACGACGATCATTTTACATGACTTTTTAGTGATTTTAGGAATTGCAAAAAATTCGCAGGTTAGAAACTGCGAAATAAAAAATTCGCAGGTTTGAAACAGCGAAAAAAAATTCGCAGTTTTGAACCTACTATAAACCATAGTGAAATTGGGAGTTTTGGATAAAAATTCATACGTTCCAAATTCGCAGGTTTGAGCCTGCGAAAAAATCGCTCATTCAAATCTGAGAAAAACAAAAACACAAAATTTGCAGGTTCAAACCTGCGAAAAAAAACCAACTCAACTCAATTCCCAACTTTCTTCTCCCCGCAAAAGCGTGTTGTTGGTTCCCAGGGAATTCATAATTTAACGAAATGTAACGTAATGGAGTTTAGTTCGACCACACAGAAGTCACCTTGTTACGAAATGAATGCCAATTTCCATTGCCTATAAAAAGCGTTTAACATGCCGAGCGATCCGGCCCATTGCCCCGGAGCGAAGCGGAGGGCCGCAATGCGAGCCGGGCGCCGGAACGGTGTCAGTAACTTAGGAGTTATTTTTTTTTTCTCGCATCGTCTAATAATTAGTCTGTCATTTTTTTATGTAAAATTTAAATTTACGGAACCAAATTATAGAATTCACCCTTCACGGAAAATCCGTGGATTTGGATAAAGGCTGTGTAACTTATAATGTGGCTGTAGTTTTTATAATATAGCTACAAGACTTATAAAAATTTAGCTACTACACAGCTACATTACGCACCGAGAAAACATGTTATAGCTAGGATTTGCATATTGTGGCTGTGTACTCTATATCATAGCTGTGTAACGCATATTTGACGTATGAAAAACATAGCTATGGGCTGCATATCAGAAAATGTATTGGACCATAATGTAAAAACGCACCAAAAACTGGTTCATCATCAGGTGAATGCATCTTCAATAGTCAAAATAAGTAGAAACACAGACGAATGAAAATATCAGAAATTTCGCTACATTGGAAAGGAATTAATTAATTTGCTCCTAAAAAATCAAAATAGTCATTTTACACAAAATAATTGCATTGGCGATTCGACACGTAGATTCATGTTCTTTCTGCTTAGCAATAAGAACGTGTTAAAGCACGAGCAAATTAGCACATCAGCAGCATAGGCGTCGGCCGGTTTCTCGGATTAAGCATCAACCGGCGCGGTTAGTACTTGGGTGGGTGACCGCTGTTTTAACTACAGTCTTAACTACAATATGCATTACACAGCTATATGCCAAAAAATGGGGGTGCTAGGTCCACTTATAAATTTCTGTGTTCAATAAATTGTATTAGGAAGGGTTCTGGAGAAATTATAACTAGAAATGGAAAAAATGAATGGAGTGGAAATTTTTTATCTCCGCTTCTCAATTATTATTCAACAATTTTTCTGAGAATTTTATTGTGTCATTGCAAATTCACAATGACATTCTCTGAAAAAAATGACAGTGAGACATTTGAGATGTCGTTCACTGTATTTTTTATCTCCGTTTTTCAATTTTTTATCTGCTGTTTATTGCGAACCCTTCCGAAAGAACAGGTGAAGATAATTAAAGGGTGATCACAAAGTTACGATTTTAAAAGAGAACATTCTGTGTATTAAACATTTTGTACCACTGAACTTGTTAAATTTTTGTGACGGCTACCTTCATGAGTATCTTAACATGTCCTCTCTGGACCTCGAATTATGTAGCAATGAAGCTACCAACAAACTCTCCTTTTGGTCTTGCGATTTTTTTTTCGCAGGTTCAAACCTACGAATTTTATTTTTCGTAGGTTTTACCTGCGAATTCTTTCAAATGTGTGAACACGTACGAATTTTTTCCGAAGGTTTCAACCTGCGATTTTTCAACCAAACCTCCCAATTTACATTTTCAACCTGCGATTTTTTAACTAAACCTTCCAACTTCCCTTTTGGTCTTGCGATGGTTTTTTGGCAGATTTGAAGCTGCGAATTTAAACCTGCGAATTTTTTTCCGCAGGTTGAAACCTACGAATTTTATTTTTCGCAGGTTTGAACCCGCGAATTTTTTTTTGGCAGGTTTGAACCTGCGAATTCTTAGAACTTTCATCAGTAGAAATCATATAAAATGATCGTCACAACAACTGGACTATAATGTAGAATTCGCAGGTTCAAGTTCGCAGGTACTTCACAGACATAAAAATAGTGAACTTGGTCTAAACTTGCCCTAGTATAATTTTTTTTCTATCTGAGTCTTCTATTCACGCAAAAAAAATATTGAAATTTAGGAATATGTTCATGTCAAATACTTTTACGTGCCGCAAATACCCGATTCCCGAAACTTTCAGGGTGCCTCTCCTGATAGATTTTGTATGAACCACCTATTGTTACTTTAAACAAATGAAGTAATAGATTCAATGTTGCGCTACACACCCTTGTAAAGTACCTGGAAGAGTGATAGCAAACCAAGATTAGATTCAAAAACTTCAGCAAAAGATTTTCGTAAATAAGTTATAAGTTGGTGAGATGGAACGATGAACGATTTATATGTGAATCATAAAACAATCACATTTTAAATGAACTGCTGAGCTGATGTTATTATCACATATCGTATACCCATCCATCCATCTATAACAATACAATCCTAATGAAATTCATTAAATTTCAATTTATTCGACTAATATGTAATACCTTTAAATCGCACAAACATAAATTATTATTCATAAACAAGTCTGCAATTTAACGCCAAGCGAATATGATATGTTAAGACTTCCGCTTTGCACATAACATTTCTCTAAGTCGCTGGCGCGCTTTGTATGTACGCTTTATACAATGCGAGGCGATATCATATTTTACATTTCCATACCGAGAAAAACATAGAAAACTTTTTCAGAAAATACACACACTGTTTGTACCTCACCCCGCAACACCACCCCCATGATAACACATTTTCTGGATATTTCGGATGTTATGTATGATTTGAATGGGTGCAAGCGTTTTTCGGGCTATGCCGCCGTTCGCTCCCGTTCTATAAATCTTAAATATTATAAAATAGAAACGGTAACTAAAGTCTGGCGGAATCCTTTACACACAGGGCCTATTATTTGGGAATCGATTTTGGGAATATTCAGGAATTTTGGGAATATTTGGGAATATTTGAGAATATTTGGGAATATTTGAGAATATTTGGTAATATTTGGGAATTTTGGGAATATTTGAGAATATTTGGGAATTTTTGGAAATATTTGGGAATTTTTGGGAATATTTAGGAATTAATTCCAAAAAATTAATCCTTTTGAATATATTCTGCCAAAATGTTAGGTTTCTTTTTTTGTATTGTTATCAACCAGGCTTTATGAGTCGTGTCTAAATGCCACTGACATTTAATGACATCCATCAGAAGTTTTTTTTAGAGTTTTTTTGAATTTCGACTGACCGAAATCAGCCCCATTTTTTTCGGAACTTTCTTATATGTAGTGGTAGTATATAAGAAAGTCCCGAAAAAAAAACGCTGATTTCGGTCAGTCGAAATTCAAAAGAAAGCTAAGAGTAGCTGTTCACGAGTGACTTAGGAATATACAGCGACATTACAGCAGGTATTTTCTATCGTATACATTTCTTCAATCTTCTACTTCCCAAATATTCCCAAAAATTCCCAAATATTCCCAAATATTCTCAAATATTTCCAAATATTCCCAAAAATTTGGAACCTCGGACGTAATGTGCTTGACGTGATTAGGCAATGTCAATGCATATTCCTTATGAACAAAGTGTTATTTTCATTGCACTTAACACTTAAATCTTTTGGGGTTCCTCCATCGGCTTAAAACAGGTCATTTTGTGTATTAAAAAGTTTATAAGGATAATATCCACTGATCGTTCAAATATTTAAAGGGTAGTTCCTGAGTGAAAAGACATCTGCGTCTCTACAGACGACTTCTTCACTTCAGTTCAATATTTGGGAATTTTTGGGAATATTTGGGAATATTTGAGAATATTTGAGAATATTTGGGAATATTTGAGAATATTTGGGAATATTTGGGAATATTTGAGAATATTTGGGAATATTTGGGAATATTTGGGAATTTTGGGAATTTTGGGAATTAATTCCCAAATAATAGGCCCTGTTTACACAAGATTTATACAATTTCCATACGTAAGAAGGAAATCTCTAGCATGCATTAAAAGACGGAATACGATGTGTTGTATTTCGTTATTATTCCAGAATATTTCGACTGGCTATACGTAACGTTGGAACGTTATATAATGTACGGCATGTGTGTTGTGTGCTGTATCGTTCTCATACTTGACGTAATAAGAAATTTAAACGATACATTTATCTGTGCATTATTTAATAGAGAACGTTAGCTAAACGGCCGCTAACGCTAATTTCCGACGCTAAATCCCCCGCTAACGCTAAAATCAACGGTAATGCCCCGTAAATAAATGGCACCATTGTGAATGCATACACATGGACGACGCAATTTTCGATTTATTTTCATTTATTATTTTAAAAGGTTTTATTACTGCAATCCGTAGATCTAATTTGCAGGAAGGCAGCGACACTGTGTTGGAAAAAATCTATAAACTTTACAATGTGCTGTTCGACGACAAACCTCCTCAACTACACAACAAACACGTGGTTAACCTGCAATTGAAACACATGAAATTAATTTTTTGATTATTACTTCCACAATGTGATCGGATCAATATTTTATCAATGCAATTAGTAGATCTGGAAGCCAGCGGTATTAAGCTGGAAAAGTTTTATTCACTTTTGATTGCAATAAAACGTTTTACGAATCACATTTTCCAACTGCGTGTTCGGCGTGTGGAGGATACTATTTGTAACATTAAAAAGAGAATAAAAAACGTTTCCAGCTTAATACCGCTGGCTTCCTACAAGTCAGATCTACTTATTCCATTGATAAAATGTTAATCCGATCACATTGTGGGAGGAATAATCACAAAATTATGTCAGGTGTGTTTGGGACTCGGTGTGTTTGGGACTAAACCTGTCTTGCCCGTTTCTATTCTATATACTCATTGAAGAGTATAACCTGAAGTGAACCATAACTCGCCGATCCATGAAGCAATCGTCTTCTTCTCGTCTTTTCTACCTCTTAATACATTCATTCCTGAACCCAATACCACATCTGTATATAAAAATACAGTTAAAACAATGCTCTGATCTGATACATCTCGAAATGAGAATGGAATTTTTTACCTGTCGTATTAAGAAAGACGCATAGGGGTTTAGAGCGTCTACGGATTATCTGTGTAAGAAAAGAAATCTCGTCCATTGATCCACCGTTCACTCACAGCGTCAGTTTTTTTTACCATATTCAAGACTTCAACCGAGCTAAACAGAACAATAAAAACCACGACAGAAGGGCCATATTTTAAGTCTAAGTACAGTCAAATCCGCGTAAAAACGCAAGAGCGAATTAAACAAAAACAAAAAGTCGTCCGAGTCTCGTTTATCCCTAGAGTACCCAGAGACACCGTTTTGTACCGCTAAATTCAAAAACTTCGCAGTTCATCTTTACAATTCCAGTGAAATGTAAAGTGAAGACAAACACATTGGGGAACTCATCAGGGACGACTCGGTGTGGTTGTTACTTGTCTTGCCCGTTTCTCTTCTATATACTCATTGAAGAGTATAACCCAGGGCCTACTTTAAGGAATTTAATTTCCAAAAATTTCCAAAATTTCACAAGTTTCACAAAAATTCTTAAAATTTCTAAATTTGGTTTTCTGAAAGATGTCATTCCAAAGTAATCAGTTAAGCTTAAAGACATGAAAAACAACTAAAAAGGCAGTAAAAACAACATTTACGATACAATCTGTTGTGCTTTTAGATAAAATGACGAAAAGTGATGGAAAAATTGGAGAATTTTTGGAAATTTAATTTCCTTAAAATAGGCCCTGGTATAACCTGAAGTGAATCATAACTCGCCAATATATGTGTTACACCGAGAAACACACCGACACCGAGACACACCGAAATTGTGTCGTCCATGTGTATGCATTCACAATGATAACATTTATTGACTGGGCATTACCGTTGATTTTAGCGTTAGCGGGGGATTTAGCGTTGGAAATTAGCGTTAGCGGCCGTTTAGCTAACGTTCTCTAATAAATAAATATATATATTCTCTGCAACACACCATAATACTGAGCAGAGCATCGTGTTTATGGTGTGTATATCTTGGCTGTGTATATTAAGACATCAAAATTCTATTATTTTCAGTGGATATGCGGAAATCGCAATTGTGTAGGGGTTGTAATCATATTGTGTTGCGTCGTGCATTAAACAAGAACCGTTCAAAAGGCGAAATTCTTAACCGTAACTTTAGTGGTGAAATCAGCAGAAAATTGTAGACAGAAAATTGTGTTTTGCTACTTAGAATGTCTGATTCGAATGGAGGAATTGAGTTACTATGTGAAGCATTTTGGATGTATGAATTCGGTTAATTAAAATGGAAAATGTAGAACCATCGTATATACTATATTTACGTGTAAGTTACACATATAGCATCAGTTGTGTCCGAATCTCTGATTAATAAAAATGATTTTATGGCCACAACAACAAAAAATTACTAACGAAAAGAAGAAAATAAAAATTCTCTACTCTACTCTACTCAATATAAGCAATAAATGCTTTTCCTCTCGTCCCTGCAAAAGAATTTCAAATGAAAAAAAAAAAACTGCGCGCAACCCCCATGTGGAACAATATATATACCGCTCCGCATATAGAAATGAATCCGAATGGAAATGTACAAAAGAATTTTAAATGCCAATAAACATCTTTATAGACCAGAAAAATATGATCGAAATAATGGATTTTTATTACAAAAATAAACAATTTCGAAATTTTACAAAGAGATTTTCGGAATATTTGTGTTCATGAAAAAAAATATAGGAAAAAAAATTAATTTTATTTTGGGAACATATATACTTTCATATATCGGCCTCCAGTATTGAGGGAGGGTTGACGGTATGAGATCGAAAGCCAATAAATGAAAAATATTGAACGTTTCAGTGAAATAATGCATTCGCTTGTGCAGCTTTTTTAAAGCATAGAGTACCTCATTGCAATAGCAAAAAAATAAATTTTACTTTTGGATTAACGTTGAGGCTCTACAATTGCAAAATGTCTTCAAATTTTATGTATATAACACTGCTATAAGCTACAATTTCAACAAATAAAGCTTCATTTGAAAGATTTCGTTATGTTCCATCAAACTATACGAGATTCGAAGAAATCAAATCAAAATCAATATTTGCAAAAAAAACTATAAAAATTACATTTTTCAAAATCTGGTTAAACATTACCCTAAAAGTGGTCTAACAACTGCAGTTAAGGCCATATCGGGATTGGAAACGACTTAGCAATATTTTTATAATAAAGTTCAGTAAAAACTTTCCCGCAACTCACCCGAAATTTTTTTTTGTTTATCTAGTGTTAAAATATCGCCTCCGGCTCGTGCTGGAAACCGCTCGTTCGCATGAGTTAGGAAAAATACTATTTTTGAAGATGTTAACCCTGTAGAACTATTTTACAAGACAGCTGAATATTACGTTCCGCATGCATATATGTACATTTTACATACTTACCACACTAAGTGCAGCTAAGATGTACATCGTACTGCTATGTTATCAATTGTACTTGTCCCGAATTTGTATAGCAGTACATTTTTCGTGGTAGTTGAACAGTACGTATGCATTTTAGTTGTAAGTCTGTACTGCTATGTTACACACTTGTATTTGCCCCGCTTCAAAAAAATATTCAACTGTGCTTAATACAATTTTTTTGGGTGCATATTCAATAATATAGTATTTTACGTTACTGCCAGGGCCTATTTTAAGGAATTAAATTTTCTTGTATTGCGGAATTCTGGTTTCTCTGTTTGTTTTTAAGATTGAGGAACGAATTCACGCAAGCCAAAACAATATTTTACAACACTGAAGTACAATTGCTAAAAGTTTCCTATGTGCAGAATGAATATCACTAGACGTATGCGCCGCCGGAAAAAACTCCACATCGAAAAATGGGTCACGCCGCCGCCGCCGCCGGTTGATGCCCGTATGTAAAGATACGAATTAGGCACGAATCGCTAGTATCAACTAGAGTGTTAAATAAACTAGATCGAAACTTCATAAAACTGTTCAATTGATTATAAAAATTAAGTGACTTTTCCTACTTCTCTTCGTTTTGTAAATAGTTAATGTGTTACCCATACTGCAATGTATTTCTGAAGCTCACGAAATCTGCAACAAGATGAGGATCTGGCATTTCTTAGTGACTTAATGACTTAGGTCCTTAGTGACTTTCTATTGAAAATTGAGAAGGGAAATTTTCCTGATGAAAGAAGCAAAGTCGGTGGAGGGGAACTAAGGATCAAAGATCTGAGTTCCTGTTTTTATTTTTGAAGCCTCCCAGTCTTCCAACCTACTGCAGCGGCTTCATAATCATACTTGGATGTAACACTCGAAAAATTACATAACTTCGAAAGGCACACAAGTCTCTCGGCTAACGAATTGTCCAAGTTCATTTGTATCTTGTACAGTATCGACTTAATCTAACCAACAAATTTCCCGTATATTAGTCTATGATTGGAAGTATCTTGCTGTACGCGAGCCCAGTATGAGGAAATTGTGCAGAAACGCACGTATCAATTAACTTCCATTCTAATAAACGTTCCCCATTCTAGCTAGACTTTGTTAAATTTATTTATTATTCACATCAAAAACGTAAGTAACAAACGAAAAAGGAACATTGCTGACATAAGTAGTAATTCTCTGGTCTTGACTCGTCATTATTAAGTGAATGTATGATTTCATAATTAAATTCGATGCCAAAATTAGTGAATTTGGCTGCAAAATTATTGTGTACTACCGCTACAAGCACTCCGAAAGCACTGATGATTATTCACTCGAAACGTTTGTCTTTGCGGATAACTTAAAACTGTATTCTGTTCATCCATAATAGGTCTGTTCCAAGGCCATTTGAATTGTCAAACTTCTGTCAAATTTCATCCACAAACAACATAACCTACACGACTTTTCATACAAAATCCTGTAGGTTATGTTGTCTGTGGATGAAATCGTCGTCGTTCGTGTTGTCAAAGTTCGTTTTTACAGCTACTTGGAACAAACCTATAATTATGGTATTATCGAGGAAGCAAAATTTTGTAAAGGTGGTAAAGATTGTCGTGTTTCCAATACTAATGAAATTGTGAAGTGAATGGCAAAATAATCAACTTCTAACTTGAAGTGCTCAACGCCGCCGCGTTGCCGCCGTCTTCTAAAAACTCACGCCGCCGCCGCCGATGAAGCGTATATCGGCGCACACGTCTAAATATCACCAGCTGGTGTACAAACAAAAACACTTTGAATTGTAAACAATTCAAAGACAACCCAAGCACAGTGCATTTCTACGTTAACGTCATCTATGCGCGCACATAACACTTATGAATGAAGTAAACACATTGTTAAGAATGTGTTTTGATTGTTTATCATACAACAAGTGTGTGTTAGTAGAAGCTGGTGATATTCAGCTGGTGCTCATTCTGCACATAAGAAACGTTTAACAATTGTAAGACATATTTTGCCATGATTTTACGTTTAAAATTGCCAGATTTTCTTACTATTATTACTATCATTTCTTTAAGATTGAAAGGAAAGAGTTTCAATGCATTTTTCAAGACTAAATAAATAATCACTATTTATTTACATATAAGGGATAAAAAGCTGAAAAGTCGAGTTTTCGTGTGAATTTTGTTGATCCGAGGCGAAGCCGAAGACTTTTTACTTTTTTATCGAGTTTTGTAATAGATTTTATATGCTAAAACCTAAACCAATTTTCTTGTTTTTCCCAGGTGTGTAATAAGCCACTTTCCCTAGGGAAAACAAAAGCACGTAATTTTAATATGTCAAGTAAGTGTTTTGTCAAATTCAATCTTCTGATTCACCAATCGTTTTTCGTACCTCGATGATTTTTTCGGCACACATCCTCATTTTCCTAACTCGAGTCCTAAGTTAGGACTGGTGCCAAAAAATCGTTGTTTCCTAACTCGGTACGAACAATTCTATTACATGCTAGCGGGATCTTAGCTTTCACTGTACCGAACGCTAGCAACTGCAGCTGCAGCGATACAAGCTGAGACCCATTACAAACTCTTGCACACACACACACACACAAAAAGGCCCCAAGAGGTATGATTGTTGAGTTGATAATTATCAGCCTTTTGAGAAAAATTTGTTTTTCTTGTTGATACTCTGAATTTCAGGTAATAGCCTGTGACGTGTCTATGAAAACTCAAATTTCTGTTGGATAAAATGAGTTAGTAGACTTACTAGTAAAGGTATCTCTGCATTCCTTCGACAGGTGGTTGTTATTGTTTCCTTCTTAATGAACGAATTACCACCGAATGAGTAAAGCCTGATTGATCAAAGACGATATCTATTCTATCAATTTTCTGCTGAATCTAAACAATTTTTTCGATTCTCTATAAAAGAAAATCCCGAAGAAGAAATGTTCAATAGATCGAGTGACTTCCTTTGTATTCGTCCTATATGAATAATAATGTTCTCCACTAAATTCAATCAGCTCCTAATGCCACTGATGGTAACCAACAACAAAGAGTCTGGTGAAACGGTTTTTTTTTCTTCTTCTTCTCCAGAATATAAAATGTGAAATATTTTGAAAACGTGAAAAAAGATAAATTCACCGAAGAGATAAAAACGTCTATTTGTGAAAGGAAAATATATGTTTGTATAAATGAAAACATCCATCATATTATTCAGACATCAGAAGATAAATTGAAAGAAAAAAGGGCTTTCAACATGCCTGCAAATAGATGTGTTATATATCCCCATATAATATCTACGTCTACTGCTATATATACAGCATACTACTTACAAGAGGTTTATTGGACGCTATCGATGAAAGTTGACCATTTGGCTGTATAATATATGCGGCCTATTATTTGTATATATGGGTGGAGTAGAAGGTAATTTCAATTTTATCAGTCGTATTCAATTGAAAATTCAATTGCTTATATAGAAATTGAAATTGATGGCTTTGTGTATTGTTGGCAAGATTGTTGGCTCTGCTAGAATCAGATTATTTTTTGTGGTAGTCGGTGGGAACAATTTGTATCAATATTGTTACTTTGGGAATTTTTAATGATGTTTTTGAGGGACTGTATTCTAGATGGAGCGTTTTCTAGAGAAATATTTTGATCCCACCCCAGTGTTTAGAAGTTTTTGTAGCTTCGAGGCCCTGTGCAAAGTTTTGGGTTTCCTTTCCCTATCGTTAAATGTCGGAAGTCAATTTCTAAAGCCCGCAACATGCCAGAGGAACACACATAAACATTTGTTAGGTCCGTTTAGGGATTAAAATACGTAGTTTAATCCCAGAATGGATTATCTCTGTGATTCGAGATAAATTCCGACGAGATTAAGAACGCAAGAGATTAGTTTGAAGATTCTCGCCTAGTGTGCTGTTGATTCCGGCTTTAAATCTCGTCAGGTACATGAAATTTTATAAAAACAAAAAAAAACATTTTTCCAGTTCGAGTGATTGAATTTTAGTTCCATAAAAGATTCGGTCGCAGACTCGCAGACTGTTAATCCCTAAAAGATTTAAATCTCATTTTTGTGAAAGGTTAAGATTTTCGACCACTCATATTGCTTTCCTTATTGACCTTACAAACTCCTAAAACTTTGAGCGCGTCCAAAGCACTGTATCTGAGATTATCTGAGATTGTACTAAGCCAACGATTGGACTAAGCCCACGATAGAACTAAAAGCCTATATCGTCCGTTTTACTTCTAATAACGCAGTGAAGTGAATCACAGCGAACCGGCGTATACTCTTCACTGAGTTATTAGAAGTAAAACGGACGATATAGGCTTTTAGTCCAATCGTTGGCTTAGTCCAATATCAGACAGTGCGTTGGCGTGTCACAATGTGGTCAATAAATCTGGTACTTCATTTGTTCAAAGTGTTGCTTAGTTTTTTAATACGAAATCTTTTACATCAATTGTTTTGGCACACATATTCCTGCATAAAATCACATTACCCGGAGCTGATCGCTGGTATTTGTCAGTCTTGTTGATAACAGATGAATAACCGTTTTTAAAAGGTTTCATTATGTCGATTCAGTTGTTTTGGATGGTAAATAATAAATTCAAATCTACCAGTATTTTTCAATACTCAAGACACCAGTCCGCAATAGAAAGCCCCAAGAAATTGCGCTTTACAAGGAATATAATGTCGGTATTGTCGCATACACTGTTCCTGCCCAACTTCCAACAACAAAGACAAGACACCTTCTCAATTAATAATCAATTTAGTATGAAGAAAGCAAGGCAATAATTTACCAATGTAATAATTCATTTGAAATGGAATCTTCCCCAAAACGACATTAATTTCAGACACATAACATGAACTTACCTTCCACCTATTCAACTGCTACATATATCATTTCAACTTAATATTGTCGCATTTCCCATTGCTACTGCCATTAATCACATGACACGCAGTGAAAGTGGGACGGAAAGACGGGAAAAACGACTGGGAAAATTGTGTTTTAAACGGGGAATTATAACGGGATAAAAGGTGTAGAGCCGAGAAAATAGAAAACGTGTGATTTTTCAGTCTTGCAAACAATGTTGCTAAATTAAATTGTTATACCCAGTCGGTTTAGCTATCGCTATGGTGTGTACGTAATAATAAAAAAAAATATTTCGTGGAACAAAAAGATCTTTTAATACATTCTCTATCCCAAATCCTCTTGAATTTATAATACTTTGAAATATCGTGTCACATTCAAAGCACACACATCGAATAAAAATAATAAAAAAATAGCAAACGTTTGCAGAAATATCTCGACATGATACTCGTACACTCATAGCTTAGATTTAATAAAAAAAAATCTTCTTCTTTTATCGTCACAAACATTTTTCCATATAAAATCTCTGGTACGATGTTGTTACAGAATATATCTATATACGAAAGCAGATGATGAGTCGCTCTCATAATGTAATATTTGATGGATACAAACCCGTAGATTATCAAGAGATCACGTTCTGTAATTTCAAACAAAGTTCAAGTATTTTCACCTCTTATTATATACCCAGCTCTCGGTACACAGCACAATGTTCCCTCATATCGTCAGTGGATAAAAATTTTTCTAGTCACTCTAATGCAATCAAATCTTTTTGAGCAGAGAATCCACTTATTGCAGCGGCAGTTGGATTGGTTTTGATTATGAAAATTAAATCTATTTTTATTGGAGAAAATCTTACAATGAGAAATAATACGATTTTCTGCTCCACGGTCGTTGGGTTGTTAAATGCATAAGCTTTTACAGATTTACGTGACTTTTCGATCGTATTCATAAAGTGGGCCATAATTAGTCCTGATTGGTTATTCATTGGAACACCAAGTAAAATCACGAATACAGCGCGTGCGATATGAGCTCATGCTAAATCTATTACTTCAATTGTCTTAACATTAATGGTTCACGCCATAAGCCAAAGTTTGTCGCTTATTTTTGTCGTCGTTATACGACAACATCAATTATTTCTCTCTTCTGTAACAATACACTTTGTACGGAACACATCGCCAGTGCAACGTCGTTTCTAGCGTACTTCTTACATATTATTATCGCATGCATTTTCAAAGCTTCGTCAATTTGAGAAATCAGATACTCAAAGAATGTTTTTGGGGAAGGTTTTGGGGGATTAATTTGTGTATAATTTGTGATACGTTGATTGATTTTCAGCTAATCGGCTTGTCAACAAAATTTTAATGAACGGCAAATGAATCCTCACATAATCACTAAATCTCTTACTTCGTTTGTTCACCTAATGGCGGATACAAAATCTATTACTTCATTCGGTGTACATAAACTTTGCTATAATAAAACAATACTAGCCAGAGCTCATTGTCAATCTGTCGAGGCTGCCGACAGCAGATGGCAGATAACTTGAATATTTCTTCTATATTTTCTCAATTGAAAGAAGAAAGCTCAATATCGATATTTGATCACAAGGAGAGAATTAGCATGGTAAGTGTGAGTTTGTTTACCAAAAGGCTCGCATAAACAAATAACAGTCTGCATGTGAGTTTTTAATATGACAAAAGTAAAATTATTGGTTATAGGAAGCGACATCTCCGACTAATAACTGTCTTCGTTACAACTCACGTTGTTATTAAATTAATCGGTGAGCGTCCATCAACAGAAAAGTATCTCAGTGTAGGGTGTGTGCCCATTTCATCAAGAAATGTTGATAGTGGTAAAGTTCGAACGGAAGTAATAGATTTGAATTTAATTTATAAAGTGGTTTGCGTCAGCTGTTATATTACTCCTGTCCATCCTGTTGTCAGTAGCGTTTACGTCAGAAGCCGCTTGCTGACAGACCGTGTAAACCGATAAATAGACTACCGTCATATTCAATGGCGTGAACATCCGCTGTTAAAAGACTAGTTTTTGTAAATTCTGCCCGATCATTCACAAAAAATCAGGCAAAATACCCAAATTCAACAACAATGAGTTTTCTCCGGCTAGTAGCGCTATCTGTTCGAATTAAAATTATCTGGAAACATAAGTTCGTAATTATTTCCAGTCACAGCATGAATTTAATCGCTTTTAGTTACAATTCAGATAACGATCAAATTTAAAACCATTTTCTGTTCAATTTGCAAACTGGTAGTGTATACGTAATACGAACCGTAAAGAACGAGAACCAAACAACAAAAAATCAACTGAAATATTCGTTCAACTTCTTGTGTTTCATCTCAATTTACATGGGTCTACCTTATAGGTTGAGAGTAGTATACATTCAACGATATATGTTTTTTTTTTGTTCATTGCTATGAGAAGACGGTTTTTGTTTTAGCGGGTGCTTTACCTTTTATTTTGAAATTAATGTACAGAGCGAGAGAGAAGTTAAATAGTTATTTATGTAACAAGAATCGTATGATGCAATGGGTATATTATAGCAATAGATGTCGATTGTAAACCCCGAGGTGATACCGAGATTGACAAGAAATCATGTGCCAGAATATAACAGCATATAACATTTTACTATGCTGGTGCATGTAATAAGGCTATTACATGCATAGGCATAGGCCTTTACATCACTCGCATAGTAAAACGTCGTACTACACACGGAAAATAAAGTGATATCTCGTATCACGATGAGTAAATGTACCTCGGGCTAAAGCCCTCGGTTACTTTTACTCATCTGGATACGAGATATCACTTTACTTCCCTTGCATAGTAATGTACTATTATGTAGTTTCGTTGCTGTGTCAAAACACGGATACGACAATAACCATGAGAAATGTTCTTTGTAAATGTTAACACATTAGCAACAACTCAGAGAGAGACGGCACTTTCTGAACCGACTTTAAAACAAAAAGTGGGCCAGAAAGCGACTCTCTATTAACATTCACAAGGAATATTACTGCATATTGCTTGACCACTGTTGCAATCCTGAGAGACTAGTCAATCAATATAAAAAGATTCGGCATAGATTTGTCGACGTTTATGATCAGCGAATCATAAGAAAAACGTAATTGAATATTCTATATTAACATTTTTTTCATTTTTCTTATGATTCGCTAAACATACTCAAGCATGAAACTAACACTAGCATCCTTATACTGAAGAAAAACGTAATTGAATATTCTATATTAAAATTTTTTTCATTTTTCTTATGATTCGCTAAACATACTCAAGCATGAAACTAAGGCTAGCATCCTTATACTGGGAGTTTTTTTGCAACTGACTGATATCATTCGCATTGTATACTTTAGTCTTCTGGGGGTGTGAACAGTAACTTTATGTGGGAGAGACTTGTTGAACATGTTTTGGCGAAACTCCAGCGTATGGAAGATACAATATTCTATTGTTAATATTAGTTCTGTTTGAATCTATATATCCTGACAGCACTGAAAAAAAGACCTTTGTCGTACTAGTGCGGAAAACTTAATTTTTGCACTCTAAACCTAAATGTAATAATTTTCCACATTCCAATATCACATAGGGGCATGAAACAGTTCAATTCCGTCACAGAATTGTGCGAAACTATTTTACTGGCTCGATGTTTTCAGTTCTTTAAACAGTTTCTTATTTATTGTTATTAAACATTGCTCTTACCTTTATCGCTTTTTATCAATGCAAAAAAGATACCGGAACGTTATCGGGAAACATTGTTATTGTGTTCCACACCAGTCATTTAATTTGCAAACATGCCTCGGAACATGCCCATTTTGCATTGAAAGGGATCTATTGTAAACGATAGTCGGGAAATTATTTATAGCACACCGTACAACGACACCGTTCGGTTCGTTCAATATTATTATAAAATATCGCCTGGAATTTTCCTTAAATTGTCTTCAACCTTGTTCATCATTCACTCCATATACACATATACATACTCACTCACTCATGCATAATATGGAATTCTGTTTTATAAATTTAATATCTTTCTTCGAAATGAACATTAAATTACATTTGAATATTGTACACATATGGGTGGTGGAGAGATATGCTGCTAACCTACCTATCTACCTAACCATTTATGAATTTAATACGAAAAACGACATTACAAAGTACTCTACGAATTAGGTTCATATAATATTTCGTTTCGCTGGCATTATACATATATATTACAATGGGTAACATGCAATAAACATTGTTTTGTACCTTTCATGTTACCCATTTCCAGAGTTGTGTCTCACACCCCTAGCTAGCGCAGCACATGTAATACATACATTTCCACCATCAAACAATCCATCCGAAATTCCCCAGTTAGTTTAAAAGCTTTTATGTTTCATCAAAACTTCGCTAATGTCTTTTATAAATGAATTATTACTTTTGATTGTTGTATTGTGTGTAGTACGTATTGCGATGATATTTTGTTGTTTTATATATACAAATATGTGAATTAAAGCCAAGAAGTAATATATATGTTGTCTTAAAACTGTGATGGATATGCTACCGTATCTGCCACACACTATACAAACCGTATTATTATAATGTAGATTTTGCTTAGACATTATGAACTGTGTGGGTTATGTTTCAAATTTAATTTACTTTTCAACATTTTAACATGCGAATTGTGATGAATTTGTACTAATTCGAGGTGATGTCTTTGTTAGGCAAATAATTGTCTTTGTCAAATCATTTTAGTTTTGAATAAAGGCTGACAATAATTTGTCCTTGATGGTACCGATACGTTGACAAAGCGATAATACAATTTTATCAGAGAGAAACATATGAGGAGTTGATATTCATCTGTTATCGACAGTTATGACTGAAATAGTCATGTTTCATTCGGTCTTTTATACCAAATGAATGCTAAAACTAATGGAGTAAAAATTTCGGCTTCACAACTGCTGTAAAAAATTTAATCGAAGTACTAGACTCGAATTATTATACTCTATTGATGAGCCTTAGAGCTCTTTAAAACCTAGGTAACCTCTATCACATTAGTTGTAGGACAGTATTGTAAGATACTGTAATTAACCTTTTACCTTGAGTAGGTGTTTGAACTTCGTTAATCTAACTGATTCGATAACTGCACTAGTGATTGCTTGCGGGCGAAAGCTTTTTTATGGAATTGACAAATTGTTAAAAAAAAAGCGCTGCCGACAAATTCGTTCCTCTCTGCGATGTCACAGATTTTCATAGATACGCAGATTTCCATCTGAACTTCCTCTATAAGAATAAAACTTTGTTGAGTTGATAACTCCTTGAGTTGTAGTTTCAAACTGATTTTATTATTCAGAAAAATTGTACATAAAACTTGGGTTCAGAATACTAGATTCTATCAATTCATTTGCACTATGATCTACAGTAACAAACTTAATATGAAAATAGAGGAATCGTGTTGCTATATTCAGTGTCTAATTTCAGGTTTTTTTTTAGAATTTTCAAGTGAAGTAAAAGATTTGAAATCAATACAATTGAAAATACTTAGATGAAATGAAGTAATAGATCCGATCGTTAAACTTTTACCGTCCGTGAAATATCGTAAATGTAAATGACAAAACGTTTTGTACGCTTTTGGTTTTGTTTTATTGAACTGTATGTATTGAAATGTTTAACGAAAAAAAGTAATATTTATTACAATGGCTGATGAAATACACTGTAACAACTTCAAGCCAAAAAGCCACATTTTCGATCAGTGTACAATATCAGCTCGACCTAGTGACGAAATTAAGTGAACAAGTTGCATAATCCAATTATTGTCAAACAATAACAAAGAAAATGGCAAATATTTAGCGTATTGAGCACAGAAGAACAAGTTGGAAGTTTGGAAGGAATCAATTGAACCAATGATTCGACTTAAACATGTTATGCATTGGCCATTCGAACTTATCTTGACTTGTGAAGAACTCAAAGATGACCCTGTACGGTTAGTCTTGGAACGGGATTTAGGTCCGTCCTTTGAATGTATTGACGTCCTCTGCTCATGCTGGTTTATTTTACTCTGCCGTGCTGTCCATAATACGCTTACCAAATCATCTCTGGCTAATGTGTTGTGGTGGTATCTTATATTTGGAAATACTAATACCAAAAGAAGTAGTAGATTCTTAGACTATGTAATTTCACTTTTCCTTTTGACAAGCTTGTCGCCAGTAAAAACTTTGAAAACTCCATTTTCGATACATATTTAAAAAACAGTGTTCCTTTACCAATACATATCGTAGGCGAAAGAGCTGTAATCGGCAAGTGATCTGCTGGTTTCTTATTTGATCAAATATTGTCAATTAAAAATACCAATAAACGAAGAAAGCTACGACACCTTTTGATGTCATGCTATATACTATAGCACTTCTCCTATAGCACATAGGAAATATTCGGAGGCTGGACAAATCACATCAGGCTCTATGTTTCTTTTGTAAATGTGACTAGTAAACTTTGTATGACTAACAACATTATATGATGGTCGCAACAGACTCCGCACATGTAGTGGTAGTCTGACACCTACTCTTTTTTGATTAATAAACTATTTTATGAGTAAAAGAACAATAGGTGTTCGACTACTGATACATGTCCGGAAACTGATGCATCCACCCTACAATAGAAACAGTTTTAAGCAGTAGTACCTATCACAATTACTTCCAAATTTGAAGATGGATAATTCAGTTATGATGGTAGGAGCAGTGCCAGCAGTGCTATGGACGTACCCGAAAATAAAAATTCACTGTTCAGTTCAGTAAATTGTTACAATTGAACGACGCAACAAGCGATTGTTCAACATAAAATATTCTCAACGTTTTTACTGCTTCATATCCTACACACATGATTAACCTCTCATACCCGAAAAAGAAATTCTATATTCTGTTGACTACTCACCTGTTTATTTTGTGCTGTGTAATTTATTTTTGAAAAACACGCATGTTATACATACTTTACACCTCTACAAAATAATGGATAACGCACAAAAGGTTAAAAGAACAAAAACACCTAATTGCCAATTAATTTAACACCGATGTTAATAAGTTAAATCGGGGCATTTTATTGTAAAATAATAATAAAACCGACATATTATACAGCCGCAGTGGATGGGTATATTGAGGTGGATGAATTATTTTTAAGGGCGTGAAGTGAAAGCGTTTTTTTTTTTGTACGAGACGACGCTTTTATATGTTTCGTTGTTTCACTTTTTTGTCGAGTTTAAGTTCGTAGGAAATTCGAATAACAGAATTAAAATTTTCAAAATTATTATCAAACGGCTGCTGAATTCTATTGTTCTCCTTAGCTGCACTACAGACAGGACTACAATTATGAAAAGATACGTATTAGCACAATTTTGTTTTCACATCTTTTATTCAATCCACAAATTTTCCCAGCAATGATTTTTAATAATTTTGTGGATGTTGTCCCAGACTATATTTCTTACGACGCGCAAATGGACTGGCTAGTTTAATCTAGATAAGAACAAAATATCAAACTTACATGAAATCGTCTCAATTTCTCAATTTAAATTAAGTACGAATCCTTAAAATATTTCTATTTTTATATTTCCGCTCAAACGATTATGAAATTAGCTAAATATGTTCATTGTGAAACATATTCCACTTTTTTGGTTTTTGTTTTCACCAATACTACCATAAATGTCTACAAATTTCCAAGTGTGTACAAAATGTGTTTAGGAAGCGTTGGTAAAGTTCCTCGGACAACCTCTTTTAACGAGGAATTTTATGTGCTGTAATGTTGTCAAAAAAAATTGAATAGCTACGACATGAAATATTCTTGTAGCAAAAAAAATTACTGAGAGCTGAAAACATCTCATTCAACGGTCTGTACTAACCTTTTAATGTACGCTCCAGCCTTGGTGCATGACATCAATAATTTTACTGTTCTGTTATGCATCTGTCATTTTTAATTTGTGTGTTTTGATTAAAATAAGATTTGATCTTTAATTAGTGAATTTGACCGAATTTTCGTGATTAATTAATTGTGATTTTGATAATAATTCCTGTAGATATTTTTCTAAATAAATGACTAAACGAGCTAAACTCAAAGCGTATGCAGAAAATAAGGGTCCAATTTCGGTCACCTTTCTTGTTATTTACATACTTAATACATTGATCGTATTTTCACATATAGAAAGAAACAACAACGGTGGCCAAAATTAGACCAGTATTTTCTGCATACGTTTTGAGTTTAATTCGTTTAGTTATGATTTAGAAAATACCTGCAGGAATTAAGATCAAAATATCAATCAATTAATCACAAAACTACGGTCAAATTCACAAATTCAAGCTCAAATTACATTATAATCACACCACAACTGATTGTCAAAATGACAGATGCACAAGAGAACAATGAAACTATGTCATGCACCAAGGCTGCTGCGTAGATTAAAAGGTGAGGGTAGACCCGATCGGTTTATAAGATGTTTTCAAGTCTCAGTAATTGCTTCGCTATATTGTCTACAAGAATGTTTCATGAGCTTATCATAAAACAATCCCGAGTTTCTATGCAAAATTTTGTGTTTAATGAAAGGAAGAGGTAGTATGGCGTTTGTATCAAACTTTTGCACGACCGCACATCTGATTCTGTTATAATGATATTACCTTCCATTATATCTACTTTATCCTTTATGAATTTGTTGCAATAATGCCGTCTGGGACAATATCGAAATTTGTGGATTGTGAAGTTTCTTTTAAAAAAACAAAATTGTGTCACTACCTTCGTTTTGCTGAGTGTAGGTCAAAATTTATCAAAAATCTGAATTTTTGTATAACTAAGATTTATCTACGTTCAGCTAAGTAGCCTGATTCGAAGGATTGTGGACAGCAATAAAATGGGTAGACATTCCAATGATGGAGGGTAAAAGCTCCAGTATTCGTCCATGTATCTAAATCTGGACATTCGTCGAAATTGGACTGGGATATGGTAAATTAGTTGTAGAGTTTCTGTAAATTGTATGAAATAAGACGAAAGGTAATAATATCATTGTCAGCCGAATCGAATTTACTGAAACGGTTCACGTACTAAAGCAGAAGCTTGTGCCGAATTAGCAACAGCTGAACATATCCAGCTGGTCGACAAAGACAATACCGTTGTATTGAAAACAATTCAAAGGCAAGCTACATACAGTACATACATACGTTGAGGTCATCTATGTGCGCACATAACACATTAACACATATGACTGTTGTAAACTCTTTCTTTAGAATGTGCTTTGATTGTATATTATACAAGTAGAGTGTGTTTCGTTCCAAACAACTTCGATGAAAAATCTTTTACTTCATTTGTTGTAAATTTTGCTATATAAGACCTAACTAGACAAAGCTCATCGAATTTTTCTGATCGTCGATGCTGATAACAGATGACAGTATAGCATTTGCACAAGCTAACTCCACATAGTGACTTTTTTGTAAATTTAGCTCAAGACAAAGTCATTCAGGTATTTTCAGGCCAAGTTCAAGTAAGTCTGACGTGTTCTGCACATTATTTTACCTTAAAATACGCAGGATTTGGTTCTTCCACATCTTAATGTACGCATTACAGATTAATTGACTGCGTTCACTTTTGATACTTTTCATACAAAATAGTAGTCTATTTGACAGCTGTCGACTATGATCACTTTTGCTTGCAGTGCGTTGAGTGAAACGACAATAATTAGATACTAGTTTCTGAGTAACTAGCCAGTTTTCTGGGAACAGAATGGTTTGAGTCCCTTCCTGGCCTTGCCAGTTGTTGTCGTTTTTTTAATGTTACCACACAAAAGGGAATGTCTTATGCTTCGAATTAAAATTAGAATCGTTGTTACATTGCACACTTCATTACTATATACTGCAAACGAATTCAAATTCATCTCTGAATTTCAACTTTAAAATTTCTCCATCACTAACAGAACCGGTAAACCTCGGTAACCACCAAACCAAGTGTTTTGACTATAAATTAAACTCACAATTGTGGTCGAAAACTTAATAGATAAAATACTTAAAACGTCTATAATATCCTACCCCAATAACGAAACATCGGCTAAAACCGGAAAACTTATATTTTATTGGGGCCATTTCGTACACATGCAACAGCTGCTTAGGATATTGCTTTTGTATCTAATATCCATACAAATTGTCTGTTTTGAAAGCGATTTCTGGAAAATTCGCTTTGTCTTCTAAGGAAGCCTCTTTGTGTCTAATTGCTATTATGTGTATGAGACGGCGTTTGTGCATGAGAAATAACTTCACATTGTACGTATCTATATAGATAGATGCAATAGCCATCCAAATACATAAATGCATATCTCTACAATATTGCGTTCAGTTCGAGGGATATTTCATTTTCTCTATGCGAATTGAATGTCTATGGGTAGATGGGTATATATGGGATATGGAGTGGAGAGTCTGCAACAGATTATTTGCCTATGATTTATGTTGAAAATTCGTATGCCTTCAGTTATTGGACTTATATGCAAAGTAGACAAAATGCTTTGGCTTTTCTCAGATATATTGCGTGATTAGCATTTAAGTCTTAGTTTTCGTATGGGTCGCTTTAGCGAAACGATTTTTATTTTGACTATCAAAGCGGATTATCCTTCATGAGTGATGATGGTAATGTTGTGTCGAAATTTTATTATACACTTAATGACCCCATGTCACATAATTCAATGTGTAAATGAATATTTTTCTTTTGTTAATCCAAATTTCCATCCAGAAACGCGAATACAAAAAAAAAACTGATCCAATTATACCGTTAGCTTCACACTTTCTTAATTTACCAGCAAAAAAATCCCTCTAATTACATAAGAAGACGACACCAATTATTCCATTCAAAACAATTTTAAGTAGCCGAATCTCGCTGGGAATAAATTTTCTAATTCCTCTTCGGTTAAGACGAACGGCAGAGAATGAAAGAAAAAAATTATCTTGGGCATCGTATACAGAAAATCATTCAGCCACATTCGCCAGAACAGAGGAAAATTTATGAAAAGTTGATGGTGAGCACTGTTCCAGCAAGTCCCAGTTGTCATTAATATTAAATTACAATTTAAATAAGAAATTCAATTAAAAAACAACGAAAAAGGTAAATGAATCGAAATATGAAACTGAAATGTTGTGTGTGCCGTTAAATAAATTCGGATGGAGCTCCCCTTTTTTTCGTTCGAACATTTTTATTTATGCTGGTGGACGGAATGTAAGAAATGAACATGAAACGGTGCGGATGGTTGCAGTTCCAGCTTAACAAGCGAATATTTTTCATTTCAATCCTCTCTCATTCCTCCTCACTCCATCAATACGAAAGGAAAAACACGAAAAGTGTTAAATAAATAATAAATAAATCTTATTCGTTTTGAGAAATTATGAATCCTTTTAATTCCCAGCCCAGTGAGAGGAGAAATTGAAGTACATTAATTTGAAATGCGAAACCCTTTTTTTTTTCCCCACACAGTTATTGTCCGATTTGGAAATTAAATGCAAAGGTTGGTGGAGTTGATGCAACACTTTTTCAGTTTGCTTATAGTTGAAAAACACTGCGTAAATAATGATTGTGTTTTTAGGATGTATTTGTTTTATTTTGGCAGAAGCGGCTGTCGGAATTAGTTCTGTGAGTGGAATTTCTGTGTACGATTTTAGGTGGCTTATTTGGACACAAAATTTTATTGTTCGAGAGTCGATTCAGACATTTTTACATTACGTTTTTTAAAACATCTCGTAAAATTAATTTTTTTTGAAGATCGTGTAAAAATTAAGAGTGTTTCACAGTAATGTCCGGTGAATTTCACTGTGCAAATTTTGGACGGAGTGGTAGCGGAGTCCGTGGCGCTAGCCCCTTCTGTAAGAAAAAAGCAAACGAATAATGCTTTTGGGCGCTCCACTATGTATAGCCAAACTTTTTTTTTTCTACACTTTGATCTACATCTCCAGAAAACCTACTCCATCATATTCTCGCTTAAAATATGTATATGAACAAAACAAGCTATCACTCGATAGAATTGGATCAAAATGACAGGAGATACATCCTTTTGATAGTGATCACTTTTCATCACGGCAGAGTAAAATAAACAAGGCAGTAGCGATTCATTTTCGAAACGTCAAATAAGGGACCTAATGCACTGCATGAAAATGAACTATAATGAACATAAATAGAAAAATTTTATTCGCAAAATATATAGGACTACTGGATTATTCAGGTCCCTAGTCAAATCAGCGCTCCTGCCTGGTTAACTTTACTCTGTCGTGCTTTTCATACTAAACAATGAAAATCCTTCAGCTTACTCTGTATGTTTCTATGTGTCTATCTATCGATGGGCTATCTCGGAAAGTAGACAACCGATTTTCAGGGTAGTCCTAAAAATTAAACTGTGATCGGCTATTACTTCAGGAAAATTCTGTATTTTGGGATATTGGCCTCGAAGTGCCATTTTACACGGTTTTTCGATGGATGGGAACGGTTTTTTAATAAATTTCTGGATGTATGGTTACTCTGACATTGTATTATAGCTTAAATGAACTCGACGAGACGAGTCTACGGAAAAAAAAACTAAACACATCGACTAAGTGGGGTAGTAGATAGACCCCTTGAAATGGGTGAAACTTGGCTCCTTGCACGGAGAATGACTGGTGTGAATTTTCGGTGTATTGCATGTGACGTTTTTATCCAACATTTTTGAAATTAGACGTTTTACAAAATTTCGAATTTGATCAATTTTCGATTTTCGTAAAATTTTCGTCAAATTATGACCTAAAACCTCCGAAACAAGAATTATATCCCAATTGTGAGTCGCTAATTTTTTAACATAATTTTCTACATGAAGTCAACTATTTGTGAGTAGTTTTCTCTTTAGAAGTTTTTATTTGGATATTTTATATGGGTAGACTTGTCGAAATTCACTGGTTAAATTTAACGAATAATTACTGTGTGAACTCTAAAAGTGTACATCAAATCAGTGAACACTATTCGTGAATTTTGCGAAATTTATTAAATTAAAATTTTGGATTTCGTTAAATTTGACAAATTTCTCGAAATTTCACAAAAGTTCGTTAAATTTTGCAAATTTCGTTAAATTTCACAAATAATAGGATTTGGTGCAAATGAAGCAGACTTTTCAGCAATTTATTTCTGATGTTGTATTCACTCAATGGTGATCTGCTTCACTTACAAATTCTTTTAAGCCTTCTCGTAAGAGACGAAGCTCTACTATAGGTTTTATTGATTTTGACAGATTTTGGACGCCGCAATAAAAAACCCGTATACATCAGTTCACACGTTCAAAATTGTTAATCCTTAAACTGGCACTACTATTTAGCCACGGCTACTCTGTCGAATATATCCCAAAATCTATCGAAATTTTTTTTTTTTTTAAACCGGCATACGTTGTGTAATACTTCTCTCGAATAGTCGAATTTGAATTTCATTACCGGTCTCTGTCTCTAACACAAAATGTTCCACATCTGAATCAAAATTGAATTTCATAAAACAAATCGACCTTCCGTTGACTTCGTCTTTCGAACTTATTAAATAGGAAAATCTTCGTTGGAGCACATCATTAATTGACCTATCGGAAATAAATGACATTCCACTCACTCTTGATACAAAACGAAAATTCACTAAAGAGACATCGATTAATTGCTTCTGGTATTTATACTGATTGTATCCGTTGTCTGTGCCATTAAACGCAACAACGGAAAAGGGGTTTACGAACGGAGCATCTCACACACATTTTTAATCGCCGCACACCAACGTCTGTGTAAGCTTTGGCATTGATATTAAGCCGAAAACCATCATTTTCCATCCGAAAATCTACACGGCAAAAGGTATTACCCCAGCGGCTAGGATGTTGGTGCCACTATATGGATCGGCGAAAAGAACAGATAGTCCACACATCAAATATAAACCGACAAAACATTGAAATTCCAGTTAGATTATACCAAGTTGTGCGTTTCGGTAACGACAACGGGGTTATTCCTATCTGAATCTATCCATGCCTTCTGTATCAATTTCGTTAACCATTAATATTACGGTTCTGCCCTTTCGCACATCATTAAATGAGGGTGCAATGGACTGGAGGATAAATGACCATTTGAGTAAATTGTTGTTGGCAATCGAAATGGTTGCATTTGCTTGAAAGTCGCTCGGATGAGATTTGGCCGGTGCTCATTTTTAATTCTATGTGTGTTAATGATGTGTTTGGATTTATTCGAATTTAATTGATAAATTTAGGGTTACGGATAAATTGATGTGCGGAGTATCAATTTGCTGTGCTGAGGGATGAGGTGGCGATATAATTTGTAGATTTCGTTTCAGCAGACTTATGTTGCATTGCAGTATTGCAGATATTATTGTTGAGTATTGGAGTGTAGTAAATTAACCTGTCGCTGATTCAGTAGAGAACTCAATACCATTTTTAGGGGAGATTACTTCCCCTTTAGCAGGGGACAGTACATTCAAAAAATTTTCTCAGGCATTCACTTCAGCAGGAATCCAAAATGTATTGTATCCACCAGGTATTTCAAGAGACGACGGTAAAAGGCCTAATTCCGTGGAGTCATGCAAAATCACTTTTGTGGGATGAGAAGTAGTGACTCATTTACCAGTGGAAGGGAGTAAAACCATTTACAGAAAAGCGTCAATTAAAGTTAATTTCACTTCACAGCGTTACGGCTTAACCTCACGTTTAAAAAAAAAGTAAAATGCCTTTTTTGGCAAGGGTATTGTAAGTCATGTTATATGGTAACATGCGGTAAAGTTCATGTTTGTTTTGTTATTTTGGCTCGCGCTCGGCTCATTCCGCAACCCTCACACTTGCCAAAGCAAAAAATTTTACACATTGCACCACCGGGAAATGAGTCATTCCTTAATTGACATTGAAACTTTGTATGTTGCATTGTATGATTGCAGTCCCCTTTTGGCTGCAACACTCACACTTGGCAAAAAAAACGCTTTGAACTGTGTGATGTAATTTACTTTACTTTACTCATTGTATTCATTTGTATTATAGTAGTCAATGTTTGGATCCAAAACTACCAAACTCATTGCTAGCGTCAAAATGTTTTTAAGTCTTCCATTCTTCTTGCTTCCCAATAAAGTAAACTTTACTATTACCACAGTATAAATTGAATGTCATCAGATCTGCTACTTCTGTTGTTTAAGCTATATTTTGGAGTTTTTGGTGGCAGATCTTGTACTTCGTTAGTTATAACATACAATTTACTGTATAAGGGAACACTACCCAGGGCTCATGGCTCATTTATTGCGTCGTTGCTGATAACAGATGACTAGTAAATGACAAACGAGTCGCATGGAGGATTCAGTTTTAAAGGAATATCAAACTCAAACAGGATTATTTATGGTTTGTCTTTTGATTTTCTTAAATTTTAAAAGACTTTTTTGGGGATTGATTTGACTCTTTTTAGCGCAAAGGATTTTCTATTTTTATCTACCCGTCGGGCACAAACGTTAATTTTTTTTCGACAAATGATTAAATCATGAAGCCCTTTACAACATCTGTTAAATTAGACGTTGACGCGCAGGAGCTATGATTATAGGCACTGTTCTGGTCGTTTATTTCTCTATGCTCGTCGTCGTCACAAGTCTTTGGTGTGATCTTTTATTGAATCTGTGTGCGGGAAACAATACAATTTTCTGAATCTCTTTGTGTGGACACATTTCTTTCCAAAGAAGCACGAAACGTTCGCATTGAATTGAATACTGAATAATGAATCGGAGTTTAAATCACATAAATTGAATCATATTTTCTAATTAAAACCGAACAATATGCCCCCACACTAGGACCAAGTTTACCAGCATTCATTGGGCTGAATATGAAAACTGAAAGTCACTATCGAAGCTATGGTATACCGAAAGAAAGTAAAACAAGAAAAAAAAAACTGAAACAAAACTTTCTTGCAACCATAAAATCAAAAGAAGCAATAAAATATCGTAGTAGCAGCGCACCCAACAATAAACCAAACCACCCTCGGAAAAATATTATTTTCAGAAATGCTTACATCTCACTAGCTACTAGACCGAAGTAGACAATACACGTTGATGATTTATAGATAAAGCGAAATTAAATCTACTTTTAAAATAAAAGCGCACCACTCCGCCAATAGCACCAACCCAAAAACTCGGAACAAAAATCTCTATTCTTTAACTCACACTCCATGCAAATGAGATGTGTATAATACGTACAGAAAAACCGCCAGCATATAAAATGTTTAGCAGGGACTCTGTCTATCTGTACGTGTATAGAAAGAGATACACCTATATCAGACGCGCCACACCACCTTTTAATGCATAATATTATATAGGTATGTAATTAGGGAAAATATATCATATCGTTTGCTATTAATTTCACTTAGCACAAAAGAAACGTAATATTCGAAGTACGAAAAAAAAACGAAGAAGAGAAAAAGTAAAAAAAAAAATTAATAAGAAAAAACAACAAAAAGTAATGACTAAGGGTAATTTTAAAATCGCATTAAAACATCTGCGCCTCCATGAAACGTATTGCCACAAAAACCACCTTAATTCATAATAAATGTACATACCTACAATGCTCTTAAAGAAATGGTTTTCGGTTGATAGTCATCATTTGTGTGTGCTTCTTTTTTGCTTTTCTTTTTGTTTTTCCTCCTTTTCGTCTAAATAAACATTCAATCAAGTGAGTGTTCAAATAAAACATATTATGCTTGGCTGGTGATGGCGATTAGACGACCCGTACGAATCGAGTACGTAACGTCCATCTTAGTGTATCTTATCTCGTCCGCCACCGATAAAAATTTTGGATTTCAATTTTAAGTCGGTGTGAGATTATTTTTGATTTTGGACGGTTAGGGATTAAAACACGTATTTTAATGCCGCGGGGATTTTTTTCTCTGTTCGTAATAAACTCAGACGGGATTAAGAACGTAAGATATCAGTGTGAAGATTTTCGTCTGATGTTCTGTAGGCTCAAATCTCGAAAGATGTCGGCACATCCAAAAAATAACTTATAATAATATAATAAATAATAATTTTATTAGCTCGAACTTCGAAATGTAAGGAAAGTAATTCCTGAGGGATTAAATTTTAATCCCTAAAAGATTTAAATCTAGGTCCAGGCGTGCATATTTCTATACGTGCTTCTACTTAAATCTTTCCATTTATAGATATCTTTCTTTATTCTGTAGCAGGCATTGCTTAGCGCAATTTGAAAGGCAATGTCCCATTCGAAGTCAATGTAATGTTGGTCTCGAACTTTGACATCAGACGATCACCAAATATAATATATTTACATGCTTATGCATGGTAAAGTGCACTTTACATCACTGCTTGTGACAGATTTAGTAGTGAAAATGATTTGATCAGATGAAGTAGTAGATTCATAGTATGTTACGTCTCTGATTGTAAATGCTTGTTTAGGCACGTGTGATTACTCCACTCGCCTTCGGCTCGTTCCGCAAACCTCACACTTGTCTAAACAAATATTTACAAACAGTGACGTAACATACTATGAATCTACTACTTCATCTGATCAAATCATTTTCGCTACTAAATCTTGTATAGCCTTTGTAGTTTTACCATTATTCTAGACAGCTGTGACATTAGACTTCATTAACCAGAGAACATCAAAATAATCATTTTGGCCAGAGGTGTATAATCTACTATTATGTCACTAGGACCGAAAAATTGTATTTTTGACATAGGCCGTGAAAACTTCTGAAGAGCAGAGCGTAGTACAAGGATGTGTTCACCACAGTGCAGTGGTCAAAAATTTAACCTTTTTGACGAACTAGGGCGAAAAAGTCGGTAAAACCAGAAAGTTTTTAAAATTTATTTTCCATTTCATTATTTACTCACATTTGCTTTAGTAACTAATTTTGTCGCTGATGACCGATCGCTCATGAGATATGCCTTGCAACCGAATAGTGTACTGTTCACTCTGCGATCTGATGAGGCCACTCGGTTGGCTGAATGTTTCGAGTTCCGTTATCTTGTCGTAGTCCTAAATATGAAAATATTTTGTTCATACTTTGTTCGTCAGCGACTGGGATAGGAGAATGGCCTTTACAAGAAGTGGACGTATGAAAAAATGTCAATGATAAAAAATGAATCAGAAATTAAAAGTAGGACAAGAGGAGAGATCACACGAAAAATCAACGATAAATTCAGACGACATATAGGGATGTCCTCACAAAATGTGTCTTGACGACTTTCAATTCATACAAATTGATCTTGCATCTGTTATCGGCATTGACGACAAAATCAGCATTGAAAGAAGTTTTAATTTCCTCTTATAGTAAAATATGTGTTATGTGTGTTTAGTAACGAAGTAAAAGATTTTACGTCAATCCTATCAAAAGAAGTACCAGATTCGTCCGCGAAACATCACATTCGTTCAAATCAAATTTGTAAAATTCACACCTCTGTTACGCAATGTCCGATGTAATTTAAATTTTCGTTGTAGTAAACGGATGGTACTTCGTCACTTTCACTCTCCTCAACGGCTTCGTTCAGTTCTCGTGCACTCAATGATGGAGTATCAAACTGAAAGTGTTCCGAATAAGTCAATTGTACTGTCAGATCAAGGCCATTCTGCGAACACAAACCTCGATCACATCGTCAAACCGATCATAGTCCACCTCGTACACCTGTGCTGAACGGTTATACGAAACAATATTCACAAAACGATTGCCCCACAAAATTTCCCGTGGCAGATAAGATGTCCGACATTGGGTCAACTGACCCGTTGTTCGTGAGCTTCCAGTCATTGCAACGAGCAATTCAAATCTGTTTGAAGAAAAAAAAATATGTGTCCGTCAGTGGTGTTAATGCAGTCAGTGGTTCCGACCCTCCACAAATTTTTACTTCTTTTCGTGTAATTGTTTTTGTGTTAAATTATACAGTGGGCTTGTCTCATCAATCACATGGCAAATTGTTGTTGGAAATATCAAAAAAACGCTTCCATCATTCTGCAGCTTCAACGTATGTTGCAGGTTCTTCAGTTTTTCACCTTCGGGCGAACTGAAAATCAATCAAAAAATGCAAATTTAAAGTGCACGCGATTCGGATCGATGGAGTCTATTGTGCATACAATCGTTCCTCGAACCAAAATGCAGTGATTTTCGTTCCTACCACATGAGCATGATCGATATCACAGATTCGAAAGATTAGGCAAAGTTTGGAATTGCGCTGACAAATAACAGCCTTTCTGCTAAAATTCATGACACCTATGTGCTTGGATGGTTTAGTCATCTTAGCGTAGACTAGACTGGCCATCGCTCCGTTGATACAAATACCGACGATTACTTGAAAAGTGATTAGGAAAACTCCTTCGGGACATTCCTCTGTCACATATTTAGCACCGTATCCAATTGAGACCTAAAATAGTCAAGTACCGTTTATTGCAGTCAAGTGGATAGGGCTTTCGGACACTCGTCTCAATTCACCTGAGTTTCCAAACTTAGCAGAAAAAAATCGGCAAAACTCTTACATCCGACGACACAACGAATATCATCTATTTCGGCTGAATTTCGGTTTAGGTCTCCGTGGGTATGCGAAATTAGGTACCAGCAAACGGCAAATATGAACCAAGAGGACATATAGCTCAATGAAAAAAGTGTGAGAAAAAATCGCCATTGAGCATCAATCTGCAATCGGTAGATTTGGTACAAACACTTGCTGCTAAAGAGGCTGACAAACAAATTCTCACCAGCGTTGTGACAACATCCCTAAAATATTTGGTAGCCCGATCCGGTATATTAGTAAAAAGCACATTTCGATCGCCGTTTTTATTCACAATCCGTTTCGCTTTTCGACTCCGAATACCGTGAAAAGATGGATCAGCTGGACACCGATTTCTGAGAATAACAAAAATTAATTACATTCTAACTGTGCCGGACGGGACGTAACAACAAATATACACTAACTTCGGATGCATTTCTTCTGCAAGCTGGAACGATCACTTCAAGTGAGTATCAGGTAAAACTTGTGAGAAAACTGGTAGGAAAATAAGCGAAACATGATCAAATTAATCCGTTAATGTGTACATAACGTGTCTTAGAAGCAGCAGAGGTCATAAATTTAAACATCAACAAATTTTGTGATGAAGATAAGCATCCGTCACAATGATTTATTCGGCGAGATATCGCGGTACTAACCTAGCTAACTGTGAGTAACATTGTTCGTTCATCATCCATATTCATTAGGCAAGAGAAGCTGAGCTCACTTTTTGTTTTCAATGAAATATTCCAGTCTATGTACATCAGTGCATTTATGACTAATCTTATTACTCTGGAACTTCTTTAGCGAACGAATCCAAAGCTGTAGTCTAGCAATAACGGTTTGCGTATCTGTTTCGTAGGAGTTATTTTAAGAAATTTCGTGAGTTTTAGCCCAAACAAAGCTCCAAGCTCTAAGATATAGGAGTTCTTTTGATGTTCATCTTGATCAAAATACAACTACCGAATCTACTACTTTGTTCTATCAGTATTTTCAACAAATTTAAATACAATTTTTGTTTACTCATTTGTCTTTACCACGTGAATTTTATGACAAAAGACGACTTTACCTGGAGCACATCATTGATTTCGTCGTCATTATGAAAGGATAAAGCCGTATGTAAAAGGTTCATGTGCTGTAACGAACTTTGTTGGAACTTGATACACGAAATACTATTCAGGAAGTAATATTAGAGACAAGTTTCACAAATATCACTAATTTCACTAAATTTCCTTAGATTTCATTGAATTTCAGTAAATTTCACTAAATTTCCTAAGATTTCATTGAATTTCCCTACATTTCACTAAAGCTCCATAAATTTTACTAAATTCGCAAAAAGTGTTCTAATATTAGGCCTTGACTTGACTATTATTAGCGATGATTAGAAACAAAATTTATAAAGCAACACGATTGTCGTAAAAATGTTTGCAGAGCGTCTAAGTCAGAACACAGAACGAAAAACAAAACAACTGAACAACGAAAGAAAATATTAGAAATTTTCTCATTACGTTCCAACATTCAATTGATTTTTGCACGCACCAGATTACGCAAATTATTTCCATTTCTGAATACGAGACTCTACTAACCAAATGAATCACAAGTATCTTCTTCTAAAATGCACTGAGAACTGAATTGAAATCTATGGAAGCCATAAATGCTTATATGTAAGAATTCGCAATTTGAATGAAATGAAATATTAACATTCAATGCTCGCCGTTATCTAGCATCAATCTGTTCTTCTTAAATGTGAATTGGAAATGCAGGGACACGGCATTTAAAGCAAGAATTGAATTCGTAAATGTGAACTTTCGACTCGTTAAATACGTTATAGTTAAATAATCCATGGCTCAGCGTTTGGTAGATGGATCTTGTTTGTTACTTCGTTTGTTTATTGTATTGAATGCGATTACCGCAAAATCTTCTACTTCTTTTGTTTTAACGTAACGTTAATAGAAAAGCTGATTGCCAGCGCTGATTGTTTATTTTAGTCGTCGTTGTTAATAACAGATCTCCTTCAGTAACACCTATTGATATCTCTTGAGGTTCCAATTCGCAACGTCAAAAAAATGGAATATCCCATAACCTAGTTTCATGTTCATACAATCAAGTAGCCTGACCCTGTGATGTCTTTAACATAAAGTTTAATTTTTGTATGTGGTGTGTTTGCTATAGGAGCCCACTCGGAAAATCTTAGAGACTTCAAACTTGGTGTACCGACTGCTGAGGCAAGGCATAGCTCTCTAGCAATATCACACCAATCGTTTACAAAATTAGGAGGCCAAAAATCGTATATTGTCCTCTTGTAAATTTCATTATTTTAGAAGTGTATGAATACAGTGTAATGACATTTACAAGCGGACACTGTACGATTTTTGGCCTCCTAATTTTGTAAACAATTGTGTTTACAGCTAGCACAATGGGCCCAAACGGTGGCCCCCGTGCGTGTTTTACTTAGTAAAACAGCTGCATTTAATAAAAAAAAAACAATTGTGTGATATTGCTAAGAGATCTGCCTTGGTTACACCTAAAATCAAAAATTAGTTGAAAAAATTAACGAATATCGTATTTGCACCTCTTTTGCGTATAATTTATAAACGAAGTGTACAAAGTAGCAGTGTAGGTTATCGGTGTATGTGTATGTGTACGTGGCAACGAGGCGATAACTCGTCAAATTTCCATACATTTTTCTGCTCGTCAAATTTCCATACATTTTTCTGTTATCAATTTTAATGCTGAAATCACATTCGTAACGAAATCCAATATTGTAGTGACGATTACGATGTAAGTCTGCTAAAAACGAAATTGAAAGATAATAAACCAGTCGATCAAACTCGTGTGAACGCAAACACACATTATAGTATGATGACGATCGTAGTCATTTCGGAAGAGGATCGCCCCCAGCAACGACATCTTATCAGTTTACAGTAAATAATCTCAATATATATATACGTTCTCATCATATGTGCATCTTACGTAGGTACTCTTCATATATGCATCTTCTCGTGAAGTGTGGTCGTGGCTCAATGAGCATATTGAAATTATGTTTAATTTTCAGGTTTGTCAGCATCAGTTACTTGAGCAATTTTATTTTCTTACATAGCTTCTGAAGGCTGGACACAAATTCAAATTCGCACAGATCCAGATTCAGACTTAGCTCTCCGTATATGATCAAACGACATTTTGCTTCACTTTATGAATTTATTGAGTTCACAAAACATTTAAGTTGCACAAAATTGAATAAATGATGAACATCTGGCAAAGTTAAATTGATTTAATTACGGTGTCCGTGACCCTGATTACCATGACCATGACCTTCGTTACCGTGACCATGACCTTCGTTACCGTGACCTTGATTACCATGTCCTCTTTGTGGTCTTTTCGATTTGCAGCTAAATTTCGAAATGCAAAAAAATTAGTACAAAATTTCAGCTCCAATGCAATGCTACCGTGTTAAACCGAAACACCGTACCGCTTTTGTATCTTTGCTTTAAAAGAGCTTCCGAGAGCATGAAGCTTCTTTTGTATGCCATATTCCACAGAAATATTCTACTTCTCCAATGGAATCCAAAAGAAACTAAGAGCTTTTGAAAGCCCTCCAAAGCACATAAACAATGCGACCCGGTAATTTGGCTTGACACGGAAGAATGGTGAAGATCACTTACATATCTGCTTCGTGTCTCTGCTTGATGATTTTGTCCTTTTCAAAGTGGTTGGCCTCGAGTACATCGTCAATTTTTTTCGCTTCGACTCTGCTGATTACTGAATCTCTTGACAGAATCCAGAAAAGCTCCCGCTCTTCTTCGTCACTAACCCGTTCACATGCGTTTACAATCATATAGTTTACATAGTCGGTGTGGACGATCCAGACTTGTGATTCGACGGTGACTGTCACAACAATTTTCATTTGGTCAGTTCTACTTCCAAAAAACGAAAATAATCAAAAAGCAAACTACCTCCAGCCCTCGTGTACAAGAACATTGCTTCTTTCTTCTCCGGATTCGCAAGCCGTGCGCCATTAACGCCAACGTTACACGTTTGTGTCTCATTACTCACCCTAGACATTTGACAACAATTTGATATTTGCATTGTGTTCACATCCGTTTGTATCGCTTCGGATGTGAAGCAGTCACATCCTCGTTCAAAGTCATGATCATGATGCGAGTATATGTACCACTGCCCCAAGATGCGAGTTAAATCAAAATTCTGGAAAACAGTCGGTTCGCGACACGTTGATCTTGGTTTTCCTCGGTTTGATGCATCGGTCGACAGAATGGCAATAGCAAAAGCCCACACATAGGTTGAGTAAGAAAACGACATTTCTCACTTGATTTTGGTTTACAGGTCGCTTGATAAGTGCGAATGATCGCTGGAAGACAACTGAATCAGTGAAGCTGTTTTCGTCTTATTTATTACATTACAAGTGATAGCAGCCAATGCCGCTATCTTAACCTGATTTCTTAATAATGGAAATATTCTAGACATAAATGAACAAGACAGAACAAAAAGACTGGTTTTCGTTGTATACATAGTGGTATATAAGCACGACCTCAAGCCCCTCCTTAGGTACAACCTTGACAGTATGTATAAAAATGTTTTAAAAAACGAAAAAATCGCCACAGCCGATAGAACAATTTGCGTGACAAACTATACGAAGATGGATACGGTTAGTTCATCAATATTAGTACATTATGTCACCGGTGAATATGGCCAGCATTAGTAACTCGAATGTATATTACACATTTAATACTAATGTAACGAGTGGCTGTGTAATATACAAGATATCGAAAGCGGCAGTTTTTACGTGCGGAAACCAGTAATTCATGGAGGTGCATACGATTTGTTGGATCACACTAAGACACTCCTAGTATTGTTTTAACGTTGCAACAAGAAAGTGCAACGGACGCTGTCTTCAACATCACACAATGTACCACAATCTCCCAAGAGAATTCTATAAAGTGACGAGATTTGACAAAGTAAGACACTCGTATAGCGATGTCATATTCCTTATATTCTTTGAATCGGAAAAATATTTCTGTTGCACAAAACCGTTCGTTCACAAAACTGTCAAATTTCGTTTCAAAAACATTGCGCCATGTCGTCGATTATTGTGCCTGTTACTAACCTCATTAATGTGACCTTGACTCTGATTACTCTGAATCAAAGAAGTTTTAATGCAAAACAGTCAATCCCAATGCAATACACAATATCTTAGACATCTGCTCCGTGTCTTTGCATGAGGATAGTGTTCTTTTCAAAGCGGCCTGGAGGAAATCACCAATTCCATCTGCAATTTCCCTCGCTACATTTTCATTGATTCCCTTATCTCTAGCATCTCCAGTCATAATCCAGAAAAGTTCACGCTCTTCGTTTACACTGACATGTTCATATCCGTTTACAATCATATAGTTATCGTAGTCGGTGTCGATGATACAGAATAACTGATTTGACTGGTGGGAAGAATAAAGAATTGCAAAGTTACCTATATTTATAGTGTCCACGAACAGTGATTCGTTCTTGTCCGCGCTAATTGCTCACGCTTGTCATTTCGCAACAATTCGATATTTGAAATGAAATGGTATCGATGGATTTTACATCTGTAGTGTAACATAACAGTCACATCCTTGTTCGAAGTCATGATCGTAACGTGAATATTCGTACCAATGTTCCAATATTCGAGTTAAGGTAATATTTTGGAAAATGGTCCTCTCGCGACTCAGTGATCGTGCGTACTTCTCTAGTTGCTGCATCGGTTGGCAACTGCAAAAGCCCAAACATAGACTGAGTGTGAAAACGACATTTTTCTTTAATTCTGCTTGATAGCAAGAGCTACGAACGAAAACTAAGATGCAACTGAATCAGTCGAGTTACGATGACATTATTCATTGCATTACTGACTGATAGCAAGATCTGCAGATCATGATTTCCTTAATCATGTTAATGTTCTAGACGTAAATTTAAATGCAAAATTGATTCTTTGAGTCACTTGGATTATCTACGTGATGTAATTAATACAACACGACCTTAAGCCCCACCCTACCTCTATCTTTATTGATATGCGATCAATCACTTAATTTGTTTACATTTCAATTTTGTACAGCTTCCGGAGCAGCAATAGTTCATAAATATCATACGCAGCCAGCTTCAACAACTACATCGGAAAATCTATGACCATACGTAATGTAGTGTTTTCTATTACCTACTCGGTATATTGAAATTTTCAACAACCAGCAAAGTTACTGAATCTATTACTTCTTTCGGTTCAGGTTCAGGTAAACTTGGGTCTAGTGCTGAAAAAATCAACATTACAATACTTGTAACACAACATACTATTGTGCCACCGAGAATTGAAATACGACGGATTTCTATACCGATAACTAGATTGAAAAGTCGAAAAGTCAACACCAGTTTGATGCAAAGCAATGTGATCAATCAAATTTTCTTGGGTCTAGTGCTGAAAACATAGCTAACGCCGACCCGTACGAAACACCTATTCGTATCAAAAGCCTTTAATGTGAAACTCTTCATTTCTCTTACTTCATTTTCTTCTCTGCTGAAAAACTATTCTCCCTTTAAAATCACTTACATTATCCACTCTTTGCCTTGTTATCATATACAACTAAATTGCCGGAGGCAATGCAGACAGCCCCGTACGAAGACAAATTTCATAAATTCCTATTTAAACAGCTATATACCGCTATATTTAACTATATTTCACTATAAATAAACATTTCACAGATAAATATATGCTATCATATAGCTCTATATGCCTGTATATAGCTCAATATAGCTGTATATAGGTATATATAGATGTCCGTATATGGAATCCCTGAAACCCCACACACATAACAAATTATTTCCATGTTAACAGAAACTCTCTAAATATCATTTTTCCCAAGATATTTCTATTTTACTAAAATCCAATATGGCCGCCGGCAGCCATTTTGTTAGGAGACCGGAAATAGTACCGACGCTTTACATTCGTTAATACTCCAAGAGACCTAGCTCACGCTCCGGAGAACATAATTTCATAAACTTTTTTTTCCCTGATTGGTACGGTCAATACCTATCTAATAAAGCTAAAACGAACGAAATATGTTCAAATTTGGCCGACCTACAAGCAAAAACTGCTTGCCGCCCTGTGCCTGTTCCACACCTAGGGGTCGAACTCACGAGTCGGTCATCCGATTTCCATAAACTTTTTTTTTTTGTCGATCGGTATTGTAAATACCTTTTATTTGACGTTACACTTACAAGTTTACCGTTTAAATGTCCGGAGATATCTTCGAAAAACCGTAAAGCACTTATTGGGCCACAGCTCGGGAGGGGTCGATCCAAAATCACTCATCTTCGAACTTAGCCTGTCTTTTGACATTACCAAACGGGAAAAAAAAAGAATTTTCAAAATCGGATGCGTTTTACTCAAGTTATCGTGCAGACAGACAGACGGACAGACGGACATTTTTTTTTCGCGGATTTGGCATCTATAGACAACCTCAATAGGTTTCTCTTACTCAGGGAGTCCAATTCGACGTGTTACAAACGTATGCGTAAACCTATAAGACCCCAGTACTTCGTACGGGTCTAAAAATCAACATTATAATACTTGTAACACAACATACTATTGTGGAACTTGATACACGAATAACAATTGAGGACGTAATATTAGAGATAAGTTTCACAAATATCACTAATTTCACTAAATATCCTAGGATTTCATTAAATTGCACTGAATTCGCAAAAAAATGTTCTAATATTAGGCTCTTAAAAAAAGAAGAAGCAAAAGTTAGTAGAATTTTTCATTCGAAAAATCTTCAATTCAAAATTGACCGGACATAAAATGCGCATCTGTTTTGATGGTATAGTCAAATTTTCGGTTATCAATTTTAATGCAGAAATCACATTCGAAACGAAATCTAATATGGCTTCCAATTTTGAAAGTGAAACGATGACGATTTCGATGTAAGTTTGCTAAAAACGAAATTTAATTACTGAAAGATAACAGACCAGTCGACCAAACTTGTGTAAACGCAAACACACATCATATGATGACGAACGATCATAGTAATTTTGAAAGAGCCCTCAGCAGCGACATCATATTTGTTTGCTGCAAATAGTCTCAATATACGTACTATTCACTATATATATATCACTTCGTGGAGTGTGGTCGTGGTTCAATGTGAATATTGAAATTATGTTTAATTTTCAGGTTTGTCAGCATCAGTTACTTGAGCAATTTTATTTTCTTACATATGTAGCTTCTGAAGGCTGGACACAATTCCAAATTCACAGATCTAGATTTAATCTTATCTCTTCTTATATGATCAAACGACATTTTACTTTATGAATTTATTGAGTTCACAAAACATTTAAGTTGCACAAAACTGAATCAATGATGAACATCTGGCCAAGTTAAATTGAGTCCACTCGTCTATTGAATTTCATTACCGTTACCTTGATTACCATGTCCCCTTTGTGGTCTTTTCGATTTGCAGCTAAATTTCGAAATGCAAAAAATTAATTCGAAAATTCAAGACCGTTGCAATGCTACAGTGTTTAGTCAAACACTGTCTCTCTTTGGTGTCTTTGCTTTTAAAGAGCTTTCGAAAGTTATTCAGTATTCCACAGAAATGTTCCAACGGAATCCAAAAGAAACTAAGAGCTTTCGAAAGCCCTCCAAAGCACATAAACAATGCGACTCGTTAATTTGGCTTGACACGGTAGAATGGTGAAGATCACTTACATATCTGCTTCGTGTCTCATCTTGATGATTTTGTCCATTTCAAAGTGGTTGGCCTCGAGTACATCGTCAATTTTTTTCGCTTCGACTCTACTGATTACTGAATCTCTTGATAGAATCCAGAAAAGCTCCCGCTCTTCTTCGTCACTTACCCGTTCACATGCGTTTACAATCATGTAATTTACATAGTCGGTGTCGACAACCCACATTTGTGATTCGACTGTGACTGTCACAACAATTTTCATTTAGTCAGTTCTACTTTCAAAAGATGAAAATAATCAAAAAGCAAACTACCTCCAGCCCTCGTGTACAAGAACATTGCTTCTTTCTTCTCCGGATTCGTAAGCCGTGCGCCATTAACGCTAATATTACACGTTTGTGTCTCATTACTCACTCTAGACATTTGACAACAACTTGATATTTGTATTGTGTTCACATCAGTTTGTATCGCTTCGGATGTAAAGCAGTCACATCCTCGTTCAAAGTCATGATCATGATGCGAGTAAACGTACCACTGGCCCATGACACGAGGTAGATCAATATTCTGGAAAACAGTCGGTTCGCGACATGTTGATCTTGGTTTTCCCCGGCTTGATGCATCGGTCGACAAAATGGCAATAGCGAAAGCCCACACACAGGTTGAGTAAGAAAACAACATTTTTCACTTGATTTTTCTTTAAAGGTCGCTTGATAACTGCGAATGATCGCTGCAAGCCAACTTATTAATGAAGCTATTTTTGCCTTATTTATTGCATTTCTGATAGCAGCCAGTACCACTATCTAAACCTGGCTTCTTAATGATGGAAATATTCTACACAAAACACATAAATCAACAAGACAGCGTCACAAAAAAATTGCTTACATAATATATAAACGCGACCTCGTACGCGACCCCTTCGTAGGTACAACCTTAACAGTATGCATTAAAATGTTTAAAAAAACGAAAAAAAAAAAAAATCGCCGTTACGATTAGAACAATTTGCGTGAAGATTTATACGGTTATTACATCAGCGTCAGATTATTTTAACACTTCATCCCACACACAATAAAGTCAAATTTATAAAACGGAGTGACTATTCGACACCAGTGTCGAATAGCCACACAACACAGTGCATGCTATTTGACACCGGTGTCGAATAGCCATACAACACAGGGCATGCTATTTGACACCGGTGTCGAATAGCCACACAACACAGTGTATGCTATTTGACACCGGTGTCGAATAGCCCAACAACACAGTACATGCTAATTGACACCAGACGCACTCATTTGTTTGGTTTTAAATATACGCAATGGTTAAAATTACTATTAAATGTGAAATTCAAATATTGATGTCAATAGGTTGTGGTTTCCGCAATGTTGGTATTTCGTGTAAGAAGGTCAAGAGGGGTCGATATTAGTAACGATGATAAATTGACATATTAGCTAAAAATTGTTGGTGCTCTGAACGTTGGAGATCCGTTGTTGTTGTTCTCTTTTCAAATAATTACATTCTGAATTTCTAATTGGAGTTTCCGACAATTGTAAAAAATATTCTCAGTGTATAGAGAAAACTGAAAATTAAAAATCAAAGAATAAAACAATTTTGCACTCAAGAAATAGCGAAATCATATTGGTTCCCCGTCTGATGATTGTTCTAAACCTGGATCGAAATATAGCGAAATTATAATTTTGACTAATGGTTAGTTAAAGTAACTAGAACTGGTACAATAATTATCAGAAATCGTAAACCGTATTGGAATGAAATTAAATTTGAAAAGAAAAATTTGGTTCACGGGTGGGGACCGAACCCACAACCTTCAACTTGCCGGGAGACAGTAAATGTTCGTATGTACGGAAAGCGACAGCGTTACATGTTGAGTATGTGTGTGTTGTAGAAAAGTTCGACAATTGATCAGCTTGTGTGCAACACACGATATGAGCTGTGACGTAGCATTTGAAAGAACGGTTCAAAATTAGAGTTGAAAAGAAGATGTCCATGGTGGCCCAATGGATAGAGCATCAGCCCGGCAAGTTGAAGGTTGTGGGTTCGGTCCCCACCCGTGAACCAAATTTTTCTTTTCAAATTTAATTTCATTCCAATACGGTTTACGATTTCCGAAATTATAAATTCACAACCAGATCCAAATCATCAGTGAAATAATGAAACATACCAAAACATCTTCAATGCCAGGCTCAACCCGTAATTCCCAACATTTATTATTTTCAATGCATATCAGTCTTACAGTTCCAACAAAATAACGAATTCTAAGAATTTAAAATTTTTTTCGCAATTCCGGTCCATAATCATCACCTTTCCATGCATCCATTTAATGTCGTTTTGAAGGTACTTATTTCACTGTATTCCCGGACACAGTGCAATATGAACTTTTTTTTCGCACGCAGTGCGATACCAACTTTTTTTCGCACGCTAAAGAATCTATTACCTTCAACGAAGGCTAAATTTTTATAAACGGCTATAGAGTCAAGGCTGTATACTTTGGGGAGGTCACGCAGATGCAGATACGCGGGTTACACACCACGTTTTATACAAAAAATTCACTACGCCATACAAATTTAATTTTGGTGAATTTGTTTGTATGGAAAAGGTGTGTTCCCGCATATCTAATAAAATGGCGGTCTGCGTGACCTCCCCAAAGTATACAGCCTTGTATAGAGTCACACAATTATACCGAACGTATTGTTGAAGCGTATATACTAAGCATTGACTACTCGATTTCATTCAACGCGTTACATCACATTGCAATGTGTATTATAATGCAGCCTTCATGACCCAAAATCACATAAATTCTTGTCAGGTTTAAATTTTTATTCCTTAAAAGTATGTGGTCTAAAACTAGGATCCCATATGCTTGTGTTTCTGATCTTATATTAAAAATAATTTAATGAGTAAAGTCTGTTAAAATTAGAAGCTATACTGTATCTGTTCTTAATGATTAGGTCTCTCCTATAAAGTTACGCTAGAAATGTTAAAATTTGACGCCAATGTGATTTAGATATCTTTTTATCACAATTTCAAAAATGCAATGCGAAGATATGCATCTGAAAAAGTGAGAGAAATCAAAAATGGTGGTTTGATGAACTTTGCGAAGTGTTAAAAAAACTCAAATACTTTATCTACAGCTAGGGAAAAGCACTTATTAAACAAATAAAGTTTTCGTTTCTAGTTAACCTGTGATTTTTTTAGAAAACAAAATATATAGTCTAGATTAGCCAGACAACACAGCTGATGCTATTCGACACCCACCTTTGGGAGCCAGAAATAAATTTCGCGCGCGCGAAATTTATTTCTGGCTCCCAAAGGTGGGTGTCGAATAGCATCAGCTGTGTTGTCTGGCTAATCGACACTAGTGTCAATTAGCATCTACTGTGTTGTGTGGCTAATCGACACCGGATGCAAATAGCACGCACTGTGTTGTCTGGCTATTCGACACCGGTGTCAAATAGCATGCACTGTGTTGATTGGCTATTCGCATCCGGTGTCAAATAGCCACACAACACAGTGCATGCTATTTGACACCGGTGCCGAATAGCATCGGCCTTTATAAAATGACCAAAAACAATTAAATTTTCACCAGAAGGATTTTGATGAAACACCATGCCAGGACTCCGATAAAGTAATTATGAGACTTTGAAAAAAGGTATTTTTACCTTACTAGGGAGGTAATGTGGCCTTTTTCCTTCCCTAGGGAAAACTCTTTGCCGTCCTCGTAAGGTAAAACCCAATACAATACAAACTTTCGCTCATCAAGAATATAAGTCTGATTTTAAAACTAAAGCCGAGTACACAGATCGTGAAAAATGCATCAAAAATGCTTGTAAAATCAGAGGATGTAATCAAACGTGAAAAATATTGACAGATAATGTATGAGATAAATGTGTCTGTTGGAATCAAAGGTCAGCTTCCTCCAATATGAATCAAATTTGAAATTATTGAAGTTCAAAGAAATTGTTTAGATGGCGTAATTAGTCATTTGTGACAGTAACTAATTTTTAGGGTTGCCTTATTAAAATTTTTCATAACCTGTATGTTTATGATTCGTTTGATGGTTTTAAATTGAAAATTTGGAATGGAGTCGAATGAATTCCCGATAGTTGTTCAGGATGGCCGAACTCGAAAGAGAAAGAGGAATGACAACAACACCAAACGAGCCAGAAAAAAAATCGAGACGTACAAATTCTTTCATATTGATGAACCCAGCTCAACATTTTTTCGGTTGTAGATATAAGCAAAGAAAACCTCCAAAGAAGCCGACCTGCAAACATCCTGCTAAGAAATTTGAGTGCATGTCGTTAGAAGACGCGGACATAGTAGGATTTGCAAGTCACTTCTACAAATCAAGTAACAAAAAGGATCAAGATTCAATTATTCTCACCTACTGTCCCGTCACAACACCCAGTAGAACTGATCGCAGCGTGAAAAATGGACCAAGAAAAAAAATGTCAGTGAGATTCACCGTTCGAAAAGCTAACGGCAAGTTAGCCCGTGTTTGTCAGAAAACGTTTCAAGGAATTTTGAATATTGGCAAAGATAGAATTCAACGCGTCTGTAAACGACATTTGACTACTGGTGAGGCGCCGAAAGAAAATCGTGGTGGCGATCGAAAATCTGCAAAATATTTGGCCAAGAAAACATCAATAATCGAGTTCATAAAAATGTTTAGGTGCTGTGAGGTTCATTACTGCCGAGGTAAAACCAAGAGACAATACTTGCCATCCGAGCTATCTATAAATAAGATGCATGCGATGTATTGCACCGAAGTAACTGACCCGAAATTGCAAGTTAAGCGCAGTTACTTTCGGTTTGTGTTTAACACAACATTTAACATTGGGTTTAAAGCACCCGCAACTGATGTGTGTTCGACGTGTACGATGCTGAAAGAAACGATCAAATTCGAGAAAGACGCATGCAAGAAGCAAGCTTTAATGAAACAACTAACAGTGCATAAGCGTCGTGCCAAGGCTTTCTTTGAGTTGCTGAGAAAGGAAAAACCAAATTGGATAACGCTGAGCTTCGATTGTCAGAAGAATCAAGCACTACCAAAATTGTACGACCAGGCAGCTTATTTCAGCCGACAAATTTCTTCCTACAATTTTGGTATTGTACAAGGCTCGTCGAAATCGGCATTGACAAAAGAAAACGTCTTTCTGTACACCTGGGGTGAATATGACCGACCGAAAGGTTCAAATGAAATCGCGTCTGCAGTATATCACCGGTTATGCAACCTAAACATTCCCAATAATGTTGACAGTGTACGGTTGTTTGCAGACGGATGTGGAGGGCAGAATAAAAATACAATTCTCATGACAATGGCTTCCTACTGGCTTGCTGTAAAAGCACCTCGCAACGTGAAGCGGATGGAAATAGTTTTTCCAGTTGTCGGCCATTCGTTTATTCCACCTGACAGAGTTTTTGCGCGTATCGAAAAGAAAGTAAAAACGAAAGAGTCGATCGTTTCACCAGTCGAGTACCATGAAATATTTAAAGAATTCGGAACGGTGATATTTCTGGGAACGAAAGATTGTCCCGTGTTAGATTTTAAAACTGAATGCAACAAGTACTGCAAAACACCTGGAACTTGGCATTTTAAATTTAATCCAACCAAACGTTTTCATCTCACCAAATCATCCCAAGGTGTAGAAATAAGAGGAGAGGTCTCCTACATTTCAGACCAGAATTCAAGCAAGTCAGTGTGGAAGAGAGGAACAAACCTCATGAACATGACACCAAATATTCTTCCAGTTGGACTTCCATTAAAATCAGCAAAAACTGACGACATAAGCGGGTTATTGACGAAGCATTTTGGGTGTAACTGGAGGAAATTGGACCGGTTGAAATTTTTGGATAGCATCATACCTGTTCATAAAAAAGGAAAAAAAAATTGCACAGTTGAGACGCATGATGTTACCGATAATGAGTGTGAATGTCAACACGAAGAAGAAATTGAAGATCGCGTGTGAATTGTAAAAATAGCTTTAATGGCAGTACAGAACGGATACAAAGATGTCTTCAAATTCGAATTATAATATTTAACTGATTTTAATCCTGTAATAAAGCATGAAATTGTTAAAACGATAAAAATGGCCACATTTTTGTGTAAAATTCAGCCAGAATTTGTCGTTCTACAGAGGTCATCTGTGCTCGACATGAGCGAATCGGTCGTTCTGCAGAGGTCATCTGTGCTCGACATGGGCGAATCGGTCGTTCTGCAGAGGACATCTGTGCTCGACATGGGCGAATTGGTCGTTCTGCAGAGGCTAAGCCATTCAAATCTAGTCCTTCCAGCGTATTCGTCTCACCAGGTGCTTCCATTTGTTCACTGTTCTAGTCACATTTCAGGTTTAATCCAACCAAACGTATCAGCTCAGCGATACGGTCCTCTGTGGTCAACAAACACGCACCCACGATTGTTCGAAATGCGGTATCTGGTTTTGAAAAAGTGGTTGTAAAGGCACATTACAGAAAGAAATACTCCGATTTCTTACATTTTTCACCATTGATTGGACAATTTAACACCAAGTGCGAATTTAGACACTGAATTAATTGAATTTACACATTATCTAGTCAATCTGATTAACAAAATTTCAATTTGTTTGTACTAAGAAGAAGGTTATGATATAAACTGTCACCATCATCAATCAAATGCGGACACCCTATTTTCGGTAAACAGCGACACCTTTGCGCTTGGTATCATACTAAAACTATAATTGCGCGGTTTGGATAAGACCAACTTTGATTCTAATAGACACAAATGCCAAATATTTTTAACGCTTGATGTAAACTCTGATTTTGCAAGCATTTTTCATGTAGTTTTCATGTCGTTTCGAACTATGTACTCATTCTAATTACTTTCCCGAAGTCCTGAGATCATGCGCTGCTTATAGGGTGTTTTTTTCGTAAAAATTGTAGTTTCGTGAATTGCCATTGCATGGTAAAATAAATATTTTGGAAATAAAAAAAACGTCAAAGCTGCGAGGATTTAATTTTTTGAATATTTCCGAGTCGGCGCAAATTCATCAAAGTTTCGTAAAGTGTGAAAATTTGATATTTTTTTTCGTAACCAAAAACGATCAGTAAAATGGTAATGCTCAAAACAAACGAGGCATTGAAAACGTGTTTTGGTCCTATTTTTCGTGACGAAATTTTCGAAACTGTCAAATGAAGTTAGAACTTTTTCTATTCAAAATCGCGACTGCTGCATCTGTCAATGAAAACTAGGACCAAAACACGTTTTCAATGCCTCGTTTGTTTTGAGCATAAAATGGTTATTTGTGTACCTGTTTTGGACGATTGATTTTAGGCAATTTCGCGGATTGTAGGCCGAACGAAGTGAGGCTTACAAGCGAAAGTGCCTTAAATCAACCGTCCCAAACAGGTGCACATGTAAGTTTTCATGCAGAGGGCCGGAAACCCGAGAAAATTCGAAAAATTGCCCTCATTTTCGGCCCCGAAGCATGAAAGTATTTTTTTTTGATACCAACATCGAAAGTTGATACTTTCGCCCTCGAAATCCGGGGCGAAAGTAAAAAAATGCAAGTTATGTGTTTGAGCGGGGAGAAAGAAAGAATACATAAAGCGAAAGTCAATATACATAATGCGAAAGTCGACTACATTAGTCATTTTCATGCTTCGGGGCCGAAAATGAGGGCAATTTTTCGAATTTTCTCGGGTTTCCGGCCCTCTGCATGAAAACTCACATGTGCACCTGTTTGGGACGGTTGATTTAAGGCACTTTCGCTTGTAGACCTCACTTCGTTCGGCCTACAATCCGCGAAATTGCCTAAAATCAATCGTCCAAAACAGGTACACAAATGACTATTGTGTACCTGTTTTGGACGATTGATTTAAGGCAGGGTGTGGAAAACAGTAATTCATGGAAGTGTAAACCACATTGAACACTTTCCCAAGAGAATGATGGATTTCTGATTAAAGTGACGAGATTTGATAAAGTAAAACACTCAGAGTTTCGATAGCGATGTAAATCTCTTTTTTCATTGAATCGACAAAATATTCGTTGCACAAAACTGTTCATACACAAAATTGCGATTGCGATGTGGTTTACGTACATTTTGGGCGATCTTTATATCCATGTTTTTTATGTTTGGATTGAATAGTATGGAATAAAAAATAAAATTCTGAGTCATTTGTATGCTTAGATTTAATGGCTTCAAGTGATAACGAGTTGTAGCTCACAAGCAGTTGAATGAAAAACTATTTCTGAAGGGAGAAAGTAGCGCGCAATTCAAAGCTACAACATTAACCCGAACTCTCAATATCTTTATTCAGTTTATGGTTGATCGATCATAGCACTTGTTCTACAAATCCCCAATTTATCATGCGAACAATATTATCTCCAAAAGTAACGACTTTGACACACGTTATTTTCGATAGTGAAAACGAAAGCCATATCAGTGCGATTCTAGTTAAAGCCTCACTTTCAACAGAACGAGCAACGTAAGAACACTCCGCTTATTGAGCTCTTTGGAAACAACGTTAACTCATCAGCTTTGTCATAAAATGATGCCCCAAGTCATTCATCGCAAACTTATACTTTTGGTATTTGTGCTCAGTGTTGGCTTTGAAAAGTGTGCTTGCAGTAAGTACAATGTTATCTCATTTTACCATTAGCATATTACTATTTCTACATATAAGAAATTGTTCCTACTCCACTGCTACATGTAGCCGATCTGAAAATTCTGATGCTCAATTCGTACCTTGATAACGCGAACTATACGACACCATCCGATGCAAATATCCGTTTGGCTGAATCATTATTCGAAAAGCTTTTAATTGCCAGAGATTTTTCCAGCCACGAAGTGGAAGCATGGTCAAATCTCGGTATGGTATTGCAAGTGGCCTATGATGCATTCGGTCAACAATATGCTGTGGTGTCGGAAGCGATCCGACAGGGTCATGGATTTTACACAGTGAAATTGGGTGAAGTTACACCTTCTGAACGATTGAAATTTCTCCAAGCTCCGCATCGTCCGTCGGATACGTATACACATGAAATAGTGTACGATATGTTGACATTGTCGCACGTATTTGGAGCGGCTGGTTGGTCAACGACACATCGGAATGTGATTGATTTGTGCAAAGAGCCTAAATCATATTTCAACAGCTTCACTATGGCCATAGCCAACGTGGTAGCCAATCCAACAATCGTCCAAGTCCATGGTTTTGCTAAAGAGTTACGTGATGTCGATGTCGATGTCGTGTTCAGCTCAACAAAGGATCCAATGCCACCAGCGTTCCATCCTATTGCAGATTGTATCGAAGTGGGGCTGAGTCCATGGATTGTATTGCGATATCCCGACGAGGTGGATTTTCTTGGTGGAACGCTCAATATAAATGCGAAATTGTTTTATGAACAAAATGGAGCCGGAAAATTTGTTCATTTCGAAACTAGTAAGGAACTTCGAAATGAATTGAGAATCAACGGTACGCTTAAGCTTACGATTTCCGCATGTTTTTGATTAAAAAATTCTCATAATGAGACGTTACTTAGGATTGTATTACGATGGAAACGCGACTAATAAAATTTATATGCCTCTGTGTGGTAAGACTAACATTATGCATCAGCTCGGAGAGGGAGTTTGTGTTTCTCTTTGCATCGACACATAAAAAATGGTGTGCACCTGTGTCCAAATGCTTATTTTGACGAGTTGGTGATTGTGATACACATAGAAAATGATATGCCCCTGTATGTCCAAATGTTTATTTTGACGAGTTGGATTATGATCCACGCCTTCGGCTTAGACATGCAACAGAGAAATGATACCAAGATGACGTTGCTGCGCTCCACCAGACGCATATTTTCCTATAATTATTTACTACTCTACAGATGGTAGATAAAAATTGCTGCAGTTACGAGTTCGAAAACCTATGGGTATTTTTCCCTCCTGATTCTAATTCCAGAAAAAATAAATTTCTAGGACGTCTGGATCAGGAGAAAGACCCGGTTCTAGGTTAAATAAGAATTTCACTAGTGTGAGAGAGACAACAATATTTGTCTCGCTCACACCAGTTGAATTCCCATTTAACTTAAAATAGGTCTTGCTCCTGAACAAGACGTCCTAGAAATTCATTTTTTCCGGATTTATGCGGACGTACGGGGTGTCGAGTAGTAATTCGTAATTGCAACGTACGGGGTGTCGAGTAGTATCAATGGGTTGCAAAATTCAATTTTTTGCGTATAAGAACGTTGAGCGTCACCATTTCTAATGGACCATTTCTGATGGACCATTTCTGAACAATGACATTACTTGAGCTTAAAAGAGTTTTTGAAGAAACACGTGTGTCTAAGTTCTGTACGAACACGCTGCGGGCTATCGATTATTAAAAGTGACCGGATTCGATGAAGTGTCGATGTTACTGCTACAATTGCAAGAATGTTTATATACATTGTAATGACCTGTATACATCGATTAAGGCTCGACAGGTTTTTCAGGTCAGGGCTCAGGTCGACCTATTCTGTTTGGAGCCTTTTAATCTGTGTTTCTTTCTAATTTTTAGTTTATTCAACATAAACAGATTTACAACTACAATAAACGTATTGTCGATAAGTATGCAAACGAAGAGTTTTTTTTGTAAGTAAAATTTTCAGGTCTTAGAACGCATGTTTTACCTTGAATTCAGTCAACTAAATTCTTATCTTATCTTTTACTCAGCTTAAATGTATCACTTCAAGCCATGCCCATAACACAGCGTAAGAGTCAGTAACACTTTACATACTTGCGTCGATAGAAAGTTTGTTTTCGGTTCCAAAATTTAATTTGAAAATGAATTTTGTGAAAAAATTATGAAATTTCGTTTAAAATGTGATTCAGTTAAGCCAAACAAACCTACAATCAATAACTGAAGAGTCGACATTTCAGTTTTAGTTCCAGTTTTAGTTAAGAAATTGGCCTAAAAAAGTTCTCCATTTCAATAAGTGAACAAACCTACGCAAGAGTAATGATTCATTCCCATTCATTACCGGACAAATTGAGAGACCGTTCACCATCACCAATTTATGATACAATCGATACACCATCTCGTAGTCCGTACTCAAGAAGATACCCGGGCACATTCAACCAAACTAGTAATAATGATAATACACAAGACGAAACTAAAGTGAGTGAGTCTCCGTTGATATTTACATTCGAATCGCCAAACGGTAGTCCATACACTAGACGCATTCCAGCTAATGAGAAGAAAGTCAGGTGGGTCTTGTGAAAAGGAGAATTAGCATAGGTCGTGCGTCATGTATATACCATTTTGTAATAAGTCAAATCTTTCGATTCGCTTGTGTGTTCTGATTAAAAATGAATTACGTTTACGATGCGGTTAAGTCTTGGTACTGCTCAGATTTAATGTTAACGATTCACTAGTGAATAATAACGATTCACTGGTGAATAATAACGATTCACTGGTGAATAATGACGATTCACTGGTGAATAATGACGATTCACTGGTGAATAATGACGATTCACTGGTGAATAATGACGATTCACTGGTGAATAATGACGATTCAATGGTGAATAATGACGATTCAATGGTGAATAATGACGATTCACTGGTGAATAATGACGATTCACTGGTGAATAATGACGATTCACTGGTGAATAATGACGATTCACTGGTGAATAATGACGATTCACTGGTGAATAATGACGATTCACTGGTGAATAATGACGATTCACTTGTGAATAATGACGATTCAATGGTGAATAATGACGATTCACTGGTGAATAATGACGATTCACTGGTGAATAATGACGATTCACTGGTGAATAATGACGATTCACTGTCGTCAAAAATATAATATTACCGCGACTTTCTTGCAAGGATTGAAGACTACAATCTTACCAACGTTTGATTAGATAAGAAAATTTTAATTATTTTTGTGTGTTGTAGAAATGACGAATATCAGATGAAAGCAAATTGGTCTCCCGAATCGTCCATTGCTGGTGGCTTCGATGACCGAGATGTTCAAGACATTCATGACAATATCCACGATACATCAGACATGCATGGTAAGATTTGTATGCAAACTCGTTTGTCTCGATCGTGTCTCATTACACATTACGCTTTAGCCAACGCAATAATAACCAAAATGACACATTCTAATTTTCAGTGATACGAAGCGTTTTTTTAGACACATAATCTCATTAAATTAATCAAATAATTGCCTCCATCATTCAATTCACGTAACAATTGCTTGTATTAGTAAATGGAAAGACGACTCGTGCTGTCGTGTGTTGTTTTAGATTTAAGTTGTCGTTGTTGTTGTTCGTCTTCACGTAACTTGAGAAAATGATCCATCAACCGTTAATTCTTTAAGTTCATTCAGAGTGTGACTAGACGAACTGTCGTGACTAGCAGTCGTTCCAATTCATTTATTTTAGATGTCGTGTTTCCAATTGAAATCCACAGACATCAGAGCATGCAAAGTTTGCGACATAGGCGAGATCCTCACTATCAGGGCAATCGGATTCGAAAGGCTAAGCGAGTGATCGATAAAAGTGGTGATAGGAATATTGAGTTTGTTAATATACCGGAACGGGGATGGCGATTTTTCAAAGATTTTGTTACAACTTTGGTAATTGGTTAAGGCATTGATTGAATTTGGTAAGGTTATGGAACCGATTGAAACCGGAATCGACATTTCCATTTTCAGATCGACGAGCAATGGAGATATGTTATAACGATATTCGCGTTCAGTTTCTTTGCGTGCTGGATCTTATTTGCAATTTTGTGGTATTTAATAGCGCACGCACACGGTGATTTAAATTTTGACCCAGTTACTGGCGAACGTTTAAGTGATGGACCGGTGCCATGTATTGAAGGATGCAAAAACTTTGCCGCCTTTTTGTTATTCAGCATTGAAACTCAAGTAATTTTTTTTAACATTCTAATCTTTCACAAAATTCCTCACCATCAAATGCTCGGAACGGGAGACCCGAACCTGAATTAAGATTGCAGGTTCGATCCAAATAGAACCTGAACCTGAATTTACAATTTCGGGCTCTACCCGAACCTAACCTGAACCTGAAATTTTTCAAGTTAACCGAACCCGACCTGAAGTAACCCGAGAAGTTTCAGGTTCAGGTGAAGCTCGAGTCCAACCGGCAATTGAAAAATCGGGTTGAGGTTCTGTTCGGCAGTTCGGGTCGAACTATTTCGGGCTCAGGTCAAATCAGGTTGAGGTTCAAACCTGAAACCTTACATTGATGTCTAAAACCGGTTTCGGGTCTACCTAAACGTTGACAGGTTAACCCCAACCTTACCTACCAAATAACAATTTAGGTTTCCATCGGATTCGGCAACAAATATCCAAACGAAGAATGTCCGGAGGCAATATTCCTCATGATCGTCCAGATAATCATCGGAATTGGTATTGAAGGTGCTATGGTTGGCATTGTCTACGCTAAGATGATTCGACCATCCAATAATGTGTCGGTCATGAACTTCAGCAAAAAGGCATTGATTTGCCTGAGGAACTCTAAACTTTGTTTGCTGTTCCGTGTATGTGATACGAGGAGCAGTCATGTTATTGATACGAAAGTCGAAGCATTTTGGTTCGAGGAGCGATAGTGAGCGAATGAAAAAAAATAGATCTTTTATGTGTTTGTCTTTCATGTTGAAATTGTTTTCAGTTCGTTGGAGGGTGAGAAGTTGAAGAACTTCCAGCATACACTGAAATTAGAAAATAAGGGGAGAGTTTTCCTAATATTTCCGATGACAATTTGTCATGTGATTGATGAGACAAGTCCTCTATTCGACATATCCGCAAAGGATCTGTTAGAAAAAAAGTAAACATTTTGGTGTCACTTGACGAGTAAGCCGTGATTCACTCAACAAATTATTTTTATAGATTCGAGCTCATTGTTTCAATAACCGGCAGTTCTCGAGCGACAGGTCAGATGACACAGTCACGGACATCTTACCTGCCCAAAGAAGTTATGTGGGGCAACCGTTTCATGAATGTAATTGTCTATAATCGAACTAGCAATGTCTACGAAGTCGATTACAGTAAATTCGATGAAGTTTGTGAGGTTGGTCTCCCTTCATTTCACTTAACCGAAATTTTATGGAAATATTTTGGCTTTACCTTCACCAGATTGACACCCCGTTGTGCAGTGCACGTCGTCTCGATGAAGTGTATAGTGACTTGAAAGACTTTCTACATCACGATTTATCGGCTGACTTTTACAACGAACATCTAAACTACATTGGCGATGGCAGTACTACCGAGGTTCGATTTGTTTCACTCAATTTGAAGTTTTCATTTCAAACAGTTCAACGTTTCAGCATTACGAATCATTACCGGCCAATGATCATAAGCCAAGTACGAGTGAACTTTCTCGGTCACAGAGCGCCCATCAATGGAACCAGTACACAATACAAAATAGTCAGAATGAACGCAGTGATATTAAGCAAATGTTCATGGAATTGGAATCGAAATTGAGTCAGCACAGTCTGAATTTGCTGAATGAATCGAAAGAAAATAATGAACCGCCACCGACAGTGATTGCAACGAAAGAATAAATATTTGAATTTTGTTTTGTAGAATTTGAATGTCGAGTGAAGCGTGTTGGCAAAATAAGAAAATGTTTTTACAAGAGACTGCGATTCGCGCCGAAAATCGTACTTCACTTAAATCTGTTTAAAAGTCTCCTACTAGGCCACAATTTTATATCCGATCACCTGAACAACGGCTAAATATAAAAAGAGATCGAGACCATCATACACCCGCTTATGAGTATAAAATCTCTCCTCAATCCTTTCCCATATTTCTACGCAGAACACAAGTCTACATTAATTTATGGGCAAAGCTCTCGTGTAACTATACAATTCAAATATATCGCGGTTACTTCAAATATTATACGAGTTGAATATTATAGAAAAGAAAATCCATTGCATAACTCGGGATACAGTACTTCCTTGTGTTCATCGACCTCGGCTTTGCCTCGGATCAACAAAATTCATGCGAGAATGAGAATTGTCGGTCGAGAAAATGTTTATTCGTCGCTCTCTTTTGTAAATAAAGAAGGCGGAGACAAAAGAACTATTTTTTTGTCATACCTGGTGTGTGGTAAATATAAACACCTATGAGACTGATGTATGAGTGGATCATCTGAAAAAAGGGCGCAAATTGCGTCACAAATGTTCGCTCATGTTTTTTGTTTTCGTGATATGTGAAATTGAAAACGTTGTGTTCGTTACCGTGAAAGATAGGTAATTGCAATAAGAGCTTACTCACCGCTCGCATAAGGTAAGCGAGGTAGTAGCTGACCGGCTAAGCAATTTTTCAACTTTGGTCATCAGTATCTCAGGATGATTTCGATGAAGCTAAGTTTTTCCTTCGTCAGAATTTAATTTGATCTGTTCCCATTCCGTAGAATATCAGAAATATTGACAATTAATTAATTTTTATTGTAAAAAACTGATTTTACTGAAGCCCTGTTTTTGATGCAGTAGCTGACCACTAAAAAACGGATGTTTTTATACCTGACCAGTCTTGTTGCAGTAGTTGACCGCTACAAAATTAAGACATTTTTCAAATTTTTCGCAATAATTTCGCATTATTCGACACATTTTCACTCTTAATTCACTGATATTAACCAATTTCAATGATGAAAACGCATAAAAACACAAAATATCAACGAATTTTAATCACATCATTTCGTACACAACAATGCACATGGAAGGTGAATTTGTCACATGAAGAAAAATGTACGGAATTTGGTGCGGTCAACTACACAAACATGGCATATTTTTGATGCAATGTTTTGACCACCATGTAATTAATCAAATATTAACTTTTAGACGCTATTTATGTTAATCATATTAATTGTCGAACTATTTACTACCTCAAAACACCAAAACTTTGTCCGTTAATAATTCTTTTGTCAATAAAAACCTTAAATTAGACCACACCGATCTTACGATTTTCTTAAGAAATGTGCAACTTTGTACTGAGATGGTGCACTGGTTTCATTTTATGGTTTTATCAAATAAGTAAACATAATAATCGCATTATTTTCATGAAAAATTAATCTTTAGACTCTAAACATTAATTATAACGTTAATTTGCGTATTTTCGTTTGTAATTATTTTCCAAAACTGATAAATAATGTAGCTGGTCAGGTACACCTGCACGGTCAGCTATACCCTCGCTTACCTTAGGCCATAAAATTTAGTAAATTTCCCTCTCTGTCTTTCTCTCAATAACGAAATTAATAAAGGTTTGTTGAGCGTTCCAAAAATCGAGGCAACCTAGTTGAATAGAAACTCCAATTCTTTGAACTGCTTGCTGGTAATTGAAGACCAACTTTCCTAAAGATGTCTGATGTTTCGAATGCGGAACGAATATGAATTGATCGATAGATTAGTGCCAAAGCACCTAGCAGGGTAATAGAAAAAAATAAAGTAGTACTTTAATCGAAGTATGCGAATATTTCCATACCTTTTTTTTCATAATGTCATTGCAAAATTACCATTAAGGCTGCTAATGGTATTATTGGTATAAAAAAACTACTCTATTTGACGTGTAAAAACCTCTATTACCCTGCTAGGTGCTTTGTTAGTGCAGATATTTATCATCTTCAGATTGTTTAACTGCATAACCTCGTTCACGTGACGTTCCACCCACATAATATTTTCATGCTTCGGGGCCGAAAATGAGGGCAATTTTTCGAATTTTCTCGGGTTTCCGGCCCTCTGCATGAAAACTCACATGTGCACCTGTTTGGGACGGTTGATTTAAGGCACTTTCGCTTGTAGACCCCACTTCGTTCGGCCTACAATCCGCGAAATTGCCTAAAATCAATCGTCCAAAACAGGTACACAAATGACTATTGGCGAAACTACCGGCGCATGTGTACCAGAGTAAGGTATTTCTGTCAGCCCATTGAACTGGGCTAATACCGTCTGATTTCTTTCCTAGAATAGCTCCGTGGTTCACAAGATCACTATGACTGATGCTCAGAACGAATTCGTTGCAGCTGTTATCGATAGTAACGACAGTACTGAGCAATCGTATTTTCTTAATGAGGTCTTTTATAACAAAAAGTTTGCTTAAAATGATGAAGTAAATGAAGTAATAGATTTTCTGGAAATGTTCGCATCAAAAGAAGTGATAAACTAAAGCACCTACTACAAAGTAAGTTTCACCTTGAAACAGTGTAGAAATATGATATTACAGCGTACACTGTCCTACTGTCCTGACCTACCACTTCATTTTTTTCTATTACTATGCCTGTCGTTACAATTAATTTTGTTTCGATTCACTTTTCGTACACATTAAATAATGATGACGATAGAATCAGACAGAGCGAAATCCAAACCATCATCTCATTTGACGGTTCGTATATCAACCACTACCAAGGACCTCGAAGGTGAATTTCGTAGTGAGATTCCGATGGAATTTATCTTTTGCATTCTATTCTATTCACGCCGTAGGTGCGGTCGAAATTCAAAATGGAAAGTGCGGAGGCCTTTCTAACGTAGCGTCATTTTCATACAATGAAGCGTTGAAATGTATTTTTCGGTTCACTTTTTCATCGAATCGTTTACTTAAAATTCAAATTTTAGGCACACTTATGGCGTGAATTGAAATCGGGAGATGGGAGCGCTCTCAAACCCAAGTGGATGTTCTCTTCGACCGGAAGCACATTAGAAACTTTGCGTCGATGAGATGATGGACTTGGAGAATTATGCACCGTTGCGTTTCCTTACTCTAAATAATAAAAAATCTGAGTGGTGAGTACAATTCATTTCTATTCGCGTTCAAGTTCAACGATTTTCTTTGCAACAAACGAACAGCCACCAACAACAGTTTCGACAATATTTATTGTCTCCTCTTGATGGTGTCATTAGATACCACAATAATTGTAATGTCCCGCAGACTACTTTCACAATCCAATGAATCCAAGAATTGTCTGGTATATACCAATTGATGCAAAAAAGAAAAAGGAAAAAAAAGCCAGCAACAATACACAGCGCGACACACGCAAACCACCCTCGAATTTCCTCTAATTTTATTCATTTAAAATCATCCGGCAGGAACGAATAAAGTCCCATAAAATGGACAATTTAATATTTGATTTGCAATATCAAAATGTCTGTTAATGGTAATGGATTTTCTGTTTATGGGTTCAACGCACATTTTTTCTGCTGCTGTATGTGTTGTGTAGCATCTCGTAAGATTTGTCCCATGAAAGAAGTATATTTCCTCTCCGTTTTTTTATGAATTTGATTTGATATGCCGTGTATAACTGCTGTAAAAGGTATTAGGTAATGTTATATACATTCAACGGTATGATATGATACACATTACACAAGCACTTTTCGGTATTATTTTTATGATTCCTTTGCTTTTGGCTTTCCGCGATTTCTTCTTTTTTTATATTTTCCCTTTTCATGGGGGTAAATATCGTCTCCAGTTAAGCAGTACCGTGTCAGTGGATAAAAACAAAAAAATAAAACGAGAAAAAAAAACAAAAACAATTTCTTGTAATCGTTTATGTCTTTCCAACTCGTCTCTCGTGTGGATGTGTTTGATATTTGGAGATGTTGTTAGTGACAACTTGTCAATATGTTTTGATTAATGATTCGGGATGTACAGCACAGATGTTGGATGTATGATGACACATCGAGAAATTCAATAAAGTTTTATGCGATTTGGGTATTGTGTGTGTTACATTTTGGAAGTTTTTTTTGTCATTATTTTATTTGGCAACTTGTTTTGTCGGTTACGTGATTTTTTTATCCAATTCGATAAACACCCTTGTTGCTTACGGTGATTTTTTTCAATATGATTGAAGCATAACGACGACTTTTTTTCATGCGGGGAAAATGTCGATTTTTATGTGACTGTAATGTGACCTTTCGGATTTTTACAATATTTTAATGTCTTTGCTCCTGGGTACGAATTTTAAGGTAATAAATTCCCGAAAATTCCCTCAAAAGTTTTTTGCTCATAAATCTTAGGAAATGTGATTTCAAGTTGATTTCTGTAGATCAACAGTAGATCAAGAACAAACTGAAAATCCACAGGTTGCTCAAAATGTCGCCTAAGAATTGAAAAAAAAACTTCTAAAAAATCAAGTAATTTTCGTGAACCATAAATTTTCTTTTGAAAAAATCCACCCAGACACAGCCAATCAACTTTAAATCAAATTTAAATTTAAGAGGTTCCGAGCGTACGCTGAAATTGTAGCCTACATTTCTGCGTTTCGAAATTTTTGATCGCTGATATCTTTTTACGAGAGCCCTTTTTGAAAAATGTACGACCACATTTTCGAGTAAAAATATGTCAGCTTTGAATAAAAAATAAAATTGTCTGTGAAAGTTTCATGTGCTTTGAGAAAACTGTACCGATGCCCCAAATTTGCATCAAAGGTACACTTTTCTCAAAGCACATGGAACTTTCACAGACAATTTTATTTTTTATTCAAAGCTGACATATTTTTACTCGAAAATGTGGTCGTACATTTTTCAAAAAGGGCTCTCGTAAAAAGATATCAGCGATCAAAAATTTCGAAACGCAGAAATGTAGGCTACAATTTCAGCGTACGCTCGGAAGCTCTTAAATTTACATTAAAATAGGTTCTGCCTTACGCCTTGAGGTATACAGAAAATGTGGTGAAAATTCCATCAAGACTTGACACTTCCATCTGTAATCGACAACAGCGACAGAAATACGCAATGAAGTGTCATCATCGTTCTCTTATAAAACAAAATTAATGTTAGATTCACTAAAGAAATAGATTCAGTTTTGAACATTAGAAAATTTAACAATTGAAGTAGGAGATTCTATTGCGTACATCCAATGCGTATCGTCACTGACCTAGGAACTAGTACTATGGCTGCTCCCTTATAAAATTCACAGGAATTTTATGGAAGTGAACTAGTGAGTTTTGAGATCAGCGGGACGTAACGGTGTCTATAGGTACAATAGGGAAAGAGTTGACATTTTTTTTAATTTCCTTATCGTTTGCGCGTTTTGACTATGACGTACAAAAATGTTCTTTTTGTGGAATTGACTGGAACTTTGAGACAATTATGCTCAACAGGGGCAGCACGGATGATTTATTAATTGCACGGACGGAAATTTTAACCATTTGCTCTTTAGGAGCTGTACACAAATTACATACGATTTTTTCAGTGCTGTCATCAGAATAAAATCAATAATAGCTCGTCAAGAATGCTCTTTTTGAGTCACCCGTGTTTCCTACACGCCAAATGCACTGCCTAAATGGCGGGTAGGACACACTGTTGACTCAAAAAAGTGCATACTCTTCGGGCTACTAGGGATTTTAATCTGATGACACCACTGAAAAAAACGGACGTAATTTGTGTACCGACCCTTACTTCCGACTTGTGTTTTATTTGGAGCTCGGGGAAGTGTCAGCACTGTGTTATATCGTAATATAACACGAATTTAACCCGGAATAAGATTGAATTGAAAAAGCTATAACAATATCGCTCAACAGATATTCTAGAACACGGATGGGATCTCGAAACTTTCGGTCGACGCTTCACACTTCAGCAATGGCCAGTGAGTTGGAGGGTGAGGGTGGTACTTTCAACTGATTTATTGGACAAAACTGCTTACAATTTTTACTTACAATTTAGTGACAATCATATCACCAGTACAATTTATCGAATCTGTTACTTCTTTTGGTTCAAGTATTTACAACTGATTGAAGTTCAATCTTTTACTTCATTACTTATCGCATAAGCTTTTCTATATGAGACCTGAAAGTCAGAGCTCATAGTTATTTTCATCCCAGTTGTCGATACCAGATGCAAAAGCTCCACTGATAGAACAAAGGACATAACGTGCCGTAGTCTTCCACGAATGAGCTTAGCCCCAAACTATTGCCAAAGAAGTTCTTGTTGGAAGACTGCAAGATGATTGTTGATTTGAAACAAGAAGAAAACAAGAAGACAACAACATACATCCATATTGTGGACCACGTAACGACTTCGTCATACCTAATCTCACAATTTCAACAAGCTGTGCACTTCGTTTCACACACTTGAAAAAATAAATTTAATTTTATTCCAAGATTTGCGTTCAAGAGTGTGCCGTTCGTAGGAAGTTGTTACTTAATACATACAGTCTATGGCATCAACTTATAGCTGATCTTTTTAAAATAATATTTTGGTTAGCTTCTCAAACACCCTTAAGGCCAAGAAATCATTCGAACCCCTGCATATAAATACACATTTCCCATATATAAGAACCGTCGTCGTCATAAACGGTGAAGTAATCTATATCTCTTCTCCGTTACGGGATACATAACAAGGACTTTTTCAAGAGGTAAAACATAAATGTCGATACGCACTAAAATACATTTCCTTTATGGATGCAAACATTTCCTTCGCCCAGAAACAATAAACACACCGAATTTGAATTTTACATTTAATATACATTCGGATAACACATCACATCCCAATATTATCGGGGGTTGGTTGGAAAAAGGTACACGTGATACACTAAATTCTATATGCCATGCCGTATTCCGCTTTCTATATGGTATTATATACGTAAGCGTGTGTACAAAATATTCTCGGTTCTCGGGGTTTTTACAAGATTAATTTCTTTTCGCTCCAATAATTCAATTAATTCAAAAAGGCCAAAGGCGTTTCGGGTTTTAAGTAAACTGGCCCCAGCATCCGCATCATCATCATCATTTTATGCAAACAAGTACCATTGGAAATATGCCTTTTTCCCATTTTATATTTATCTAAAAATTATATTTTAACAGAAAGAAATTTTTTGTTCCCATAATTTTCTTTCTTTTCATTCTTTGGGCGCTCTCTCGTTGATGTTAATATTCAACAATGTATAATTGTTCCCTTTTCCGTGAATATCACGTCTGGTTGTCGGGTGAATAATACAAATTATAATGTGTGTTTATGCAATTCTGTGACGGAATTGAACTGTTTCTGGCCTCGATGTGATGCCGTAACTTGCAGATTATTACACTCAGACTTAGAGTGTAAAGAAAAACGTTTTCGCACTAGTGCACTCCAAAGTGTTTCCAGACGAGACTTACATATATTCAGACCGATAGAATCACATAGGCCTTTGCTGAACACTGACTGTCACACCCCGAACAGGGTCACATTTCAACAGGCAAAAGCAAAAACACTCGCAACATAAGCATACTAGTCTTAAATTCATACATGTGTGTGTTTAGCGAATCATAAGAAAAATGAAACAAATTTTGAAATTGTCATAGGAAATTACATTTTTCTCATGATTCGCTTAACATGCACTTAGATAATTGTATGACTAGTGACTAAAGATCTTGTGAACATTTTTCCTGTTGAGACGCGGCAGTGTAGTATATTGTATGTTGTTGCATAAATAACTATTTCTGCACGACGATGTATAAATACAGATCGGGTTGAAAGTTGCCAGAAAACAACAATATTTTGAATCTGAGCACGGTAAAAAAGAAAAAAAAAAGAAAGAAATGCCAGGCAAAGAATGAAAAGGAGTTGATTATTTGAATAACTAATTAAGAATTCGAAATTGTATAAATATAAATAAACGCTTAAGGGTGTTCGAGTAAATATTTATAAATTTCGCCGGCTTTTTTTCCTCCTCCGTTTAAGAGTTTTCCATTTCACCCTAAGTACTTTTCGATTTTGGCAAAACAATTTTATTAGAACAGGAGTGTAAGCCAATTCATGGTTGGTGTTATATGCAAAGAGCAAAGTTCATTCGGAGCTCTGTAAATGTTTGCAGTTAATTTTTTTACGGTTGGTCCGAGTTGAGGTGATATGACGGCCAGTACCCAGAATAGTATTTTGGTTCTACCAGCTTGATAGAAAGATGGTTTTGATATGGCACAGTTGAGAAATTTCGACTTCATTTTTAGATTCGAGCTTAGAGCCCATTCACAAGTTACGCTCGGCAAAAATTGCGATTGTTAGATCTGCCTCCCCTTACAGACATGCAAACGTGTAACGAAAATTTCGAAAATGTGTCAAGCGCATCTTTTTGTCATAAATGTCTGGTAGTTCTAAAACAGATTTCCTCTGTCACCTTATCTTACCTCATCTAAAAACAATTTTGTCGGAACGGAAAACTGTTATACACAACGCAACGACGATCAGCGATAATCTCTGGTTATTGTGGTCTTATATAGAAAATCATTAACTAAGTTAACAGATGAAGTAAAAGATTTTGAATTGAACACTACGCGATACTTTAGCGCCTTCACTTGGGCTGACATTTCAAGTGAATGCGTTAAACAAAAGAAGTAGCAGGTGGTATCGGACTACGACATGCTTCAGATATAGCTATACCTTGTTCTGTTTCATCAATGTACAATGTCTCTACTTTGCTAAATCAATTGTTACACGAAACTTACCGACAAGACGATTTGGTACAAGTTGAGGCTGAAGAACAGTTGTGTCAGAGGTTTGGAGAGTTACCTGAGTACATGGGAAAATTTTGAAATAACCCGAAAATCGGAAGTAATACATTCATGGCCTAATGAGAAAATTGACAAGGCACGTTTGCTGACAAATTCATCCGAAGAATAGGGTGCTTGGCTTCAGGCTTTACCATCACCGCAGCTTGGTACACATTTAAACAACAACGAATTTAGAGTAGCTATCGCATTACGTCTTGCCAATAGTACAGCCCCATAAATATGTGGATCGAAAGTAGACAAATACGGTAGACATGGTTTATCTTGCTCCAAAGCTTAAGGAACACTACCACGACATCGAAAGTTCAGCAAATTAATTCAACGAGTATTGAAATCAGCAGAAGTTCCTCGTTTACTCGAACCACCAGGATGCTGCTGACCATATGGGAAGAAACCTGATGGCCTCAGTCTTTTACCTTGGACCAAGGGAAAATCACTGTTATGGGACAATACTTGTGCTGATACTTTTGCGTCATCGTATATAAATCGAACTTCAAATTAGGTTGGGCAGCAAAACACGCGGAAGACACTACGTCGATTTGCGAGAACAATTTATTTTCATTCCAGTCGCCACATAGACGTCCGGTGTGTTTGGCAAAGAGGCAATTAAACTAATAAAAGCAATTGGAAGCAAGATCGCTGAAGTTACTCATGCGAAAAGAGCGACGAGCTTTATGTTCCAGCGATTAGCACTCTCAATTCAGCGTGGAAATGTTGCATCGATTCTTGGTACAATTCCACAAATTATTTTACTTATAAAACAAGGTAAAATACTGTTGAATAAATTTTCTTAATGAGTGATTTCCAAAAAATGATTTTATTGATTAGCTAATTCAATGCAAAGGGGTATTGTAGTCAGTCGTTTGCATATGTATTTGCTTTGCCATAGTAGAAATTCCATTGATTTTAATTTACAATTGTAGGAGTGATAGCCTCCAATAACAATACAATTTGTATTTATACGGATTAAATATCGATTCCTCATCTTCATCCTCCAATCCAATATTAGAAATTTATTCATAAACTAGACACACATACAACCAGTCAGCAAAGCATCGATACATGATGGTCATCTAATTTCCATTTCAAAGATTTCATCAAAATCGAATGGTGTTCAAAACCTACCCATCGTTTGATTACACAGTGAATTTGGCCGAAGCAAGTATAATTTAGATGAAAGGGACGCTATTTTTGTGTACAGGCCTGACGATGATTGTGTGACTATAAATAAACGAAATGTTTGCGTTTCCATGCATGCGGAATCGCCTTTGAACCGAATTTATGGAGAATAAGCTCCATTCGAATTAGAACGCAACGTATTGCGTCTAACAAAATTCCAATAAAATTTTTTGTACGCAAAAATGATGAAATTCGAGGAATTAAATGCATATCAACCGGCAAGACTTTATACACCCCTTCCATAGATGAAAAAAACCTGTTGATAATTCCTGTACTCTGCCATATATATTCGGTTGTATGATGAACATTACAAACATCTTCGCCAAACAACCCCGTTCACATAACTTACTTTCTGATATTACTACCGTGCAACACACACATATAGTATACAATGGATGGTTAAATTTATGTATAAAATATTGGGGATGCTATCTATTCCCAGCAGAGAGGAATCCATGTGAAAAAAGAAAGAAAGAGCAGCGAGCAGTCAAACAAATCAAGGAAAGAAAAGTATGGCATTTAATCAGCTATATCCTGGGGAATTAGTGGTGGTTTCCTGGACTAAAATCGGATTACATCTGTCTGATCTACTGTGTGTTAAATATATATACGACATGACAAGGTGTTGATTTGAATTAATTTCGGTTTTGAATACAATAAAAGGAAATAGGATAACCTGGGTTGAAAAGTTGAAATCCGAGGTCAATAATCACACGTAAACGTGACTGTTCATTTTTGTCCCGTCTCGCTAGACCTAGGAACAACGTTTTGTTTGTATTGTGCCGGAAATGAGCAACAAAATAGTGATATTTCAGCATTAGAGAGAAAAAATTTGCCAGTGCCAGTGCGTCATAGATTTTTCCTAACTAGTGTTATCGCGACTTCGTCACTTATTTCAGACGTCGTTCAGGCTTTTTTAGTGAATTCGATTCCAGCATTCGCCTCCGGCTCGAGGTGGGAACCTCTCATTCGCTTAAAAAAGCATGCGTTAGGAGAATAACTATTACTACTCGAGCTGAAGGCAAGGGTTGCATGAATACTCGCCAAAAAGCACTTTCATGTTAAGTGTTGCGACATTTGATTTTCCCTCATTCGCGAGGTGAAAGCAGCAGTCTTCGACCTGTGACATCAAAATCAAATTTATTTATTGCTAAACAAACCTGTAAATGAGTAAGAAAAACCGTTTCCCGTTGCAATCGACACACACTCAATGCTAAATTGACTTTGGCGGAGAAACAAAAAATCGCAAAAATCATTTTTTTCCCAAACAATAAATCACCTCAAAACCGCACATAATAAGCAATTTCTACAAATTACTTAACAAACCAATCTAAAATTGTTTCATTTCCATACTTAATTTACTTGCATATCTATTTTTCAAACCGCTCAAGAGACACAACAACACCAACAACAAAAATTCTTTATGAATTATATTTGAATCGGCTTCTTTAGTTCTTTGTAAGCGGGAACGATTGCCGCGCTACGATCTCACCATATTATATGTGTTTGAAAATGAGCACCGGCAATCTACAATATATTGAGCACGCACCCACAATTCAATCTATTAATAAAAATTAATAAATAAATCACAACGTTCAAACAGTTATTGCGGTTCTTTGTTTGACTTTTAATACCAGTAGCTGAACGGGTGTTGTTATGGGACTTTACTCTTTTTTTTGTTAGCGCTGGTGGTTTTTGCAGTGTTTTTGTTGATTTTTTTTTGTTCAATTCAGTTAATGCACAAAGGAAATGAGTTTATTCGTTTGGTTTAACTGCGATGTAGACCTTGTTTTTATTGTTCGGTGTAACCTTTAGGAGACATTTTTATGGAGATATGAACATACAAAAAAAATTGAATTGGAATGGTTTTACGTCAATGTTTTATTGTTGCTGCAATGAAAGGGTAGCTGCAGTTGCAAGCAAACCATATTTGAGCGAAAAAACAGGTATATGGGTGTCAAACAATCCACAGGAGACATTCAGTATGTGTAACTCAATTGCCCTCCTATACTAAGGATTGTTCCCCTCAGGTAAACTTCCAGTTCATTCCTTGATTTATTAGAATTTTAAATCTAGTCTAATACAACAATTAGAAATTGGACTGTCTAGACTATAGATGTACATATGCGATAAACTTCAACTACAGTTTCAGAAACGACATTCGTAGCTTCATATGAAACGATGAAATCTATTATTTCGTTTGTTTTAAGTAATCGTTTGATGCAACATCTTTTACTCCATTCATTTTAGCGTATGTTCTGCTATATATATATTAACACATTAACTAATTGACATCGATTATTTTTGCTGTCGATAACAAATGATCACCAATTTATGTAAAAATAGTATTTATCAACAGTTTTCGCTTGAAAAGTGGAACAAATAGATGACTCTCAACAAAGCACCTAGCAGGGTAATAGAGGTTTTCACACGTCAAATAGAGTAGTATTTTGATACCAATAATACCATTAGCAGCCTTAATGGTAATTTTGCAATGACATTAAAAAAAAGGTATGGAAATATTCGCATACTTCGATTAAAGTACTACTTTATTTTTTTTCTATTACCCTGCTAAGTGCTTTGCTCTCAATGATTGACGCTGACGACAAATCGATTTTGATTTTTTTTGTCACATCATTCATTTTAACAGTATAATAATTATCGAATCTGTTACTTACTTTGCGTTCAACATTTTCAGCACATTGATGAGAAAATCTATTACTTCGTTAGTTTTAACAGACATTTTGATACCCAAAATCATATTAGCCATCGAATATTTTGGCATTGAAATCCGCTTAAACGTTAAACGTTATCGACAGAATTTTATTGGGAAACCTTTGTTGCTGACTCAGCAATGCTGAGTAACGTTAAATGCAAGCAGCTAAAAATTTGGTAAAGCTGTTCCGAAGATGCTGCAAAAAAGTTTCATTTTTGAGGCTCGGGAATGGTTCTTTGGGTATGGCTTCGGCGGTAAAATATGTATTTCGATGAGAAGTCTAGAATCTTTTAAAAAGTTGTAAAAGTTGAGCACCTTACTGCAGATGGACAGTCCGTCGAACCAATCTTATTCTCATTAAGTCAATACAATTACCCGAGGCACTCCTATCATTAATCTTATAGAAACAAGCGAGTGACGAGATAACCATTAAATCTGTTACTTATTTTGTTTAAAGTTTCTTCAAAGTTTCTACTAACTTTGTTCTTCATTGGTTTCAGCAAACCATTTTGGTATTTACATACGATATCAGTAATTTAAGAGAAAGGAGATATAATTCGCTAAATTTGTTTAAACTAAAATATCGGCAAGGATAGTTCGACGTTTTACGAACAATGACTTGCATAGAACTACCCTATAAACGAGAACATGAATCCAACCTTAGCATTTTATTTTCCCAATTTTTTTTTTCTTACCGTGTGGAGACATAAGGCCTTACGTTGCCTTATGCCAAAAACATTTTTTTTTTATTTGTTACTCTTCCATTCGAAAATAAATTTTATGACTTTGATACATTAAAAGCAAATTACATTGAGGAGTCGAAAAAAAATGAAGTGGAAAAAAAGAAACGCACACACAACACTAGCCTCTTACGAATTTAAGCCAAAATAAATACATCAACTCTAATCGAATAAAGTCTCTCAAGTTCTTGACAGCTTTGGGTGATTGATTGTAGATTATGCTAATGATGAATCAAATTCGGATGAATTTAAAGAGGAGGGTACACATATAGTTTTGCATTGGACCCGCAATATTATTTTAAATACAAATTGTGAATGGGATAACAAAAAATTTAATATTTTCTTTGCGCTTCGCTTTTTTTGGTGTGGATATAAATACATTGAATTAACATATTGAATGCTCTCCTTAAGAGTGATTTGCTGTTTTTTCGCTTACTATACGGATTCAAACATTCACTCATTCATTGTCTGGCTTATGTTGAGTTAAAAAAGAAAGAAATATTTTGTAAAAATGGATTTTCAAGTTAGATGTACTGGAATTACATAAAATATAGGAAGGAAAGTTCACTGAGATACTGGAGACTAACTATACTAAGAAATAGAAGCAGTGCATACTAGAATTTTTTTAGCAGCCTAAGTGAAGGCTTAAACGAAAAATTTAACGGTCATCTGCTAACGATAACATCAACAAAAATAAACTATAACTCTGACTAATGATGATGTATATTGCAGAATCTATAGTTTGAGCTAATGAAGTAAAAGATTTTGGTCCAATTTACTAAAAACGGTTAGAACGAAAGAAGTAGCAGGACTCAAATGTTATTACTGGTGACCGTCTGCAAAGGTTTGACTTGGCAATTGTATAAACCAAAATGGAAAACTAGACACAGATAATTCACCTAGTACTAGCCTGGTAGTTCAGAACTCTTCAAAACATTTTTTGAAAGAAATCACATCTTCAACGGGCTCTTTCGCCCTACGACTGAATAATTGATTGAATGACAATACAAACGATGTACAAAATATAGAACGCTTCGTCCAACGGGAGAATGAGATTGAGAATGAATCAACGCCGCGAACCAATGAACCGATTCAATCAGATGTTGTTATTGTAGACAAATCTGATTGACAGTATCATAGTGTTGCGGTTGAAATTCGAAGCTACGAACTGGCAACTCAATATGTTTTAGTTTTTGCGTAGCCTATCTGGAACAGATTAGGTCGGATTTCACTTTTACAAGTACGTAGTTACATCTACCTATTTTCATAGCTGAATAAACGGACGGATCAACTTAGAACTAGGCAGACTTTTGCAGGTGGCGCCATTTATATACTTTATATTTACTGATATGGAAGGTCTCACGCTAAAAATTATCAGAACTGCTTCATCATTTATCGTATGTGGATTGTGGATTGTGGAATGATTGGAATAAATTGGATTGGAATTGAGTCCACAAATGTAACAGACCAAGTAATTTCAGTATTAACACAATGTGAAACGGTCCTCTTGTTATATCATTAAACAGCACAAATGAACTGAAAGCAGTAAGTCTAAAGCTGCGTCATGTTAGATCTTGCAAAACTTACTGAGTGTACGGTGGAAGCATTATAAGAAGTTACATTTTGAAAAATTACCATCCAATAGACGTTGTTCATGCCACATGCGATTTACACGTTGTAATAAGTACAAATACGTAAATGTCTTAACATTGGTAATGCATTTGGATTCCACATTGTGGAATGAATAGCGTCGATTGGATTGTAGTTGTTACTTCTTATAATCCCAACACTGTATTTGTTACAAACTGTATTCGGACATGTTTGCTTTCTAATTGTCGTTTGTGCTAAGACGAAAAATAATCTTTTGTTTGACGAAAATGGAAAGCTGTACAAATATGCACAAAGAATCTCCCCATTTTGAATCGGCAACTCTACCCATCAAACAGTCCTCAACTCATGCACACTAACAAAATGTGGTCAGCTTTACCGGATACTTAGTTGTTTGTTATAACGAAGTTAGGTAAAATCTTCCACTCTCGCTCTGTGTGTATAATATTTCTCAAAAGCAAGGAATACAAAGTATGTGATAGGTGAAACCAGTAACCGCCATAGGTCACATTGGTCAACTTCAAAACTAAGGAAGGTCGTTCTTATAAATACTATATTTTCTCGTATACATATCTACCGACCCAACAGTCGGTATCAGTGTAACATCATAAGGATTCCACACTACTTTTTGTTTCTCTCACTAGATGAACCAGTTCGGTGTGTTATCGTCAGACCGATATGTGTATATTTTGCTGTAAATTATTCCTTGACGATATACTAAGTTGCAGACCATACTGACTATACATTCTGTATTTATCTATACGTAAAATGTTACTGAAGTTTATGTATGCACGGTATTTATGCGCTCGTCTTATGTATTATAAATTTTGTGTGATGGTCAAAAACCAAAGTGCTATGCCAAAAGCTATAAAATTACAAGCTATAAGTCTAGGTTAAACTTAAAACTATGCATAGAATGGGGAAAAGGTTCTCATCATTTCTAAACCCTCAACATTATTCTCGTAATGTCCCCCCAGTTATGGTCATCATCTCGAAATTTCGGAGATGGAGGGAAAATTGTGTCCATACACATAAGAAAAAGGAAGTTGGTGTTTTCGGTTTGTTTTGTGAATTTCGTCCGACTTTGTATTTTATAACATATATGAGAGCGGATGTGGAAATAAGTTTCAAATATTTTACAGAACTAAGGAACACTGAGGCGAAAGGCGAAATGGAAATGTTTGCTGGAAAATCGAAAACCAAAAATGTTTCGTCTTCGACACAGAGAATGTATGTGGTGAGTAAATGTGTATGTATGTCTTTTATCGACAAAATAATGTTCGTTTCATATGTGCGGCGTGATTAACCGTAATTTCTCGACTCAAAAGGCCATGAGAAAATGACATTTTGTTTACGCTACGTCTGATGACAGATCGATGTATAAAATTTCTATTTTCTTCACTATTCTTTTGACATGTTAGAAAATGTCCACTCTCCTTTCGACAATAGGGAAAATCTAAATTTACTTTTCCGAACTATCTTTTTGTGAAAAATTATGTAACAACGGGTAATCGAACCTCGCTCTGCTCTGGGTCGCAAAACCTCGCTCTTGTTGGAATTTCCTATTTTCTTCTCTCGTTAAACAAATAACTATTTCCCATATACACACCGGGGCCAATACGAATTATCAGTGGAACATTAACGAGTGTAACAACACCAAACATTTCTCCATTCTTAGCCTAACGTTCCGAAATATCTCACTGGTTTTTGTTAAATAATACAAAGACCTTAATTTGCAAAGGAACGACACTTTTGAACGGAAAATACAAAATCATGAAACTCACAAAGGATATTTTGTTGGATGTGATGTGTGGTTGGTAGGTAATTCAAGAACAAAACACAAGAAAATTTTAGTAATTTATAGCATGTGGGTTTTCGACGTTTTTTTTTCTTCTTGTTTCGTTTCCATTTAGGAATAACAAAGCAACATTTTTTCGGTGAAAGATACGTCCATTATGTGTGCTGTTGTGAGTGTGGTATTGTGTAAATATCCCTTTAATTTTTGCTCGCAGTTCTTTTGATGACAGATTATATTACTGCACGAAACTATTTCCGTGTGTTGGGTAGACTTATGATTGAAATGAGGAGTTTTATAGTTTACATTTCCCTCGTTGTTTGCAGTGGTATGTAGAAAATACTAATTGTAATACGAGGATATTTGACCAACTGTCCAATGATATAGCATTAACTCAATTACGGATTTTATTTATTCATCAGTGCCATGTTCAATTATCGAGTCCTTCGTGAGTTAGCAGAGATTTTTTTTACAGATTTCCAATCTAAATTTCTAATCTCAAACTTTGATGATTCCTGTGAGAACTCCGGGTCGATATTGATTTGCAATGGGTAAATTGCAAGCTTTCACAGACAACAGACAGTAAGTATATCAACAGAACATTTGTCTTTAACTTCTTCTTGACTAATTATTCACTACAGACGGATACAAAATCTTTTACTTCAAATGTTTAAACATTACGTAAGACCACTCTGACCTCAGTTTATCACATATTTTTGCTTTTTTTTGCAATAACAGATTATTGACTTACGAGTCAAGGATCCCGAATCTAAAGAAACATTTATTTAACATAAAAGGTGCTGCTTACGTAACATAAGTTGCTTAAATTACACAATCCAATGGATATCGTCGTTACAAACAAAAAGTCGAATTCAATCAATGCACTCCAATAACAGGCACAAGAACAGAATTTTTCAGTATTTTTTAACAGTCATTTGGCCTCTATGGAAAGTTCGTAACGCAACAACACTGACCAACATAAAAAACCTGAATTTATATGAGAATTTTCGACTACTGCGTGGAGGCCTCTTATTTATTTCTGTTCTCGTGCCTGTTCTTGGAGTGCGTTGATTCAATAATCATTTTACGAAACTCAAAGGTGGCCATAAACATGATTATTAATTCTATGGATAGTCTTTCTTTTTAGACACTTTCGAACAACAAATTGAATTTAACTTGTTGTTAACACCTGGCCAAAAACTGAAGATTCTGTCCACTAAAATTCCAGAGCACAGAGTGTTCACATTCTGTGTACACAACTCAAAATGTGCACAGACACCAAGAACATGTAAACAAATGATACACAGTTCGAGTACAGATGTGAACTATTTTGAGCACGAACTGTGAATTTTTCACAGTTTCTTCATATTTTGTGAACAGAAATTCTAATTTATCGTTTTACACTCGAAACTAGGGTTCAGTGAGTTTTTTTTGCATTACCTTCAGTGTTTATACACTTTGCACCAGATAGGGCAACAACGTCCCATAACCATTTCAACAAAATCCAAACAATTTTGGTTTTAGATGATACAATCGCCTGTGAATGGATATAACACCTCGTTTGCGTGAAATATCCCCTTCATTAATTGCATTACCACTGAACACTTTTTCTTGGTACCTCAATGAAAGTCTTACACTAACCAGAACTCTATCCACTTAACATATACACTGCTCATTACACGATTGGCTTCTTCTGTTAACATATAACGCTACAGGTTTTGTCTCAGTTAATCCCTAAGATTGGAATATCCCAAAGTTCCCAACAATGCCATAAACGTCAAAAATCGAAGGGGAAACAACCATTGCGAATGGTGTGACAGTATCGGGCGAATAAAGGTAAATAATAGGTGAATAAAAGGAAATAATTGGTGAATAATCGAATGGTTGGACAAGATTTTCCATTGCTTTTTCCCCCTCGCCAAAAATTCAGAAAATTTCGTTAAAATTCCCAAATATCATTTACAACCATTCTCCGCACAACAACAACTTCACTTAACATGAAACGAAAAGCCAAAATTTTAACTACTCCTAATCAAACCTCCGATTTTGAAAGTAAAGCCTTTTTGGACGACAAACAGAGCTGTAGCTCTTCCCTTGCCCGCACATCACGTAAAGTGGTAATAAAGAGAAAGAAAAGCTGTTTCGACCTCGAGAACTAGCGGTGGTCCACGGTCAGAGTGGACTGACATTTCAGTTGCTTCCGCTAGCCTCTTACACAATGCAGCGAAAAACTTTACCTTCGAACAAGTGAATTTAGTTTTTTCAGATTGATTGCCATCGTTTGATGGAAACTTGGACATTCTTGGAAGCAATTTTTCCACAAACTCCCAAAATTTCACAGAAATTCTTCAAAGTTCCCAAAACTCTAAATTTTCACAAATTCCCAATGTTAGAGCCTAGTTTTACTCTGAATAAAAAAAAATGTTTCATCTACCATGAGCCATTTGATGGAATTTTATCGCACTCACATATTGTCTTATCAACACGCTGTGAACGGTATGATGAAATCAAGTGCGATAACACACCATCCTTGGTATTATTTTTTCCGCTCATTAAACTTATGGAAAGTGTCTCAAAGTCGATATCGCACCATTAATAAGCTGGAATTTTCAATAAGGTGAACGTGTAACCTGTGCGAAATTACCCTGTTTCGGCTTTAATTTTCACACAGATAATGAGATAATTATTTCCGAGAGACCTGACTTGGATTTAAAAACTGAAACGAAACTCTCCACATCGCTGTCTCCGGTCGAATAAGAACATTAGTTCATCGCTGTTGAATTTTCCTCGGAAAATTTTCTTTGCCTAATTGATATAATCGTCCGTTTGCCAGTGAATTTTTTTTGCGTTTTCAGTTTTATTAAAGATGTCAATGATCTGCATCGTAAAGAAATGCTTTTATGTACAACAAACGTCCCAGTAACGTTTTTCTTATTTTTTCTTTTCATTTCTTTTATAAACTCAATTCGTTTCTGAGAACCAAACCACCGAGCGCATGTCTTCCAGATTCGAAAGCCACTTGTATGTACATTATGATAGCCTACGGAAAAACACAACCAGATATTGTGCCACTCTCTATATGTATGTGCGTCCATATATATGTAGGCATGAGTACTACACTAAGCTCAAACATATAATCCAATTCCTTTACAGAATATGCTCCCAATATAGTTTTCTCTGCCTTTTCGTATTTGAACAAATTCTATTTCCCACACATTCTATATAAAACTTCTGCACCCAGACGAATGGCAGAGAAACAGAAAATTGTTCCATGAATTTGGAAAAGAGACAACTAGAAACTGTGTTGTACAGTCGCATTTCGAAATTTTCCATTTGTATGTGAAAAACAATTTAAATTGTAGAAATTTTCTCGGATTTTCGGGGCGGGTACACACAGATGGAAATAGAGAATGGAAAACCAATGATAAGTAGGTTTGATTTTCCAGTTGTTGTGCTTTATGTATTCCGATTATATGATCTTTCTGGGTGTGAATGTCATTCGGGGCGCTTTATGTACAATCTCGACGTGCCATGTAGGATATCATTGGGTGGTGTATTGTATATATGTATGTAAATAGTCTCGTACAGATTTGAGTGAGCATTCGTTTTCCTTTTCAAATAAACGGACAATGGGAACAAAAACTCTGTTGAATGAAGCTAGAGAAAATGCAGAAAAAAAACTATCTCTAAAATTGATGAGCTTTCGAAACTAATATCAGACTCCATTTACGTAATTCAAATTCATACATATCCTCGTTCATCTGCAGGCTACGCGACAAAATACCAAATGTACAATTGAAAGTAGAAATCAAAACTTATGAGCAAAACATTCAACGGTCCGTCCCTCAGCAACAGCAAGCAAAGTAAAATCAGATGTGTTGTAGAAACGACCACAAAGGAAACCACACAGACGTTTTAATCACTTTCCTGCAAATTAACATCATTAATGTCTGAGAAAACAAGCATTTAGAACACTGATGGTGTTAACGACTGTAACGTGTTGTCACATTTTTTTTTGCTATTTTAATATTGGAACATTGTCATATGATGTGCACCATAAAGCACTCGAATTAACGCGATATTTTGTGCAACCGACCGTTGGATCCAAGGTGTGAACAAACACAGACAGTTAATTTTTCAGTTTTTAAATTTTCAAGAGTCATGCAAAATGTTAGCTGTAGGGCGCTTAGGCTAGTTTTTGACTGTATGAAAAAAAAAATATTGTCGGCTACGGAAAACCTTGACCCCCTCAAAATATTGTGCCATTAAATGCATCTCAAATATATATTTTTTTAAATTTTTTCACGCAGCTTTAGCGTGGATAAAAATCATTGAAGATTTTTGAAAAAAAATTTTGTATGGGAAAGTTGCTCTTTACTGAATTTTCTCCACCGCCAAGGCTGAATGAAAAAATAAAAAAAATATATATTTGAGATGCATTTAATGGTACAATATTTTGAGGGGGTCAAGGTTTTCCGTAGCCGACAAATGTTTTTTTCATACAAAAAAAAACTAGCCTAAGGGCGCTATAAACATGTTTAAGTTGACACGAAATTTTTCATCTGCTGATAAGCTGTTACAGTCTAAGCACTATAGGATAGTCACTTGGTCAGAACATTTTTCGAGATTGAATCTTTCATTAGAAAGACTACTTCTACTGGAATTTGTAATTGAATTCACTTTATCAGGCCTTTTACGTTTCCCTTATTGATAGCTGTGATGGACGAAATTAAGGAACAACGACGAACAGCAGAAGCGGACGAAATGTAAAAAGTGAGCGTTACCTACAAATAAGTAAGAATCAAATTATTTTCAAAACTGCACACTATATCCACTAAATCTGTTACGTCTATTGCAAAAATATCTTTAAGTGTTGGATACACGGCAGAGTAAAAGTAACTTTTACTCTGCCGTGGTTGGATACCGAAATCTACTACTTCATTTGTATCGACATTCATTTCTCTATAATAGATCATCAGACAAGGCTTTTCGTGTTATTTTGTCGTGGCTGTCTATAACAGATGACGACACAGCATAGATATTGAAACGCGAAACAAATTTTGGAACTTCGCGAAGAAGCGTGAATGTACAAACCAGGTATGGTCTGTCCATAGAAGTCGGAGGAAATAGTGATTTCATATTAACAAACTCACCTTTCAATGATTTTCATTGAGAGGTGAGTTTGTTTGTATGAAATCGCTGTTTCCTCCGCTCCATACAAATTTTGACACTAGACCAAACCTATAGAGTATACTTTCATTGCATAATTCAAATCGTCAAAATAAACATTTAGGACAGAGGTGCATACGCTATTTTATCTGCCGAGAACCGGTATATCGAGATAAACAACTTTGCCCTAGACAGACAACGCCGAGATTACCGTTCTAGGCAGATAATACATATTATACACTTGTCACGAAGGTGTCGAGGCTTACCGAGACTGATAGTGACAAATGTGTACTCTTTTTGATCACATAAGCGAAAACGATACAACAACATAGGTGTAGACCTGAAGTGTAATTTTTGAATTATTCTTGTAGTAACTTTGACATCCGAACACCGCGCGTATTTGATAAAATTATATAATAGCTTATACATGCCCCGACGGCGTGTCGGTGCATCTGCTTAAAGGCCGCATAAATTTAGTGCAGGACACAAGTTCTACTCTGAGTAGAAATCTTAAGTAAAAAAAGTTCGAGGGACCCATTAGCCCGATTAGCCCATATGACTAGGTCGGGTCTGAGCTTATCACTGGTTGCACCTTGACGCTTGTAGATTTGGCCTATCTAATTAGAAATTGATACTTCACACGAAAGTGGACTGATCTTAATGAATGACCACGACATTTACGTCATGTCATATATTGCTGATGTGAACTTGACTAATGAATAGCAAAATGCAGAAAGGGGACATGACATATTAGCGAACTATAAGAAGAATGAAATTTCGTTCGTTCCGAATAGTCTGCCGAAGTTCATTAAATCTATCAAAAACTTCTATTGACATCAGCAGACTCTATGCAATGAAGCTAAACGAATAAGTTTTCATTTTTCTGTAGGAAACTTTATTATCATTCATTCTACACAATACATAGGGAATTGTTCGTAAAGTATACGTAAAGTTACGAATGATCCCTTGGGCCAAGATGAAAAAGAAAAGAAAAAGTAAATGGAAGAGCAGCTACTACTGAAGGAAATGAACTTTTTCCAGCTTGGTAGTCTTCGGAATACTAGAAATGACTCACATAGCATTACCTCGCTGAATGGCCATAGAAAATCTTTGAAAGAGATAGTGCCTCGCCTTAGGTTCTCCAGGTTCTCCAGTCATCCTAACAATTTTTTCGACTATTTTGTTTTCATTTTTCTTATAATTCGCTAATGTAACTTGTCACATTTCTGTATTTAGTACCTATTTATTTGTGATGCCGGATAAACTACCAACCGTTCCTATATATGGTTTTAACTGAACAGTAGCAACTTTTCATTGAAATTTTACTTTAAGCATTATGGAGCTACCGAGTCACAGTCAATAGAACATGTACTATGAAATAGCGTGTGTTTGAAGAGCAAAGCCTGTCATATCTATAGCCTGCCAACAATTTTCATAGTTTTTGGCCACTCTTACCATAAAATGCGCATTTTTAACTTTACTGAAAAAAAAACCTTTTCCGCCTCCACAAAATTTCCGTCCATATCCTTTCTTATAATCAATCGCAGATTAAGATTAATTGAAATCAGATATTGCCCTTACAACAAACATGACTTTAATGACTTGCTGATATATCAAAATTCTTATTAGCAAAATGCCTTCTTCTTCCTCAAAATGTACACGGGGAGCATTACATATCACCCAAAGTCAGATCGTACATATATGCCGGGTACATATTTCCATAGAAAAACATATATTTTATACGATATATTTGTGTGTTGAAGGAGGTCCACGCCGAAACAACTAATAACGATTGCAATTAGTCCGTCATTATGTAAATGTGTAATCTCTTTTCTTACATATTATTAATATCCCTTAAAATAGACATGTGGTCGGATGTGTTATAAACCGAAACCAAACCTTATTTAATTGAACCTTAAGGCTTTCCTCAAATATATATCTATGCCCCGTGTGTTTTCAAGATTCAGATAAGACATACCGTTTATGTTCTTGAGCCGCAAAATATTGGAAAATATTATTTGGGAAATGTGTGTTTTAGTTTTGGTCGTATCCAAGCCATAGTTATATATATGCTATACCTGACGCTCGAGTACACACACACAAATACCACCATTAGAGAGATAGACATAATCGGTGATTAGAGATTTCCAATATCTTATCCCTTTTAAATTAAATTTCTATTTTCAATCAATATCAAATTTATGCAAAATCATATACAATGTGAAACCATGGGGTGATTCGAAAATATTGTGGGCCTATATTTTAATGTTTATATGGGCTAACAAGTAACACGAGTATCGGGTATATGTAGTGTAGTGTAGTGCGCTATAGTCTAGGAGCTTGTGTAATTACGCTCGCTGTAATGGAAAAGTTTTGTCTTACATTGTAGAGCATTCAAAACTGTACAAAAGCAAAATTTCCGGAAAATAGAAAAGCGATTTTCCGCTCGGGAAAGTCATTTATATAAAAACAGATTTTTTTTTTTTGAAAAGTTCTTATGTTCCCTAAATTGGTTTTTTCTTACGACCCTAAATGTTACTAGTCTTTATAGTTCCATAGTTTACGGGGTAACCACTGACCCACTGACCCACTGATTTCCAATTCCACATATTAATTCCAAAAATTTCATTTTTTATTCCCTAAAATTCCATTGGCCTGTCCCAACAATTCCACAGTGGTTTGGTTACCCTCTCGTCTATAGTTATAGGACTTGGAAGACAGTGATCAATGACGATGTTACTCATTACTAGGAACTGACCTCTGGTCGAAGTCGAAGTCGAACATGTTATAAGTACCAAAATTAGTCAAAGAAAACATTAGGAATGTGTAGGGTCTAGAACGAGATCTAGAACAAAGAAGAAGTGGGAGCGCCAGGATTACACCTAATTTTGAAGGAATTACCCTTCGGTAAGTAAGTTTCGGCTCATCCCCAAATAGAAATGAAGGAGAGGGGAAGTACTGGCGAAATGTCAGTGCAAGATGCACTTGAATAAGTATTCCAAATTCCAGCTAAAAATTCTTTTATTGACATCAGGGACTAACCTAAGGAACATCGTGGGGGGGAATTTTCCCACCCGCGCCTTTTGAATTCCCATCCACGAATTCAATTTTGCCCACACTATAAATTTTTACAAAAAACGTAAAAAGTACTTTGATTTTATTCCAAGTTTTCGATTATTTTTAGTTTAGTTTTCGTTAAGTTCGTGACAAGTTGGTTTTAGCGTAACAATCAGGAGGTCGACAGATCCATACCACTTAAATTCCAAGTCGTTGATTGATGATTTGATTAAGAATTAAGATGCTGACAGCCTCACCATTCCTGTGTACAAGACTGTCGACCACTCGCCGACTCTAAACAACACGATAATAAAGTTAATATCAGTTAGAAATTACAAAAATCGACAGTGGCAGCGAAATCATGTCCTCAGCATTGACAAGAAAATTAACCATCTCAACAAATTGATCAGAGCTCAATTTAAATTCTTCAATAAGGAAAGGTGGAACGACAGACTTTCACAGTTGATAAAATACTCTAACCAACTGTGGAAGATTACTAGGCTGGTTAGCAATTGCAAAAGCAGTCTTCATTCCTTAAGGATACATCAGGCGCTAGCAACTACAGACCAATTAGCCTGCCAAACTCCATCAGCAAAATCTTTGAAAAAATTATTTTGAATCGATTACGACTTTTTATTAAAACCAACAACATCTTTGTTTGTTGCTCGGATTTCGAGCTGGTCATTCGACGAATCATCAACTTTTCAGGGTAGCTAATCATATCCAACAAGCTCTAAATAAGAAAAACTCTACAGGATTGTTCACATTTGACATAGAGAAGTCCTCTGATAGTGCATGGCATAAGAGTCTAATACACAAAATGTTCCTTCGAAAGTTTCCTTTCAATCTTATTAAAATTGTTCAATCATTTCCACAAAAACGTTCTTTGTACCAAATTGTCAGAAATCTAGGATATCTCGCTCATATCCTTGCAGTAGTCCCACAAGGAAGCGTGCTGAGTCCTACCCTCTATTACATACTCACTTCAGATTTGATTGTAACGTAAGTCATAGTGAAAAGACGTTTTTCGCAGATGATTACTGCATACTGCATATATGTTTAATGTTTTACCAAATGGCAAAATTATCAAGAAATTGCATGCCATTGGTGAGATCTAAAATTTTTCTGCAAAATGGGAAATCAAATTAAATGACAACAAAACAAACGCGGGCTTTTTCACCAGAAGAAGGCCTCAGAAGTGGAAGAAAAATGTGTTTCAAATCTCCCTAGGAAGAATTCGACTTTTTTAATCATTGTTTTTGGCGCCTCTAAGTAAGAATTAGTAAGTCATTTGTGCCACCGAGAATTGAAATACGACGGATTTCAATATCGATAACTAGATTGAAATGTCCAAAATTACAACACCCGTTTTCATGGCTTATTACAACACTCAAACCAGTGTTGAAATGAAATTCGTATGAGTTATTACAGCATTCGTTTTAAAAAAATGCAAAGCAACGTGATCGATCAAATTCGAAGAGTGATTGTTTACAATGAAAATTCTGAATTTTTGTGCATTTGTCTATTTCAATTCTCGGTTGGCACAAAGCATGATGTGTTACACGTATTGTAATGAGATTTTTTCAGCACACGACCCAATTTTCCTTACTCGCTCCGCTCGTAAGGAAAACTTGGGTCTAGTGCTGAAAAAATCAACATTACAATACTTGTAACACAACATACTATTCTGCACCCTTTCGTCGAATTCCCACCCACGGGAAAATCCTTACGTTAGTCCCTGATTGACATAGAAAAATTTGTAAGAACTCTCGTTGGGACACATGGCTTTCTAAGACTCCATCGGATGGTTGATGACCGGCTGGCTAAAATTAGAAGTAATACATTGGCATGTAATGGCAAGGGAAAACGACTTCCGGAAATGATCTGATAAAATATCAACTTTGAGGCAAACTTTCGCGAACAAAATGAATTTCTCAAAAATATTCTCGGAGATGTTTGACTTTTAGGTATTTTTTTATAAAATAGTGTCTTGTGCGCCAAAAGTGTAAGACCAGCCCAAATTTTCTGGGGTTCAAATCCGATGAAGATTGAATAATTCTTATTTCGAGGAATAGTTCGAATTCGTGTAATTTTCAAGTAAACTAACCAAAGAGGGCCGAAATGAAAAACCAACGTGGAAAAATCTTACATTTCCACATTCAAATGAGTTACAAAATATGTCGTATTGTGACACTCTGTTGCCGAGCTGACTTTTCCGGACAGAAAAATTGCTTTTCCATTTTCCAGAAATTTTTTTCGCTCTTCAGTTTAGTACAGCCTACAAAGTTGAAGAAATTTTTTCATATAAATCTAAAAGCAATCGGAGCTGCTTTTGTCGTCACAAGCTCTTGGACTACTAGCACACAGAAGTTATTTCGATTATATCGCTTCACCGTAAAGTAGTTTCTTGTGTTTTCTCGGTTGATATGTTGGTTGAGAGAAGAAATTTCTCTTCATAAATTATAAACCAGCGCATCGTATTTATATGTATATATTGACGTCAAGCCGAACGACCCATTCCACATATATGTATCTTAATATTACTCTAGTATGTCTAAGAGTAGAAAGTCAAGCGCATAACTGCGAAAGCAAAATTTAATAAATTTCATCCAAACAACACACATGTAACGAATATTATTCCAAATTTTAACCAAAAATACATTATTCCTGAGGTATAATTCCGTAACAGCCAACTTATAATGTTGAAAGCAGCATGTTTGACTCTCGAGATATATGTACATATAAGGGAAGGAAAAAAACGAACTTAAGAATTTCTATATTACTTGATGAAAGTTCAAAGACGCTATTTATGGTAGAGATGTTGTCGGGGAAATAATACATTCTGACGTAGAGTTATTTTGAGGGAAAAAAATTATTGGATCGCTGATGTGCTCGTATATTATCGTTGCAAATATTTATCTTATACACACAATCATTACATGAATTCATATATCGCCAGACAATAAGTACCAACAAATTACGGAAAAATGAGCAAATGATGCATTCTCTACAATAGTGTCATCAGCCTGTCATAGGTGAGTCTTTTTGTGGGTTTTGTTTCTCCGCCATTCATATAAATCTTGAGATTTTCTCTGACTTAGCGGCGTTGTATTGACGAAAGAAAACGAGTCAGATGTGATGATTGCGCAATAAATTTTTTTGTTTACATTTTAATAACTAAGAGCCTGATGAAGAGGTGAACAAACCTCATTTTTTTCGTCAATGTTTCGATAAACGTGAGTCTTAAACCTGTTACATACGGTTATATTCATCTGTTATCGATAAAGACGACAAAAGTAATGATATAAGCTCTGACTAATGTTGTCCTTTGTATAGTAAAATGCATGTTAAAGCAAATTGAAGTACAAGATTTGAAATCAACGTATTAAAAATACTTTGATCGATGGAAGTAATAGACCCGATAATCATACTGGTCATATGCTTGCCATCTGTAACAGGTTAAGAGTGATATCTGCAAAACATCGAACAAAATCAGACATTTTGGAACAAAAGTCACGAATATTATTGAGTTATACTTCATTCGATTCGTTGAACTATTGCGAGTAAAACGTAGTACCTCGTTTGGTGAAATTTATTTTGTTGAAGACGATCGTGGTCATGAAGTAATGGTCTGCCGAAAGAGCCCCAAAATGATTTTCTTGCGATTAATCTTTTTTAGCTAGCCTTGTAGACCTTAAAGAGACGTACATTTTGAGTATACACACCACCAATCGAATGAGATATAACTCAATAATATTCGTGACCCCTTGTCCCAAAGCTGTTCGAAGATTTCGTGATATCATTCTTAAGGCGATCTATTTTTCTGTGAAATAACTTCAATTGGTAAACATAGATGTAATACAAGTGAAGTAAGTTCACAAACAAATAGAGCGATGACATTAGTAATGTAGTAATGTAATGTAATGTAATGTAATAAAATTTGACAAAAAAATCTACTACGTTTGAGCCTCAGTTTCCAAACAGCATTTCCCTATTGGATCTACGAGCAAAGTAAATTGATACTAAAAATGTCTTACCTTTCGAAATTACCTGGGCAAATCATAGCACTGCCAATCGCATATTTGTGAATACTTCAAAACCTTCAGAACCTCAGTCTTGGAATTTTATAGCATAGCTGAGAAGTTCGAATGGACAATTTTATTCTTTCAGAGATGATAATGATTTCACATTTGTCTTCCGAATCTATTCCTTCTTTTGATCAAAGTGTAGACCGAATGGAAATCTTTGACTTCATTTGTTTTAACATGTATTTTACTATAATAAGACAAATTTAACAACAATTTACTGTGTTTTACTATGTCATTAACAGATGGAACAGTTATTTCTGAAAAGATGTAGAAGTTTTAAAAATTGTCGAGTCTACTAGAGTAAAAACGGTACTTTTTCGTTTAAGGGATTAACGATTGAACACATTGATTTTTTAGGTAAAATCTACCAAAGATGCCAAAATATTTTGAGATTATATTAGAGCACTGTATTGAGTTTACTCTACTAGAAACAATATTTGACACTGTAATGGATTATTTCGATAGAGTTGAGCAGAGAATGTGAACCTATATGATAAATGACAATGTCCTTTCATTTAATGACTTAATGTGAATGTAGTATCCCACAGTTCATAGGAATGCAACAATTCTCGTATACTAATCATAATTCTCGTAAGCTATTCAGGTTTCCTCTGTTCAAAGCTTCTGATATTATCTCATTTATCTTTTATTGTTTTGTGCCTAGTCATGAATTCACGTTTTTTTGTTACGGTACCGACCATAAATCCCAGTCGCCAAGATGGAGTGTATTTCAAAACTGGGACAATGGGGTGTGTTAGTATATTAATGAGATAGGACATCGTGAGACAAGGTAGGCTGGGAATTTTACAGAAAATGAGAACGGTATTTATCAATAATGAATCGTACTAGCCTTTTGCAGTCACCAAACTCAACACCTGGTCGAATCTGTTACTTCTTTTGATGGGACTTTTTCAAAAGTGAAATCTTTTACTTCTTTATTTTTAACATATAGTTTTATATAGAAGAACGTATTATGGCTAGATTACAGTACGGAGCTAAAAACAAAATATTCTGGCAATATTCTTGTAATGACCAACGCCACATAATTGATAAATGAAGCATTGAGTAAAGCTTTTCAATAAGAAATAAGAAACTAATCGTGAAATTTGTGATTTGTTGTTACAGTTGAACAATTGCGCGAAGAATCGCTACTCCCATTCGCACCACACCTCTTTTAATTAGCGAACTTATTCCACATCAGAAAGGTGGATCACACATTTATTTCCCCCTTATCATTTTCTGTTCATCAATATAAAAGTAGAGAAATGATTTACTTGTATCGCTTGTGTGCGGTGTTGAACTTAAAGGCTTCATTTCTATTCAATACATTTCATTATCAACCCCATCTCATCGGAAAAACACATTCATAACAATAATCGAAGCTATGCCGGAAAAATAAATAACTTAAACCGTCCCGTCCATATCAGATATAAACACAACTAAAAATGCAATATAGTAATATCCTAAGCCCATTTCGATTTCTTAACATTTCTATTTCGATTTCATAGTAATACCATACACACACATCTGGCCTGGGTGTACGTTCAGTATTTATTACATGGTCTGCACTGACCCTTTGATATCTCAATTCATTCGAAAATGTGGGTTTGTTGTCTGCAATAAATTTCATATTTATTCATATATTTTCTCAGTGGCAGTGCATGGTGGAAATACGATTTTTATTTTCTCTCGTAGCCTTCTTCAATAATAACAACCGTCTTTCGAGGGAAAATGAAAAAGTAAAAAATTATGGTCAATTTATTACACATAACTGCAGAATTCCTTTTCCGGTTCGAGTTTCAGTGGGTGCTGTGGATGAATTGTATATTTACAAAAATAAATCTAATATTTGTGTACATACATACATATCACAATGGGCGCATTTATGTACGGATGGTATTTTGGACGTAATAAATTTTCTAATATTTTCGGGTTTTAGAAAGTTGAGATTACGGGGCTTTATTATTATTGGACATATTCGTTTGCATGTTAGACAATAGTTTCGGGCTATGATGCGGGAAATTGCTGTGGATAATAACTCATGAATACTGTACATTGGATTCGGTTTTGTTGGGGGTTTGATACCATTTGTTTTGTGTTTACATGTTTCGACAATACTTCCGATATTGGTGTTAAGGATTGGTTGTATTGTGGATCCCAACTGGACCCGATTGAAACAAAAATTCAGAATGAACAATCAATCGTTTTACGAAGAAAATTAACTCTTGGACAAACTCGGATGGGACTATTAGGGATATATCATAATGGTTTGTAAAGTTTGCGAGTATAATGATTTCGTAGTGTTTTGCCATAAAATGGGAGAAATGTCAAAAGTTAGCAAAATTGCCATGCTCACGAACTTTACAAACCATGATGGCTTACCCCTATTATATGAACTCAACACAGATTAATTTAAGGCTTCAAAACATCAAAATGAAGAGGTTGTCACTCTTCGTCTATCTCTAACCGAACTTACTGAAGAATTTTGAAAAAAACCTAAAGCGACCCGTGGTGGTGATCTGTTATCGACAGCAGCGACTAAAACAAACGAGAAGTTCAGAGCAAGGTGGTCTTATACAGAAAAACGTATGTTAAAAATAATGAAGTAAAAGATTTTCTATCCGTCTGTTCAACTAGCGCGTTAGAGAGAAGTAGAAGATTCGATAACTATGATGGTGATAATTGTTGACCATTCATAAAAGATTTGAAGATTTGACGTTTACCGTTAAAATATACATTTTCCCAAGCAAGAATTAGTCTCGAATGGATTTTATTTGATCCGAAGAAGAGAAAACGAAGTTAAAAATTGTGCGAAGCCTAATTATGAGAATTATCTCATAAAATTTAACTGAAAAGATCACTAAATTTGGTGAACATTTTAGTGAAATTTATTTTAAAAAAATCCCTAAGAAAACCTGCCTTTGTGTATTCAGACGTCAAAATCATGCCTTCCTTTCGATTTTTAGGAAATTTCAATTCAGATTTCATTTTTATTTCCTGTTGAAGAACTCTCCATTATCTATTTGTGTCTAAATTGAATAATCAGCAGCCACATCTACTATGTGCGCTAAACAAACTTCAACAACTGCACTATGTCGACGCTTTCAGAGACGAAAATAGAATTAAGCTGAATATAAAATTAACGCTAAATATATATTGCCCTTCTTCAACATTATCGACCGTCTAGTCTGCCTAATCAGACCAATAAAATGATGAATACAAACAGCATAGATACAAAATGTCAGAATCTAACCAGGCCATGGCGGCAGTGGCGAGGATGCGACCAACATCTACGAAGTAGGCCATAAATTTTGGCATGTGCATCTCTGGCGAATTATAAACAAAATGAAATTTAATTTTTCAATATTTTTGCATCACCAATAGGGATGGGAGGCGTTCAAAATTATCGATAATATCAAGCGAAAGAAATTATCGATAATATCAAGCGAAAGAAATTATCGATAATATCAAGCGAAAGAAATTATCGATAATCGATTAATCATATCGTTATCGATAATTTAATAATTATCAAAATATCGAAATTCGATAATTATCAAAATATCGATATTTTGATATTTATCTGAAAATTCATGATAATATACCGATATATCGGAATATATCGATAAATATCGGATTTTCGGACCGAAATATCGATATATTGAATTATCGATATCTTGATAATTATCAAAATATCAATAATTATCGATTATCGATATTTTTTTTGATAATTTTCGATAAAAAAAGTCGATAATTATCGATTATCGATAATTGATAATTATCGATAATCATTTTCATTATCGCCCATGCCTAATCACCAATGCAGAGAACTTCAAATGCTAAAATTGTATACATAAAATGAATCTTTGAATTATATCAAATCACCGAAAAGTTAATTTGGCATAATTCAACACCACTTCGGATTGCATTACATATTCATCTCTGATATAATTTCCAGTTAAAAAAAGTTCACACCAAAAGCCAATAATTCACAACCAAAAACAACAGCAAAAAAAGCGAAAATATTTACGTTTTAATTATTGTTCTTATCAGTTGATTGGGTTGTTTGCAATATGCAATAATTATTCCCGTGCACAATGCAACACCACACATTATCAATAAATCATCGCCGTTGAATGCAAAACCAATTGACTCATGGAATTGCATACGACTTTATCAACAGAACATAAGCACCGCAACATTGTATTTTGCATGCAATATGTGATGTTGTATCAGTTGAACAATATGTATTTTCAAGTTTATGAAGTGTGGGGTCTATTGTTTCCATGTGCATCGGGAAACTGATGATGAACGCATTTTGAGTACGGGAACTCTTTTTTTCTCTACATTTAGAGATATGATAGAGGTGCATGCATATGGGTAAAATGTATGCAAAAATTTAGTCAGCGTTCGAGTAATGGAAATTTAAATGGAATGATATGTAAAGTAGCTCGTCGTTGTGTTTATAAATGGGGCAAAACATTTCAATAAAAATGTACTTTGGACTCACTGGGGAACAGGTCTTTTGTGGAAATTAAAATTAGTTACAATTTCTGTTGAATTTGTTTGATAGAAGCTGGTCAAAAATTCCAGCATATCAACGGCACTTTTATTGATTCTTCAACTTACATTGACAAACGAAATCTTGTACTTCAGTAGTTGTAACAAACATTTTCCTATATGAGACGAAATTAGTCACGCCTTTCATCATTTAGTTTTGTCGTATAATTCAATTCAATTCAATTCGTTTATTTTACGTCAGGCTAATACAGCCGACGGATCACAGGTAAATACAACAGGTAGTACATAGATATAGTAGAAAAAAAAGAAGAAGAAGCGCCTAGGCACTAGGAACACATCACATAAAAAGGTAATCACAAGAAAAATATCACAATACAGAAAAGATAACTTAGCTGGTCAATACAAAATAGGGAAATAAACAGGTAGAGATCAAAAAAAGGAAAACGAGACAAAAAAAAATCAAGTGTCGTGATTCGGTTGGGTCACAGTGCCACCCATCGGTGAAACAGGTCGTCGGGAAGTCTTAGCAAAGAGGTGCGGAATTGACCACTCGGCAGCGTCGGGTCAACATGCCGTGCTGCTATATTGAATAAAATGCATGCCACAACAAATGGTGAGTTGTCGTGTGTTCCGATTTTAATAAAGTCCGGGTTCCGCATGATACGCGTTCCAGGATTGAGTGTGATCAGCGAACGCAGGTACGGCGATTGGTACTTTCCGATGATTAATGCATGAATGAACAAAATGATTGCATTAATACGACGTCTGATCAGTGTTATCAATCCGAGTTGTTCGCACCTTTCGGTATATGGTGGTAGTTCGTAAGATTGCGTCAGATGTCGTCTGTCGTCGCCGAGCAAAAATAACACCATCTGCTTCTGGACACTCTCAATGCTATTTCGGTGTATGAGGTAATTGGGTGACCAAACCGGAGCCGAAAATTCCAGGATGCTGAGGACTAACATTTGATATATCACTTTGATAGTATCCATGCCAAAAAATTGTGACTGCCGTTTCACAAATTTCGATGTGCTGATAGATCGGTTGGTTACGTATTCATAATGTGACCGGAATGTGAATCCTTTGTCGACAAGCACGCCCAAATCCATACTCTCCTCGACACGTTTGATTTGTTTACCGTTAATCGTGTAGTTGAAAATGAGAGGATTTCTCTTTCTGGTGAACGTGATAACCTTGCATTTCTCTTCGTTGACTATCATTTTGTTATCGGCACACCACGTCATAAATTCGTTCAACCCTTCTTGGAGTTGCATAGCGTCCTCAGTCCCGTTAATGAATTCGGCGAGTTTTTTATCATCGGCAAAGTTCAGCGATATTATCTCGTCCATCAATGGATCCGAGTCGTCAAAGAATACGACGAACAGTAACGGGCCGTTTACAGATCCTTGTCCCACTCCTGAAGACACAACTATCAAACTTGACTTAGCATTTATCACTTTCACGTACTGTTTTCGGTCCGTCAAGTAAGATTTGAACCAAAAAAGCGTTTTGTTGGAAAATGGTAAACGCGCGAGTTTCCTTATCTGTTTAGACTTATCCACATGGTCGAACGCTTTGCAGACATCAGTATAAATCAGGTCAAGCTGTGACTTATCGGCAAAAGCTTTGTATACGTGCGTACTCAGTTCAAATAGGTTGGTCATAATGTTTCTGCTCGAAAGGCAGCCGTGTTGAGTCGTTCTGATCCATGGAGGTACTATTAGTTTAAGCTGATCGCGATAATCACACCACGATAATTCGTCATGTCCTTCTTTGCTCCAGACTTATATATTGCCGTCAGTTGACCAATTTTAAAAGCTGCCGGGTAATGCATCTGTTCCAAGGACGTCGAGAAAATGATAGTCAGGGGATCACTTAGCTGCTCAGCGCATTCACGAAGAAAAATTGATGAAACTCCGTCGAAGCCACTCCCTTTGTTTATATCCATTTGCCGTAGTGTTTTCTCTACATGTTCTTGTGAAACGGTCAGATCGTAACAATTTTCTTCATCACGATTCATGATGAAGGAGTCCAAAAACTCGTCCTCCTCATGGTTCACATAAACGTCTTCAAAGTATTCGGCGAATAAATCTGCTTTTTCTTGATCAGTCGTGGCTGTCTTGTTCTCAAAGTTCAAAATATCTGGAAGGTTGTTTGATTTTCTTCGTTGGTTTAAATGTTTCCAGAATTCTTTTGGGTTCTTTGATAGATTGGATGCTTGCTGCTGTATAAATTGTTCGTACAACTCTTTCCGGTATTCTTCGAATTTTGATCGAGATTCGTTGAATGGTGTTTCGTTCACAGTCTGTCCTGCTTTACGCATATTCGACAGCTTTGTATGTTCCTTGTTGCTATAAAGTAGAGACAGCACATGCAGAGATTAAAAAAAATTCTTTGAAAGAGATTACGCTTAGAATTCGTTCATATGAGAGAATCGACGAATTTAACGGTGAGAAACGGTGAGTTGTTGAAGAAATTCCGATGTAAAAGGAAACAATGTTCCTTTGAAGTAACGGTGAATTCCTGAAGAACCATCTACTACTCGTCATTTCTTCAAGAATTCGCCGCTTTGTAATAAAGTTATCGATACTAACTCAGTCGAATTTTCAATGAATTTGGATAATCAAGCATCAATAATGTAATAATATTGGAGGCACTGATTCTAGTATTACAACAGAGCCAATCAAATAGTCAATAATCGAAAATCATCAATGACAATTTTGTTGACAAAAAAACAATACCCACCCCATAATCGCATTAATACCAAACCCTCTCGCGGTCTCATTGCAACATTTCCAGCCATATAATGTAAACACACTGAAAAGTAATTAATTTTCAATTACTTTGTCGATGTGAGTTTGTTGCAACGTTATTCACATTTGGTGGAAAATGTTTTAACATTTTTAATTTTATTTAACATTTTGTGGACAATGTCCACTGGACATGCATTGCGTCAACAAACAAATAATCAACTCGAGTTGATGGTATTGAGCGACTTTGTATTTTGCTATTAAAAAAAAAAATTGGAACACAACCCGATCGTTTTACAACAAGCGAATTCTATCGAGTTAGCAGTATATTCATAGCCCTGTAGCTCCAAGCATGAACGAACGTCCAAATAGATTGACACAGATAGGCATAGAATATCCTTTGCTAAAACAATCGTCGAAAAATCCTTTACCTTTTTATAAAATCCTTAAAAATCCTCAGAAAATCCTTTAAGGATTCAAGTTTCCAGGGAGTAACGCTAGTAAAATCATTCAATTTGGTACTTCGTTCGATTAAAGACTTGTATTGGATCTAGTACTTCAATTATTTGAACGAGCATTTTGTATATAAAATAGGTCTGACCAGAAGAGATTGCTTATAATTGTCGTCGTTGTCGATAACAGATGATTCTGGCCATAACAGTTGCTATACACCTTCATAACATACATCAGGGTATGAGTCTCTCCACACCCCTCAAACAGCAACTGTAACAATTTGTTGCGCATTACATAAATACATTTAAAATGTAAGTTTGTATACAGCAGACAAACAGAAAACAAATCCATTATCCGCATCATCACTCCTAAAAAAAACATTTCCCGTAGAATTAACATCCCGCTAAGAAAATCGTTTAATCAAATCGGAAAGAAGTTTCAATTTAAAAGATAGGAAAGGAAAGGAAAATCAGAGTTAAAACCAAGATGAAAACATATTTATTCATTTGAATTAAATTCTTGAATTCGTCGGGCCCTATTAGGTTCGGCAAATCGTAAAACAAATATATTTAAGATATACCACCCGTCTGAAGAACAAAGCAAATATTTAATGAAAATTGGATGGAGTAAGGCAGCTAAGAAACATTTTGTAGATATATGCTATGCATTAGTGTACAGTTAAGCGACTGAGAATCGGAGAAGAGCATTCAGATATACACAAATTGATTAAATTTTCCGAATGAATGAAATTAAAATAAAAAGGAAAATTTAAAAGAAAACAAACAAATTCGATCCTAATTGAATGAATCAATGAGAACATTGAATTGGGGTCTGCGTTTAGCCGTTTCATAGTTACTGTATTGTCAATACAGAAATATTTCGATGTGTGCTGTGTTTTGGCATATTGAGGAAGGCGTTGCAGAAAAATGTTTCTTTTTCTTGATCGCAAAACTTAACATCAGATGGCAAGCATTATGCCTGAAGCATATGACCAGTATTATTATCGCGGCTATTACTTCCATCGATCCAAATATTTTTAATCTTTTGATTTCAAATCTTGTCCTTCAATTTTTTCCCATAGCTTGTCATTATTTTTGTCATCATTATCGATAATAGATGAATAGCGGTATGTGACAGGTTGAGAACAATTTCGAGACAACTTTCGATAGTTTCTTCAATAAATAGTTAATCTTAAACTTGTCAGTGGAAGTGGCGGGATTATAATCTTACTTGCTTCAGTCAGGTGCATGTACGTAACAGTCGCCCGTTAAGAATGTCTCCAACTCGTAGATAATTTTTTAATATCTACAAGATGGCGTGTCACACTTGAGGAAAGTCCTTATCTCCGACTCCACTAGAAGTTCTTAAGTAGTGAGTAGTGATAAACGAAGACTCAGTAAATGTTTCCATATTTTTGTTTGAATTCATTGAAGTATTACTGAACGAGTCAAACGCAAAGTAGGCGAGGCACTAGGCATATGAAGCCAGGATTCTGTATTATTTTATCACATCAGCGCCCGGTACGGAGTCTTTTCTGTGTACCTTCCATAAATGGATAATCTAAACAAATTTGAGTTCAATCGAAAATGTGATTCATCCAACAGTAGGGTCCATAGTCTATTTTTGAAATTAAATTCCAAAGAACTCCATGAAATTGTTAAAAAATTAAAAATTTTATTTCAGGAATTTTTAAAGATTTTGTAAACATTAAAGACATTAGCGAATTATAAGATAAATGAAATTTTACAGTGGTTTACAGTGTTTCTTTTTTCAGCTCAGAACACATTTTATATTTATCACAGTTTTAAAAGTCATCTTTCCCGAGTAAAAATTTAGTTCTCAGTGAGACTGTAAAATGAGCATGATCAACGGTCTCATTTCAGTCTCCTTACGTATTCAGTCTCATTTCATTCTCACTTTTTCTTTTCTTTGATGATTGTTGAACAAATAGTGAACGAGACCGGCCGAGTGGTCTCGTTTTGAATATTTTAGGAGAATGTAAGAGATCGACCGAGTGGTCTTTCTTGGATTATTTTTCGTTGGACTTTACGAGACTGGCCGAGTGGTCTCTTTTTGAATATTTTACGAGAATGTAAGAGACCGACCGAGTAGTCTTTCTTGGATTATTTTTCGTTGGACTTTACGAGACTGGCCGAGTGGTCTCGTTTTGAATATTTTACGAGAAAGTAAGAGACCGACCGAGTAGTCTTTCTTGGATTATTTTTCGTTGGACTTTACGAGACTGGCCGAGTGGTCTCGTTTTGAATATTTTAGGAGAAAGTAAGAGATCGACCGAGTGGTCTTTCTTGGATTATTTTTCGTTGGACTTTACGAGACTGACCGAGTGGTCTCGTTTTGAATATTTTAGGAGAATGTTAGAGACCGACCGAGTGGTCTTTCTTGGATTATTTTTCGTTGGACTTTACGAGACTGGCCGAGTGGTCTCTTTTTGAATATTTTAGGAGAATGTTAGAGACCGACCGAGTGGTCTTTCTTGGAATATTTTTCGTTGGACTTTACGAGACTGACCGAGTGGTCTCGTTTTGAATATTTTAGGAGAATGTTAGAGACCGACCGAGTGGTCTTTCTTGGATTATTTTTCGTTGGACTTTACGAGACTGTCCGAGTGGTCTCGTTGTAAGAAAATATTTTTTTAGATGATGAGACCAACTGAGAGGTCTCAATGCAAGAAAATATATTTTGTAAATCATGAGACCAACTGAGAGGTCTCATTTCAGAAAAATGTTTTTTTTTTACTTTAGATACCGTCCGATAAGTCTCAATGCAAGAAAATATATTTTGTAAATCATGAGACCAACTGAGAGGTCTCATTCCAGAAGAGGCTAAGAGGGTGATTTTTCTCGTCTTTTTTCTATTTATTTTTTAAATGAAAAACATGTCGTCTTACATTGCAAAGTAATTGTAACGAAATCTTATGTCTTAATATCTAAGGACTTAACGACGGATCTCTTCTTTAGTTAGTTTCTTTTCGATCAGGCAGTGCCTTTATCACATATAAAAATTTAAAAGAAGAAAAAACTTACACTAATTGAGCACTAAACTTCACAAAGATATTTTACCCGTCTTACTCGTCTTACATCAAAATATTCATGTTAAGGCATGAGTACATGCCATTTATGTAAACTTGCGGAATTTTTAGTGTAAGTTTTTCTCATTTTTTCAATGTATTTTGCAATAACTAATAACAAATGATACACAATATGTGATCGAAAAGAAACAAACTAAAAAGAGATCCGTCGTTGAGTCCTACAATATTAAGACATACACTTTCTTTGCAATGTAAGACGAGTAAGACGGGTAAAATATCTTTGTTAAGTTTAGTGCTCAATTAGTGTAAGTTTTTTCTTCTTTTAAATTTTTATATGTGATAAAGGCACTGCCTGATCGAAAAGAAACTAACTAAAGAAGAGATCCGTCGTTAAGTCCTTAGATATTAAGACATAAGATTTCGTTACAATTACTTTGCAATGTAAGACGACATGTTTTTCATTTAAAAAATAAATAGAAAAAAGACGAGAAAAATCACCCTCTTAGCCTCTTCTGGAATGAGACCTCTCAGTTGGTCTCATGATTTACAAAAAATCTTTCATTGAGACTTATCGGACGGTATCTAAAGTCCAAAAAAACATTTTTCTGAAATGAGACCTCTCAGTTGGTCTCATCATCTAAAAAAAATATTTTCTTGCAATGAGACTTCTTTCACGGTATCTAAATTCCAAAAAAACATTTTTCTGAAATGAGACCTCTCAGTTGGTCTCATGATTTACAAAATATATTTTCTTGCATTGAGACTTATCGGACGGTATCTAAAGTAAAAAAAAAACATTTTTCTGAAATGAGACCTCTCAGTTGGTCTCATGATTTACAAAATATATTTTCTTGCATTGAGACTTATCGGACGGTATCTAAAGTAAAAAAAAACATTTTTCTGAAATGAGACCTCTCAGTTGGTCTCATGATTTACAAAATATATTTTCTTGCATTGAGACTTCTCGGACGGTATCTAAAGTCCAAAACAACATTTTTCTGAAATGAGACCTCTCAGTTGGTCTCATCATCTAAAAAAATATTTTCTTACAACGAGACCACTCGGACAGTCTCGTAAAGTCCAACGAAAAATAATCCAAGAAAGACCACTCGGTCGGTCTCTAACATTCTCCTAAAATATTCAAAACGAGACCACTCGGTCAGTCTCGTAAAGTCCAACGAAAAATATTCCAAGAAAGACCACTCGGTCGGTCTCTGACATTCTCGTAAAGTATTCAAAACAAGACCACTCGGGCAGTCTCGTAAAGTCCAACGAAAAATATTCCAAGAAAGACCACTCGGTCGGTCTCTAACATTCTCCTAAAATATTCAAAAAGAGACCACTCGGCCAGTCTCGTAAAATCCAACAAAAAATAATCCAAGAAAGACTACTCGGTCGGTCTCTTACTTTCTCGTAAAATATTCAAAACGAGACCACTCGGCCAGTCTCGTAAAGTCCAACGAAAAATAATCCAAGAAAGACCACTCGGTCGGTCTCTTACATTCTCCTAAAATATTCAAAACGAGACCACTCGGCCAGTCTCGTAAAGTCCAACGAAAAATAATCCAAGAAAGACCACTCAGTCGGTCTCTTACATTCTCGTAAAATATTCAAAACGAGACCACTCGGTCAGTCTCGTAAAGTCCAACGAAAAATAATCCAAGAAAGTCCACTCGGTCGGTCTCTTACATTCTCGTAAAATATTCAAAACGAGACCACTCGGCCAGTCTCGTAAAGTCCAACGAAAAATAATCCAAGAAAGACCACTCGGTTGGTCTCTTACATTCTCGTAAAATATTCAAAACGAGACCACTCGGTCAGTCTCGTAAAGTCCAACGAAAAATAATCCAAGAAAGACCACTCAGTCGGTCTCTTACATTCTCGTAAAATATTCAAAACGAGACCACTCGGTCAGTCTCGTAAAGTCCAACGAAAAATAATCCAAGAAAGACCACTCGGTCGGTCTCTTACATTCTCGTAAAATATTCAAAACGAGACCACTCGGCCAGTCTCGTAAAGTCCAACGAAAAATATTCCAAGAAAGACCACTCGGTCGGTCTCTTACATTCTCGTAAAATATTCAAAACGAGACCACTCGGCCAGTCTCGTAAAGTCCAACGAAAAATATTCCAAGAAAGACCACTCGGTCGGTCTCTTACATTCTCGTAAAATATTCAAAACGAGACCACTCGGCCAGTCTCGTAAAATCCAACGAAAAATAATCCAAGAAAGACCACTCGTTCGGTCTCAAAGTTTTTGTAACAACGGTTCGAAATAAGACCTACACGTAGATATATCCAATTTAGCAACACGCGTAAGGTGGCTGGCAGTCGAATCCCAAAGTTAAGCATCATTCGTCGCGGTTAGTACTTGGAGTGGTGACCGGAAAATACATCACGAAATAAAAAAAAAGGTACAAAAAAAATCAAATAATACTCAAACTTCTATCATTTCAGCGAATTATAAGAAAAAATGAAAAACTGTGCCATCTGTGAATGCAGGAACAAACTAACAGCTTAAAGACAATGAAATATCTCACACTTGGAAAACAGAAATGAGAGTTCTCAGATGGTCATTAGAAGATGTCAAAAAGAAAGTGAGAGTTCTCAGATGGCCTCAAAAGGATATCGAAAAAAAACTACAAAGAGACTTCTCAAAGAATCTCAGAAAATATCGAAAAGAAAGTGAGAGTTCTCAGATCTCGAAAAAGAAACTCAAAAGAGACTTCTCAAGGAGTCTCAAAAATATTTTGATAATCTAAAAGAGAGACCCCTCAGTCGGTCTCATAAATATTTTTGAAAAGAGACCACTCAGTCGGTCTCGCAAATTATTTAAAAAAGAGACCACTCGGTCAGTCTCGTAAAATACAGAAGAGAGACCACTCGGTCGGTCTCGCAAAATACAGAAGAAGAGACCACTCAGTCGGTCTCGCAAACTATTTAAAAAAGAGACCACTCGGTCAGTCTCGCAAATACAGAAGAAGAGACCACTCAGTCGGTCTCGCAAAATACAGAAGAAGAGACCACTCAGACGGTCTCGCAAATTATTTAAAAAAGAGACCACTCGGTCAGTCTCGTAAAATACAGAAGATGAGACCACTCAGTCGGTCTTGTAAAATACAGAAGAAGAGACCACTCGGTCGTTCTCGCAAAATACAAAGAAGAGACCACTCAGTTGGTCTCGTAAACTATGTAAAAAGAGACCACTCGCTCCGTCTCATACAGTCTATTAAATGATTTAAAACGAGACTTCTCATCGGTTTCGCAATCATCATCATCATCAATTCATCAGTATATGAGAAGAAACCAGTCTCAAACGGTCGAAAAGAGACATCTCACCTCCATACAAAAAAAAACGGTCTCAAAAGGGGTCTCACTTTCACTTTTTTTTTTACTCGGGTTCCAGGCAATAAAGTGTTTCCAGGTTATGATATTTTAGCGCAAAATTTGAAAATCCAATAGCGAATCAAATTTTTGCGCCAAAATATCATATACTGGGAATGGGGAATCACTTAATTGACTTGGAACATCCAAAGTATATAAACACTGAAGGTAATGCAAATCCACAGTTACACAAAGATCCAAACTTTCAGGTGAATTTTAGCTCCATCATGTTGCCCACTTATTGAATTCGTTTGCGTCAAGTTGCATCTAGTGGTGAATTTGGAACGATTTAGCGGGGTTGTGTTGCACACATATAAAATTCGTTTGCGTAAAGTTGTACTTAGTGGTGAATTGGAAGGATTTAGGGTCGTCATGTTGCACAAGTCTAAGTTAGACAACATACGAAAATGAATTCACCTGAAAGTTTGGATCCGTAATTTTTCTGATCCGCTGAAGGTCTGCATTACCTTCAGTGTTTATATACTTTGGGAACATCGATGACTTTTTAAATTCTGATTAATATAAAACTGTGTTTTCTAAAGATGAACAAACTGTAACTTCATTTCAAATAATCTGACGATTCTTCTTTGAAACCATTAAACTCTTACATCGTCAGACACTACAAAACGAGGCTAAACCGAGGGGTGACTCACTTCTAGATTAAATGGATTAAATGGATTAAATGGATTTAATGGATTAAATGGATTTAATGGATTAAATGGATTTAATGGATTAAATGGAATGAAAATTGGATTAAATGGATTAAATAGGAAAAAAGTTCATTTTACCAAATACTGTAAAAGTCTTAAAAAGTCTTAGGAGTTTTTGGTCAATTTTTTTTTTCCTATACCTCACGAGTACTTAAATGAGCTGGGGATCGTGCAAATCTATTTTTCGCAATTACATTACAAATTTCGGTAAAACTAATTTTTTTTGTGGATTAAATGGATTAAATGGATTTAATGGATTAAATGGAAGTGCGTCACGCCTCGGGCTAAACGAATTATTTTTTAAAAAATTATTCAATACAGTTAAATTTGTAGAAAACTCGGAGTTGCTCAATTCAATTCAATTCAATTCAATTGAATTCAGCAACTCCGAGTTTTCTACAAATTATTGATAAAAACGCTCATCAAAACCCCTAATCAATACAGTTAAAGGCGGTGAAATTTCAGCATGAATTTGCTTCAGCTGATCCACGAACAATCAAAACTTTTTCTCTGTCTATTTACCGTTTTACCACTAAGCTTGCGTATAGCATCTTCAACCGTATAAACAAGCATAAACAGTGCTGATTGTATGTGTGGATCAGCTGAAAAACAGCTGACGCAAACTCATGTTGAAATTTCACTGTCTCGGACTGTAATGTGACATGTCCCCTTAATATAGTTACTAGTTACTTTTCATATGTAGTTCAATGTAATTTTTGTCGATTTGGGGTATCTCATTTTTCTACGTTTATGTGTCAGAAAATATTGTGTAAGTCCCGGTGGCGCATATAGTATTCATCTACTGGCTAAAAATAACTTCCTTTTTACATAAAAAAAACATCCAACGAACAGACATATCGTATGTACACCCCCGAATAATCAAAACGAATTGTGCAGCAATAATTCAAATTAAAATAAAAAAAACGAGGAAAAAAACCCAAATTCTTCGCTTTTATTTTATGCAAACATCAGAAATATATTAAATTTTCGTTTATTCATTTTTTTATATTAAACAGTGGCATTCATCGGTTCCTTCAATGGAAATGTTGTTGTTGTTTTATTACCATCCGTAATGCATTTTACTTCAAATATTATTTCAAATATTTACTCGTCTATTTATTTTAGACGAACATTTCATTCTTTATCATCCCATACCGAACCGTTCGAATTATAGATTTTCATCGTTTTATGTTTTGATATCAAAAAAATAATAATAATTCGATTCGAGTTCTTACCAGAACAAAAAAAAACAAACTTTCGATGAGACATCCAGGAGCAAAAGATCACGAAACCCGCACTATGCACGTTGATATTATGTTTCCACCACGATATGGCGTATATACACCGACACAGTGTGTTGTTGGGAACCGTATATGTATGGCGAGAAAGAGGGTTGAAATTTTAAACATCATGGGGAATATGCAAAGGCACGAATCTAATTGTACATATCTTAAAATAATAACAAGGATCGAGAGACAAAAAACATTCATTATGTGTGTTTTGAAATGGTTTTCGGGCCTCTTTCACCGTATATATGGATGATATGGTATGATTGTGACGAAATATAGAAAATTGTGTATCCATTTCTCGCATGCATATATATACATATGAATAGACGAGTTGTTCGTAAATACGTGCACCATGATTTAACAGTATAATGTGGGTTATGAGAGGTATATCAAAAAGGATAACGTACTGATATGACGACGGGGAAAATCAGAGTATTGTAACCATATATCCCATCAAATGTTATACGTTATATATGAACGCTATATGAGCCGTCTGCTCTTTTTGCTTATTATAATATATTTCTCTCTGTGTGTATTTGTTTTGTACGATGACAGACAAAGATTGATTAGATATTTTTGATATTATGGCACATATAAATGAGATTTGGCATTTCATTTTTTTAACAATCACTAAAATAACAATTTTAAATCAAATTTCTCTCTCTCCTTTTACACTTTATACCAAATTGAAAATTTGAAATTCAAACCCATTGAATGTGAATTTATATTTTATCGTATATAAATATGGGTATAGAAGGTAAAAGGATCTATATAATTTATAATGTGCGTTCAGATATACATATATATTCATTGCTGGTTCCCGGCTACAAATACTCTCTTCGGGTGTAACAATATTGACGACAGGCGATGACATAACAGATTTGATTGTTCTATTCATGGAAATATAATATGGGAACGGCACATACGTATAGAAAATTTTGGTGTTACACACCAGTTCCATTGGTGAAAGTCAAATTAAATGGTTTGGTACAATGAGAAAGAGAGATTTGAAAATTTATTAAATTTACGAAATGTGATTTTCATGTATGAAAAAGATAAAAAAAAGTTTTTTTTTCTCGGTGTGTGTTGTGTGTCGCTTACACATTTTATACCTTAGTCATGGTTGTCACAATGGAATAATTCATTTTCTTTTCTCTTATTTTCTGCCACAGAGTTCCTGGTTGTTTTTTTTTCTGTGCACAAATGTCGTCGGTTATAATCATTAAAAACGATGCGGATAAGAATCGTTAATGGATAATGGGCTCATTTTAATTTAAAATTGACACAACCCAACCACGCTCCCTTTATATTTTGTAAGTTGTTAAGTTCGTTATAAATACATTTTTGTAAAAGGTTAGTTGAATGGGAAAAGCGAAGTCCGAGTGGCGGATTAACATAGAAAATCCTTTTTCACTCAAAAGAAGATCATTTACTGAAATAATCCTCAAACTCGTCGAAGATTCTCAAAACAATCCTTTAAATTTTAAGAAAATCCTTGAAAATAAGAGAAAATCGATTAGAACAATTAGATCAACTACAGAAAGATCGCCATTTTCGAATGTCGCCATCAATAGATGACACTACTTTCTATGTGGAAAAATGTGAATAGCGGACACAAGGATGTTCAATTTTGTCTCACTAAAAACAATTGTCGCCACATTCTAAATTTGGAAAAATCTACAGAATGCTTTGGACAAAATAAATAAGTGGACCATCGATTGGAAAAGAAAGCTCAACGAGTCAAAATCCAATCACATCATTTTTGTATTGAGGCACACAAATAGCAGTCTCCACATTTACCTTAGTGGAATCCAAGTCCCACAGGTAAAGTCAACCAAATATCTGGGCTTACATTTGGACAACAAATTGAAGTGGAAACACCATGTGAAACAAAAATCTAAACAATTGAAACATAAAACGAGAAAAATGTACTCGCTGGCTGGTTGGATATAATTCTAAAACTAAACATGTACTGCAAAAGGTTGATATATAAATCAATTTTCACATCTATCTCGCTAAAAAATCCAACATAGATATCATACAAACAAGCCAAAACAACTTTCTTCGTATGATAACCAACGCAAATCGCTACGTGACAAACAAGGAAATTCACATAGACTCAGAAATTAAATGGGTTACCGCGGTAATTGGGGAAATTGCCCTAGGACACGAAAAGAGACTCCAAAACCACACGAATGTAGAAGCCATCCTCCTTCTAAACATAACTGACTAAGTAAGAAGGCTGAAACGAGTCAAACCACATGAGCTAACGTAATTAAGAATACACTCTGGGCCTTGATCAATGGATCATCAGTCCCGCACGCGTCTTTACTACCCCTTGTTACAAATGTAAAAAGGAGGTAGTGCAACTCAACATTAGTAATAAATTATCAAACAACATAAGATTGTACTATTCATACTAATAAAGGTGTTTTTGAAAAAAAAAAAAAAACATTCTCAATCCAAAGATACGTTCGATTTCTTTCCGCTGTACTTACTTTGAATACTAGTGTGTTGGATGCATTACTTTCAGATCATACCCTTCCCAATGCTTTCAATAGACCGTGGAAATTGTTATCGTCACTACCGCGAAAGTCAGTGATGGCACTGCCTTCGAGTCGGTCTTTTGAGATACGAAATTTAAAAGTCAAAAAAATTTGTTGGTAAATTAAACTTTCGATCACATTGCCCATGAAAATATTGTTCGGTGAAGTGACAGAAGTGACCGACTTGCCGATAGCGACAATCATTGAGAGTCCTGTGAAATAGTGCTCAAAACCACAATCTATTACCCGAAAGAATTTGGTTTAGTTTTTTGATTTTAGTTGATTGGCATCGTTGATATTCATTAGCTGCTTGTGGTATATAACTTCATGTGTCCAAGGAGTTTAAAAACAACTATGTAGCGTCAATTAAGATTTGCAGGTCAGCAAACACTTTTTTAACTGGAAATTGTTTGGAAAGTGTTTTCTGATCTCCAATTCTCAATTGATGCTACATAGTACTTTTTAAGCTCCTTGGACGCATGAAATTATATGGATCCACCACAAGCATCTAATGATGTATGTCAGTGATGCCAATCAACTAAAATCAAAAACCTAAACCAATACATTGAATGTGGGAAGTGTAGGATCTAAAATTGATGCATCCCACCTAGTATTCAAAATATACCTATTTGTTCCACGGTATCGTGTTTTTCATGTTCTGGTACGCGTACCAAAAGGCGCTAAACGTGAATGGCTTGAAAGTTGTACCAATAAAAGAATTTCAAGTAAAAATGCCAAGGTCGCATCGTTACCCTTATAACTTTCTTGTCCTTGAACTTCGATTCAAATTAGTATCCTGCAACTTCTAGGCGAAATAAATAAAATAAAAATAATGTTTCTAGGAGGTGACATCCTCTTTTAAAACCATTTATTCCCAAAAAAGTAATAATTTAATTGTGACTGACATCTTCTTCAGAAGATGGACAAGTGTCATAACGGAAGAAAACAAAATTTTCCCTCTGAAATCCTAACTGCTCTGCATGTGCTTCAATCATTCGTATAGCTTCTTCGTCTAGATTCGGTTTAAACGTTGCGAAACTCCATGCCCGTTGATTGCTATCCGTCCAACAGTTGGCGAAGAAAATGAAGCTTTTGTAATCGGTTAGTGTAACTTGATGTCGTAGTGTGAGCTGGGGCTGACCAATTTTAACGAAATAAAGAGCTGTCGGTTCAGTTTCAGGATCGCCTGGACGGATTTTGAAATCACCTAACAGTTCTCCGAATCCATAGAGTGAGCCTATTCCACTTGATAGATTTATAGTACCTTCGAAACACGAGTCGTAGTACAGCTCAAATTCTCTCAGCGAAGGGAACAAGTTGGGGAGCTGAGCGGTAGCCGAATATACATTGTACTTGCTACCTCCGCCAAAATATTTTATATTTGCAGCATTTTGTAATAACTGAAAATAGCGAAAAGGAAGAAATTTAGCCTTGAGCTCCGTCTGATACAAATTGATTCGCGTAGGATGCGTCGCGTCATGACCTTTACATCGACTTTTTCAACTGAGAGCTGATTCACGAAAGTAATTTAATTTTTGAAATTAAATTGCATACCGACCCAAGTCATGTTGATAGGAAGTGAAGGATATGTACCACAGCTGCCTTCTTCAACACTTTTCAATTCCAGTGAATTTACACAACTTGTACTCGAAAGTAACACCGCAGATAAAGAAATTAGTGCGAACGCATCCATCGTGGTGAACTAACAACTTTGATGTGAGATTGCATTTGTACAATTTATTGCAACTGGCTTTCCCAATCAAGGTGCTATAGTTAAGAAATGAATTGTGACTGGGGTTGATTCACAAATGACATCCGAGTTTTTTTAAAAGAATTTTTGTAGACCACCCCTTCCCCCGGCTACTATTTTCTTGAACCTTTATCTCCCTAATTTTTCGTGTCACAATTGAACAATCTAGATCCTCTTTGTAAATTGACGTATTTAATGAATGACCCCCAATAAGAATAGTTTTTCATTTTCATTATGACTATTTATGAACTGGTTATGTGACTATACAACATTAATGGGTAATTAGCGGGCATAACAACGCATTATAAAACTTGTTTGCTAAAGGTATAATAGATTTTGATTGACCTTTCGTTTAATTTATGAAATTGCATTCAATTGCTCCATTTGGTTTATAGTCCCACAGAATAATATGAAATAATTTCATTTGTTTCGCTGATCAACGTATTGTTTTCATTAAACTCACAGTGCTACTTTGTGCTACATTCATGTGCGAACCGAACACGTGACAATGTACTTATCACGACTTAGCAAAGCAGAGACACTAGTTAGTGTTTCGATTGTTTAACTATACCATGGAAACGGACAGGATGGCTCATGATCAGTGGTTACGTAGCCTTCCACCAAAATGATCCGGGTTCGATTCCCGTATTAGACAATTCCATGTGCTTGTTGGCTAGCATACATTTAGGCGAGTTATCTGTTCCACAACTAACTTTCATCAGATAGTGTTTGCATACTTCGAGGCGTGGTTAAGAGCCACTGGACTGAATTTGTTACGTAACAGACAAACAAAATTAAAAGGCCCCGGTACTTTTCTGAAAAGCATACATTTAGGCGTTTTTTAAATACTGGATTTTAGTTTTCTTTTGATGTTATCTTTCCACCAGAATCCTTTTTCAAAAATGTACGACCGCAATTCCGACCACAAATGTGTTAGCTTTCAACAGAAAAAAGATTTGGTTGTAGTAGTTTGAGAAGAATGACAGAAAAGTTTCGAAAAACTCACCTGTATCAGGTAACTTTGTCTCCACGTAATCTACAATAGCTGCCACAGCTGTAGCGCCCCATACAAAAAATACTGCTGTGACAGATAATGTAGATTACCTGAAGACAAAGTTACCTACTACAGGTGAGTTTTTCGAAACTTTTTTGTCAGTGTACAGCTAACGTATTCGTGGTCGGAATTGCGGTCGTACATTTTGCAAAAAGGATTCTGATGAAAAGATATCATTAAAAAGAAAATACGAAACACGCAAATTTAGGCTATAATTTAAGCTAAGTACCGATGCCTCTTAACGTTGGTTTCAGTTACATCAAAATGTTTCCCACTGTATATCGTCACAATTCAGCTTCGAATGATATAAGCACAAGAAAATAGATTCGCGATTTGATTTGAAGTCATTCTTTTATCAAATCTGTTGCTTCTTTTGCTTAAAATAGTCTTGTACTTCATTCGATTTTTGTCGTTGCTGACGAAAACAGATGATAACTAAAATGTGTTCGAGTAAGGTGAAATATTGTTGTCGAGTTGTTCTTCCGAAAAATTAATGTTAAGTTAACCGTTTTGACATGCGATAAGAAAATGACTTTGTTCGTCTTTGTTTCGGGTTGACAAGAGATATCTAATGCCATAATATAACTTATAATATCTATGGTAGACATAGACTATTTACAACTTTTATTGAAATTCACACTCCGGAAATATTCGGGACTAGATTTACCAGCGTAATTTGCTCCTTATTTTTTTTTTTTTAGTTTAAACGCAATTTTCTCACGGCCAGTTGAGGGGAGAAAATAAGGTTAACCACACCGCACGCATAAAAATCAATTTAGCTTTGTCGTGACAACCAACTGTCAGGCCGAATTGTAAAAGGAAATAGTACATTTCGTACCTAGGACTAAAAGTCTTTTTTAGCGTGTGAGAGGTTTCCAGACAGAGCCAAAGGCGCCAAAGACTTTTAGTCCGTGGTAGGAATAGTATTTTTCATATTGGACGGGTCCTAGGTATGAAAATAGTATTTTGATCAACAAGGTGGAAAAAGTGTTAAAAATTTCATTTCGATGGTGTTGTTTAACCATTTTCTCGCCTGAGTTGTGAAAATCAATTTTCCTGTGTTGTACTCTAAACATACTACTGAAAATGGACATATACTGGTCAAACACTTTAAAAAAATTTCGAACCATTTTTCATACAAAATAGTACTCTATTTGACAGCTGTCACTCTAAGCACTTTTGTATGAAGTGCGTTGCCTTGGTGCAAATAGTGTATTAACGCCTATATTTTCACCCGGGTGCACTCGAATACTGTTTAGGCATGAACAGGCTAAATAAGGCATTTATCGCCGAGTTGCACATACCGTTTTTCTCTAAAAAGCCTCAACGAAAGTTTTGAAAATCAAATTTTTATTTATCTCACATTAAATTCACTCATTAATCGGCAGCTCTTTCCCATTTCTCGACTGCATCGTTCCATATAATTACAGAATTTGTACTATTATAAATAAAACATGATAATTATAGTTTTAATTAATTTACAAACTTGTTGTGGCTTCTTTTTTCTTTTAAAAGTAAAAAAAAAGAGAACTGTACTGGGTTGCATATTATATGTTGTGTACAATTTCCACTTAATTACTTAAAAGAATTTGCATTAAGAACAATGATAGACTGTTGAGATGCTCGCATACATATGTCTGAGGTATAAATATTATGCAGACGAACAAGTTTTACGAATGAAAAATATAAATAATTGTTGATATCTTCGTTAGACTCTGTTTTTTTCATTATGAATAAACATTCAATGTTAAATTGAATATTTAATGTTGTGTCAACGGAAGCTACTCGCAATATTAATATTGTAAGTAGAAATCCATTTATTTTCATCGGATTCATCAATCAATTTTTGCTGCAATCTAAACGGTTACGATACTAGTTTTCCGGATAGTTTTTCAATATACCCAAGGTTAAGTTTCGAACACCACGTTGAAGAAAAACAAATTGCTTAGAGGATAGGAATGTCTTTGCCTCGAATCATTTTCTCCAAGTGGAATTCTAATCATGAGAAACAGGTAAAATTGATGGTTATGGTTATTGGTATACGGTCAACACACTTTCCGGTCTTTTGGAAATAAGAGAGGAAGGAAAACTTGCTTCAGTTGACCAAAGCTTAGTTAGGGACTGTTCACAAATGACGTCAAACTTGGGTCAATTTTGAGTCTTTTCGTGTGACGACGGGGAAGGGTGAAACAAAAGCAATGAATTTTGATAAATTTGTTATCGACAGAAACGACAGAAATGAGTGTTGTGTTTCGGCTAATGTAGTTTTATGCAGCAACACAAATGTTAAAATAAGTGAAGTAAAAGATTTCGGACCAATCTGTTGAAAATACGTTGATCAAAAGAAGTAGCAGATTTAAGATTTTTAAGACATTCTTCTTCCATTGTTGTAAGCTTACTTGTACCGTTTGTGAAAGACTAAGTTTAACGAACGGTATGGATCAGTGGTTACGTACTAGCCTTCCACCAAAATGGAATTTTTCTAGAGATTAGCATTGGTAACGTCATGTAGCTCACCCAAGCTTCATAAATTGGGTAGTTGCATTATGTTTGGTGGCTGCAATGATGCACACACTGAATGACTCGTATGACGTACAATCTAAATACGATTAATTTGTGTGTATATGTCTAGCATACATTTAGGCGGAATGTCAATTAAGCACATAGCCTTCATCACATAGTATTCGCATACTTCGAGACGTGGTTCAAAAGTCACGTTAAACCTGTGGTTCGGATTCCATGTGTTAGGGTGGCCTCACAGTCATCCATTTTCACCCCGTTTTGTCTACGTGTACATGACTCTTGACATTTCAAACAATAGATTCATCATATGCCCTATTGTTTGAAATGTGAACCGTCACGTATGACTGTGAATTCAGACCTATTGGTCGTAAAAGGCTGTTAGTGAGGTCTCTAAACGAACAAATCCAATCAAATCAAATAAAAGTATTCTAAGAACACTGCACGATTTGCATTGCATATCAACACCACTTTGTGTGCAGACACTTTCGATAATTCATAGGAATGATGAATAAAGTCTTTATTAACTGTAACCAACCAAACAGTCCATATCAAGCAACAATTTTACCTTGATACATCAAACCAGCCAGCCAGCTGTTGACAGCATGTACGAAATTTAAAACAAACGAATTTCACCCATGAATGAATTAAAAATCATGCATACTGTGAACCCTAACAACCCAAACAGTCGACAGTCGCATATACGACTTTATATTTACGTATACGACTTTACCGTGAGCAGACAATATCATTTGATGTTGGAAAGAAGGTACAAGGAAAAGCGCAGATAAAAAATCGATAATCTTTTTATAAATGCACACATTTCTGTGGTTCGTTAATTTCGTGGAAACATTGGCTGGGTGTCTGATTACCTGACCGTAGAGAGTGTAACAGAAAAATAAAAGAATCGGAAAAAAATTTGTCTAACCCAAGAGAACGAAAAGAGAAAAAAAAATCGTTGAAATGCAGCAAACGACAAAGCAGAATGAACTCTTTGCACACATGGAACCATTAGAACAAATAAATTTCCAACTCGTCAAATTTCCAACTCGTCACATTGTGTCTCATATTTTATATGAGGTAAAAAATATCAAATTTGCAACATTTTGCAACTGAATTCGATGTAGACTTCGACGGTATCGAGTTTATACGTTTATTAATTGGCCCGTTGGTTGTGCATACGAAAATAAGGACAAAACGAGTCAAGTAGAATTTATCGATTTATTGATTTTGGCTGGTTCAATGTGGCATTAGAACGGAGTTGGGTTTTGTGTTTCTTTCGCGGTCAAACGAATTAAAAATTGTAATGCGGCGAGAGTATAGTCTTTCAAGAGGATCTACTGTCTCCTATCCGAATTTGTTTTTTTATTCAAAGCAAAATTTCCGCTTTGAAAACACAACTTGAAAGCATTTCCTATGTACCAAATCATCGTCATTGAATTGGAACAAAGAGAATAAGAAATAATTTACATCTTCAGCGAGAACAACAATGATCCTATGTACTCTTTGAGTTTACATAACTGAATTGAAAAACGCGAAACATCCCAATACGAAAAAAGTCCGACTCAAGAATTCCGATTCTCTGGAGAGTTTTCGAATACAAAAACAACTTGGAAAAAGCTTCACGCCACGAAACGTTCTCGGCTCCAACGCCGCAATTACGAAAAGAGAAAAATATTTGGTCGAAACGAGCGCATCGGATGAGCGAGAAAATGTAATAAACCGAAACAAACTCTTTTTTCCCATCATTTTTAGTTCGTTACGAACAATCTCATACACATGACGGGCGAACTCACTGAATATAAAGTAGTTTTTCGTTTTATTTCATTCACCACAGAAATTCTGTGTTTCAGTTTCATATGCACATACCGATGATATATATTGAGTAGAGGCGGTGAGTTAAAGTGTGACGCCCTTTCGTGATCATCAAACTATAAAATATGCAACCAAATCTTCAATAAAAATAAAAGAAAAGAAAGAAAAAAATAAAGAAATGAAATGCTGAAAGAGTCATTGATTTGCAGTGTGTGTATGGTGGAAAAAGCTCTCGAGCCTGATTCGGAAATGAGAATGCAAGAAAGCTTCCCATTGTATACACACACGATATATAATCAAAAATGATTAAATAATTTCTTGTAGCATTGGTATTGAGTAGACGTAGACATGAGTCGCGGCTCTTATATATGTCTGTATAAAATCAGCGGCACAGAGAATATCAAATTCAATATTTATCGATTGTACCGCTTGCTCCATCAACGTAACTTTTTTGTTGGTGTAATTTTCAAGTTCGTATCAAACAAACCCGTTGAGATGTGTGCTGCCTTTACGCATACTGCACGGAACGGATGAAAGTATCTAGACGAAGAATTTCTTTCAGACGAAATGTCTTTCCATTGTTAGAATGAAGATGTTACAAAGCAGCGTCATGAAAGTGAAAAGGATTTTTTTAACGAAACAAAAAAAAAAGTTCGACTTTCAATATTCACGATTTTGGCGGGTATATGTTTCCATGGTTTCGGATACCGGTCTGTAAAGTTCTCCAGGTTTTCTTCTTCTTCTTTTTTTTTGATAATGAGTGGGTGAGTGAGTTTAAATTATTTACTTTAGCTTCCGGGATTGTATAGACGGCGTATAATATCTCGAGCATTGAACTTATTATATGAGCCAACAATCGAAGAAAGACTTTAGCGTTCACATTGTTCGCGTGGTTAGAAAGCGGAAGTGTGGTGCGTTATGGATTTTCCACGTATTTCGAAGAAGTTTCAGGTGAATTATAGTTTCGTGTTCTGGCCAAGAATTTTTATTATTTTTGTTGTACTGCTTTGCCCACGTAAAAAATCTCATATCTAAGTTGTTACTGCTGTTCCTCCCCGTTTGTATCATTTCGTTTGCTATTTTGAATGGCTGTTGACAGAAATCAGAGAAACCATGGAGAACAGCTTAGATAGGAAAGTGGCAGACCTTACGTGTTCAAAACAATCTCCATCTGACTCTGTGGAATTTCGTGAATAACATGGAACAAGAAGGAACGAAGGAATCAAATTTTTTCGATATAATGCCTTGGTTTTACAGTTTACTGATTCTTTTTTAAAGCTCTAGCCGCCATATACAATCGATAGGAATGTTTGTCCATAAAATGTATTTAAAAAGGTCTAAGATAAACAATTGAGAAGATTTCTTACGAACTTTTGAATAGAAATCAATCAATTAATACCTGCTGGAAGACTGCTGGAACGAGTGCATGAGGTCAAGGACCTCGGTATAACGTACAGAAACGATTTCTCATTTACCAATCACGTAGAGCTAGTTGCCAAGAAAGGACAGTCGATGTTGTCATTCATTAAACGGCAATGTTATGGAAGGACGTCGAAACAGCGAAGATGCTTTACTCATCGGTCGTTCGCTCGCATCTCGAGTTTGCTTGCTCAGTTTGGTCGCCTCATCATGACATCCACATCCAGGCCCTAGAAAGCGTCCAACGTCAGTTCGTTTTATATGCAAACCAGGATCGCCTTGTCGACCCAAGCGTGGAAGATTTTCGTTTGCGACCGTACGTTGACAGATGTGAGGAATTGAATCTGCAGCCATTAGTGAGACGACGTACGAATGCCGCTGTCTTTTTTATCCACGACGTGCTCACCGGAAAAGTCAACTCACAGGTGTTGCGTGACAGGATATCATTGTACGATGGTTCGAGAGCTCTTCGCAACCCGCCACTGATTCGTTTGAATACATGCAGGACCGCTTACAATCGATACTCGCCATTCAATTTTGCTTGCCAACTCTTTAACATGGCGGCCGCTCACGTGGATCCCACCCTGCCATCTCAGAAATTTAGACGCAGCGTCCAGGAGCTTGATGGTTCAGTTTTTGGTCGTTTTGGAACTCCTTGAGGATCACACTTTAAACCTCGTTCTTATGACGCGTAGACTTTCTATTCGAAAGGTTCCAGTTATCTATTTTGCTTTGACGAAGCCAACCGGCTAATAGTTGATTTTGCTGCACAATCTAGCCTGGGTTTCTGTGCTTATTTGCCTATGTTTGAGATATTTGAGTTTTGTTGATTTGTTTTCTTTTTCTAATGCTTTCGACTCATTGTGATATTTTGATGTTCACTTGCTTTCTGTAAATTTTTTATTTATTTATTTATTTATTTTGTATTGTCTACCTGTGATTTTGGCTGTAAGGTTTATCTTATGATTTTAAGTTGGAAAGTTGATCACTTTTGTATTGTTAGAGTCGGCTAGGAAATAGTAGACTAATAAAACTATTATTCATTCATTCATACAGTCTAAGACTTGCCCTCCGAACCATTGATCCCACTTAGCAATAAATTTTGACGCGTCGAATCTCTCGAGGAAAGTTTTGTCAATAGAATGATTGCTAAAATACCATTTCTATGGAATTTACAAATGCAATGATTGTGGTTCGTTTGTGGATGGAAGCGGTACACATGGACTTAGTTGCCCCAACGGAAAGGGTACCTACCCCAGACATGTGAACATGAATCATACACTCAAAACAGCTTTAACATCAGCCATTTAATTGCGATCTCGAACCAATTGGTCTATATCGTGATGATGGCATACGTCCAGATGGAGTTACTCTAGCCTCTTGGTCTAAAGGAAAACGCTTGATGTTGGATGTTACATGTGTTGACACGTTGGCACCTTCTTATCTAAACCTTACATCGAAAAACGCCGGTGCTGCTGCTTGTAAACGCTTGTAAACGAAAACACGATCATTACACAAGAATCAAGGCGTTAAACTTCTTATTTGTTGGATTAGCTTTCGAAACTTTGGGTCCATGGTGTGATGAAACGAAGTCTTTTATTGATGAAGTTGGGAAATTATTAATCAAAGAATCGGGTGATATAGGTGCCAAAAAGTTTCTATACGAAAGAATTTCTTTGGCCATTCAAATAGGGAATGCGCGTAGCATTCTTGGAACACAACTTGATGTACTTTTCGATTGTTTCTATGGAAACTGTTGCCGACGACTTAACAACTATACTTGATGATTCAGCACTCTAATCTTTCAGAAACGTCAGATTAGTATCGAGATATAATCAATGAATCTGTTACTCGTTTTGTTGAATGTCTAGCCTACTGCCTATATGCTTGATGCAAAATCTTTTACTTCATTTGTTTTAACATACATTTGGCTATAATAAGACAATATTTAACGTGTGTCAGTGCTAATGTTTATAGAAGCTTTCGATAACAGATGATTATCCAATTCTGGAAGATCTTTGCTATATCGCCTTTATTTCTACCCGTTCGCCTTTGTTTCTACCCGTTTTCACCACAACAGCATCCTACAAGAGCCCTCCTGATAGATGTGTGTATAAGGAATGACAACGATCCACAACAACGATCGGTACAGCGACAGAAATATACTTCAGAATCAACACCATTCTCTCATTTCGCAATTTTACTATTTATCTCAGCTGCATATGTTCAGACTAACACTTTTTACCACATTGCAAAATAACGGCAAATCCATTTGTTTTCATCAAACTACAACTATATTTACCTGGCAGGCTACAACAAATAAACTAACATATTGCCCGAAAAGATAACCCAACGTCGACAGCCATCCCAACGTATAAGATACAGAGCCAAATTTCATTTGTAAAAACACGAAATTGTTTAACTAAAATCCCACAATCCCAGTCCACACACCGGTGTATAACGATTTTATCTCAATTGGATTGTTAAAGTCACTTATCACCAAGATTAATTACTCCCATTTACCTTGCTACTGTGTGTATAGCTGCAGGGTCTGACAGCCAGTTTTAAATTAGTTTGTTTGAATTCGGTTTTATAGCAATTCGAAACGAAGAAAATAACATTTCTGCTAAACGAAAAACGAGTGTATGGAATTGGATTTGAAATTGTTTCTGTGTGCTGCATTTTAATACTTCATATTTCGCTCGGCTCATTTTATTAACAAATGTAGAACACCAAAGACTTTTAGCATTCGTTTTTAATGTGTACTAGGGCCAACCACTTGGGTGGGTCGGGTTCTTTGACTGAACATTTAAAAAAAAAAGAATTTTTTTAAAGTCGTGGATCTAAACTGATTACAGAAAAAGAAGGAGACTCATTCAAAATGATACTCTCTAAACAAATTCGCATACATAATGATACTACTCATACAAAATGATACCAAGCGGTTATTATGAAACAAATAAAATGACACAGAATTATCCGGTAGAACCAATTTTTTGTAAAAAATTTTTCTGCTAGCTAAATAATCTAATTGAATTTTTGTTCATATTGTTAATTAATCAATTTTATCCTTCAATTCAAAGTTAAATTTTAAATGATATGATGCCAACGGCCAGTCAAACATTTTCGTTCCATTTTTTTTTTAAATCAAAGCATGCCATGAGACGGTCTGATACATGTTTGATTTAGCTATTGACATTTCGGTATCCACAAATCTAACTTTGATCTTAGTGAAGTGAGACCTAATAAAAATGAGTAAAATATCGTGGCAAGTGGTCGAATTTTTAGAAGATAATAGCGTGGCAGCTGTTCCGAAGAATTGGATTAGAAAAATTAAAAAATCTCGTGTACAATGTTATTGGCCTAAATCTAATGTGGAGACTCTCAGAAAAAAAAATGTTCAGTGCGCCATAAGTAAAAGCAACAAGAATTTCTACGCGTGCAAAGTCCTGCTGCAAGGAGGTAACATTTAATTATTAACACAACGTAGACATGAGCACTAATTTTGTCGATTATTTGCAGAACTTTTTCATTCCTTCCAAGATGCTCTTATTGCGGAAAAGAGACTTTCATATCATTCTTCGAAAAATGTTTCGCAGCGTCAATCAACAGCAGCTAAGGTAAATAACTTATTCGTTTTATGCTACTGGCAAAAGGCTTCGACTAAAATTGGTTACTTTGCGTTTTATTATCGTACAATTGTTTTCCTCCTATAATTTAATTACAAATCGAGTCCTAATTATATCGAAAAACAGAACTACCGTCTAATGGGTCGTATGATCAAACTTAATGATAAACAATTGATTTATAATTTCTAATTGACTTCATTTGAGGCGTACTGCACGCTATCAACAGAACAAAAAATCTGCAGTGAACGACTGACGGCTTTTGTACCATAACAAAATTTTGACAATTGACAATTGAAAATGTAGTCTGAGGATATTTTTGTGTAACATGAATCACATCTTTATAATTATGAAATCGACACTCGAAACTCTACTATGACAGTACATCCAAAAGATCAACAGAACTTCAGACTAGAATGTTTTCATTTCTATTTAAATTCTGTCTACATCACCGCGTGTTGCACTATTTTGTTTTGAAATTGATTTATGTGTCTGTTACCCATACATAGGAGCTAACTAGACGACGTAACTTGTAATGATACGATAACAGAACAATTCAATGATGACTAAAATGTATAGGTGCAATAGCACAATTGTCTCAACAGAGACTAATGATACCTATGAGACTGTAAATACTCTTCGATTCACTCTGTTGTTTATAAACAAATATAGAGTCTAGATTTATGAACAACTAGATTACACAAACACATGACTTCCATGTTCGGAACTCTATCGGACTGCTTTTCAGTTATTCAATTTCTCGCTTATCATATTGACTAATCAGAGCTGTATACCTCTGTATTTAGTGTTTTTTTTTTTAAATAAAAATCGAAATACGTTAGGTTAGTTCCCATTTAAAAGCGCTCATCGATCAATAAAATTTAACAGCTTTAACAGTCACATTTGTCCGAGTGAAATCAACTACACTTTTTTGCGTTTAATCGACGAGTTGAATTCACCTGACTGTGCTGACTCGAATAAATCGTAATTTGTTGCTGTAACACACTGTCTTCCATTAATTTTGTAGCAGGGTGACGATGCTTGTGATGATATGGTAACAGAACATTTTGATGATGGCCGAAATTCGGAAGAGGCCATACCACAATCTGTGCAACATTTGAATACTGGTAATGCCAGTGTGACTGTGAGTCTATTTGTGTTGTTATTTATAGAAATCTCTCACCAAAACACTGATTTCCATCAATGTTTAATTACAGGACGAAACCAAAGAACGAGTGAATGATGAGGAAGACGATGCTTGTGATGATATGGTAACAGAACATTTTGATGATGGCCGAAATTCTGAAGAGGCCATACCACAATCTGTGCAACATTTGAATACTGACAATGCCAGTGTGACTGTGAGTAGCATTCATCAATTTGCGTTGTTGTTTATATAGTGGATGTATAATTTCCAGACGGGTCCGAATGAAATGAAGAGTGAAGATAAACCTCAAGTGCTACCAACAACGCAGTCATACAAATATTGGAAGAAAACCATTATGAATGCTTACCAACTCGACTCTATGACTGTTAATGATGTGGGTTGACTTGTAACTTTCACAAATGAATGACAAATGCGAACGTTTAAATTTTTCATTTCTAGACAACTGCTGATTCTCATCCTCGAATTAATGTCGAAATTGAAGACAACATTGTACCCATGATTGTTCAAGTTAATCAACCGAGAACAAGCCCTGTAATTGAAGTACCTGTGACAACTAAATCGGTGATGGTCAAACCTGCGAGAGCCGTGTATGAGACACAAAATTCCGAAGTGACTGACTCTAAGTTCTGCAAGGAGCTTATTTGTGTGCCAGCTTCTATAGCCGAACATTCCAACGTTGCCAATCAGCTCATTCTTACATCGAATACTAGTCATGTAGATATTCGCGAAAATGCCAGTAACAAGCCTGATCTGATTAATATTGAACCCGCTGTTACTGATCCAAAGATTAAGTATTCTACCGTTGCTGATCCGACAATTGCCGATCCATACGTTGGCAATCCGATGAATTTCGACACCGTACCTCTGGCTGATCAGATTTTTTTCGATTCCAACGTTACTGATCGGGCAACTGCCGATCCATACGTTGGCAATCCGATGAATTTCGACACCGTACCTCTGGCTGATCAGATTTTTTTCGATTCCAACATTGCTGATCCGACAATTGCCGATCCATACGTTGGCAATCCGATGAATTTCGACACCGTACCTCTGGCTGATCAGATTTTTTTCGATTCCAACGTTACTGATCGGGCAACTGCCGATCCATACGTTGGCAATCCGATGAATTTCGACACGGTACGTCTGGCTGATCCGATTTTGTTTGATACCGTCGATGTTGATCAGATAAACATCGATCCGATATGGAACATTGAAGATTGCGTAAGTGACATATTTTCGTTGTTCTTAAATGTAGAAAGCTGACAGAACCTAAGGTGAAGTACGTCTGTTATGACCGGCTAAGAAATTGCCCGAATTCTTAGCCGGTCAGAATAGCTGTCTTTCTCTTATGAGTAACAAATTTTCCTTTTATCGTTTTTTGGATTTTGCATTGAATATTTCGTAACTCTAAGGGGAAAACAGTAATCTTTCTATCATTTTCAGATTGAACTTTCCATCGGAATGGATATCGACTTTGAATTCATTGATTTATTGAATAATACGAAGGGTGGAAGAAACGAGGAAAGTTCCGTTGAAAACAATGCCGATTTGCATGACCAGTTCCGAACTCCTGATAATGTTGGGGTAAGAATTTCTATGTCCCTTTCCGGTTTTATCGAGCACACTCAGACTTCGATAAAAATGGAAATAATCCGCACATATTTCGCCATTTTCATCATCGACAATAGGCTTTACCCGTGTAAACTCTGTTTTATTCGTTTTTGATTTCAATGGTGTACACTGTCCATAGACGCACCCTAAATCAATAATTGGCCCGACCGATAACCTTCCCTGAATTTATTTTCCCTTAAAAATTTTACTTTCTGTCAAATTTAACATTTTTTAAACTTGGTCCATCTTGGTACGCCCCTTTATTTTCATTTTCTTCAAAATTTACTTTGATTGTATTAATGATATTTCTACTGAAACTGATAAACTCAAAACCTTAAAGCTATTTCATTTTCTGCAGGTCCATGAAAACCATGCTTGTACTGATGATGCTGAACACAGTGATGAGGAATTAATCAAATCTACTACAAGAGACGCCGGTAAACAACTACAGCTAGATGACAATTCTCAATCTGAATGCCGTATACATCACCTTGGATCTAACAACTACCAAGACTCTAATGGCTACTTATATACCAAGAATAATTGCCGAAACTCAAATTTATATCTGCGCTGTAAAAACAACATAAAACATCAATGCCCTGCTCGAGTCACCATCCATAACAATGAATATAACAAGGTTATTATGACGACCGGCCACAACCACCCACCAGATAAGAAAATATTGGACAAGCAAATTTTTGTCAAACAACTCGAGATAAACATCGATCGCGATCCCTTTCAAACACCCCGTCAACTGTACCTAAACACAAAGACTGATCTGAAGGAAAAGGTAGAGCTGACAAACATTCCGTCGCTTAAGAAAATGGAAGGATTAATTTACCGGCGCCAAAGAAAACACATTCCGTTGCTACCAACTACAGTCGAGGAATTTGAAAAGTACGTAGTCGATGAAAGATATCGTGAATTCTTCACGAAGGATCATCGAAATCTGCCATATTTCCGTGGTGTTTGGACCAGCACCAAGGGCGAGAGAAATCTTGTCTTTATTTCCGAGTCGACCTTGCGAATGGTTAACACTATGAATCACATCTCGTTTTTTATGGATGGCACATATAGAGCATTACCTCATCATATTGCCTTCCGACAACTGTATGTGATTAGTGTCACCTACGAAAACCAATGTTACCCGCTGGCGTACATCTTCATGGAACGAAAGACATTTACGTCGTATGACGTAATATTCAAAAATTTGAAATTCATGATGCCTTCAGTCGAGGTAGTGAAGTTGATGACGGATTACGAAGCGGCGACTAGAAAAGCTCTTAGAAAACACTTCCCAAATGCACGTATAGCCGGTTGCTTCTTTCATTATGTGCAAGCGATGGTAAAGAGCACAAAGAGATTCGGTCTGCGCAACGACGAAAGATTCCAGGATGCCATCAAGAAAATTTGTCATCTTGCACTGTTACCGAATGATTTTGTATTAAGAGGATTTGAGTCTATCGATCGAACTCTTACTCAAACGATTCAGTCGACTCGTTGGACCCGATTCCGGAAGTACTGGCTGAAGCAATGGGGCTCAGCAAATATTTCTGTTTACGGTCTGATTGACCGATCAAACAATTTCTCCGAATCAAACAACAAGTCGCTGAATTCATTGTTAATGAAGTCACACCCGAACATTTGGTATACCATCAAGACACTGAAACTGATGGAAATGGATAAAAGTGATCAATTGAAAAGAGCAATTGCTGGAGAAATGGTCGAAACGAAACGAACCAAGGACGTCATATTGTTTAATGAGAAAGTTGCTAAGGCAACAAAATTATTCGAAGAGGATCAAGACATCGACCGGTTTTTGCTACGTGTTAGTTATGGTGACAACGTTGAGTTATTCGTGAAACATCAGGTGAACATAACGGACGAAACCAGCGATGCAGACATTGACGAAGACTACGACGAGGAAATCATTCCGAATAATTATGATCGCGAATCTGATTTTCGGCGAAATCATCCTCGGCAGGCTGCCTCAAAACTTGTAGAAGAAACCAAGTGACTTTAGGTATGGCTTCTAACATTACATCTTGAACTTTAATTTTCGTTGGTTGACTTGTATGTGAGTGATGACAAATTTTTATTTCTTTTTTAAACTGAAATGGCCCGGCAATCGATCAGCTTTTAACTTTCAATTTAACATTTTTAAGATGTGCTTAAACGATGTCCAACTGTAAGGACCAACAGCTGAATTGATTCTTGAATTTTAATTTTCGTTTTAATTGACCTGTATGTGAATGATGACAAATTTTTATTATCTTTTAACCAAAATGGCCCGGCAATCGATTAGCTTTTCACTTTCTATTTAACATTTTTAAGATGTGCTTAAACGATGTCCAACTGTAAGGACCAACAGCTGAATTGATTCTTGAATTTTAATTTTCGTTTTAATTGACCTGTATGTGAATGATGACAAATTTTTATTATCTTTTAACCAAAATGGCCCGGCAATCGATTAGCTTTTCACTTTCTATTTAACATTTTTAAGATGTGCTTAAACGATGTCCAACTGTAAGGACCAACAGCTGAATTGATTCTTGAATTTTAATTTTCGTTTTAATTGACCTGTATGTGAATGATGACAAATTTTTATTATCTTTTAACCAAAATGGCCCGGCAATCGATTAGCTTTTCACTTTCTATTTAACATTTTTAAGATGTGTTTAAACGATGTCCAACTGTAAGGACCAACAGCTGAATTGATTATTGAATTTTAATTTTCGTTTTAATTGACCTGTATGTGAATGATGACAAATTTTTATTATCTTTTAACCAAAATGGCCCGGCAATCGATTAGCTTTTCACTTTCTATTTAACATTTTTAAGATGTGCTTAAACGATGTCCAACTGTAAGGACCAACAGCTGAATTGATTCTTGAATTTTAATTTTCGTTTTAATTGACCTGTATGTGAATGATGACAAATTTTTATTATCTTTTAACCAAAATGGCCCGGCAATCGATTAGCTTTTCACTTTCTATTTAACATTTTTAAGATGTGCTTAAACGATGTGCAATTGTCCTTACAATAACTGAATTGAACTTTTAATTTTTATATATTATAGCCGATAATTGTTTGGCTTGTAATTTTGTTTTCTCAGACTCGGCAAACATGTCTCATGTAAAAATGAAATTAAATATATTTGTTCTTTGGATTACCACTTTTGCATCCACTTTTATTGAATCAAAACTTATTCATCTCTTCAACTTGTATTAGTGTACCGTCTAATGGAGAGTCATTGTCATATATTTAAAGCATATCCTAATACTGGCAATGAGTAAATATGGTTTTATAGCACGCATAAGGTAAGCGAGGGTATAGCTGACCGTGCAGGTGTACCTGACCAGCTACATTATTTATCAGTTTTGGAAAATAATTACAAATGAAAATACGCAAATTCACGTTATAATTAATCTTTAGAGCCTAAAGATTAATTTTTTCATGAAAATAATGCGATTATTATGTCTACTTATTTGATAAAACCATAAAATGAAACCAGTGCACCATCTCAGTACAAAGTTGCACATTTCTTAAGAAAATCGTAAGATCGGTGTGGTCTAATTTAAGGTTTTTATTGACAAAAGAATTATTAATGGACAAAGTTTTGGTGTTTTTAGGTAGTAAATAGTTCGACAATTAATATTATTAACATAAATAGCGTCTAAAAGTTAATATTTGATTAATTACATGGTGGTCAAAACATTGCATCAAAAATATGCCATGTTTGTGTAGTTGACCGCACCAAATTCTGTACATTTTTCTTCATGTCACAAATTCACCTTCCATGTGCAATGTGCATTGTTGTGTACAAAATGATGTGATTAAAATTCGTTGATATTTTGTGTTTTTATGCGTTTTTATCATTGAAATTGGTTAATATCAGTGAATTAAGAGTGAAAATGTGTCGAATAATGCGAAATTATTGCAAAAAATGTGAAAAATGTCTTATTTTTGTAGCGGTCAACTACTGCAACAAGACTGGTCAGGTATAAAAACATCCGTTTTTTAGTGGTCAGCTACTGCATCAAAAACAGTGCTTCAGTAAAATCAGTTTTTTACAATAAAAATTAATTAATTGTCAATATTTCTGATATTCTACGGAATGGGAACCGATCAAATTAAATTCTGACGAAGGAAAAACTTAGCTTCATCGAAATCATCCTGAGATACTGATGACCAAAGTTGAAAAATTGCTTAGCCGGTCAGCTACTACCTCGCTTACCTTACATTACATTACATTACAGCGTGTAATGAATCAATAATGCAAACAGATACGAGCAATTCTTAGACCTTTATACCGTTGACGTAATTCCAACCCAATTGACGAAACTTTTTTGAGTAGACAAAACAAAACACATTACCAAGGTACTTTATGTATTTTTTTTCCCGAGTGAAAACTTTGAATTCTATATCACCTGAAATCAGTTTTTGAATTCTAGCATCGATAGTAAAAATAAATTTTGAAGCCTGTTATTTGAATTTTTGAGACTTCGCAAGCAAAACGTTTTTTTTATCATTGAAATCGGAACGTATGATGCAAGCTGTAACAAAGAGATCGAACATTTGAGAAATTCTTGTTTAATAACTATAATGCAAGATTTTTTTTATAATTTCGTTAATTTTCTTTTTCATTATGTATCATTATAATTGTGTATCGTTTTAGATGAGTATTGTTTCGAATGTGTATCATTACGAATGTGTATCATTTAGATGTGTGTCAGAAAAAAATTATCATTTTGGGGGTATCTCAAAAGAAGAACTGATCGCAAGAAAATGAGGAATTGATCGCTAAAAAACCGGATTTTCGTATGCCAAAAACGCGTGACAATCACGGCCATCGCTTTGCTCGCACCTTAAACCACGGGTGTGACAATATTCACACTATTCACATATATTTTTTGTCGAAGTGTCTAGGCCATAGACTCAAGGGTGTGCGTTAAGAGAAACGTCTCTCGTGAGAGAATATATTGACCCTAACTTATGCTGAAAACCTTGTTAGCGAATTCGATTCCAGAACTTGCCTCCAGCTCCAGCTTGTGCTCGAAGCTGACAGTCTCTTTTTTATATATTACGCAACGAGGTAACAAGGATTAAATTATTCATGAAATAACTCCTATTCTAATGTCATCCATCTACCCAACCTCAAGTACTTAATCTCCTTTGTCGACTCAAGCAAAAATTTTCAAAATCGTGTAAGAATTACTGAAGTTACTCAAGTTAAGGTGGTAACAAAGAAAAACGTCTTTGTAGAACTACTCCCATCTCGCTGCTCCAGTATAGTTCATCTGCGATGCGAACTCAAGAATTATATCCATCGTTGGTTGAAGCAAACATTTTGAAAATCGGCTTAGAAATACTCGAGTTATCGTGGGAGCAAGCGTTACGGACGTTTTGATTTGTTAATTTACATTAAAATTAAGACATGAATTTTCTTCTGCTGGTCCACTTATAAAAGCAAGATTTCATATACGTTTTTACAAGGTTTTATCACCTAAGACACAAATGGGCCTGTTGTGCAAACCCATATTTTTAGAGAGATTTTACAATTGTGAATTGTAAGTCGTACGATTTTATTGATCTATTAGAACATAGATGTCCTTCGTAGTTGATATTATAAAATCACAATTGTGACTTATGTATGACGCATGAGCACTTTGTTTAGAATCTATCAGGGAATCTTGGTCTTTCTTAAAAAACTATTACGTTCCATTGAGCTTGCTAGTGTTAACTAACATCAGAGACAAATCTTTTACGATGAACTATGTCTGACACGGGAGTCGAGCCCGTAACATATAAGGCGGTAATCCGCCGTTCTATCGATTGACCTACCTGGACAGTTCAACTAGGCACACGTATGTGCAATTTTGATTGTATGAGTGGACGACACCTGCAGAACATTTTCAAAAAATTACTTTAAAATTGTAATATATATTACACACTTGTCACGGAGAAGTCGAGGCTTGCCGAGACTGATAGTGACAAGTGTGTACTCTATTTTATCACAAAAGCGAACACGAGGCGACAGCATAGACCTGAAGTGAAATTTTTGAATTATTCTTCAAGTTAAGTTTTAGGACCCACTGTCGTAAGACCCATGACTTTCATTCAAGGGAATAATTGCAAATAACGAAATCAATGTCGGTCGATTTGTAAAAAAGGAGGTGCAGTTCCACTGTGCTGATGTGAATGCAATGAAATGTTGTTGTTCTCTTAAAAGTTATGGGAAATCATTTACATTTATATATGAAATTTAATTAATTCAATTGAATTGAGAGAAGAAAAAAAAAACAAAAAACGAAAAATATTTTCTCCGTGTGTCTGATTCAGAATCCAATTTATGTTTTTATTATTATTGATGGAATGATATTTTTTAATTAAAGTTTTGTAATTACAAAAAGCACATGCGAGAATGTGGGTACTGATGCAAAGGTATGCTGGAGGTACTCTCTTGTTGAAATCAAAAAAATTGTTCATTTTCTGTGGTTGTTGGTTGTAACCGCTTCGAAATGAAATTTTACTTATATTTTTCTCCATTTTTATTATTTCTACTCAATTTAATTATTGAACATGATAATAAAATTGAATCGATCGGCGATGAAAGATCATAACCTAAGACAACTGGGAGAAAACAAAGATTTATTTAACGTTTTCTTGTAATAAATAAATTTATCTTAATTCACCCAACTATCAATGAAGTATTAATATAACTACATGGAGATTTATAATTTTTTTTTTGTTTTCTTTTTTTTTTCATTTTTAAAATTTTGTTCTCTGTTCGTATAATATGAACATTTCGTTCGTTTTCTTTTAAAATAATATTTTACTGGTTTCGAATAAACATTTTAACATAAATCACACATTCTCTTCTCGGTGGAACGTTCAATATAGTATAAACATAAAATGCTTTCGCGTTCTGTGTAGTTTTTTTTTCTTCTTCTCCAATACCCAGGATAGATGTAGAGGCGTGTATTACCGCACCGGCACAGCGAAACGTACGTGAATTATGCAGAATGCGTGTTGATACTTTTCATGAAGCATAAATTTATTTATTCTCGCAATTATAGGTAATACTTATTGGAAATACAAAACGAAAGGTAATTCCGTTCAGCAATTTTTAGAAGTTATTGCAATTATTGCGAAAAAGATATAGCCAGTTTTGGTCGGTAGCGACTGTACTGCATCAGTCATGTGGAATACTCGCAAGTACAGTGATTCCATGAATGAACCGCAAAAAATCTAGTACATTTCCTGACCGCCATATACTGTTTAAGTTAGGGTAAAAGACTAGATGAACCGGGTGCACAATACCACGATTTTGCATATGGTAAAGGTAATGAGTAGGTGGCCGTGTAACATTACCTTTCAGAATCAAGGTCAAATCTTGACAATTTAGACATGTATATTGTTTGGAAAGTCAACTTGAAAACAAATTTTCTTTTTGTTAAGTTGAAATCGTCATATAAAATTTTCCAAACCTAGTTGGCGCTGCAGGAAAATTTTGATTTCACCGCCTTTGTGATCAACTCGAGCTGTACTTTTCGAATTTTCACAAAATTATTAACTCGATCTGTCGGCAACGATTGAGCCCCCATATAGAATCAACCAAACTCTCCGCCAGTCGAACATCCAAATAAAATACGCCTTCTACAACCAAAATTAACATTAGTCTAATTTAGAAAAATGATCGGAAATACAAAAATACAAAAATATTTCAGAAGGGAACGCATCATAAAGTCGGTTCACCTCTTTTTGTATGTAAATGATGACTTTGTACACCCAACCTAGTTTTTTCCCCAACTTAAACTTAACTTTCCAAATCTACTACTTCAATATTTTTTAATAGATTCATACGGAATCCTTTACTTCATTCGTTCTGACACAGATTTTGGAATACAAGTGACGAGCCAGTGCTAATCACTTACATTTGGAGTCGCCGTCGATAACAGATGACAACTCGTCTGCAAAAGACCCCAATCTATACGGTAGACTTGTTTTCCTACTAAAAATCAAAAATAGTTTTTCCTCCTTCGTTAAGCACATCTTTAAGTTATATTACCCACCAAAAAGCTGCCACTAAAAATTTTCCATTTTTTTTCATGAAACCATTTTTCTCCTCAAAAAATCATAAATTAAAGTTCGACCTGTTAACAAATTTCTCCGATATGATAACTTATTTATCGTCTCATTCAAAATCCTTTTGCCCTTTTTTTCCGTCTACCCCCATGCTCTGCTTCCATCATTTCCGAGAAAAAAACCCAAAAATTTTCTCTGATATAAACACCTTTCTGATTTATGAAGTGTTTGTGCTAATATTAAACGTTGCCGTATATATACGGATGAAATGTTTGATAAAATAAATAAATTCGAAACAAAGTCCTTCCATTGTGAACTTAATATCATGATAGTAATATATACGTTTCATGTTCTATACTGGTGTCGTCGATGTGTGCGCGCTATATATATGCATAGGAATATGCTCGCTCGTTCACGTTGTTGAATCCCTTTTTTCGGATGAAAAAATCCCTTTCCCAACTTTACAATGTTTTGTTTTAAATGGACTTTGGATATTGTATCACAGCAATTAATCTATGTCTGTTTAATCATGTTTATGTGTTACAGTCGAAAGGTATATATGGTGTGACACTTGGTGAAAATTGATCAGCGGAAAGGAAAAGTTGAAGTTGTTACATTTTGGGGTTATAAGCAAACTTTAATGCTATATATTCATACTCTGTATGCGATGGATATGTTTTCGAATGTTTCATGAGTGTCGTGTCATTGCTGTACGACGACCGCTTTAGCTAATGGAAACTTTCCATTGGAATCTGCACAAATTATGTGTTGATGAAATAGTAGAACAGAAACTTTGTACTGGATTCGCCCTGTATTAAATACAACAAGAGGTCAACACTTCTTTTTTTAATATGACAAAATCCTAAAAGATTCATTTACAACCAATCTACAAGAATAAGGGAGGGACTAATCGATTCTTTTCTCTAAACTTCTAGGTAAGTAATTTTGACATCCGAACACCGCGCGTATGTGATAAAAATGATTAATCATGAACTTCCTTTTATGCGAACAATTTCAACCACGGCAGAGTAAAATAAACCTTAACTTTACTCTGTCGTGATTTCAACAGATTGATACATAATCTTTTACTTCATAAGTTTTGACACCTCTTTTGCTATAAAGGATAACACTGGCTAGATCTCATCGATTATTTTTTGTCGTCGTTATCGATGGCAGATGTTATGAATTATTGCTTTGGTTCCGGATGCTTCATGAAACAGCTTATATGTCCGTCGATAATCATAAGAGACAAGGGTGTCTTCAAATTAACCGAAATCGAAGTAAACACTGGCTGAGTTAATGTAAGACTATGTAACGAGGAGAAAACTTATAGATGTTCAGTGGACAACGGCCTGACACTTACCTTTTTCCAAAGTAGCTACAAAGAATCGGCATCAGTCCGGGGAACCTAACGAAAATTTGATTTTTCTTCTTTTCTTTGAGAAATCTACTTTATTATCAGTTCTTTTGGATTTTGTATACTTTTGGAAGTTCAAATATAAGGTTTAGTACCTAAAGTCTACAATTTTCTTTAATGGGCTCTATGACCATCGAAATACTGAAAATCTTAGGATTCGCTGACTGCAACGTATTTTCCCATTTTCTTTGTTCTCTTCTGAAATTACAAGGTTCTTTGTTGTGTATGTGTAGAGATAGGGTCATAAAATTCCTTTATTTCGTAGTCCTCATTCCCGATCATAGAACTCAAAGATTCCAATCCCTTCCATCAAGGATTTCTGATTACATTCATTACATTCATCGAGGTTTTGCTTCTAGTTCCTCATTTTCCATTATTCCAAAGCTTCCACGCACTTAATTTTTAGATATTCTGTTGAAGCTGTAGCATTTTCAAGGTGACTGACTCCTCAAGTTATATCATTCCTGGGCACCCTTCCTCCATTCTAAACCTATGACTCGAGGCTGAGTCACTTCCCATCAAGGTATTCCGATTTTTTAATGAATTTTTATCTTTTTTGAGATGAGTAGGGGTAACTAAGAACTGAAACTCTCTCTAGTGTCATTACTAAGCTACGTTTTAACGGATTCGGTACCGAATTGCACCGACATTGAGGTGTGCTTTTCTCAATGTTTCTCATATTTAATGTTTAGTACCAAATTTTGGCGGTGCTTAGTTTCTGGCTATGTTTGTCAAAGTAATCAAAAATGCATTGGAAACTTTAAAAGCTTTCAGCAACGTTCATTGAACATCAAATGGCAAATATTTGACCTTTTTCATGCCATTACTTGCATAAAAAACCGTATCCTCGAGCAAAATTCTTTGAATCAATTAACACAATCCACCAAAAAAAATGCGACGATCGAGGTGACAATGCCTGATGTTATAGCCGTAAAACCATCTGGTCAGAAAGAAAATTATTTTCGAAATAAAATTTTCGACTAAAAAGCAATTTGCCCTTTGTCTGGTTGTTTCCATATGCGTTTGATCATTTGACACGCTTTTATTTTGAGCTTAACAAACGAACCGACCCTTGTAAATTGTTCGGTTCAGGTGTATGTGTACTGGGTACACTGTACAGTGTACACGGTTGTACCCGAGCATGAAAGAGTTCAATTGTGGAATATTTTGTTCAAAATTTTATGTTTTCATTGCAATAAAGGACTTTCCTATTCGTTCTCGGCGTGTGAGGTGTGAATACTCAACTCATGGTACACAACCACATACACACACAAACCCACAGTTGTTTTTCCACATATATATGAAGTGAAAAGCGATTACATACGTTCAATTTAATGTCAAATGATTTTTCATTATTGATAGCGACGAGTTCAACAGAGTTTTCAATTTTAAATTGTATTTTCCTCCTGGATTTGAAAAGCTTTTCGCATTGAATATTTTAAAATTGGTTATGTGAATTTGATTTTGCCATAACATTAAAAAGGTGTGATTTTTGTTACAAAACATGATTGTATCGGAGTGGGTGTGCTATATATGTGTGTTTTCAATTCATAGATTTTGATATTTAAATGACAACTTTTCGGCAAGGGGAACGGGACGATATGCTGGGTGCTTTCATCAACATTTCAAGTTGTAATCAAAGAGTTAAAATCAATTAAAATATTTCGATGTTTTGGTAGGGCTACAATCTGAATAAAAACAATCTTTTTTTCTCGATGATTTTGACATGTCATTACATTCGCTGCAGGGTTAACTTTCTTTATGGTCAAGTATTTGAGTCTCTTTTATGATCTAAAATTATTCAACTGAATTTCGGAATTGCTCATTCTCTTAAACATCAACATGAACACCAAATGAACGAACCATTCATTCAAAAATGTATTTCGTGCTGTAAGCTTGATTTCCACTTACAAAAAACCGCTCCGTTTAGCTAAACCACGCCTCTTTTCTATTGCTTAAAGTGTAAACGAAGAGACAACGTAGTACCTTTTTGGCAAGTAGAAATCAAGTCTTATCTTTGAAACTATTGTACTGTATTTTTGGCGGTAAGTGGTAAGAATAGAAACGCTTGAAACCTTGAAAAGCTAGTCTAATCCATAACTGGAAGTGTGCACCCACCACGACGTAATGCGAGATTTCCAATGCTGTATTGCGATGCGATATTTTAAAACTTTTCTCTACATCAATACAGTTTACATCACATTCTTGCTCTACTCAATTGCTGTATTGGAAAGTCACTGTAAAGATTGGTTGGCAATTCAAATTTTTCCGATGGATGCGAAAACGACCTGTTGCTAGATGAACATAACAAAATCATCAGGTCTGTTTCGTTTTTTTTCCTTTACTAGGGAGGGAAAATGGACTTTCCGTCCCTAGGGAAAAGTCTTTCCCTCCTTCGTAAAGGAAAACGGCATAATACACTCGGGAAATAATTTGATATTTCGTATCACGATGATGGTATAGTAATATACTATTAATTGTCTGGTGATTTTTAGGGTTATAGTAATTTACTTTATTATGTAGGTACATAATAGGGCCATTTCCTCCTTAGAGAAAACTCTCTACCTCGCTCGTAAAGTAAAGTAAAGAAGCTTACTACACATCACACGGGAAAAAATTTGGTGTCTCGTTTCACGATGAGTGGTACCAAATCACTTCCCTGTTATTACATTACTAGGGTAAACAAGAGAATTGGCTGGGGAAATCACAGCATGAAAAATCCATTACAAAACTTGGAATAAAAATGAAAAGTCCAGTCATCGTGTGATTGTTGACCTGAGCTTTGCCTCAGATCAACAAACTTCACACGAGAACTGGCCTTTAAAAGCTTTTTTCCCGTGTCGTGTAGGCGAAGCCGAGGTTTTTTATATTTTAATACCGAGTGATGTACAGTCTTTGACATTTAAAATTTTTCTGAGAATTTCATTGTGTCATTGCGAATTCACAATGGCATTCTTTGAAAAAAATGACAGTGACACATTTGAAATGTTAAAGCCTGTAATTGATTTTAGATTTTCGGCTACGCCTCGGATCAACGAAATTCACACAAAAACTTTTCTTTTCAACATTGTATCACGTATTATGTGTTAGTTTTCTGCATAACTATGGATAAATAGATCAAAAGTAGAGTTTTCGTGTGAGTGTTGTTGATCCGAGGCGATCCCGGGATATGTAAAGGATTTTACTTGCTGCGGGCGTCGAAAGTAGTGCTTGAAACAAGAAAAGTACGGCTTTTGACGCATAACTATTACAAATCTTCTACCGTGCTGTAATGAATTTTCTCACGACAGAGTAAAGTTAACCAGGCAGGAGCGCTGATTTGACAAGGGACCTGAATAATCTAGTAGTCCAATTTTTTTTGCGAACAAAATTTTTCAATTTAAGTCAGTGTTCATTTGAGTTCATTTTCATACAGTGTATTAGGTCCCTTATTTGACGTTTCGAAAATGAACCGCTCCTGCCTGGTTTATTTTACTCTGCCGTGATTTTCTCATATATTTTTACAACCCTGGGATTATAATGGTTTTATTGTTTTGTAGTTCGTGTGTAAAGTTGTGTTTATAAGTCGGTCTAAAAATGAACATTCATGGTTATGTGTGACCTCGGCTAAGCCTCAGATAATTTGGAAAATTTGTACGAAAATGTTTTACCAAAAAGATTGAGGTGATGTTGATGTAAATACGGGATGTACATAAGAATGATTAAATACAGTAACTAAATAAATTCTACGATCAGTTCATTGAATTCGTTATATTCTCAATCTGAGTAAATAACCCATTATGCTAAGCAAACAAAAACCGATCCGCTGCAGCTCAATCGAATAGTTCTTAAGTGAAATCGTGATTTACAATTATCATCTCCTTTCAACTCACCATTATCGTACCATCGAACAAACCGAACGTTCTTTGGAGTATAATTTCAAATCGAATAATAAAAAGCCCAACAGAAAATATTCAACATTAAATTGTACAAAAGAGTTGAAAATAGTCGGCGGCACGAGCTATCCTATAATTATTAGAACATTAAATTGACATTGGTTATATGGATTTCTGATGTATGGACACGGGACGATTCAATATGCCCACATAATGGAAAATGTAAGAAGCAAAGCAGCTACAAATCATCGTTCGTATGAAACTTTTGTTTGATCATTTCAAATGAACAACTGAATTGTGAATATGAATAGTCATTCCATCTTCTCTTCTTTTTAAAGATTCTTTTTGTATGTTATCGTGCACGAAGGAATATAAGAAATTCTCAATTATTACTTTATCGTATTATGGGCTTTTGTCTAATCCATTTAATATTTAATTTCCAAATCAATTCCTGACACATGTTTTGAGTGATGCCCTTTGATGTTGATGTACATATTTTGAACTGATGCTTCGGGTTTTGATTGTATCAATTGTTTGACTTTGAAATGAATTGATTTTTTCAATTAATTTCGAAGTTAAACTGGCAAGTGGAATGTTAACCGTTCGGGATATTACTCAATCAATATCAATATGATATCAAAGTTAATGTTTTAATAGCTCAAACTACATCAACGAATAGAGGGATCTGTGTAGTTTTAGACATTGTTCGCTCCAATATAATCGCACAGTGTGTGGGACCTGTTGATTTCACAGAAAAGAAAAAAAAATGAAGGGGAGACGATAAATTCACAAATCCTGTTGCACATTGTAAGGTAATATGAAGTCAGGCAATACGCAGTAAAGTAATTAAATCTTCACTCTAGTCAATTTTGTCTTTTTGTCAGATGAAATGAAATTTTCGCATCTATATTCGATAAAAAATTATTGATCTGGATCGTGGTAACTCATAATTTATATAACTCCGTCGCAAATACTTTGAGTATCTTATACAAGTATAGAACTACCGAATCTATTACTTCTTTTCATCTAATCATATTGGACCAAAATATTTGACTTCCTTAGTTTTTACATACGATTTGCTACAGGAAACGTCATTGAAATTTAGACAAGTAAATACTTCAGCCGTTTTTCAGCAGGTCCACTCATACATACAACACTACTCAAACGTCTTTACACGGTTTTACCACTACCACGAGTGTAACTATTTCACCGATATAAAGGCATTTTTAAGTCGACCAGCTGAAAAACAGCTGAAGAAAATTCTAAGTCTACATTTCACTGACGTTAACTTTTCATAGAATCCCATTAGCCCACGCAAATCGTTTAGTTTTCTTACCGCTGTGGTTACTTACTCATTTAAGTGGACACTACAACCTTTTTAGTTGTTTTAGTCTTTTCTAGCGTTATTGAAAATTGTTTCTGCCACTGTTTCGAACTGTGAAATATGTGATATGCATCTTACGATGCTTTGATTATTAAAAAATAAACAACATCTCAACAGGCCATGGTGACAGTGGCAAAGAGACGACCAACCTTCACGAAGTATGTCATACCTTTTTACATGTGCAAGTCTAGTGAATCATAAATGAAATGAAAATAAACTTTAATATCAGATCATTACCCGATTTGATGACACATTCGGGTCTAGTGGTATATACCAACAACCACACATATCAGTGCTTTTTATAAACATTCGGAGTATTAAAACTCAATATACTGAAATGCCTAGATTGTTCTCCTATCCGATCCAAAGATTTACAATAGCTTTCGGATCAAGTAGATCCTTCTATAAGTATAGTTTCTGTTTCCCATCAGGATTTATACTCAGTAGAAGTCTAAGGTAACTGTTGATTTGATGTAATTGACTATATGGTTCGTTGTAAGGCTGATAGTGCTTTTAATTACATTTTCTTCGACATTTGCTTTCTACTTTCACGTCTCCACATATTGATCGATCTAAATGAAACAGCTGGTGGGACAGCTGAAGCAAATCTCTCTATAAATAAATTGGGTTGACGTTAACTGTATTTCGGTTACTTTAATACTGCAACCCGGTGACTAAGTCATTCCGTTATTCACGTCAATTACTACCCAAAGGGCAAAATAAACTGAACACTATTATTATGTCCTTTTGAACCTTTAGCACTACATTTGCCGATTTGTTTAATGATTAGCGATCAGAGTAATTTTGCCATTCGAAAGACGTTGTAGAATTTCAAAGGCCTGAACACTCTGTGATTTCGACAAATGACATTTCTATTTTAATAAAGAATATCTGCGCTCCCCTTTCGTAAATTTTACATACAGTCAAACCCGCCATCCAAATATGTAATTAGAAATAATAAAAATTTCATTAAAACAAGAGACGTTTCCCGTATTACCTTTTCTCAATTAGTTATTCCGTTTGCTGTTGTTAGCTGCATGAATATAAACTCGTATTTATATACTTAAAACTGAAATTCAGGATATAATTAATTCAAATTCAAAGCATTTTGCGAAACAGCCGAAGTAGAAGATTATTAAAACTTCGGTTCATTCATTTATCATTATTAGACCGCACCAGTTTTCCGTTTTGATGCGACGCTGAATGTTTTCGTTTGGAATCGGTAGTGTAGATCCGTTGTTGTGGAGGAAGATGAAAGTTAATTAAAGAAATTAATAATTTTCGAATCATTTAGTTGGCAACTGTATGGATGATGGCTTTATATAACAAAATTGAAGGCAGAGGCTTTACAAATTACGTGAACAGATGGCTGCAGTTTTTCTGTCTCGTTTCTGTTTAATAAATTTCGAAGAAGCCGCCAGCTTTTCATTAGATTTTTCATGAGAATTCATAGTTACTAACATAACTAAGGACGATAGAAAGAGGATTCTAGGTTTCGGGAGAAGTTTGTTGATCGAAGGTGAAGCCGAGGTCAATAATCAATCGAAACCGCGACTTTGCAATACACCCTGGGTTACGTAATGGATGTCACTCAAATACTAGCAAAAATCGTACTTTTCATAATTTTCAGCACTAGCAAAAATTTGAGAATTTGGATTGGCAAATCACAGCATAACCTACTTTCATAACTGGTGTTGAAATATTGCGACTTCGTTGTCCTAACTTAAGGATTGTTTAAACCTCTCATTCCCTAAAAAATCCTTTCAGCATGCGTAAGGACAGTAACTATTACGTCATTGGTAGGCTGAAGTAGCCATTTTTCCTTTTCATAGCGGTGAGTTGAACCAGTAGCACAAGCTGAGATAATCAGAGATGATTTTCAACTCACTAAGTGAGTTATATCTGAGTGTCATTACGATGACAAACTAATGCCATTAAAAATTAGCTCTCAAGATCTCAGCTTTTGTGGTTCTACTGACCGTTATGAAAAAGAAAAATGGCTACTTCAGCCTACCAATGTTTGAATTCAACAATATCTTACATACTGAGGGCACCGACAAGATTCTTCATTGATGATATGAACGGTTCTCGGTGCAGAAGCATGAAGAATCCATTACAAAAACCGGGATAAAAATGAAAAGCCACGTTTGGCCGTGAATCCTGACCTCGGCTTCGCCTCGGATTAACAAACTTCACATGAAAACTGAACTTTTCAACATTTTAACAGTACATTACATCGATGTGTAGGATGCATTCCTCGCCTTCGACTCGAAATACAACCTTCTCACACACATCGACAAGAAATGTCCCAGCAAGACAGTACTGCATTTTGTGTGCTTGCTGCCAGAAAATGCGAAAAACTGGATATGATAATAAAGCATTTTCTGGCAGCAAGCAAGTCTTGCTGGGCATGAATAAAATGAAAAGTCTGGTTTTTGGGTGCTTATTGACCTCTACTTCGTCTCGAATCAACAGAATTCCCACGAAAGATCGATTTTTGAACTTTTCATCTCCTTTCATGGAAATGGAAATCGCTCGGATTGAAAACCTACCTTTATTGATAGTCATATTATGCGACCCAATGAAGCGCGATTGCATTTTTTCAATGACTATTATTGTTTTGAAAATTAGCTTTTTTTGTTGAAATTCAATGCATTTCTTGTGCACTAACTCTATGACTCAGAGTTTCAAGAAAATAGAAAAAAAAAGAACTTTTTCATGTTGAGAACACACACAAACTCTAACCATTCAATGCATTGTTATGTGTGCTATATACCATCCATTCTGCAATGCATAATGCATACTTTCAATGTTTTATGTTTTAACATTTCAACAGAAAAAGCTTCTTAACCAAATTTTGTATGCGCTCCTCTCGCCGTCATCGTCGTCGTTCCTCGTCTTGTATTTTATTATTTATACACAGAAATAATATGCAAACACAACATTCTTGTTTAATATGCATATTCTTGGTTCGGGAAATATAATACATGGGACCCTGGTTCTTCATTAAATTCATAGAAGTTGAAGAAGTGCACGGAAAATGGAATGGAACGAAATGAATATTCACTGCAACCAGCAGCAGCAGGAGTAGTAGTAGCAACCAACATGCGACTTTTAGCTTGGTATATTATGCGAATGGGGGGATGGGGTTTGCATTTTCAATAGCATTGTTAGAATTATGTAGCATATGTACCGTATTATGTAAGATTTAGATTCTCAGACTAACTGAAACGGGAGGAAGGATGTAGAAAATATGATCAACAAAAGAAACAAATCTCGAGTGTATTTCCAAAGTTAAATCCAATTTAAAATTATATATGCTTCGGTGTTCACTTCGCTCTACCTGCTGGTGGGTATATATACAGCGAATCTGGTAGTACGGTACACCCGCTTGGCTTCCGCTATTTCTGGTAAATGAAAATATATCGATGCATTGATTTGATTGTGAAATTCCTGTTCATATGAATTGATAGAATCGACGTTCACAATGAAAAGTTTAACCGAATTATAAAAGTATTTGCAGTGGGATGATTACATTTTATATGTGTTTATAATACGTGACTGGTTGGGAGTTATCCATTAAAAGAGCGAAAAACAGGGGAAAAACCAGTTAATTTAACTGAGCTCGGTGGGTGATATGTCTCTCACATTTGAAAATTTTTGGAATTTGAACTAAGGTCCTGAAAGATTGAAATGGTAATCCCTCTAGGACCTATAACTCAGGGTTGAATGAAAGTAATTCCTGTGGGAATTAAATTATCATTCCAAAAAAGATTCGGTTGTGTACTGAGGGCACTGAGCAAAACAGTAAAAAGCAGTTAATATTTATGGGATAACTTTAAAGAATAATCCCACAGCTTTTTAGAACTGAATCCTAGTCACGAATGTGCCTCGAAATACCTTCTCACACCATTTGTATAATGAATCGATATTATCCAGGTCTTCTACTTAAATACCTTTAATTTGTTGGTACAGATCCACAAATGTGCCAAACAATACCGAACTGCGAAATATACATTACTTTAGAGTTACTTCCTGTTCCATCGTATTTTTTGCTACACAACCTAGTGATCTCAGGAGCATTTTCCAGATTTTTGTAAACATTTTTTTCTGGAATTATTTCGTTTTTGAGGTAATCTGAGAACAGTTCCTTACAGCTGAGGATCAGTCGCCCTGTGGACCCTACTAATCTTAGTAGTTTAAACAAGAACCTTTTGCGGGAGATATTTGACTTTATTTTTCATATAAACCGATTTTCCGATTGAAGATTACTTGAGAAGATTACAACAATTTGAAAAATCGAATAATTTTCGAAACATTTTTAAGAAAACTTTTTCGGGTGCGACAACAGCCCACATGCCCGGACAGAGTTTTCGATGATTTACGTTTTCCACACACAGGCCATAGCGACCTTAAAATTCGCAAAATTTGAAACACCCAACCAAATAATGCACCTTGCACCTTCAATTGCAACAAATGGTGACTACCAGTTTTTCCCAACGTAAAACAGCAGGCTAGAGACTAGTCTGTAAAGAAATCGACAGTCACAACCGTCAGCCGTGTTTCTAATTCTGATTTTTATCTTGTAAAATTTTACCACACAAAATATGGAAATCAATTATGGCGAAGATGAGCTACAAGAAATTATAAAATTAAATGGACAGACCGTATCCAATGCGTTAGCAATGTTGAAAAATAATGCAACCGAAACCGAAATATCTGACTACATAAGCAACTATACCGGCCAGCCGACCAATCTTGTCGCACGGGAAGTCACGGAAATATTGCGATTCGCCGTTAATAATGGATTTTTGGTGAAAAACGGGAATACTTATAAATTACCCAGCCAAAACTGTATTTATAATGTGGATTGTGACGCATCTGGTAGTGGTGTTGACGAAGGTGGCAAAACCGGTGCGGGACCTGACATAGGTGGTAACGAATCTGACAGTAGCAGTAACTCCGGGGCGGAGAATGTCTCTGTTGAAGTCACAACAGAAGAAGGCAGTGAAGCTGCATGTGTAGACGGTGTTGAAGAAGAAGAAGGTTATTTAATTTTTAATTTAAAATTTGAGTCGATCGTATGGTACAAAACAGTTACTGAACTATTTTTTGTTGATAGGAATTTTGCCTGAGACTCTAAAGGAACTGATGAATTGGTTCGATATCTCAGAATTTGACAGTGCTATTGATCTCCCGATTGATTAGTATTAGTTTCTGTGTCGAACAAAATTAGTCTGGTGATTGTCTAGTGGTAAATCAAAAGATATTGACGATTAGCGTGGTACCGACGACTATACAAAATGAAGAACTCAAATTTAACAAGTAAAGTTTGATCGATTTGTTTCGGTAGACGTTGTCTGGACACCAAAACCAACCAAAAAACAACTAACCAGCGGCAAATATATGCAACCAACAATTTGTTTCTGATTTCATTTATTATATTTTTCAATGCTGTCATCAAAATTCAATCTTAAATATCTCAAATGCGCGCTCTACCCTATTCAAGGGGACCCTTTGGGGGCAGAACTTAGTTTTAACTTCGCAGAGCGCGGTATTTTTCGAGTTATTTAAGATTTTATTTTGATGACAACACTGAAGAAAAATTGCGTATTTTTCGAATGATCCATTATCTAGCTTTTAGCTTCAATGTAGCATTCAGAGTCTTTGACGCAAGTATCGTCGCTGATAATATATCTGTGATAACTTGATTTGACTGAATTAGATTTCCATTGCCAGTAAGTGTTACGTGTTACATTATTTACTGTCAATCTGCCGAAGGATTTTTAACGTTGCGAATTGGCAATGGACTATTAGAATATCTACGAGTAAATGTTACATAGAAAGCGAATGAAGGAAAACACTTTATTTCTCCAACTCAGTGATGAACAGTAGGATAGGATAAGATGGGCAGGAAGGCTGATGCTTTCCAAGCACCTAAGCCGCCAATGGGCCTGTTGTGTATTACCCATATTTTCGAGAGATTTTTACAATTGTGAATCATATGATTCATCTATTAGAACATAGGTGTCGCTAGTGGTTGACATTTTTAGAATCACGATTGTGACTTACGCATGTGACGTATGATAACTGTGTTCAGCATTTTTCGTTGTTTTCTTAGAGCCCTATTACGGTCGGTAGAGCTGACTAGTGGTAACTAACAGCCGAGACTAATCATTTGCGATTTGGAAAAACCCTATGAACTATGTCTGACACGGTAGTCGAACCCGTGACATATAGGGCGTGAGTGCATCGCTCTACCGCTACCTGGACGATGAAAAGTAAAACTTTCGTTGGCCTTTTTGAGGAGATAAATGCTTATGTAGGCACACATCTAGTGCCTAAAAAGCATTTATAACTCGGTGTCATAAATTACTATTACATTCCAGAGCGCGATAAAGTGCGGCATACATCACTGTTTGTGACTGTTAATAGTACAATACGTCCGTGGGCTCCAAGTTTTTATTTTGACGAGTGGGGATGTTATGGCCCGACCCGAGGGGCCAGAAGCACGTAAAAATTGTTTACGTGTTACGGCATGTTTCATTTTCATTTACATTGCCTAATCACGTAAAGCATTGTACTTACGAGGTTCCAAGTTGTTATTTGACAAGTGGGGAATACACCCCTCCCCTTTGGGTCGGGCTGTAACACCCCACTTATCAAATACACAACTTGGAGCCTCGGAAGTAATATCCTATTACCAGACGGTAGCGTGTAATAGTGCATTACTATCTTGCTGAGACATTTTTGTTGAGGGGTGTAGGGAAGTTCGAACCGAAGGCTAGGAATACATCCCATACACCAAACTTTGGTAACCTAATGTATAAAACTTCAAATTTTCGCGTTATTGTTCTTCAATTCTCTGTATTTATCATCGTAAAAATCATACAAAATGACATCAACGAATCGAAATATTATTTGATCGTGAATTCATTCAAAATTCAATTCAAAAGCCCGGCTTGAATAGGTGTAATTTGAGCACATTCCGTTTCGTTATAAAGGACTTGATAGAACGAAGTAACGTAATTTTTCGGATTAGCTTCAACGCAATTTTCAACAGCCGATTCGAAGCAACTCTGTATCTCGCCGAGGGATCTGCAAATTAGAAGTTTATGTTAAAATAGGCAAACAGTAAAAAAAAATGGAAATTAGCAAGAATTCACTCACTTGCAGTCATCTGCGTCCATTTTCCATTCGAATCTCTCGTACTCAATTAGTTTAACAATCAATCCTTTCAGAATAGCATGTATCTCTTTGTATTGGCACGTCTTGAGTTCGTTTAGGTTTTCCTGGAGGCACTGGCGCCCCTGTCCGGTGATCAATGATATGAAGTCATTTCCATCGTTTGCACAAGTTACATCTAACAGACCGTAAACAATCCGGCGAATTGAGTTATCGAATTCAATTTCACTTGGGAACGAGCACTGTGCATTTACTTCCATGGAATTGTCGACACATTTGAATGCAACATGGCGCGTACGGCACAATCTTTTGATATATTTGGTTGAGAAAGATTAAAATCGGAGATTTTAGAACCATTTGGCAAAGAACTCACGTTTTGATGAGTGTATGGAAGTCTTCTTCGCTCTTCAAGTTTGAATATGCTGCTCGCATTTCTTCTGATTTCACATAGCTCTTCAGACATTGTCCCAAATCTTTGCTAGCTGCTTTAATTTTGCCGAACGTCTCATCACTTCCAGATATTTTCTTACACTTTCGTTGGAATGATCTTTCGACATCATTGCTTAGAAGTGCAAAAAATTGACTTGGATCGAAATCGGGACCGAATGCCAAGTCCGTATTCTCCTCACTGCTGTCGTCTTCTTCGAAAACTAAGTCGAAAAACATGTCTATATAACCTTCCACCGATTCATCGCTTTCACCACTTTCACCGGACTTATCCTTCAATTTTGATAAGGCTAGAAAAATCAAATCGAATAATATAAATATTGGCTCGTAATTCAGATTCATATAAATTTGCCTATCTTTTATGATAACCGTGAAATATCACCAAAAAATGTTAGCGATTCTTCTCATTTAGACGATGTTTCTTGGTCTCATTTTGGCGATTTAAAAAAGTCAAAGTCAAATCGCTACAATTTAAAAATCTTAACTAAACGTAGATTCTCGTAGCGTTCGTAACTTTAACTGGCCTTACATACAGACATTTGACATAGAACCAGAGAAATTCGATGTACGTCGCTGTGTGAAGCTTCAGTAACAATTCCAGACCTCGCACTCAAAAATGACATGCCTTATTAAGGAATTAAGGAGGTTTTAGCAGAAAAATAAGGTTAAAATAAGGAAATGTTTAGTTTAATTTAAGGAAAAAACAGTGGTTCCGAAGAATGTTTTTAGGTGGATACTACTGATACTGCTACTGATACGCAGATGTTGTATCAATGCTTTCATTATTTCATGTTTAGATCAGCTTTCACTTTTGCTATTGCTCTAAATACTCTTCATTTAATCAGTGGATTTAATAATGGGTTTAATAGCTGAACATGGATTTGGAGTGAACCGTAGAATCAAAACCATATGATTGAATGAATTGAAATTGACAGTCGAGCTTTTCGCTTATGAGCAAAAAGCGTTGTCGTGAAACACAAGAGTTCTTTGAATAAGCGGTAGTCATTACAAAGAACCGCAGATGAAAAAAGTGCGGGAACTCAAGAACCTTGTTCCAGCGAAATTGGAGAAAGTTCCGAAATTGTCATGTAAAACTGGAAATTTTCTGTAAGTGAATTTTCTGAAAGTTTCTGTAAACAATTTGTTTCCGGGAATAAAACCTTTTTTCCATTAGCGCTAAGAACTGTCCTAGTTTGCGGGGACAGGACATCTTATCATTAAGAAAGTGCCTCAATCATTAAAGATTGTAAAAACATAATGATCTTGTCTATAATATCATTGAGATTAAACAGACTAACGTTTATACGTATTATACATCCGGAAATTGAAAATGCCAAAACCAAGAGAGAGTGGCACTAAATCTCTAGATCTTATTAGGTCGAGGTAATGACATTTATCATAAAACGAATATGAAGCAAGGGTGTGGTTAAGTAGTAACAAAAAAGTTAAATCCTCAAGTGTTTCAATTCTCGAATTAGTTAGGTAGTATTCGTTTTTTCTTCTTCTTCAAATAATTAGAAAATACTGATAGTGGGCGTATATTGATTATTGAACGAAAGAGTGTAGATCAACATCTCCAGAGATTTTTGACGTACAATGAGATAAATCAGAACAACACAGTTGTGCATTCTGGCGAAATTTAAAAGACTATGTATGGTGCTGTTAGTATTCAGCCGCGCAGAGTTTTTTTTTAAAAAGCTTACGCTTCTTAAAAAAATCAAAGTTTTTTTCAGCAAAATTATCTAAAAATAAGGAATTTTCATGAAAATAAGGAGGAAAAAGGATGTTTTTACAAAAATAAGGAAATTAAGGAAAATAAGGAGTAGTACGACCCCCCTGGAATTCGTTACGTAATTTGACAGTTCTTATGAGATTACATGCAACTGTAAAGTTATGAATATTTTGATCTACGAAAATACGAGAATCGTCGCCTTGAGTTATCAAATTTAGTTTTTCTCGATTCCTTATGGCGATTCTTAATATTTTGGCGATATATTTTGTCGATTTTTCTCAGATTCGAACAGCTGTTATAATGAATGAAATTGTTAAATTTTTTCTAGTTTTTTCTTGAGACAAAAACCAATAGTATATTACTGTACAGGGGAAGGAATTTGATATTTCGTATTCCGATGAGTAAAAGTGTCCGAGGGCCTTAGCCCGAGGTACTTTTACTCATCGTGATACGAAATATCAAATTATTTCCCGATTGTAGTATGACGTTTTCCTTGACGAAGTAGGGAAAGACTTTTCCCTATGCACGGAAAGTCCATTTTCCCTCCCTAGTCATGGAAAAAACCATTCAACATCTTAGTAATTCAATACGAAGACTGTCAAATGTGTGGGTCTAGAAATTATGTATTTGAAAACGAAAATGTGATAGTTCGTCAATTATTTTAAGCTCAGAAATCGAAAGTTATACAATAAAAAATTCGAAAGGATAATAAAAATGTCAAAAGTTCGAAAAACGTACACTCACGTCTCATCCGTTTTTCGAACTTTCGAACTACAAGCAATACCTTTGAGCGAAGTTACATTCAGGTTCTTCATTACGGACATCAACTTGGCTATCTGTGCATTTTCATCGCTTCCTTCCAACTTTGGAAAGGAATGAACTGTAAACCGAATTGGGAAAAAAATTGTTTAAATTCTAACTGCAATAGTGCAAGCTATTCGATTTAGTTGGATGGAGGAAGGAAATTGATTTAAAATCCTTGTGCCCCCAACCATCCTGGAATAACGAGACACTTTGTATATTCATTGGAAGTAAAACTCACCAAACGAAATAGCCAGCAAGACCACGAAACTCAACACAATGTTGTTGCTCATTTTGAGACGTTCTATTTCTTTATATCAAAGTTTTATTTGATGCTATTAAACTGAACTGTTCAACTCGACTTCTAATAACGAAATAGTCATTAAGCCGTTTGAGTGATTTGCGAATGCTTTAATTACTTCTATCTGAACGATAACTACCATTGAATCTTTAAAAAAGCAATATAGCGTTATGTAAGATGTTATGTTTCGGTTAATTTTTTGCCCTCAACAAACTGATTATTTTTATTGACAGAGAGCAACAGAGCCGTGTTTACTCTGAAATTAGTTCAGAGTGCTTAATAAGCATTTCTTATCAATCCCTTAGAAAAAACAGTTCTATGAAAATGTAATATTTATAATTGCATAGTTCAAAGGTTGTTTTTATTATTAATCGGGTAATAGATTACGTCCTTATTTGAAAGTTTTTATTTTGTCAAGTGCAGCGGCTCGAGTGATACAGAATTTCAAATATACGTAAGTTTTTGTAATCACACTGAGCCACCGGGAAACAGGGCTTATTTTTTAAAAAATTCTGACAATTTCGTAAAATTCTGAAGAAAAAAAAATCCGAAGAACTTTTTTGGAATTTTCAGCCGACAACCTACCGAAGTCGTACACATCTTCTAGTGGACTTTTTTTATGTGTGCCTAGAAAGGTATTGGACCCTAGAAGCCAAAAACAATTTCTCGTCTCTTGGCTGGAGGGAGGTGATCTAAAACCGGAAACATGCAAATTACTTGTGGAAATTTCTCCAGGTATGTACACGAAGCGTAAAAGATCGTCTAGGATGTCATTAGAGTAATTAATGACACGTACTTTCTGTGCATAAACCCTATAATGGTTTCAAAATTCTAGTCATTCCGCATCCGAAAAGCAACGAAAGCATCAAAAGGCTGTTTTTCTCCTGATCGCTAGGTCTCAGCTTTACAATGACACCAAACTTGTATGGGAAGTGTCTCCTTTGAATTCTACTGGAAACTGCGTCAGATTTCAGCAGACTGTTTTTCATGAGAATCCCTCATTAATTCCACTCTCTCTCTCCCGTATTTCGATGTCCAATTTATTTAGTCAGTCAACAACCTTTGCAGTCACCAAATTCAAATCTTTGAAGCTACCACGCAACGTATCTCTGTATACGGTCTATGAAAGTTGAGTCGCCGAACTTCCCCCTGTACATTTGCTGCTGACACCAGCCATGACTAGAGCACATATCCCAAGCGAAGACCTCAAACTTTCCCCTTTTCGTGTGGATTTCCACTTTTCGTACATGGATCTTCGATCTGATATTTTGTTTGTAAAATTGTTGAAATTAGTTTTAGCTAGTGCGGTCTTAAATAGCAAAATAAATATATATGTTCAAACTAATGAAGTAAAAGATTTTGTGTCAATCTGTTGAAATTAATTAGAACGAAAGAAGTAGTAGATTCGATTTCTACGAATGCAACATTTGAATATTCATCTCTCTACTGTTCTTTCATTCGAAATTTCTTTAATGCTCTATATGGTAGACAGCCAAACCATTCAAACTCTTCCACTAATCGAATAAAATTAGACGCAGTAAGTAATTCGATTTAAATATTTAATAATAATCATAACATAAAATCCAATAACATTGTGTGTCAGATTACACAACCTCTGCGTTCACAAATAAATTTTGTCAAAATATGTCATTCTAATCGGATTCACTGAACCGCAAGCAACGTATTTTTGTTGTCTCTCACTCTTTCCTTCTTTGATCGAATCAGGGCTCTTCAATGCAATACAGATATTCGACTGTTTCGAATTTATCCACATCATATTTTTGTTGTCCTCTCTGCCCGTTGGAACAGATAAAAACGAGTAGAGAAGGTATCAGACGCTGCGACGTTAGTCCCGTACGAACCCAATGTATCCATTGCGTATATGATCCTAATGCAGGGACTATTTTTGGGAAAAGATTTTCCCGATATTTGAGAAAAATAAGAAAATTCAGGAAATCCAGAACAATTGGGGAAAATTAGAGAAAACATTTCCCAGTGACTATGGGTTTCCATCTTCTAGTTCCCTAACTCACGATGCACTAACCCTTATTTAACCTTTTTTCCTCGATACAATGGGACAATGGGATGTGGGATGGTAGTAACGATCCAAGTATGACTATTTTCCAATAACTGTCATTAGCTTTTAGGGGAATTTTTTTTTCCAAAATTGGTTGACATTGTCTCAAGTTATCGTGTATTACCTTCATCTAACACTAAGCCTACCCCAGGCATGATCTTTCTAGCGGTAAAAAAAAAAAAAAACAGAAGTCGTAGAACAAAAGTATTTTACCTTGAAAATCTAAAAATATTACTTCAATCTCCTTCAGCGAATAGATGATCGAGGATAAAGTCTGTTGGACCTGAGTCATAGCAAACCGAGTATAGCTCTGTGGTAAGCTAGTGAAGATTCCATTCCATTATGGTTTTGTATCAAAATTGGAAATTGGTCTGATTTAAGAAAATTGAAATGTATCAATTCAGGTTGATCTGAACCGGATTTCAATCCAAGTCTGAACTAAGATTTTAGAGTCGACCGAAACTTGAACCTTACATTTTCCATTTCGGATTCAAACCGAACTCGATCCTAACCTGAACTTTTACTGACCCAATCCTGGCCTGAATTTGAAATTTTCATGTTGAGTCGGGTGTCAGGTAACCCGAAATTTTTACACCAGAAATCACAAGTTCTGAAGAAAAATTTCGGGCTACTCGAACATTACCTGATTTAACCTGAATATTCAGTTCCGGTTGGGGTAAACCGGTTGAACCCGAAAGTATAAGTTCAGGTCGGATCAGATTCGGGTTCAAAAAATTTAGATCAAATTCAGATTTGGGTAAAAACCAGGGTCGGGTTCCGGTCAAAGCGAACCCGACCAGTTCCAAGCATAGATACCGTCTGCTTCCGTATTTAATGTTTTACAGGCGACAAATTAATCCTAATAGCCCTTAGCACTTTGTACGAGTCTAAAAATCTAAATCCCGTAAAGGGTATACAACACATCGGATTCGAGAAAAAAGATCGTTTTCTGTTTTCACCGATTTGCCTTTTTTCTGATTTTTTTTTTTGGGAGCTAACAATAAATCGAAGTGGATTGCCGCGCTTAAAATTTATTCAACTGAAAAATATATTCGTTTTCACTGTATGGTTCTCTGCATTTATTTGGAAAAATTCGTATCTATCTCTCTGGTAGTTTATTCGGTTATTTAAATACTTAAAATTTATTTACTCGACACATATCCAGTACCACTGTGTGGATACGGTGTGGAAGAGAAGAACAGTAAAATGGGAAATAAAGAAAAGAACAAAACAGAAAAAAATGTTTTTTTTTCTTCCTTTCCTTCATCTCTTCGCATTTATTCTGGTTGGATGCGCTAAAGAAGACAGATAAAAGTGAATAATTCTGATTAAAAGGCCCTGATTTATAATAATCTGATTGAGAAATCAATGTCATTTGAGTGTGGATTTATTTTATTGGAATGTGTCATGGGCTGTTTGGTAGAGTAAATCGAAAATATTATTAACTGACCGTTCACCAGATTTCAGATGTTAAATATGTTCGTATTGTGTGTTATAGGTATGCTGATATCATGCGCAACTGATGCATTCACATATATAGCAAATGTACCGAAAAGAACGCAAATGGAAAGTTTAAATCAGAGTTGAAAATTTATCACCAGCAGAAAAACCGGGTATCTGCACACTTCAATTATATTCAATTATTATACGAATAATAATTTATACGATTCGACGCATATACTTAAACACCTCGAGCACTATTTTGGAATATGTATGCGGTAAACCAACAGACTGAGAGCGTACTTGTGAAAATTAATTGAACTTAAAATACTTGAAATGTTATGCATCTGTGTCACCATTGCAATTTCAATCTGGGTGATAATTACAATCCAATATCTTAAACACAACCGACTGCGCAAATTGTTGGTGTTGAAAAATATTTAACGCTTTGTAATTGGCCGATTATTAAATATCGATTAAGAGGACTGACATCGGATTTTTTATCCAGCAATACTTTGTGAAAAAAGTGCAATGTTGAAGATGTCATTTTTGGCTTACCTTATACAATACTATGAGGGAGTATCCTCAAGTTGGGGTATCAATTTGAAAATTTTGAAGAATGCCGAACTTTGGGGAATTTTTGTGAACTTAGCGAAATTTGTTAAATTTTTGATAACTTTAACGGTTTTTGGCGAAATTTAACGAGTTCTTGGAGAAATTTTGGGAAATTTTTGGGAATTTTGGGAATTAATTCCTAAACCATAGGACAATATGACGAAACATTCAAAGATATTTTCAACAAGAGAAGTAACAGATTTACTGTCAATTGCCGTTAGACAAAGAAGACCAAACAAATAACGAAACATAGCGCTGTTGTCAGGAACGGCAGACCTTACAACAAAAATACAATTTTTAATTCCTCATTTGGCTCTATTACTTTCATTTTGATACCAACTTGGATTTTCTACGATGTGTGACTACTGAGATATACACTAAGGGCACTTCTAGCGCTCAAGAAGTTTTTAATAAACCCAAAAGCTGTAGAACAAAGCCCATGAGATCTGGGTCTATTACCTCTTTTGTCAAGTGCTTTATAAAAAATCTTTTACTTCATTCTTGCAAGAACACATTAACCGCAGATTATTGTTCATTTTAGTGGGAGGTGTCGATAACAAATGATTAAGTGTTCTTAGTGCAGTGAGTCTTGCTTCTTTGTCCATATGAAATCGTATCTAACCGAGTATAGCTCTGATTCAAGAAAATTGTTTGAGAAAATTCTCAAGAAAATTAATCTAAATTTGATGGTGAATACATGAGTACATTATCATGACCGATGGCGCTAATTAAACTCAAACACGACTCGTACACCAAACCATTTACAAAATAAACTTTCTTTTCCCATTGTTTTTCCATCGGAAGAAAATCTTTTCTTTTTCATTTCCACACAGAAAAACGATAAAAGGCGTGTTGAAAGTCATAAGTCGTCAGTGCTTGCGGCAAAATGACAAATTGTTCTACATTTTGTGAGAAAATAAAAAGTGAAGGAAACAAAAGGAAAGTACTTTTCCGAATGTATTTTTAAATGGCATTTTCTCGTCTTCTTCTCCTCTTTTTTGTTTGGTTACGTTGTACACAAATTTTTTTCTTCTTCTGTTATTCGCATCCCCGGTTTATGTTTTATTATAATATTGATATGAATTTAAAAAGTCGAAATGGGGGGAATGCGATTATGTACATTTTTTCTTTCTCTAGTTTGTCGTCGGTATTGTGAGACTGGGATCCTGTTTACATTGGAGTGTATTTACATGAAAACCTATTTAAGCGAAATGATGCGATATGCTGTATTTGTGTGATATTAGCAAAGAAAAAACGAAAAAAATATGGAAAATTGTATACAAGGCAAACGTGGGTTAGGAAATTTAATATTTTTTTTGGTCTCTCTCTCTATCTCAGTTAAATATTTTCTTTTTTCAAAACTCACGTAAGTAATGAAAATGATATTTCTAATTTGCCAGAGGTTTGGTTTGTTGCGTATTGAGTTAATGACACTAATTATGTAGACGAAGAAGGCAATTGGATTTTTTTCATTTTAATTTTTAATGCAATAGGAAATAAAGGGAGAGGTTAAATTACGAATATGAAAATAAAGAAATGGATCTAATTAATGACCTAAATTAGTTTTGTTTCAATATAAAAAAAAAGACAATGCGGAACTCCCGATGGGGGAGAATGACGATGAAGATCCTCTTTGTTTCTTCTGTTGATTGATTTAATTAGCAACAACTAATTAACCCAACGCGACAGTTAATGCCTAAGTCAATATTTAAATTTCACATTTCGGATATTATTTCAAAAAAAAAAAATTTTTATATGTGCGGCGTGAATAATCTAATTTTCACCACTCGAAAGGCCATGATAAAGTAAAGTTTTGCTGACGTTCAGTTCGGCGGAAAAAACATCTATATTTTCCTCTCTTACAATGGAGACTCAAAAGGACATTAGACGTTTCGTCGAATATCCGTTCGGAGAAGAAAATGCCTATTTTCTCCCCTCTTTTTGGACACGCGATTTTTATTTATTTATTTATTGAATCAATTCAACAGCCTGTTACAGCCAATAACAGAATTAACATTAAAAAAGAAATTACAAATAACAAGAACATAATCAAAAGGAAATCAGAATCAATGGTAACATACAAGTTCGACAACAAGAAAAAAAAACAACAACCGAGAATGGGTCACATGACATACTTATTCTTAACTTTAGCCTTGAACGAACTAAGCGACGTATGAAAAATGTCTAAGCTATTAAAAAGACCATTGTGATTAGATTGCATTCTTATAATCGGCGCATTACTCTCGATGTTCGATACATAGGTTGCCGGATAAAATGTTGGAGCTTCGTGTCTACTCGGACGACGTGAATTGTACAAGACCACATCATTATCCAAGGCAACTGTAAAACGACCATTGACCACTTTGTAGAGAAAAATTTCGTCAGAAATGAACCGCCTGGATTCAAGCATTGGAAGCTTGAGTCGCGCAAGTCGTTGTGGATAATCGACGTAATTCCAATTGAACTTTCGATAAAGCATTCGCGTAAACTTTCTCTGAACTCTCTCGATTTTCTCAATGGAATTCTGGTAAATCGGTGACCATAAAACGGTGCAATACTCCACCTGACTACGAACATATGCCTTGTACAAAGTAATGATACTCTCAGGTTTACGGAACCGTTTGCAAGAACGGAAGATGAATCCCAACATCTGATACGCTTTCCTTGTAACTCTGTCAATGTGTTCGTTGAAATTCAATTTCTCGTCAAAGGTGACGCCCAAGTCTTTCTTCACTGAAACTCTTTCCAATACATCGCCAGAGACAACATAATCGTAGATCATTTTTACCGGTTTGAAAGTCATCGTAAGAACTGAGCATTTTTTCACGTTCAAATGAATTTTGTTGAAAAAGCACCAGCGGCACAACGCATTGATGTCTTCCTGAAGCGCAATGCAGTCCTCAATGGACTCGATTTTACGGGAAATCTTCAGATCGTCCGCTAACTGAAGGCTGCTACATTTCAGTTGTTCCACTAAGTCATTGACGAAAATCGAAAACAGCAACGGGCCCAAAACTGATCCCTGCGGCACTCCTGATTTCGGACGCATTAGAAAAGATCTCGAGTCACCCAGTACCACATATTGAGAGCGATTTGACAAGTAGGACTTAAACCATTCCAATAATGTACCACCAATGCCAAACGAGCGCAATTTCATGATCAATAGCCTATGGTCCACCATATCGAATGCCTTAGAGAAGTCCGTGTATATCGTGTCTACCTGCCCACCATTCATAACATTATGGCATAGAAACGTCATGTGATGTACCAAATTAGTCTGCACTGAACGCCCATAGAAGAACCCATGTTGACATGAACTGATTGATGATTTCACGAAGTCAAATACCATACGGAAGACCAATTTCTCAAAAATCTTAGCGCTAGCGCAAATGATGCTAACGGGACGGTAATTAGTGACGTCACATTTTTTTCCGGATTTGTAGATTGGTGAAATAAAGCTGAGTTTCCACAGACCTGGAAAGACACCCTCAGAAAGCGATTTATTAAAAATAATTGACAATGGTAATGACAGCGAATCTTTGAGTCGAACATAGAAAATTATCGGAATGTTATCAGGACTACTCATCTTATTACAATCGAAACTGCTCAAAATAGAATTCACATCCGATTCACTGATTGTGACATCATTCAAACGTAGGCGGTCAATCGACAAATCGTCAAAAATGTCGCTAGTATCTCCACTATCCTGGTAGACTGAATCGAAGAATCGTGCAAACAAATTACACGCCGAGTCCTTATCGTTAACGCTAGAGCTTCCGTGACTTAAATTGGCAGGCAAAGAATTCGTCTTTCTAATTGATTTAGTGTACGAAAAGAAGCATTTCGAATTAGACTTCAAGTTATCTTCCGTATTTCTAATATAATCATCATGACACTGAGATATAAGCTGTTTCACAGCACGCCTCAAGTTCTTGTATTCCTCAATGTCAACTGCATCTCCACTCTTCTTCTTCTTCCTGGCTTTAGCCTTCTTAGCAATCAACGTAATGAGTTCTTTAGAATACCAGCAAGGAAACCGTTTATCTTTACCCGTTGACTTCGGCAGTTTATCAATATGCTCATTAAGAATTTCATTAAACTTCTCGACGCACTGGCTAACAGTAAGGAAACAAAAAAGACATACCCAATTAACGAGAGCAAGCCTTGAACTTAAGGTCACGTAATCAGATTTGAAGAAGTTAGTTTTACATGAGCGTTTTTCGTTCACATAACGTACTGGAGACGTCCGTACCGTGAAAGACAAAGCCGGATGATGATCGTCCTCACCCACGAGCGGGCAGCCAGAACGTTTCAGCTTAACGCACTCAGGATCCAAATTCGACAATACTAGATCCAGCGACCGATCGTTAACATTCCTTACGTGGTTAAACATACTAAGACCCGTCAAAGATTGCATCTCAACTACAGCGTGGGCTACATCATTTTTCAAATTAGACGCAATACAAACTTGCTCATCACCACAAACCCACGTTATAGAATCTTCAAGGTTATAGTCCCCACAAAACACAAACTTAGAATTCGGTTCCTCATTGATAACTATCTCATTAATCTTGTCAAAGTGAGGCTTATACGCAGACAGGACACTCCTACAGTCAATGTATTTGACATTGAAAAAAGTTTTACTACCATCGACATGATCAATCGCAACCCAGACATCTTCTCGATCAAGCTCAAACTCATGAACACGTCTCGATCGAACATTGCGCTTGACAGCAATCAAACATCCACCACCACGCGATTTACCGGTAATCAAAGGATCACGGTCTTTACTGTAGACTACGTATCGATCATCAAAAATTTCCCCATCCAAAACATGTTCATGTAGCCAGGTCTCGCACAAAATATTCACGTCATGATCACTCGCCAAAACGCAGTTCAAAAAGTTACCGGTTTTGGTCCTAAGACCTCCAGTATTTTGGTAGTACACTTTCAAAACCATTTTCGAAGTTACAAAAGAAATTACAGAATAGCACAACACAGCCCCGAACTGTCACCTTTTTGTCTCCGTTTTGAAAAACTGTATAATAAATTAATGTTTTTGTTGAGTTGGTTAATCAATCATACCTCGCACGTATGCAAATAGTTATTTGTTCACCGAGAGAAATTCATTTTCATCACAGTCAGCCGAAAAAATATAATTTCTTTCTTTTTTCCAGAGGTCAACACAACGTCTCACCACAAAGACTCTAGAAATTTCAGCTGGGGTGAGAAACTGATTCTTTTCTTGCCTTCGTTGTGAAAACGTTGCGTTGACCTTTGGAAGATAATCTGAAATTCACTCGCTCCGCTCTAGCCGCAAAACTTCCCTCTTATCTAAATTTCCTATTTTCTTCCCTCGGTAAACAAATAACTGTTACCGGCGTTGATAATATCGCCATTAAACATTGTTCCCATTTTGTCGGTTGCATCTAGATGCAAAATTTCGTATACAAAATTTACGGGTGCAGTATTTCAATTCATACAATGAAAATTATTATAATATGCAATAAAAGCCATTTGTCGGATGGTGTGGCATAACCAATTATAATTTTAGACTTGGAACATATTAATTTAATGAAACAATAAATTTCTCCTACATATTGGACACTCTCTGACTCACTGAAATTATTTTATTATATGCCGAGCGAACCATTTTATATAGCGACATGGAGCCAATTTAATTAATTTTAACGGTTTTACGGTTTAATTTATACATTTTTCATAACTTCACTTAAATGACATGTCATATAGTACTGCAGTTGCATTTTTTTTGTGGGCCGTATAAGTTTGTGGAATGAAGATGTTACCCTTTATCGCATTCGCAGATTTTATATCGAGAGAGTATGCAGAACACTCGACTCCATCGTTACCATTGGTAGTAAAGAGATGACGAAATCACCATTTAGTGTTCAGAGGGTTGTAAGAGTTCACAGAACGAAGCAGGAACTATTTTCCCATTCTTCAAAATTTTACCAAATTTTCAAAAAAACATTTTTGAGAAAATATTGGGAGATCCATGAGAATGTAGGAAAATTGAGGAAAATATGGAAAAATGTTTTCCTAAAATTAGTCAGTGCAACTAGGACAACGAAATCAATTACTTTAGAAAAACTATAGACATGCTGAGCATTCCCACAGCGCTCCCTTCAAAGTTTTCATAAATTCACTCGATTTTGATGACCTCGACACCGTTTTGGCTGCTCCTTTTAATAATTTTTCACAACCGGTGGCACATTGGTATGTATTATGCCGCTTGGAAAAACCCACTTTAAAGCCACACAAAGATTCGTTGACTCATTCATAGATTGGCGGAAGGATCAACTGTGTCACAGCACAATTTCTGAATCTATGGGTTTCGCTGTTCAAAATCACTTCTGTGATAGGAAATCTTGTACTTCGATAGCTTTAAGAAATATTTTGACATATTAGAACGCACAGATGTTTTATATATACATTTATTCTCAAAAGAACAACACTGTCATTACATTAATGATTGCCAAATGACACAGTATACTCAACATGTATGAATAATTTAATTGTTTTGATTTCGTTTGATTTATGTCCGTCCCGGATCATGAGTGTGATTATGTAATATTCGACAACTGCCTCTCACCACTTCCGTTACAATCTCTTGAATCACTGACTTATTAATTTTGAATTTTTGACAGAATTCTGCAAAAAATTTTGGTATTGTTCCTCTGGCACCCACCATGAGACCGATTACACTTAATTGTTTCAGTTTTAATTTGGTTTGAATATCGGCTATACATGGTTCGTATAATCGTTTCTTTTCTTCGTTCACTGACTCTGGTTGATTTTCGTCGTTTTCGAATCGAACTGTAGGATCCAATATATATCCATTTCGACTGTCTTCGTTGTATATGACTAAATCCACTCGCCTAATTGATCCGTCTGTACTGATACAAGTAAATTCTACCAACACTGTCCAATTTTTGCGTAATTCGTTTGCAAGCTGATTCACCACTCTGTTGTGTCTGTTATGCCGTAAAAGTTCACCCTGGGGACATGATCCTAGAACATGTGAAAGTGTTTCGATCTCGTTGCATGAATCAATTCGACAACGGTTTGTTCCGGAGCTTCTACCAGGAATAACTCTTACTGCGGCAACATTTCCAACCATCTTAAAATACGTTATCCATTCCGATGTTGTTAGTCCGTGTTTTTCGTAGATTAATCGATTTAATTTTGGACTCTCTTGAAACAATACGACCCCTTTGCCTTTACTTTTTAACCTTTGCCAATTTTCATATTCTCTCTTTCTTAATTCAGATCTTACCAGTTCAGATGGCTTCCTTGTTCTCGTTTCTTCATTGTCTAAGAACTCCGTTGGTATGCTTAATTTCCTCAGGCAAGTCATCATTTCTTTTTCTAAATCACGCACCTCGCTCACAATTGGGTGATTTGACTTAATGAGAACCAAAATGGCATTGATGTTCTGTATGTAAGCTTCCCATTCTACTCGAATTAATGAGAGACCTTTCATGGAAGTGCAGGAGTACAACATGTTATTCGGAGTGTCATCGGGAATTTGCAGTATTTCTTTGATCGCATGACGAATGATTTTATCCACATTTTCCAAAAAGCTCTTTTTCAGTTTGTTTAATGGTGCTGTTTGGAACTGGTAAGTTAAAGTTGGAAAGATGTACATGTTTATGATCTTCATTTTCTGATCGGGTCTCAAAGTCACTGTAGATACTATTTTGTCCAATTTACTATTTAAATTTTGAATCGTTTTTTCCTCGTCAAAAGTTATTTCATCTGCAAATGTTACACCCAAATATCGAATGGTTTGATTCAACTTCAACGCCGGTATCGTGATTTCTTCATTAACGTACAGATTTTCTGTGTTTAACTTTCCATTCTGAATCACAATTGCTATCGATTTTTCATAATTGATTTCTAATCCTATTCGATTGAAGTTATTTACCGTTTCAGTTATTAAGAATGATGCAGATTCTCTCGAGTTTCCAAATATTCCAGTGTCATCGGCAAAGGCCAAGTTAGTAATTGGCTCCAATTGATCAGCAATTTTGTAACCGTATTTCTGTTTAATTTCAAATTCATTTAGCTCATCCAATACGATTTTTGTTGCAGCATTAAACTTCTGAGGCGACGTTGGTGCACCTTGCAATATACCACAATTGAATTGAATGCTTCTTGATAAACCGTTTTTAGTTCGAATTTGCGTGGAATTTTCTTCGTCAAGCTTAAGAACTAGTGCTCTTAATTTCGATGGTAATGGTTGAGAGTTCAATGACATTTCAATCTGTTTGTGACCTATCTTATCATAAGCTTGGCGGATATCGAGCAACACAACAACTAATGTGTCTTTCTTAGCTTTCGCTGAATTCAATGCAGCTGACAATATCGTAGTATTAATGAACGTTCCTGGCATATTTGTGAACCCGTTTTGCGTCGAGCTTACCGTTATATGGAATCGTAAATGTTTATCAAGTACCTTTTCAATAATACGTCGTAGTAATGAACAGACTGTAATTGGTCGCCAATTCTTAACGTCGTTTCTGTCATTTCCTTTGTATCCAAGTACCGTTCTAGATTTCTTGAAGCACGTCGGCACGTAGTTCCATTTCATCATTAGTGTAGCTAATTTCGACAAAACTGGAGATACCTCGTTAGAATGAGTCTTCAATGTTCTTGGAATGATATAGTCCGGTCCTGGGGCCGTATCGCTTGAAGTTTTCTTAATTGCCAATTTGATTTCCTCGGTTTTTATTTCATTGTCATATTCGGCATCTATTGCTTCCTGATCGTTAATTGGAAATGGAGCCTGTTTTATTGTCTTGTCATTTTTGTGGTTTTTGTCGATAGCAGATGGTAATCAGACAACGACTTTTCAGTTTGTTTCTGACTGAATTGACGGCTACACGAGACACTTTTCAGAGTTTGCCTCAAATATGATAAGATATTACTGTCCTTATGCAAATTGTAGCAACTCAAATACCATGTCTGAATGCCCATAGAAAAAACCATTGGAGCACTGGCCGTCTATATATCACTGCTAACCCCAAACGCAATAAATAAAATTTTCGACAACCTATTCTTCAGCGACGAATACGAATGTATATAAATACCAGCACAAGGACCAAATGAAATGAAAAAACTCATAAATTTTCCGCACAAATGACAGTAATGAAATTTTACTGTTGCTACTACCCGGCCATATGCATTTCGACAAAGCACTAAGTCATCCACCTAAAACATAATGAAACTCTTTACACACCGGAAAGACTTTCCCATTCGCAGTTGGCATCAAAACTCCATTCGCGTTCATTAATGTCGCTTTATGCCAGGTTCGGCAATGTAAGACACACCACCGTAATACCTCCGCAAAGAATGGAAATGCTTTCCAGTCTGATTTTATGTGTCTTGAAGTTATTGCTCGAATGGATTAAGTACAACACCTTCAACAGAATTATTGTGGTTTTCTTACAGGCAATAAAATACTGGGAAAATGTTTCATTTCAGAGAATATAATGTGAGTGTGTGTCGGTGAAACATTTTCTTCCTTTCAATTATTTTTTTTTTCTTCTTTCCATCGTAAACAATAAGAGGGTTTGTCTCTATTCGGTTCCTACACACAAAGCTTACTTGCGAAAACAATTTTTTGGGGTTCAATTAAAATGGGTCTGGTGTGTTACCATTTGTATATATACGTAGTACGCTTTTCGAAAGGTAGAGTAAGTAATCCCAAAAGCAATTAAAAACTGTTGTAAATAATTAAAGAGACGGTTAAAGGTGTAAATTTCTTTTATTTTCTTTTTCTATTTGGTGGCAGGTGCTGGTTTGTGGAATAATTTTTGTTTTCCTTGAAAGAAAATAAATTTTCTTTTGACCTTTTTCAATGGTAATGATTTGAAGAGGCGAACGTTTCTTGGAATAATTTTTTTACTAGCTCTGATTACAGTGAACTTGTTTGAACTTTTAAAGACAACAATCGTAGCCCCACTATCGAATCTATTAGTTCTTTTGATACAATCGTATTCAATAGTTTGATTGATAATCTTTTACTTCACTAGTTTTAACATACGTTTTGCTTTATAAGACCGAACATGTCAGAGCTTATCACATATTTTTGTCGTTGTGGTCGATAGCAGATGGCATAGGCGGCTAACGAATTTGAGGCAACCCCCTTAAGTACTTTTACAACTCAAAAACAAAATTTCCGACGTCTATTAACTTTCATTGAGCGTAAGTAAATAGCCCCAATACGAACAACACACACTCTACGGATAATAGCGGCAGAGTCAAAATGACCCAAAATTATATCGGCTAAATTTGAAGTTTTTGGACAAAATGATGTATGAACGACTTGTTCATTATCAAAAATAAGGGGCACCTTCCATACATCACTTTTCGATTGGACCACGGGTACCACTTGGAACCACCTGGAACCACTTGCAAAAATCAAGCAAAATTTCGACTCTGCCGCTATTATCCGTAGAGTGTGTGTTGTTCGTATTGAGGCTATTTAATAGATTCGAGTGACGATTGATTTGAAAAATATCATTTATTTCCAACTCTGAAGCCTTACTTCTTCTAATGCTTCAATAGGAAGTCTAACTTAGGATGACAGATCCTTATCACAGAGCTCATAATAACCAAAGGTGAGTAGCCTAAGACCGGTGAAAATAGAGCAATCCCTAAGGATGTGTACGCCGATCTCAGATGCTAAACCACAAGAACTGATATTGGTCTTTTGATATGTCTATATTCTGTGTTGGGTGATTTTTAAGCTTCTAGTGGTTCGTTATTGCCCAAACTACGCGCCTTAGTTCCGATCTATCATAAAACAAACAATTAGTTCTGATCAAGTCATAGGTCTTTAAGTTTAGTGTTTAGACCCGTACGAAGTACTGGGGTCTTATGGGTTTACGCATACGTTTGTAACACGTCGAATTGGACTCCCTGAGTAAGGGGAAACCTATTGTGGTTGTCTAGAGATGCCAAATCCGCGAAAAAAAAAATGTCCGTCTGTCCGTCTGTCCGTCTGTCCGTCTGTCCGTCTGTCTGCACGATAACTTGAGTAAAACGCATCCGATTTTGAAAATTCTTTTTTTCCCGTTTGGTAATGTCAAAAGACAGGCTAAGTTCGAAGATGAGTGATTTTGGATCGACCCCTCCCGAGCTGTGGCCCAATAAGTGCTTTACGGTTTTTCGAAGATATCTCCGGACATTTAAACGTTAAACTTGTAAGTGATACGTCAAATAAAAGGTATTTACAATACCGATCGACAAAAAAAAAGTTTATGGAAATCGGATGACCGACTCGTGAGTTAGACCCCTTGGTGTGGAACAGGCACAGGGCGGCAAGCAGTTTTTGCTTGTAGGTCGGCCACATTTGAACATATTTCGTCTGTTTTAGCTTTATTAGATAGGTATTGACCGTACCAATCAGGGAAAAATTTTTTATGAAATTATGTTCTCCGGAGCGTGAGCTAGGTCTCTTGGAGTGAGCTCTTATCTGGCTACTCGGAAGTACAGTGAACGTGGTGTATTTTGACAATATCTCGAGTAAATTTTGACCGAATTTCATGATTTTTTTTTTGTTTGAAAGGTATTAACGAATGTAAAGCGTCGGTACTATTTCCGGTCTCCTAACAAAATGGCTGCCGGCGGCCATATTGGATTTTAGTAAAATAGAAATATCTTGGGAAAAATGATACTTAGAGAGTTTCTGTTAACATGGAAATAATTTGTTATGTGTGTGGGGTTTCAGGGATTCCATATACGGACATCTATATATACCTATATACAGCTATATTGAGCTATATACAGGCATATAGAGCTGTATAATAGCATATATTTATCTGTGAAATGTTTATTTATAGTGAAATATAGTTAAATATAGCTGTTTAAATAGGAATTTATGAAATTTGTCTTCGTACGGGGCTGTCTATATTGCCTTCGGCAATTTAGTTGTATATGATAACAAGGCAAAGAGTAGAGGTGTGCGCCGATTTCAAAATAGTCGGCGGCGGTGCGCCGACTGGTGATGGATCGGCGGCGGCGCGCCGAAAGAAATTTAATGTCGGCGGCGGTGCGCCGATCGGCGCGCCGATAAATTTAAAAAAAAATCTAAACTTTCTAAAATAATGCAAAGACATTTGAAAAAGCGTGCGCAATCCTTTTTACGAACACTGAATTCTTACTATCTTGCAAACTGAAGAACTGAAGTATCAACCACGAATCCAAGTACAATCTCATTTTTATCTTTCGAATGTACAATCCCTGACCTTCATTTTAAAAACATCTGATTCAATGAATCCAAGAATGATTAGTGAGTTTGCCTAAATGACATATAAGTCAACTTATAAGTTGGAAATTTTCAGTCACATCTTCATCTCCATACTAGATGTTCTAGAAGGTTACTTAAAATTTACAACTTATAATTTATATGTCATTTTCGCAAACTCACGATTGTCCTTTCAATTAACAAGGTTTTGAAAGAACAGGTTAAGACACTTTCGAGTTGATCACGAGAGCGGTGGAACCAAAATTTTCCTCTGTAGCGCCAACTAGGTTTGGAATATTTTATATGACGATTTCAACTTACAAAAAATAATTGTTTTCAAGTTAATTTTTTAACAATATGTAATAAGTGCGTTTGACAAATTTGGTTTCAACCGCCTTCGCGAGTGTATACCCTATTCTTTCAGAACCTTGGGAAATTATGAGTAACTGTCAGAACATCTAGTAGATTAAGAAGATGTGACTTTACATTTCCATATCTTCGATGTAGGAGTGAGATCGTAGTAGAAGGTTTGCGCCATAGAGTTACACTCGAGTGTTGGCAAGATGGCGCTTTTCTATGAAAATGCTACTTTTAAGAGGAAACCAGCATTTTGGGTGCCGATGCTCCTAATAATTGTATTCTTGTGGCCAGCAGCTGTTGTTTTTACTGCTGTTTTGACTGCTGTTACATGAGTACTGATGTCTGACATTTTGTGTCATTGAATTTGTGTTATGTTTGTTTGTTCTTAGAGTCGGTTTAAATGTGTGAATTTCGTTACAGTAATTGAATTAATAAATTTTAGGAACAAATTTAACTAAACGAAATAGTGAAAATTTATCAAATTAAAGTCAACGGTTTCAGAGTAAAAAATATCACAAATTTCATTAAAGAATACTACTAAATTGGTTGCGAAATCGTATCAAATTGTCGGTACAGGCGTATCCAATTGCATATTCGAGCAATTGAACAATCAGATTTTATGAATCTTCAGAAGCAAAAAAGTGCAATGGTTTGTTTTGATATGAGTCATCATAATTTCCGTTTTGACAGAACAACATATGACTCAGGGTTGATAAGTAACTACAAAGATAGGGTTGTCCATATAGTGGCCACATGGATAGATGATAAAACGAAAAAAAGGCCATCACGCCAACTCTCGAGTGTAACTCTATGGTTTGCGCAAATAAGAGATTTTGATAAACATAAATGTATAAGTAATAAGTAATTAGTAATAAGTGTATTTGCTGAGCAGCATATAGCAACCTGACTTAAAAAATTAAGAGATAGAAACATTTGCTAAAACCTTGTAATCACGCACACACTGTTGTATATATATTTCAGTTTAAGTTTATATTGCCGCCCATTAAAATGGCTGAAAGCAATAAAAGTATAAAATTTCGGCGCGACGAAAATGAAACCGGAGGCGGCGGCGGCGTGAGCCAATATTTTTCGGCGGCGGCGCGCCGAAAATTTGGCCAAAAATCGGCGGCGCGCCGGCGTAAAATCGGCGGTGCACACCTCTAGCAAAGAGTGGATAATGTAAGTGATTTTAAAGGGAGAATAGTTTTTCAGCAGAGAAGAAAATGAAGTAAGAGAAATGAAGAGTTTCACATTAAAGGCTTTTGATACGAATAGGTGTTTCGTACGGGTCGGCGTTAGCTATGTTCAATACTGAAATTGAGATAATTAGCGAATTATAAGAAAAATGAAATGTCATTAATTTTCTTTCGTTTCGAAAAGGCCTTCGATGTTTGTTGTCTTAAACTTAAACTAAGGTCGCCAGCCTATTTCAAACGGAGCTAAATCAATCAAATTTCATTTTTCTTATAATTCGCTAAAGTGACATATCACGTTTCTGCATTTAGCTATTCTGAAAATTAGAATGTACCATGACCCACGGTAATGTCATCAACCGTAAAATCTCCTGTTTCCATTCGAATATAACACCGAAATTCTTTCTTTAATTAAAATTACGAATTAAATCGTACAGAACTCAGCTCTTGAATAAATGATATGCAATTTATGTTCTTCAACCGAAAAACATCCATTCCATTTGCATAAATAAACTCACATTACACATGAACCGAATAAAAACAGAAAAAATGTATTCCAACCCTTTCCAAATCGTATAAATTTTCGTAAACCATCTAATTTCAAAAGAACGTAATCCTTCGCCCTCCCTTAAATATTTCGTAAAACGTCGAATATGACTCGTTCGCACTGTATATCTCTGGGTATTACAATACGTTGAACAACATACATAATAACTGCAATACTAAGTCTTTCCATTATTATCTGTGCTATGTGTTCGACATCGTTTTAAATTTGAATTATTTTAATTATGGTTTTATTACATTTTCCAGAAATTCAACTCTCTTATTAGGTCCCCCTTTATTTTTGCAGTCCTATTTGCAGAAAGTGTACTTGAGTCCGATCCAGTTTTCAATTGTTTCAATGGAGCATATTTCGTATTGCGCTGTTCTCTGTGTGTTTGTTATATAATGGATCCTATAGTATTGATAGCTCGATTGTATTTATGGAAATATTGTCTCAATTCTCGAAATTCATGAAAATTCCAGAAATTTCAAGCATTCAAATTCTTGAAATTCCTGAAAAAATCTAGAAAATTCCCGAGTATTTTGAAAATTCTCGAGTTCTTGAAATTCTCGAAATCTTTGAAAATTCCTGCAAATGCTTGAAATTCTAAAAAAAATCCTGCCATCAACTTCCCACTGAATCAAATTTATGAAAAACGTTCTAAACAAACCATCTATCAGTCCGTGGCCGTTATGTAATCAGCTCCACACCGGGTTAATTTAAATATTTTCATATCGTTACGTTATGTTACCAACAATATTTCAACAGCTTCGAGGACTAATTCTAATTAAATCTAACATATTTACACAACACATTTGGACAGTTAACTTCAACAATAATTTTCCATTTTAACTTAAATATTCATTAACGGGGTAAAATAAACCGCCACACATGAGTATGCATGCAGAAAACGATATAAGAACGTTATCTTCCACTTGGATGACCCCATCGTCTTTTCGGTGGTGAGGGTGTAAATTTGAAAGATGTTGTGGGGATATTTCATATAGTATAAATGGGTTTGCTTTGACTTATAAGTCGAATAAATTTTGCTGACATTGTCGTAGGTAAACGGTGAAAAATGGAAGGGACAGGAGATGAATGAAAATTTCATTATGAACTTTTCTTGCGCACGAGCCTTACTGTTAATTCTTATGACAAACCTTAGGTTTTCCAACCTAAGTACTGATTATACGCAGGGTTGGATTATGTTATTCATATGCACTAAACTTAAAAGGCTCGAGAGGAATGTGAATAGTGCTCCCCAAGGGGTAGATAGGAGATAAATATTGAAAATCCTTTGAAATACCCAGAAATTTTAGCCTTTACTTACATACCACAGTTTCTCAATCCACATAAAAGAATGCGTACATGTTACGCACATTCATACTGATGAGCTGTGTTTCAATGTGATTTTATTTGGATTGTATTGCATTATTTGTGGATTGAATAACGTTGAAAACGGAATAAAAATTCTAAGCTAAGTTCATCAGGTGTAACAAAATCCTCAAAAAAAAAAATCTTTGAAATTCAATGGAAAATCGACAAAAAATATTTTCAAATCATTCAAAATTCTTTGAGGATTTGCTTTTAATAAATCCGTTAAAATTCGAGGGTCAGTTCGTTGTCGTATGATGCGCGTTTCGAACAACTTTGCTATGTTTTGCTCTGTAATATCATCAAATCTGCTACTTATTTTGTTAATAGCGGTTCATAGGGAATCTATTACTTCAATTATTGTGACCTACATTTTGCTATATAAGAGATGACCTTATTCAGAGCACATTGCTTAATTTTGTCGTCGTTGAAGATAACAGATGATTCAATGATCGAGACAGCCAAAAAATGTACTGTGGACGTTCACTGACGTAACGCTACGAAAACCGATAAAATGTAACCGTTATTATCAGAACCAAAAATTTTAGTTACAACGCATAACGGTATCAAGGTTGAGCGTCACCTGTAACGTTATTTGTACCATGTAACTTTATTAAAAGCTACGTTTTCAGCATACTGATGGATTTTTAGAAATAGACTTTTAACGTTACAGAGATGGTTACGTGCTTGTAACGAAAAGAACTTGAAACTTTTGGTATAACATTATAACGTTACGGATCCCTGCCTTTTAGGGATTTTCACATTAAAGTTGCAGATTTCTAAGAATTAAAATTTTATGAAGAAAAAAACAATGATACCCAAGTCCACTGGTAACGTTTTTACCACGGAACGAATCCCACATTCATAGGCATGTCACTCCGCCACTGTTAACTGGTAATACAAACTAACAACTCCAAGGATGTGTTGAATTTGTTTATTTAACAAACTATGGGAGTTTGCAAAATCCACTTAAACAACATGGTCTTTGGCTGTAAACACATAGAGTTTCCAATTTCTATTTAGATCTCGACAACCATATAGTAAAAGATTTTTGTAATTTTCATCTTAAGCAAATCAAGTTCGCTTGTTAGACATAATATTAGTGCCTTACTGTGGCGCACACACCGAAATATTTACATTGAGAATGTTGTTATTGATAAGATTATGCCCATTCACGTTTTGTTCGTGGATGGCTGTTGGTATAAAATTATTATATTTTTGGGATCTAAGCACACAGTAGATTTACGGAGATATTATTATATCTTTAGTGTCCTTGTGAGTTTATGGATTTCATTTTTTATCATGTCACTAAAAGACAAAGAGGAAAATTTGTCGGAAATTTGAATTTTTCTTCGGAATCAAAACTTTGCATTCGAAAGTCATTTAATTTTCCTCCCCCCGGGCCTGATGCTGTAACGCACTTCACATGGACATAAAATCAAATCTTCTGAAATCATCTCTTAAATCACCCCCTCACCACTTATATATGCAAAGTCACTGACCATTCATATATCTTTTCCGACTCGAACGACCGAGAGAAGAAGAAAGAAGAAAAAAAATCATCACACAACCATTCTTCGGTTTAGATACCCTTCTCGATAATGCTGACACTGACAACCGACAAAAGAAAATATTTAAAATGGAAAATTTATTGGATGACACATCATAAGGAAAAGCTTGGCGAATATATTCACTCACACCATTCGTAATTCTGCTTATGGGTGGCAAAACCAAAAACCATTTTTCTCCATTTTAAAATTGTAAAGCATATTGTAAGCCATTTATTTCAATGTTAAAAGAAGGCTCGATGAAATTCTGGAAAAATAATAAAAAAAAACGACGAAGAAAAAAAGTTGTTATAATATTGCCATTTAGGTTGAATAATGTTCTCGTAATGTCTATGGAAAGAATAAGCCAAAGCCCATTAAACTGAATTATCTCTTGTGGGAAAGATGTTTTCAGTTATAAGAGGTTATGTGTTCAAGTGAGGTTTTATTTTGTGTGTATGTTCGATGGCCAAGCTAACGACAAGGTAATTTAAATAGATGATGGTCGGAGATAATCAAGGAGAAAATGGTTTTTTATGTGTGTTTTGGTTGAATTGATTCCGTATTTACGATGGGATCCCCATATCTTATCAATATGAACAACAACAACAAAATGTGTCTGTGATATATATGCCCCCATCGATCCTAATAATAAAAGAATTTTTTTTATCGAATATATCAGGGAAAACTTAAATTTCATTTTATGTTCCCGGTGCGAGATTTTATGCCGAAATATTCGATAAAATAAAGAAAATCCGGAATTTAATGCTTACGGTTCACAACATAAAATCTGGAAATAATTGAAAATAAAAAGGTGCTGCGTCAATGGCTATATGGCAGGACATCATTTTTTTTGGGAAATTGAATACGTGTCGCGAAACAACGCCCAGCCCACAGAGAGTGTTCCAGTTCTTTATAACACAATTGTGTGGTCAGCAGCTTCAACTGTTCGAAAACTGTGGTAACTGTTCAAACTGGAACACTAAAATAAAAACAATTGTGGCACGCAGCCTAATAACTGTTCGAACTGAAGCACTCAAATAAAACAATTTGTGGTCCGCAGCCTCGACTTTTCGAAAACTGTTCTAACAGTCCCGGGAGATAAAGTATTAGAATGCCTCTGCCTATCCAATCACGAAAAAATCCTGTCGGGCTAGTCTCTGATTTTTTTTATTTTTGTCCGTGTGACAAGTGGATCGCAACCGGTTTTGATTTTCGTTTTTACACATTTCCACACGTGCTGTTGTCCAATTCAAGGTTGGTGAAAAAGGACTTCACCTTGGATAAATGTAATACCTTGGACAGTATTTGACACTGAAGTGTAAGGTTTGAGCGACCTGATTCCAAGTTATAGAAACAGCGATCGCATAACAATTTTTAATTTTTAAATTTGAACTTCTTTAGTTCAAAGCATTGCATTCACAGATAAAAATTCGCAAATAAAATCCTAGGTCCGTAGTAGATGTATCTAAAAAAATTTAATTCTACCAGTTCGCAATGTAATGAAAGTGACTCCTGGGGAAATTAAATTTTCCAAAAAATATTCGATCACGTGCTGTTAATCTATAAAATATTTAAATCTAGGTCAACATTTCTATGTTTGATACATAATCTTTTACCTCATTTGTTTAAACATGTATTTTGCTATAAAAGGCAACATCACCGGAGATCAGCGCTTATTGTTATTGTTGCTGTTCATAACAGATGCTGCCAGTTACAACCCTATGTTACCAAACTCAGCTCGTTTTCTTGCCTTCTTTTTCAATTTTTTTTGTTTTCTTGAATTTCCTCAAATTTTTGCGAATTTTCTCAAAAACGTTTTACATACTTTTCTGAACAGAACTGAACGAACAAATACGAAACAAAATAACAAAATGCAAATACGACTATAATATTTCAACTACAGAAAGAGTTTAGCCTAAGAACGGCTTTTCAACTTAATTTAGTGTTAGTTATTTACATGGCGATGGGCGAGCGAGAAGGCGAAAAGAAAACTTAACAAAAACCTTTACATACTTTTCTTTTCACTTGAGTCAACGCCAGGGATGAAAAGTAAATTGATTAAAAAAAAAGACAACACACACCGTCAGCGAGCTTTTCGCCTAGCTGACTGAATGACATAACCAACGAACAATTACAAGTAACACAAAGAGACGTTATCGGTACTAAATCCAAGATGCAACCTAACAACCGATTCAATCTGATGTCATTATTGTGGACAACAACCTGATGAAACGAATTATTTGTGTTGCGGTTGAGTTTCGAACCCACATCTGGCAATTCAATAATTCAATGTGAAGTCTCGACTTACACATACACACATACACAAACGAGTCGTCTAAGCTCAAAGTATGCACCTATTGCTAGACTGTTATTTTGACGTGTAGGTATTATTGCCCACGCCTTCGGCTCTGGCAATAATGTCCTACACGTCAAAATAACAATCTTGGCAACAGGTACATAATATATTTTAGATAACTCGGGATAAAAACGAAACGTCTCTGCTTAGCCTCGAATCAACAAAAAACACACGACAACTTCACTTTTCATCTTTTTGTTATGTAATAGATATTTGAGCTCCAAAACTGCAAAACGGTATCTAACCAAGGTACCGGTTGCCAGTTCTAGTAGCATAAATAGTTTTATATATCGAGCGTGTGAAAGTTGCTTGTGAAAGTGGACCTTACAGTAGAGTAGAGATATATATATCAAGGGCTATTTCATGAAAATCTGAGAAAATTTGTGAAAATGATGTCTAAACACGCGTGTACCAGATATCCGATGCCCCTTTGTGAAGTGACCGTTTTTTCAGAAGTCTGCTACTTTTTTTAAATTTGTAAATCAGCAATCGTTACCCAATAAAGTGTAGATTTGCATATAAAATGAAATCCATGAAGATTCCTCGGATGCACCGTACTTTCATTCCACAAAAACTGCTAATTTACAACGTTAATAGAATGGACATCCCCTCATCCGCTGACATTGCTGTTAAACACAGAAATATTATTTAAATTCCCATATAAACATGTTCCATTAAAAAAATGCCGAAAATAATCGTTCGTCATCAAATAAAGAAAATCTCTTTGTGCTCAACGGTTTTCACCAAAAATATTGCTTGTTTTCCGTCCCCACCCTTGAACCGTTTTTAAATACAAATTGCATAAATCAAAAGCTATCACCATAAATATTTCATGCCATTTGAATATTAATGTAATTTTCATGAATATTTGTTCACCTCTTTGCCGGCGTTTCTTTTTTTTATATTTTCTCTCTGTGTTCATTTTTCTGTTTGTACAAACACTGAAAACCGAACCAATGTAACCTCGCACAACTCCAAACATTGAATGTGTATACTCCATCTCCAATAAAATATGCCCGGGTAAATGTACACAAATGAGAGATATCCTGTTGAATTTTATGCCGACGTGATGCGTTTTTGAATGAAGCGATTTAACGCAGAAATACTTTGATAAATATCCTTGTGGCTTTTTGATTTGCATATCATTTCGAACATCGCGACAGATGGTAAAGTGAGTATATATATCGTAAAATTGAAGTTTTTTTTTGTGTGTGTGCTGCCTCCGTCTCTATCCGTGCTGATGATGAATCGATTCGAAATACTTTGATGACGATCCGTTTTCTTAAGGTTTTGAGTTGGTGAAGCTGTTCATAAAACCGAGTTGAAAGTTGAAATATTTTTTTTTTTATTTTTGCCAAGAAAGACATTAGACTTTGATAAATGATTGTGTGGTTGAAAAGCTGGATTACAAGTCATTATGCAGTTACGTGCTGCACGTGTGAGTAGAAAGAGCCTTGGCTGGCATCACTGAGGTAAATTCAACTAAATTCAAATCATTGTTGCCAGGCAGGTCCCGTTCAAATCGCCGGTCTGACAACATGAAAGGGACCTCTCTAACAGAACTGATATGTTCTGCCATTAATTTACCTTAGTGCTGCCAGTGAGGTACCTTCCAAGTGATATATAACGTATGCAAAACTAATGTTAAAAGAATAGTTAAATGTAGAAACACGACGTGTCACATTAGCGAATCATAAGAAAAATTAAATTTACCAAAAAAATCTTCTATGAACTTCGGAAGCCTATTTGAAACGGAAATAAATTAATGAAAATTCATTTCTCTTATAAGTCACTAGTGTAACTTATCTCATTTCTGCATTTAGCTCTTCATAAGTACACGCTCCCCTCCTCTATATTATTACAATAATTTAAAATCATAATTACATTCCGAATCATTCCAACCAAATTCCAATTTTATCTAAAATCGCATTTTCCCTCCTCCACCATATTACTTCTGTTTACATAATCGGTTCACAGTCCATCAACGATGTTTCCGATGATTCCTTAATCTCTTACCCATACTTTTTCGTTGTTATTTCAATTCGACTATCTTAAAGCACACGACAAATGCACACAGCTCTCTCGTAAAACTTCAATTCCGTTCGGATGAATGTATAATTCCTGTGAAAAGGCAAACATTTCTTGAGAATCTAAGCGTCTTATTCGCACATGCAAAATTATCATTTTCGTCGAATGCTCTGTGTGTGTTATAACATGTATTCGAACCCTTTTCAAATTCGTAATATATATTTTGATGTGTACTTGGAATTATACATTTTGATCAAGTGAATCTGTTAAAATCCATTAAGATTTGTTTTGATAGCTTCAAGTATAATTTGGTATTTAAGTAGCTGTCTTAGAGAAGGGTCTGAGTCTTATCTAGTTGTATATGGTGAAAACGAACTGGATGGGTATATCGAACTCTCATTTCTGAAAATAGTTATGATTCGTTGGGGATGGGGTTGAACTTAAATACTTTATTGTATTGATTTTATGGGACTTTTAGTGTTACTGACCGATGAATGTGATATGAAAGTTCAATTTACCACTTAAGAAACGTGCACATTGTACAATGTTGAATTTTGTCTTTCAATCAAAATCTATTACTTTATTGGGTTTAACAAACTTTTCATTAGAGTTCAATGCTCACTCTTGACAGATGACTACATTATCGAAGCCCCTTAACTATTTATTAAAACATTACCCAGCCTTTCAATAACACCCCTACTGCGCGTTGGTCTACGTAATCTTATAAATCCGGACGAAAATCACAGTATACGCAACTCTTCTTTCACGGTCATATCATATTTTCCTCATTCACTTTATGTAACTCTTTAGATGGTTCTAACGTCATATATTGCTTATCAAAACGTTAGAAAGCTTTATACTGAAGTCGTCCAGCCACAGTGTGGAGTATAGATTTGCCAATGGGCAATGCCATAGCACTGAACCAATCACAAGAACAGATTTTTTTAAACTGAATATCTGCCTTCTTGTTCTTTCGTTCGTTCGCTTAGAGACCTCACATACAGCCTTTTACAGACACTACCAAGTGCTTAATTGACATCTCGCCTAAATGTAGGCTAGACATATGAACACAAATTAATCACATCTGGATTACGTCATATGAGTCATTCATTGTGTATACATAGTTTCAGCCCCCAAACTTACTGCAACTGCCCAAATTATGAAGCTTGAGTGAAGTTTAGGAAGCTGCCAATCCGATATAATTAGCTAGAAAAACTCCATGGGGAATTGTCTGATCTTCTCATATATAGAAATAGAATTGCGACGCAGTGACATTATACCAACCTTACAAACCTAACTTATATTCAGGGCTCTTCAAGATGTCTGAATGCAGCTAAAATTTGTGATATTTTCTACTAACTGAATCACTAAGCCGCTAGATTAAAAAACAATGTCACAAAATCATAGATTTTACATTTTACGGCTATACATCTGCTGTCGACGACGACGACGCCAACAAGAATAAATGTGATCTACATAACGTTGTCCTATATATAGCAAATATTAAGATAAATGAAGGAATAGATTTTTTTCCAACGCATTGTCTTGTTTTGTTTCAAGCTGTAGAAAATGATCAGATCAAATCAAGTAATAGATTCCAATTGATATGCAGCCATCAGTGAAAGGTTGAAAAATGCAACTGTGTTACCAATATTTTCAATAGTTCAATACATCGATCGTGTTTTTTCGTTCGTATTTATTAAAATAAAATTTATTGCACTTTAATGACTAGCTAAAGTAAACTCAGTTGTTGTTACATTGCTTCACATGATTTGAACCAGAAAATTAGCGCATTCACATTTTCAAATAGATTTTGTTAACAGATTAGTCGATAGTATAGCATTACCAGAATCCGATCACTTACATAAACTCACCACATCACATACACAACCCAATAATTTCAAAATATTTTTCTCGAATATATTGTTGAACCAGCCGCAACTACATTGTTGAACATATTATTTTGTGATTATTTTAACAATATTTTCACAGAGAGTTATATGCGGATAAGAGGTGCCGGCTAGGTGCTCATAATAAAAATCTACTGGCTGTCTATCCATCCATGTATAGTATGGAGGAGTTCTCCAACTCAAACAATAAATATTGTCTGCAATGTTGTTAGTTATACATTCACCCTGCGGCTTCTTTATCAATATTGTTTGTCGAATGGAAATGTGCAACTTAAGTAGTCAAAATATTTAATTTATTTTTATGAAATTATATAACTCTCCGTACTGCATATGCAATCAGTATGTTCACAACTTGTGTGCTGTATCGGTGAACTCTTTTGTTAAAAGTTTCAACCTTACGTTTGTTGTTTTTCTTGTTATGACTGTAAATCATTGCTGGAATCACAATATTACAGTGAACGACATCTCAAATGTCTCACTGTCATTTTTTTCAGAGAATGTCATTTTTTCAGAGAATGTCATTGTTTCAGAGAATGTCATTGTTTCAGAGAATGTCATTGTGAATTTGCAATGACACAATAAAAGCAATGACACAATAAAATTCTCAGAAGAATTTGACAGTGAGACATTTGAGATGTCGTTCACTGTAATGCCATAAATTTATTGGACCAATTCTCGATTTTCCAAGAGTTCAATAAGTTTTCGATAACCCAGTCATCTGTTATCGACACCAACGACAGCGACAATAATAAGCGATGAGTTCGAACCAATGTGGTTCTATATAGCAAAATGTATGTCAAATCGAATGAAGTAGAAGATTTTACCATATTTTAAACAATAGAAGTCAAAAATTTGCAACTTATATATTCGGTTGCCGTTTGTAAAAGAGAATATTGATCGCAATGTACTTCAAAAAAAGTACTTCAAAACCAAATTTCGGAGGATATTGGAATTCATATTCATATTGGACTTCAATTTTAGCCATAACAAAGGCAAATACAAAAACTGTGATCAGTGGCAAGATTTCAAATCAAGGTTCGCTATTTTTGCATCACTATTTGTAATTAGATGTCACATTTAATCCCACGAGTGTTACTTTTCTTCGTAACAACTGTTCGAAATAAACTCCAACAAGATTACGAACACAACAGCTCAGTTTAAAGATTGTCGACTGGTGTGCTGGAAGTCCCGAATTCAAACCTCCTCAGGTTGAAAATTCATATATTTCAGCCGTATAAACAAGCATAAGCACTTTCGTTTGTGTGTGTTAACCAGCTGAAAAACAGCTGAAACAAAATGAATAACTTATGTCATAGTGACTGTAATAGTGGCACCAAATCTGAAAATTTTTGGATTTTGATCTCGAAAAATTAAAATGTAATCCCTGTTATACCTTATGACTTAGGGTTAAATAAAGTAATTCCTGAGAGATTAAATTTTAATTTCAGAAAAGATTCGATCACCCACAGAGTAATTTGGGCGAAAAATGGTTCAGAGAACACTTTCAGAGTAATTTGGGCGAAAAGTTCATCAGAAACATTTTCAGTTTATTTTGGGCGAAAAGTTGACCAGTGAACACTTTCAGTGTAATTTGGGCGAAACGTACATCAGAAGCATTTTCAGTGTAATTTGGGCGAAAAGTCGATCAGTGAACATTTTCAGTGTATCTTGGCCGAAAAATTGATCAGAGAACACTTTCAGAGTAATTTTGGCGAAAAGTCCATCAGAAACACTTTCAGTGTAATTTGGGCGAAAAGTTCATCAGAAACATTTTCAGTGTATTTTGGGCATTTAAACTGACTATGTGAAAGAGGAACCAACGACAGAAGCTAAATAATGATCCCAAACCCTTCATGGATTGTTATATGACTTTACTTATATGACAGGCAATTAGGTCTGTGAAAGGAAATAGTAGTTTATGAAATCGAATGCAAAGTTTGCAAATTTTGCACATTATGATGCTGCGTTGCCTAAAGTTAACATAATGTTACTGGATCCCTTGTATTGAATTTTTATTGAAGACAGCAGATGTTACCAAACTTCCTGGACTCTCAATTTTTTTTTCGAAAGCCGTTCTCATTCATACAGAAAAAGTTTGCTGCCACCTTATTCGTAGCAAAGAAATTATTATTCGGTTGTGGTATTGGTAAGTCGGCACCAGAGACCCATTCTTTTCATTTATAAGTGTGTTACCGCGGAAATAGTTCAATGAATTTTTGAATTTCAAATTCCATATATCCAACCATAAAGAAACAGATTTATTTCAACAGCGCAGACAATTTTATGTGATATCCCGATTCTTTTTAATATGAAAATTTGTATTTTCTATAAAGTATAAATTCACGTAACACCGTGTTAGATAGCAAAATCCATGAAATTTTAAACTGAAAATTATATTCCGAAGCGCATCTTATAATTTCCCAGGTGAATTTTCACAATTTTTTTTTAAGTTGCTTTCTTCGTCTTCGTCCTTTTATCTTAAGCTTTCGCAAGTATGGATAAAAAGAGCAGTGTGTGTATGTACGATGATATTTCTATTCTTAGTTAAATGTATGTTAGTTCACTGTACATAGGTACTGTTACTGAACCATGACAATGTTTTTTATTCGCCTTGCTTTTCGTTAAAAAAAGGAAGAAAAATGAAAAATTGTCTCAATAAATATTATGCATGAAAATGTTTTCGAGACCGGTTGAAGATGGAAAAATCGGTGGAAAAGTTTATTGTTTACGGTTTCATTGTTTAATCTGGTGAGATGCTCGTGAATTCAGTTTAGTAAGGGTTTTGGGATGGTTGATCAAAAACTGAAATGATTATCTGTACGAAAAAAAAAGGTTTTTGGAAAACTAATCAATTCAATTTTTGATTTTAGATCTTTGAAATAATTGTCTTAACCTAACTTATTACTGAATTTGAATAAACACTAAACCAGTGCTCAAGTTTCACCGTAAGCTTCAAGTTTCAAAGATTTCTATTAACAATTGGACCGGAAAGAAACAAAAAAATGCAGGAAGAATATCAACGTCCGGGTGATAAAGCCTTTGCTAGTTGTATTAATTGGATATAGTGGTTCAAGTTTGAATTATTTTTTATTTATCTTGAAGCTTTCGGAAACGAAAAAGTTTCCTTCTTCAGGGATATATAAACATATATAGCAATGCCTCTGATACAAAAGCAATCAATCCTCAATAACGACAGAACAATCCTGTCAATGTTAAAATCTGTTACTTCATTTTTTCACCGATAAAAATTTGAGATTGTGGAATTTTCGAAATAAACTCCGACTGGATTAAGAACAGCTCAGTGTGATGACTCTAGGCTGGTGTGCTGTCAGGTACAAATGAAACAAATGACTCATAGATGTACACGTCATAGATGTTGACAAATCCACGAAAAAATTGATTTAACCAATTCGAAATGCAATGAAAGTAATTCCTGAGGGAAATCAATTTTAATTAAAAAAAAGATTCGGTCGAGTACTGCTCAAGTCTAAAAGATTTAAATCTAGGTCCAGATTTCTATCAGTGTTTCATACAAAACCTATCTACTACTTCATTTGTTGCAACTTGCTTTTTGCTATAAAAGGGAAATTGAATTGAATTGTTGCTGTCGATAACAGATGTGACTAGCCGTTTCTAGAAAGATCTCGTCTCATCAATTACCCCATGCGATGAGACCCATACTTTCACGTGTAAGAACACCTTTTTACCAAACTCGTCGTCTCGGCTTGGAAACGAAAAGTCACGTTGTGTCTTTAGTAATTAATAATTAGTAATTATTGATATTATGGAACTCCGGTACCGGCTTCGCATCGGACCAACAAAATCGATTCTTCAACTGCCTCTTTTTCATCAATTTTTTGAATTTTCTCAAATTTTCTGTAAATTTTTCGAAAACGTTTTTCAAGAAAATTCGATGAAATCCGAGATTAGTTCAAGAAAATTTGTGAAAATGGTGTCTCAGAGATAGTCATTGTTCTCCATAGTACTGTATGTCAATGTGTTCAGAGTATTTTGTTGATTGAAAGTAGTGAAATCGGCTAGATACCGGTGATATTTGCAGATTTGCTCAGTGTATGTGAAAAGTTAATACCCCGGTTAAAACTAACCGCCGTCACCCTACCCACAAGCCGAGAATTAAAATGTGTTTTTTTCCCTATTTTTTCACTCTCTATCTCCTTCTTCATCCCAACTCCCACCCAATATGTATACGTAATACGTTCCATGAAGATCTCTATTTTATATGTCACCAAATGCGGGAAATCATCGGTTACATTTTATAAAATTCTATATGCAAAAGTTAAATTTTTAATGGCTAAATGCTTTTAGGTTGGCTTTTAAAACTTCATTTCACATTGAATAAATTCAACGTTTTATTTAATAAAAAAGTGTAGCGCACACAAAAGATAAAATTAGACATTAAAATGTCTTCACATTTTTTTCCTCTATCTCTCTTTTAATTGATTAAGTACAATAATGAGGGAACAAAAATTCAACTGATGGGATCCACTGTGGTCGTTAAGCTATTGTTTAATTTTCATTTATGGAATCGAAATGAATTTTAAATGCATTACGACAATGCGACGTCTATATTAAGACTTTACGTTGCAATGACTGACAATTACAACTGCATTTTCTATTATGTCTGTTTAGCAATGCGGAGAGACAGATAAAATGAATGAATGTACATCCGCCCACCAGGCAAATAAGCTTTAGATTTTATACTTCTGACCATGCCCATCCACACATATATCACTTGAAGTGTTGCGCGACAAAAGTGATTGGAAATATGGAAAATTGAATTTTATTGTACGATTCCCAAGTCCGCAAGGGACACAATATTCAATCTTCGCTCGGCTGTAATCACATCTCCCCATGCCCATTGTGTGTTTAGACAAAAACCGTTCACAATACGGCCGATAACACGTCAATTTTCATTATTATATATGGGGCAGATGTGAAAATGTTTGCATTAATTGTGGATTGGATTTTGCGTTACGAGTGTTCGTACCTATGTATGAATGTATATGCGTTTGTGCGTGGGCTAGTCAAACATTTAATATTATGCTAAATCATCCCATATTTTCGCTCGCCGGACAAAAGTCATATTAAACATGCGGGAAATAACATTTTACACCGGGAATAATTTGAAATGTTCGGTAAATGTTTGCTTTAAAATAATAACATAAAATGTTGATAAAATCGCGTGCGTGGAACGTGGAATTGATGGCTATTTTCCCGTTTATTTTATTGGCGTTTTCAAATTGATTCGAGTAAAATTTGAAAATTGGTTTGTTTGTCTTTCGATTTTTCGATAATCGTTGAATTGTTGATTCAATTGCTCTTTTTATTTGGAGGGTTGACGTGTGTTACGTAAATTAAAAGACCATTCAGGTGAACAGTAATTGAATTGGTGCGATGTGTGTGTTGGTGCTCACTATTGTTCTTTGTTACTTTTTGACCATTACGTTGATGCAAGCAATTGAGGAGATCATTGAAATCTGCTACTTCAGTTGTATCAATCAATTATTTCGAACTATGCTTGTAAATTACTTCACCATCAGTACCTCAAACCGTGAAAGTGTTTAATAGGGATCATTCTGACAGTCATCAGGTTTGTTTGAAAATCCAGCATAACAATGAAAACACGGATGGACTTTCAAACAAACCTGACTGTCAGAATACTTACTTACTTAGGCGAGCTGTACAACATCCTATTAGTTTTTGCATTTGCCCCCTCCAGCAATCTTCTCCAATCGGACCCATTCTTCTCCAACGTTCTCCAATCGCTCACCCTTAGAGTTTTCCGATTCGATTGAACTGCATCTTGCATGAGCTTGGCTGATCTTACCTCGTAAGACAACCCTAACCAGGTAATAATCAAAGTCATTGTTCGGTCTTTGCCGCTTCGATCAAGGATGTTAGAGTTGTAGCATGCATCGACAAGCTCATGGTCTTGTTGAGATATTAAAAACTGGCTTTGTGAATGTTTTTATGGGAACAGTGAGTACTACTGATAAACATGTTGTTAGACGCCGCAAGATCAATCAGTTGACACCGATTATCGCTTTATGTTTCGTGAAATTACCAAAAATGATCTTAATATCTCTGGCATATGTCCCTTGCAACATTTAACAGAACACATCCTTCGCGTCTTCATCTTTTTCTTCTGCGTGCATTAATGAAGGAATATTTGTCTCTAATGAGAAGATCGAATGGTCGTAAAATTATCACAGTGTCCCTTGCCGTTCTATTCACAACAAAGCTAGTCACAAACTCCCCAGATCTGTTTGCTTTTCTAATGTAGTAGAACGAATATTCCCTTCTTTCCAATATAAGTTCGCACTGCAGTTATATCAAAGTTTTCGTTTTTAGAATACCCGTTAACGTTCTCAAGCCACCAAAGTTGTCAGTAACTACTTGTTACATTCCAGGTTGATAAATGTAAGTCGATTTTCCTGTTCGATTCGAGACCTTGCTGTTAGTTTCATAACGACTGTAAGAGCTATAACATAATTATACCGAACGCTAATGTGATAAAATCTTCGTCACTTGTACGGTAAACACGTAAAAACGTTACTTGGTCAAAGTTTACAGTAAATAACTTCTTTTGTTTAAAGCTTCGAATTACAAAATCTTTTACTTCATTTGTTTTAACAGTGATTATCCCACATATGGCAACACACTAGCTGGATCTCATTGTTTACTTTCGACGTTGTTGAACAGACCCCTTAAAAAAATGTCTTCAGTGATTTTCATGCAGGACCATCATTTTAAAATACCGAAACACAGTCTTTCAGTTCTAATTCAATCGAATTACGAAATTAAATGCAGTTTTCGCAGGAAAAGGGGGCTAATCTCCAAAGACCAATAAATCAATTCTGTCTAAATAATAATTCGCCAATCAAAAAACTGGATCTTTATAATATTGTAAATGAAACGTAAACGGTTCAAGATCAATGCATCAATCAAACATCTCGATATTTCGAATTTCAATCACGTCCAATATTCATTTTATTTAAAATAATATTAAAAAAGAAACAAAAAAAACAGCCCAGCTCCGTCGAAGTTGAATTATTTTTTTTTTTTCAAATTTCTTTAAACTAATTCGAATATTATTATGTGTGTGCCCAAATGTTTTTCATCAACGAAATTATAGGTTTGAAAAACGTTTCATTTTGCTGTGCGCCCCTTTTTTTGATAAGATAGCCTCAAACTAAGAATTTCAAAATGTTTATAAACGAAAACAAAAATTTTGAATGGTTGAAATGAACAACGACGAACCACCAAAAATGCAATATGGACTGGACACAAAACGCGAATGTTTAACTTTTTTTTACCAATTTAATATAGCGCACAAGACATTATCTCACTTAATATCCGTAGGGATAATATATGGAAATAACGAACCGATTTGACGATTTATTCCAAAGAAATGATTCGTAAATAAAAACGTACAAAAAAAAAATCCGTTCACAAAAGGATAGAGAGGAAGATTGTTCAATTCATTCAATATAATGATGATTCAATTTTTGCATTTAATTCAATCTGGGTGAATAGCATAAAAAAGCTCAAAGCCTAGATTGGCATAATAGAATGCTGAGGATATTTTTGCGTTTAAATTTTTTTTTAGAAAGTCATTCAGCATCAATTCGTCTTCTTAGTTCTTTTTTTTCTCTGTAGTCCTTTTCTACCAGAACAGTATATATTGTGTTTATATTCATGAGAAATTATTTTCTTTTAAATTTTTCATTCTTTGCATTGTTGGATGAATTCATGATATTCGCTCTCCCCCATAATACTAACAAAACCAATTTGTGGCAACCCTTTTTTTCTTGAGGGATTAATTTCGGCAGAGGGTTTCGATGTGGAGTGGAGACACATCCTAACATTCTGTTTGGCATCGATGTAAAAACATTTTCTTTTATTTTAGTTTTTACTTACCAATACAGTGGGTGGTTATAACTTATGGTGGAGGTTCGGAAACTTTCTTTTCTACCAAAAATTCTTTTGAACATCGAGCGTACAAAGGTGCTTTCGAAGTTTTCACCTTTAACACCTTTAACGCCGATATAGTTAAAACACCGTTTTGGACTTGCTGTATCTGCCAGTTGAGACAGATTCCTGTCAAATAAACCACAGTAGAAGTCTGAAAAGCAAATATTATAATTTTCGACACTGCCTCCTGACAGGCAGACAGGAGTTATGGCCCTGGTAGAGACATGAACCACTTCGAAAATTTATCAATTAACAACAACAACAAGCAACAACAAACATTGATTTATCAATTAATTTTTTAAAGTCTTGTGTGATTAACGTTTATTTTCTCCACCCAAAAAGCCATAAGAAATGACGTTTCGTCTGATGACAGTTCGGAGAAGAAAATGTCTATTTCCTTCACTCTGATTTCGATAACGTAGAAAATAGACATTTTCTACCTCGAACTGTCACCGTTGTTTTTATTTTGAAAAATTGATTAACAAATTGATATTAGTTTAGTGAAGAAAAACGGTTAATCACTTCTCGTATAATTTGTGCCCTCGACCTCGACTCGTTAGAACAGATTGGGAACTTAAAATTATCTTTCCAATTTTAATTAATCTCTAATCTGTTTGGCATACCATTACTGTAATCATGATCGTACACAGTTGATAAATTTTTGTACCATCAATTGTTATACTACATCATTGTGAACACATTTGGGATGTTTGAGATGGTAAATTTTGCTGAATTTTCTCGACATACTCTACAAATAGAACGACTGAGGTACCGTATACTAGCCCATTTAGTTAGACTCTTAGACATAAAGAAAACCGTTTTCAAAATTCTAATTAGATATCAAGTGAATCTGGGTATACCGTGCAGTGCACCCAGAAGATTTAGTGAATAAAAAAATATAAAATAAAATAATGAAAATGCATTAATATTCAAACTGATGAACAATTTCCTTATATACATTTTCACTGGGTTATTTTCTGTGTGAGGTTTTTTTTGCTGCTGCTTCTCCAGTTTTCATTTTAGATTCATTTTGGTGCACATTTTAAGTACATTTTAAGAATATTACAAAATGCGAATAAGCAACGTAGCGTGAAATTGAATAAGCTTTTGTATTTCATCTTTCCTTTTTCTAGATTTTAAGTGCCTTACTCTCATTACAGTTTTGCTACAGGTATACACCAGCAGTACCACCGCATCGTGTACCAGTCGACTATACAGAGGAAGACGAAAAAAAAAACCGTTCTGTGTATATAGCCGGTCGTACACATAAAATATAAAGCAAAGAATTCATTTTAATAAACGAAAAAGCAGGAAAAGCAGTAATATTTTCTGCAGAGGAGGTGATGGAAATACCTCGGATATTAAGGATTTGCTCACCAACAAACACGATCCAAGTTTTGTTTGTCGATGTGAAAAAAGATTTAATTTAATTTAAATTAAGGAATCTCATTTTCTTCGTTCGTTTTGCAGGGCAAGAAAAAAGATCTAGAAAAAATAAACAGAAAAACAAAACAAAAATGAAATTTTCTTTTTCCATCCACTTTTTTCACTGCGTTATTATCCGCTCACTTTATTTATTTTTACTTAAGCCATCACATCATTTTGTTGTCGTGTTTAACATGTAAATTCAATAAAATTTATTGCCTAGTCCATTTGTTGGCGCATTATAACGTTATATATACGTTTCTTAACCATTTAAATGTAATCCACTCCTCCCGCGCGTATAACATTTCCATGTCGAAACAGAAGAAAGAAGAAAAAAATAAACGAAAAGAAAATGATGAAAAAAAAAATCAAGTAAAAGCTCCCCTGCGGCATGTAATCATAAAAACACACACAGAAATACTTATTCATCCTATTTGATATTCATCTCAATTTTTCTTTTCAAATAATTTCTTATTTCCGCTGAAAGAAAGTACAAGTTAAACTCTGCGTATTGTTCCGTGTATGACTCAAGGCATTGCAAGTTTTTCTTTGTTGGGAAATATTATTTTGGGTGAAAATTATTACGACTTTATCATTATGGATGTGACTTGATATAGACGTTACTTTAGGGTTCGAAAGCCATTAGCTAATAAAGGAATTTCAAAAAAATCACTCTGCGAAACATGGTTTTCGCTTCGAAGTCAAGAAATCTGTTCTTTTACAGGCTACTTATTCTTGGTCAGCTAGGACATCTTCACAATATTACACGAATGACACATGAATTCATTAGCCCCTTATACATGACGAGCCGTATCATGATTAAATCTGCTACTTCTTTTTCTAAAATCATCATTCAGTATTTGCTCTAAAATCTTTTACTTCATTAGTTTAAACCAATATTTTGCTGTATAAGAGACCACTAGTCTAGCTTCATTGCTTCCTGTTTTCGTCGCTGTCAATAACACATGACAAACTCTTTTTCCGATTTTTTCTGCACACATCGTTTTAGTCATAAAAAACTATTTACATCAAATAATGTAATATTTAACACGACAATACATTTTCATCATTTCTTTTAACAAATTCCAGACAATAATTTTTAAAGTTTTTAAAATTTCCACATCTAATCTCACTGGGAATGTCATAATAGAGTTTCACGCCATCATACATCAGGCTGCGCTGTTGCACTTTTTCTGTAGAGAGGGAGTCTTAAATCACCATGGTTTCTCAATATATACGACCTACCTTCATTAGATTGGAAACAATTAGCTAGATATCGGGGAAGAAGGCCCTGAATCACTTTATATATGAACACCAACGTGTCCCGCTCGATTTGTTGTTTCACAGATAACGGAGTTTAATTCTTTGAGCATCAATTTTGTTCTGGTGCGTCGTTTTTTCGGACGATACGCAAGCATTTTTTCTGTAATTTTTGAAGACGTTCAATGTACTGTTAGATAAGAAGAGGATCGTTGAACAGCGAGAAAAATGCGGAGCAATTATCGTGTTGAAAATGAGGATTATCTTAGGTTTGTGAAGCTTGTTAGAAAAACGACCAAAAAAATTATTTTTTCGCCAGTTTTTTTCGGGCGAAATCCCAATTTGAATTAAAATCCAGTTTATGATCAATTACACATCCCAAATACTTGATTTCTGTCACACGGTTGATGATTGCGTTGCCTATCTTGTTGAGCTCATTCACCTCTTCAATGTTCCTGTGGCCAAGCACCATAAATATTGTCTTTTTTGCATTAAATTTTAATTTGTAAATGTTCAGCCATTGATCAAATTTGGACAGTTCCGATTCAATATATCTACCAACTCGATTATGTCTTTCCCTACGACGTAAATGGTAGTGTCGTCAGCGAAAAGATTCACCTTGCTTTGTTGAAAGTTCGACTTGATGTCATTGAAGAGTGAAAATAAAATAGCCGATAAAACTGATCTTTGAGGCAATCCCAGCTCATTGACTAGAGGAGCAGAGACACTTGAAGCAAATTTCGTCGTCTGCTTCCAGTCTTTTACAACTGTTTTCGAAAAATTTCCAAACGTGGAAAGCATGTTGGTTGGCCTGAAATCGACTGGACTGTGTGCTCGAACAATTTTATCAACGACAATTACCATCGATTGTTTCCAGCACTTTGAAGATCCCTTTAGAAAGTGATTCATTTACTATGCCACATTTCAGATACATTTCAAATTGGATGAGCGCCGAAACTAATGACAGCTTTTATATCAGCTGATGACACTGTTACCAACAAAATATTTTGTATACACAAAAAAAACCGTGGTATGCTTTTTTTCGTTGGTGGCTATAGCAGGTACATATATGAAGTAAGTGTGTATATAATAGGGTATCCTCTGTTCGGTCAGCAAATTTATTCTTTGAACGATTTTTTTATACATCGACACTGTCAGTATCACTTTATTGGAGTCAAATAATTTATAGAAAAACGTTGCTTGTTAGAATTGCTTCTGATGTGTGGTGGGGGCAATATTATGTACTAATACTACGTGAACCTGATTCATGCAAATTAAAAAATAAATAAATAGTCAATCGGATGCAAACAGCTTCAACGATGCAGCAAATAGTCACTTGGAATCTTTAAATCTTTTACTTCAATTATTTAGAAGTATTTAGTAGCATCTGCAACGAAATCTTTTACTTTATTTGTTTAACCAATTATTTCACTATATAATGCCTCACTGGCCGGAGATACTAATTTATTCCTTGCTATGCAGTCAATAGCAGATGTTTAGCCGTTTCTAAAGGATAACTTGCCTTGCAAATAATGCCTGACGAAAAAAAAAGAAAATTCTGCTGGCGCGATGCATAGTTCCAACCCACCACAAACTATTTCTAATCTAATCTAATGAATATGACTAATACACTCAAAAAACACATTCTCATGCTCGTATAAGTATTTCGTAATAAAACGTAAATGTGTAGCTTATAATTCGGTTGGATGAGCATATGTTTTGACAGAATTGAAAGCAAAACCGAAGTGCTAGCATCGAAAGGAACATATTACTTGGTGCGTACTTTTTAGTAATTTAATTGTGGACAAATTTAATGAATATGCTTGTGCGTCAAACGCAATTTATTTGAGCATATGTGTGATGAGTTAAACTTGGACTTACTGAAATGAAACTCAGTTTATGCTTTGTTTAGTAACATTGATTTTCTCTTTGTTAATCACCAACAACCTTACAGTAACAATAACAAACCGCAAAATGACCGACAAATGCCACAAACATTCCCATCATTCTCATCATAAGTCAGGTGATAGATTAGAAATGGCTCACTCCCACAACACCTGGAAAGCTGATGACTATGAGCAGGTATTTACTGTTGAACATATTTTGCTGGTTGACTGGGACTTGAACAAATAAATTCGATATAGAAACTGAAAGTGATGAACTACAATGGTCATAAACTGGCGGTCAATCATTTTGTCGAATTTGGTGTCCCTAAGGATGCGAAAATTCTAGATCTGGCTGCGGGAACGGGTTTAGTTGGTTTCGAGCTAAGTGAAAACGGTTACACTAACATTGATGCACTCGATGGAAGTGATGAAATGCTAGTTGTTGCTAAGGAAAGGAATTGCTATCAGAACGTAATGACTCATCTAATTCAAAAATCTACAAAACTTCCCATCGCCGACCACACCTATGATCATATCGTCATGTCTGGTGCGTTATGTCACATCGATTTCGAGAATCTTCCGGCGATAATCAAAACTTGTAAACCAGGTATAGTTCGATTGGTTAGACAATTTCGGGAGATCGATGACTTAACGAAATTGGTTTTACAGGTGGCATCATTTGCTGGGCCATAGGGCAGTCTGAGGATCTAGTACGCATTGAGCCGAAGTTTAAGGACGGACATTTTGAGCAGTACATTGAAAGTCTTTGTGCGGAAAAACTGTGGGAATTTGTTGCCGGTTTTCCGAAACGGGTTAACAATTATGCAATGGAAAGAGATGGATGGGTTTATGCCATGAAAGTATTGTAACTGTTATACTAATGTGAAATAAATATTTTGAATAAAACATGTCACCGAATGACTCACGCATTTTTAGTCCTCGAATCCGTGTATATAACTGCTCATTGTACTTCAGTGTGGTACATTGTGAAAAATTGTGGAAGAGGAACCAATTTGTTTGAATTCATGTGATTTCCTGAAACAGTGTATTTGTCTATTACTTCATATGTTAACATGCATTGCATTCTGTTATATAACACCGCACCAGCCAGAACTGAGTATTATTTTAATATTCGCCTTCGATAACAGATGACGTGCTCAATACATCCAATCGAGCAAGTACGAAATGATCGAAGCCTTTGCGATGTGGTTCACATTAATCAAAGATAATAGATGTTCGGTTTTCACGACACATATTTTTTTGCTTGGATTGTATTACTGCGTCCACGCCCAACATACGAATATTACAGCGTCAGTCTGGTATTTGACCGTTAATAGATTTTCCAGAGATAGTGTTTTGTAAGTGTAAGGTGGCACAGTTTCACTGAGCGATCCAGAGATGGGACTATACAACAAGAAATAATAGATACATAGCTGACAGTCTAATCACACAGTGGGTTCGTGGGGTCCCAGCAGACAAAAGGTGGCACAACTCGGTTGACGAAACTGTTAAATATTCAACCAGGTTGAAATCTCCTCGGCAAAACTTTATTATAAATACAAATCAATTGTGATACTGTGAAGTGAATGAATGTGTGAACAAGAAACTAGAATCAAGTCTGATGTACAATTCGAATAATGTCGTAATGGCCTTATGGTCTTTCATAATTGTCAAGATAGATTTTAAGAGAACTTCTAAAATAGGATTAAACAATACCGTGCGCTAAGTAAATGAATCATATTGCATTTGGGTCAACAGTTCCATTAAATTAATAAAAATTTGAATTTTGATAAAGGGCACGCGTATTACAGTATACAATGTTCAAATCTGTTATCTCGCTTGTTTTATGTATCGTCTAGTGTTTGACATTAAATCTTGTACTTCATTTAGTTTTATCATAACTTTTCTATTTATAAGAAAACACTAACCTGAGCTCATCAATTATTTTTGTCGTCGGTATCAATATCAGATGACTCGAAAAGAGACTAGTGATGGTCTGGATGGATGAATGACAGTTTTTCCATAGAGTGTTATGATGAAATATAAAGACATGTTTTGACAAGTACCCCAAGACAACTTATAATAGACTGGTCTATACTAAAATGTCGAGTGTGTTTATAGAAAACGAGTGCTTTCAAGACCATCTAGTCTTTCTCTGAACTTAAAAGGTCTGTGTTAGATGCTGAACATTTGTTGATTTGAAATTGAATTCCGTCGACTTACTAAAAATGTTAACCATTATAATCATAATACGGGGAATAGAAAGTAGAGGAGCGTCTATAGATTGTGGAAACAGCGTGAAACTTACAGCGTGAATAGTCCTCAAATCCACAATCTATTTTCAGGAAATTTTTTCGGTAATTCTGAAGAAAATCTGGATATTTCAATAATTTTCAAGAATTCTTAATTTTTATAATTTTGAATATTTCAGGAATTTCGAAACCCGACCAAAAAACACCCTTTATACAATGTCCAATGGCGTTTAGCCCACCCAATCAGAGGTCATGTTTCCGAATTGCAATTTCATTGAAGCCAAATTATAACGTTCCCCGAAGCCACCCATAATTCACCCTGAGTAATCACAATTTGTATAATTTTCAAGTGAAAGAAAAAAATTATTTTTTTATCAAAATCTCATCTGACCAGACAAGTCTTTCCAATTTTTAATGTTAAACGAACGAAAAAATAAAACGACAGGAACATCATACCTACTTATCTCGGATTAAAATCATAAATATTGTCTTGTGATAACTGCCAGCCAGTGCAGAATCATTCAAACGAAGAAAAAAATAACAAAACTGCCATCTCGTTTTTATAATAATAATAATGTACGACTGAGAATATGGTGATGTTGAGTTGTATAGTTCGGTTTTTTATTATTTTCACATTTACATATTACTCTCTGGTGCAAATATGCTAAAGGAACTTTATTTATCACATGGAAAACCCCTCGAGTATTGTTTCAGTTTATAATATTTTACGTACAAAACGAACCCAAGCTTTTCATAAAATTATACAAAACTTATAAAAAGCATTTTTATTCGCGACTGAGGCACATTTGACCATTATATAAATATATTTATACGAATAAATGGTGTAAGGTCGGTCGAAATGAACAGAAGAAAAAAAAAAATGTGGTTCGTTCTGAAACCATTAGTATAGTTTGATACACATATTATACTATATACAATGTATGTGCGGTGCACCAACTGCATTCATATCAGTATATATATTCATACGTGCAAGTACATTTATTACGAGCAATGACTTGTCGCCAACAATAAATGTAAGACAAATTGCTGTAATTTATATGTAAATTCTTATGATTTCATGTTTACGTTTCAGCGTCGCCATTTTTTGTATTTTTATTTGACTTTTTTTGTTTGAAAAAATTATTATTTTTTGTTTTTTTTTTGTACATTTATTATGACGTTCCTTTTAAGAACAATTTCTGTTCTGTATGCTAATAAATGAGTTAGTACGCATACCAAAAAAGTAAAAAGACCAAAGAGAGAAGTGAAATTATTCGTATCCATCCATTTTGTTGGGAGGAGCCTTTTTATGAGTATATTGACGAGAAAAATGTGGTCATTTCACGTAACATTTTATTGAAAGAATTTTATATATGCACGGCAACTCTATTATTACGAGCAATTCCCATCGTTTTCATTCAATTAGAAAAGAATAATGAAACATATTTTTGCTGCCAGGAATTCGAATATTTACTTAATCACTAAAATGAGTTAACAATATGTTATGGGTCGCATGTTCTCAGCGGGGATTGAGTAATAAACATAAATTTGGAGTCATTAACTTATAGGTCCTTAACTTGTCACAGACGGCAGGTACTTGACCAGTATTATTATCTGGTCTATTAATTCCATCGTTCAAAGTATTTTTAATCTGTTGATTTCAAATCTTGTACTTCATTTTTTTTAACATGCATTTTACTATATAAATGACAATATTGCCCAGCGCGTGTCATTATTTTTGTCGTCGTTATTGATAACAGCAGTAGTAGATTGGTGACTTGAACATCAATTTGAACTATTTTTTAGGTAAGGGGCCGTTCATAAATTACGTAACGCTAGAGGGGGGAGGGGGGGGTATGAGGCAAGCGTTACGGTTCTAACAAAATTGGGTCAAACTTGACCCTTTTAGCGTTACAGACCCGGGGGGGGGGTCTGAAAAATGTTGATTTTTGCGTTACGTAATTTATGAACGGCCCCTAAAACAAAAATTTTCGTAAATTATTCTTAACATCGTTGATCGGAGTTGAAACGATCTTTCAAATAAAAGTCTTCTTTAATGATGATTTCGACATTTCTTAAAAACGCAACTCAGAAAGTCGTCGTTTCTTATCGCTCCTTCTTCACGCCATTAAATTTTGTAAAGAAAATATTACCAATTGTTAAAAACCTCATAAAATATTACTCATCATTTCATCAGAAACTCGCCGTTTCTTTAGAAAAGCGACAGTATTCATGTCATCGAATTTCTCAGGACGCTGACTCGGAAATGAATCAAATCCTGATTTGTAGTCGTTCTCACCGAAAATGTCTTTTCGAAAAACCTTCGAAACATCGGTCGCATATAGCTGAAAATGTCTTATCATTCACACCGAAACTACCGATCGAGTCAGATGCTTGAAGGAATTTAAGATCATTGGTAAAGTGATCATGTCGAAAGTGATCAAAACTTCATTGAGTTCCAGATATTTTAGTATGAAAGGAATTAATATCGCCGAAAACCACTTAGAGTGAAGGTGTGACGCAAGCGCTTTTATCCACTTACAAAAGAACTGTTATCGGTGGAGTGATGCTTACAGCAATCGGCTTTTTGGTCTTTTTTTTGAACTTTTTCTGTAAAATTTTTGTTTTTCTTTTTGTTAGTCGAAGCTGTAAGCGTCACTTCCACCGATATCAGTTCTTTTGTAAGTATATAAAAGGACTTGCGTCACACCTCCACAGTAAGTGGTCACGGCCCTTCACTAACGTAGGGCTATGATTATCATTAGGTAGCTGATTATCATTAGGGATCCTCTAGATCATTTGTTATCAACAACGACAAAACCTAAGCACTAAGCTACGTCTAATATGGTAGTTATAGCAAATATGATATATGGTCCTTTATTAGGGGGGTCCAAAAAATCAAAGTGTCGAGGAAGTTGGCGGACCCCGAGGAAAACAAAACTTTATGGCCTCCTGATAAAAATTGTATATGGGGCCGATGCGATCCGAATTGGTTTATGGGTAGCTCAAGGACGAAATATGTGAAAAAACGCTGTGATTTTCCATACATTTTTTCCATTACTTTCTATGGAAAATATTTTTTAGCGACAATATCAAACTTTTTTGGTCCAGACAACTTAGATTAGATGCAAGAGCAACAAAAATGCGTTGTTTTCATTTTTTGGAATTTTTATATCGTCTGGTCACACCTAACAATATTGATATATACAAAAATCGACAGATAATTTCCAAGTAATACAAAGTCAGGCGAAGTCACTCTTAAAATTAAGTGTTAGGTGTCGTTGTAAAGGTAATGACAGTGGCTTTCTAACGAGCCCACACACAATAAGTTTCAAGTTGGTGTCTTGACGTAACAGTCATTTGAAAATTGTCTGAGTTAACGACCCTGACATTTTTGCACCAAAATCGATTTCTATATAGCTTCAAAAAATTGTTTTCGAAAAAATTTCTTTTTGCGACGAAAGCTTATGCCATAAGATCTCGTTAGATATGAATATATCCGATGCACATCCCATAAATGTTTTGGAAGAACCCAAAGACTGGGTGAACAGATTGGGAAACTTTGACTGAATTGGGAGATGCGAATGCACTTACAAATCATTAAATCGGTCTCTTTGGATTATTCTGAAGTGAAATAATCCAATTCACCTTAAGAAGTGACCTCAGCATCTGTTAGTTACGTTCAATTTTTCTTTAACCCTCATTTTCGTGGTTTTTCACATATTTCGTCCTTGAGCGACCCATAAATCAACTCGGATCACATCGGCCCCATATACATTTTTTATCAGTGGGTCATATAGGTTCGTTTTCCCCGGGGTCCGCCAACTTTCTCGAAACTTTTATTTTCCCATACGATTCTGGACCCCCCTATCCTTTATATAGTAATGCATCCTAAAAAAATTGAAGTACAAGATTTGAAATCAACCGATTAAAAATACTTTGATCGATGGAATTAATAGAACCGATAATCATGCTGGTCGTGTGCTTGCCGTCTTAAACAGGTTAAAACCAACACGAAGTAAAAGATTTTGTTCCAAATACGAGATTCGATTGTTATACTGGAGATAGTGCTTTCCGTTTGTGATAGGCTACCCTAACCAAATCAATAAATTGAAAATATTTGATCTTACTGAAAAAATTACAGCTCGTTACTTTAACTGTTCTGTAGATCAGCATAACATTCACCATGTATTTGCTTATGCTGTTCGAATTATGGAGCAACGCTAGAACTTTGAAGTCACTAGTGATGGTAGAAATAAACTTATGTGGACATAGTGTGAGGAGGACTTTTTACTTTGTTATAATGAAGAAGATGTATAAGAGATTATAGAGAGACGATTGTTGATGGTGAATAAAGACGAGATCAAGAAAGGAGAGGCTTTTAAAACGATCTCGTATACTTTTATGCATAGCTTGTGTTTTTTTTTCAATTTAACCTGTTACAGACGGCTGTTATCTGTTATCGACAGCGATGAAATGAAGTAACAAATCAGATAGTAAAACTGTTAATATGCTTTCCGTCTGTGACAGGTTAAATCACGAAGTCCATGATCAAGACAATTTTTGCGATTCAATGTGAACCAATGACTTGGTTTCATTTGATTTATTTTTTCTCAGACCGAAATGTAACAATCAACAATTCGTAAACAACATTTTCAACATTAAAGAACTACACACATGATTAGCACTACATACCGCAACAGTTGTTTTTTCTTTCTTTCATTGCCATCCACACAAAGCCCCAAACCGAAATCCAAATACTTTTTAATAAAAATAAACGAAATATATAAAAAGGTAAAAAAAATCCTTATCAATCGATCCTGCATCTCGAATTGTTATACAACAAAATGCAATTGAAAATCGATGGCCATAAATACTCTGCTTAAAATGCAGAAAGCATAATGCAGTTTAGCTATAATCTTAACAATGCAGACATATGGGTTTCAAACAAAAATTTTAAAAGATTATTTGTATTTGTTGTTGTTGTTCGATTGCAATTCATTTTAAATTTATGTGGTACATGTTCACTCAAAAACACTTAAGTTTCTTTGATAGCGCAAAACAGCGAGAAATACCCATTATTGTTCGAGATCGCGTAAATGTTTCTTCGAGTTGGGCAAAGGTAAACATTTTATATATCGAAATTGTGTGTGTGTTTTTACGTGTTTCTTATATATATTCATTATCAAATGATGTTAAATTATGCGTAGCGTATGAGTAGTATGCTTACAACTCTCTTATTATTATTGTTATCCCATTGTGCAATTAAGAAAACATTTGGCGATGGGTTTTTGCGTAAATGGTAAATTGTTCTTTGTCTACACAGAATCCATTAATTGTTTTGCAATGAGAATCGTGATCAAGACTCTCCCGTTGATTGTGTATGGTGCACAATAATTTTAATTTCAAATCAAACGTTAGTGTTGTATTAGTTTGGATTTGCAGCAATGGATGCTTATGAAAGTTTTCAATAATTTTCGAGATTTGAGAGAAGTTTGAGCAGTTAAGACAATCGGTTGAGTAAGAATATCATCAAAACTCATACAAACCATAGATGTTTGGCAATAAAGTACTTTCTTGACCAAACCTACTTTTTATATGAGAAGCACAATACACATGATGTGTAAGAAGCAGGGACTATTTTTGAGAAATTCTTTGAGAAATTTTGAGAAATTTGAGAAATTCTTGAGAAATTCTTTGAGAAATCTTTGAGAAATTTTTGAGAAATTTTTTATATTTTTGAGAAATTTGAGAATTTTGAGAAATTTGAGAAATTTTTGAGAAATTATTTGAGAAATAATTGAGAAATAATTGAGAAATTTTGAGAAATTCGATTTCTCAAAATAGTCCCTGGTAAGAAGTTATCTGTTATCAACAAGAACGACAAAAATGAGCGATGATTTCTCACCAGAACTCTCTTTATAGCAAAATATATATTAAAACCAATGAAGTAAAAGATTTGCTATCAAAGAATCGATGAGATTTTAATTAAAAGAAGTGAAATACTTACACATCGATATATACGTCATCTGTTTGAAAAGTGTTAACCTTTTAGAAACAGCAAGCGTTTATCAACAAAATCATTAAATCTATTACTTCACTTAAAGTATCTACTTGTGTTTGGTACTTTAACACAACATGGGATAGAAACTTGCAGAGTACAATGTTCGTGTGAATTTTGATCAGAGTTGAAGTCGAGGTCAATACAGTCAAAAGCACATACATACAAAAAAGATGTCAAAATTTATCTGTTATCTGACACAGGTGTATTCTTTGTCTGGAGAGCTATAGCTGTGACAGCTATTGTAGATTACCTGGAGACAAAGTCACCTGCAACAGGTCAGATTTTCAACCCTTTTTTTTGGTATGGAAAAACACATTGTCTAACTAAGGTAGTAATGTACTTTTCATATTAGAAAAGAAGTAATTGGTAACAGGGCCTTTTGAAATTATCGAAAATTCTCAAAATGGTTGGCTGATAACGTACGAAATTCTTGCACCAATCTAATCTGTCTGTCCACACTAAGCCATTTATCGATAATTCCTAATTCTCCAGACCATTTGCTCGTGAAATGCTATGCCGCAAAACAATTTGCAAATATTTATAGTTCGTAATACCATCAACACACAGTTTTATCGGTTCGAAATCGTGCGAGTTTACTTTATGGCTGCCGAAGGTAATGCATTGTGAATAACTCATAGCTGAAAGTCATCTGAAATCAATCCATCTTTTATCCCCCTTTTGCGAAATGCATCTCTCTACGTATATATATGCAGATACGGACCGTAGAAGGGCACCGAAAACGTCATATATACTTAAAGTTATGCAAATTGCATATGTTTAAAACTCATCAATCACATTTTGTGACAGAATTTATTCGAAAAACTTTATCGCACAAAAAAATATTCCCATATGATGCGATGCCCGTTTTTTTTTTCATTATTTATTTAAAAAATGAGAAGAAAAAAACGTTTAAACGTAAAACTAGTCCTACAGAAATCCGTAAATTTATTTCGTTTTCGTTCATCAGTATATTTATACTCATTTCGACCGACTTAATTTTAAACCAATTACTGCACACCGCACATACACATTTAATTTTACCTTCAACTCTCATATGCATATCCATATCATCACATTTTAATATTATAAAAGTGTTTATCCAACAACATTACAGCGTCGAATAATTGTAATTAGAAAATATAGTTTTACGGTCTATCACCCTTGGTTTTAATTAGATCATATTCTAATCCCTTAAGTTATTTGCATATAATCACATTAAGGCTATGTGTAGGAAAATTACCAGTAAAAATATTGTGTTTGCATGACATGTTATGAGAGAGAGAAAAAAAGTTAGAGAAGACGGATCTTGTGCATGGAATCGACTTCCCCTACTCATTTTCTTGCATTAGTTTCAAAAGGAAACAGAATAACCGAGAAAAAATCTAATGAAAAATGTGATCCATCGTCGAAAAGCAATCTAGCCTCCTTCTAATAATTTTCTAAAAAGTTTATTTTGTTTATTTACTCGTATAGGATTCACATATCGTCAAATACATTTAGTCATTACAAACATGTGCGAACGAAACAAAACAGAAGACTAAAAATTGCCTTCGCAAAATTAGATGATCACAAAATAATGTCGAGCTCGTTAAGGTATATCGCCGCGCTTTCATCTTCCAATAAAAATAGATTTTGAAGCCCACCATCGTCACGTCGATAAGCGCACTCATTCACTATGTGGTGTATGGTTTGGGTGGCCACAGTCGCAAGCTGGTGAAATGTTTATTTTGTAAGTAGACTCAAGGATCTCCTTCACTTTTAAGAATGAAGGTTTCCAAGGTATGGAACATCTGAGATACAAGCCACATCCGTTCCGAATGATCGATGGCTCTATAGAATCGTTAGTCTCCCCTGACAATTTCGTTTTGGACAACTTTTTTCCGGTTGTCTTTTTATTTTTGGCAGTAGAGTTGTAAAAGTGAGCTGTGTCGCATGTTAAAAAATATTCATTTGTTAACTCAAAGTTTAATTATTTCGCCAATAAACAGACGATTTATTTGGAAGTGTGCTGGTATGTAGTGCTTAGAAAGACGCTACGATACATACCCAAAAAAGGTCGAAAGGTCTGTGTGTGGAAGCGCTAGACATTGAAAATGAGTATATGGTTTTCGGTTTCGGAATCTCTTGGACAGCAGCGACCAAAAAAGTTTGTGAATGGATAGTAGAGAGTAGTCCACCAGGAGTCCAACGATACTACGGATGCCGTTGGCCGCCGCTGTCCAAGGTTGTGACAAGAAATTGAGAAAATTTACCTACGTTGGAGAACTTCTAAGAGCTCCTCTGCCGTCATTAGGCCACTAAAAAACGAAAAATCTATCAGACCTCGTTACTGCGGGCCTCTACTTTCCAATCATACCAAACGCGTGGCTAGAGACTCGACGAATGCCAAAATGCCGAATGCCAAAATCGAGGAAAAAAATGCCAAATAATTCATTCCGACAGTCTCAATCCTCTTTCTTCGCATTGAACGTGATGATATCAATCTAAACAAGGCATCAGAACAGTCGGAGCGTTTGCTGCGACTTAGCCCCGTACAACCCGTAATCCTACTTCGTCCGCAACGTCCGTAGCCCTAATCAGCCCGGAACCCTAATACGTCTACAATCCTCTAATGCGTCTGTTACCAAAATGCAAGTCAAGTTGGGCATTGTCAAATTTACTGAAACTGTTCATTTTTAAAATTGCGCATGGCGCAATTACGAAAGCCCGTACGAAGTACCTTTCAAATAAAACCAACAATTTACGACATTATTTTAGAAACCCTCAATTTTTTGCCAACTTTCCATTGGGTATTCAATTACCTCTCAAATGAAACAAAAACTAGCAAAATCGGTTGAGATTTACTCGATTTATGTGCAAAAAACACTTAGGGCCGAGTGGCTGCCTTAGTCCAAGGGCCCAAATTTGAAACTTTTTTGCCACATTATTTTCGGTATTCAATTACCTTCCACAAAAAACTAAATCTAGCAAAATCGGATCAGATTTACTCGATTTATGTGCAAGGAGCACTTAGGGCCGAGTAGCGGCCTTAGTGCAAGGGCCCAAATTTGAAACTTTTTTGCCATCATTCTATTCGGCATTCAGTTATCTCTCAAATGAAACAAAAACTAGCAAAATCGGATGAGATTTACTCGATTTATGTGCAAAAAATACTTAGGGCCGAGTAGTGGCCTTAGTCCAAGGGCCCAAATTTGAAACTTTTTTCGCCACGTTCTTTTCGGTATTCAATTACCTTCCATAAAAAACTAAATCTAGCAAAATCGGATGAAATTTACTCGATTTATGTGCAAAAAACACTTAGGGCCGAGTAGCGGCCTTAGTCCAAGGACCCAAATTTGAAACTTTTTTCGCCATCATTCTATTCGGCATTCAATTATCTCTCAAATGAAACAAAAACTAGCAAAATCGGATGAGATTTACTCGATTTATGTGCAAAAAACACTTAGAGCCGAGTAGCGGCCTTAGTCCAAGGGCCCAAATTTGAAACTTTTTTTGCCACGTTCTTTTCGGTATTCAATTACCTTCCATAAAAAACTAAATCTAGCAAAATCGGATGAGATTTACTCGATTTATGTGCAAAAAACACTTAGGGCCGAGTAACGACCTTTGAGCCCTCCCAACAAGCCCACGTTGCATCTTACCCAAAAACAATGTTCAGCAACTTTGTTCTACTCGTCAATACCTTTCATTTGATATATCACAAGTAGCTATTGCGTGCGTATTTCGGTAGATATCGTCGAAAGACTGAAAAACACCTATAGGGCCCTAGCTCTGGAGGGGCCGACCCTACCATGCCCATTTTCGAACTTGACCTTACTTTTGTCGATACCAATCGGGGAAAAAAAGAATTTTGAAAAAAGGTTGTGATTTACTCATGCTAGAGGGGTCACGGACGGACGGACGGACGGACATTTTTTTTATTGCGGATTCGTCATCTATGAACATAACCAAATGCTTTGCCCTAACTGTCTGCTTCCAATTCGACGTGTTACAAACGGCATATTAATCTTATAAGCCCCCAGTACTTCGTACGGGGCTAAAAAGTAAATTACTCTTCAAATTGGCTACGAAGAATCGTTAGTGTTGCAAGTAAAAACGGTTCCAGGGCTCAACGTTGAGTTCACAAATAAATATTTTTCAATATGCAACAACACAGCTCACTTTTACAACTCTACTGCCAAAAATAAAAAGAAAACCAGAAAAAAGTTGTTCCACAAAATCGTCAGGGGAGACTAACGATTCCATAGAGCCATCGATCATTCGTATTGGATGTGACTTGAATTTCATTTTCATATAAGCTGGATGAAGTTTTCTGGATTCTTAAACCTTTAAGGATTTTTTGGATCACTTTTCCATGGAAACATGCATGTTTCACTACTTCAAATAGTTAAGTTGCGATTCGTATAACCCAAATTTATCGTAAAACCTCATGGAAGTTGAAATCAAAAAATCTAAGAACCATCATTGACACAAATAAGCCAAATAAATCGAAAAATATGATGGAATTTAGATTTGTTTTTGTTGTGTAGCTGAGGTTTTGGTTGCCAATGATTTTAAAACAATTTTGTTTTCAAATTGCCGACGTTTCGACCTAATACCAGGTCATCATCAGGGCTTTATTTTTCATGTAAATAAACAGAAACGATTTTTCAGTTTAGCTATTCGAACAAGGTCGGAATTTTACACATTTTTACCTAATTGGTCAAAATTTAGCGGTTATCACAGCCTGTGCTCATTTTAGAGCTTTCGTCAAGAAAATTAAAAGGGTTATAAACTTGCATTAGCCGGTGAACTTAACAACTTTACACGAAAAACAATTTCTTATCGGTCAAACATAGGTGACAAGTAAGTTGTCGGTGGTGAGATGTCAATTATTCAGTGTTGCATGATTAATTACTCTAGTCCAGTTACATTGGTCATTTTTCCCAGCGAATTGCCGTAAGAGATTGGTGTATGCTGGAGCAATTCGCTCGGAGTCTTTTTTGTAATTGCAGGCACGTTCTTGGTTCATGATTATGTGATTGACTTCTGATATTTGCAGTTTGCGTTTGTTGCTGTTACGATCAAGTATTTTAATTCTTTCAAAGTCGAATTGATGGCCAGTTGTTTTGGTGTGTAGCGCCAGTGCTGAAGAAACTTTAGTCCTAGCCAGATTGGTTGTAGATATAGAATTTTTGTGCTGTTGTCTTCTGGTACATAGTTTTTGGCAAGTCTCACCAATGTAAATGCAGTTACAGTCCGGACATGTGAATTGATAGACTACACCCGATGATTCGGTCTTGTCGAAATAAAGCCCTGATGATGACCTGGTATTAGGTCGAAACGTCGGCAATTTGAAAACAAAATTGTTTTAAAATCATTGGCAACCAAAACCTCAGCTACACAACAAAAACAAATCTAAATTACTTAAAATTGTTGCCAGCAATACAACAACAAACATTGATTAATATGATGGAAGTTTAGAAATTCTAGAGAAATCACCTTGAATCCCAATAGCCAATAGCAACCAACTACCATCACGGCAGTAGCTTGGTTATTCCGAAAATAACCCATCTAGTCAAAAAGTCTGATGGAAGTTTAGATATGCTACAGAAATAACCTCGAATCCCAAAATCTATGAGCCATCATTGGAGGAGATTAGTTATGTCGAAAAAAATCGAAATATCTGATGGATGTTCAGAAAATGTAGAGAAATCGCCTCGAATCCCAATAGGAGCCATCATGGAAGTAGGTTGGTTATGTCGAAAATAACCTAGATTCGTTAAAAAAAACCCGACAGTGGTTTCATTCGTCTTCAAGTCTTCATTGATATGAATAACTATCGTATCGTGATATGAACATTAAATTTGCTACTCCCTTTGTTTGGTGGATCGTAAACTGTTTGATAAATCTTTTACTTCATTAGTTGAAACATACATTATAAGTGAACACTATACAAAGTCCAATCCTTATTTCTTAGCCGGTTGTCAGCGTTCAACATAAATATTTTTATTGTAAAGCCTTGAATTCAAAAATATACAAAACCGAATTGTATAAGAATGAGACGAAAAATGTACTCATGAACAAAAACCCAATGCAATAAAAAATTGAACGACATGTAAAATTCACTTCATAAAATGTTTGATGTGACCCTTAACGTGACCCCGTTCATTTACACTATACATGGGCGTAATTCTCTCTTTTGTTTCAATTTTATCGAAACAATTTTAACTATAGAAATCATTTAAAAAAAAAAACTTTTGTTAAATCATTCATACCGTGATCGAGTTGCTCCAGCATTAATTCCATTTTTACTTGTTCTGTGCAGATTTTATCATTGGAGAAAAAACGTTAAATAAATCGTAAACATGAGATTGCTCATTATATTTACTAGAACTAATTTTTAATCGATTTATCATTATATAAGGAAAATTATAATTATTTTTGCCTCATTGTGTTGTATACAGTACATGTGTATAACTAACAATATCGTGATCACTAGGATCATTGTGAAATTGGGTGTAGACTGGAGATATTATGGCTCGTTGTGCATTATAAAACGTTGGATTACAGAAATTATAAATAAAATGAGTCATTCACATTAAGACACGCTGTTGACACATAGATATCGAGGAGTTAACGTCGATTATCTACCGATTAATTTTAATCGAATTGGAAGGCTTTGATTTAAGTGATCGTTTATTAGAGGCTTTATCTCGAAAAGTATTTCTTTAGTCAATGTGGCATGATTGTAACATTGTTCCCTTATTAAGTAATTATTCAAAGGTCGTCAATTTTGCAAGAGAATTTTTTTTGAATTTCGATACTGTTTTGCACACGTAAAAAGTGTCACTTTCATATCTAAGCGCGGTTGTTGCTGTTATTATCCGTTTCAATGGTTTGTCTCGTTTCGCAGGTTTTTTCAAATGGCAAAAAAGAAAAGAGAATCCAGACAAATGTATCAAGAACAGCTTAGATACGAAAGTGGCAGGATTACGTGTACGAAACAGTAATTATTGTCATGCCTAAATTCTTCCTAGTTCCGCAACGTTTAGGACTTTTTTTTTCAGAAACGCACAATAGACTATGCCAATCATATTTAACCAATGATGCCATTTTAAAGGTCATCAATAGTGGTGACTTTATCACTATTTTATTTTACCGGAATCATGCACACATTCAAATAAAAGCATTTCCGCCAAAAAAATCATTTTTTAAATTAACGGACAAAAAAAATCAGTTTTGTGGTGTCACTTACGACTATCTTCACAACAGACATGTCAAGAATTTTGTTTACCTGAATGGCAACATATTTTTGTATGTTTTCTTCACATTTTACCGACTGAATTAGCACGAAACGTATTGCAGGCAATTTCTAGGCACATAAAATTAAGGAATTGAACACTGAATGGCACAATTCACACCAAATTACTTTTTAAAATGAGATTTTCACAACACCCACCATTGTTTGTCTTTAAAAGTATTTCGGAGAATTTGTCCTAAATTCTGTTTAAGACACTAGCATGAGCACACTCGGAACTATTTTCTGTGCGAAATTTAAACTGAATCGCTTTGTTTTACGCGAAATACTCCAAATTTTCGACACAAACTTGTTTGAGATTTAAAATTTACTGTCCCGATTTGACATTTCATCAAAACAAAATTCAGTGAATCAGTCAAAACTGGATGAACTGAGTGATCAATACTACTCATACTACTGTAATTGCAAAGTGGCAAACTTAAGACCTTATGTGGAATTTGGGTGGAAAATGGCGCAAATCACATATTTCAGGAATTTATAAAGTGAAAAATCTTTCCGGTTTCAAGTTTTTTCGTCAAAAGACGAGACACGGGTATCTTTATTTTCAATTTTTAGCAGCTTTATGTAAAAAAATTGAGAAAAAAAATCATTTTAGCGTAGTCTATTAACAATTTATGAACAGAAAACGTTTCACGATAACATCCATCGAATCTGCTACTTCAAATGTTTCAACAATTTCTTTATGTGTAATCCAAAATCTGTTACTTCATTTAGGCCCATGTATTTCTTGGATTAAATGTATTAAATGGATTAAATTTGAAGAAGTGTGTGACCCCTCGGGCTTAGCACACATTTTGCGATAAAAGAAAACCATACGTAGATCTTAACTCATACATCGACAGCCGTTGTCAAAAACAAATGATTATTCCAACATGGTTCTGGATGACGTCGTTTCGATATGAGAGGAACCAGGGGTATTTCAGAGGGTAGAAGGACTGATCATTTCAATGTGAAAACAGGATGACGAATCCGAACTACGATAGTTTATAACTTGACACCAGTCTGCTCCAAATAGCAAACTGGAATCAGGTTGAAAGTTAGTGTTAGATACATTGTTAGGGTAACATCCATAAAGGACGTGCGCAATTCAGTGTTGCCATACAGGTCCTAAATCATTGATAACTCCATAAATGTGATTTTTAAAGGTGGAAAAGGTATGACCGACCCCTTATATACCGCTCCTAGATGTGGTAGAGCATAAATTTAATTTTTACAAATTTTCGAGTTACAACTCTGTCTGACAGCACTGAATTGCGGACATCCTTTATGGATGTCGCATATGTATTTTACCGGCACTTTGCCAAAATCACACCAGGCTGACCTCCTTTTTGAAAATTGTAGAAGTCAAGAAGTCAGCCAGGTATTTATTTATTTAGTATTGGTATTTGATGCAATGTGCTCCTGCCTGCGTTTCTGGTTTTGTTGAAAAAAAAATCTAATTTTCCCGACTAAAGGCCATTAAATGCAACGATATTTTCAAAATTCTGCTTCGCTTTACTCCCACATACCCAAAATCCACAGATTTTCATTTTCCAATTTTGTCTAATTAGATAACAAATGCAATTTTACCAAATTAGCTCAACAACAGTCAAAAACAAATAATTTTGTCGAATTCAGTGGAATATGCTGACCGCATACATTTCACTATATATGTGGCTAAAGTGGTGCTAAATGAGTCAACAAGTGGAAAATTCCCTATGGGAATCAACCATTTGAAATGAAAACGTAGAATATTTACTCACTCACGGGAAAGCAAACATTCACCAAAACATTTCACAGTAGTTGGTTGATATGATGAAGGAAAATTATGGTCATTTTGCGGTTTGCATTCAGCTTTGGATGCAGAAAATTGGATGCGTACTTTAGTACATAATTAAATGAGCAAATCCGGATTGTAATTATATTTTGTTTGATTTAAATTTCAGGGAATTCATTTTTTGTTGTTGTTGGGTGTATTACATTATATATGCTTATTGGGGGTTCTGGGATAGTCGACAAAAATCTTTATCATCCCTCAGTGTAGAAAATCGAACAAACAATCGAATTTTCCGACTTTCAAATATTTCTGCTCATACTAAACGTTTTGAGATATTTGTTAGCCAAATTATTGTTTTTTTTCTAACCGAAAGTTTTTGAAAATAGTCTGGGAAGTGATTGTGGTGTGAGTTTGCCTAAAATGAAGGTAAAATATTGTTTTCTGTGCATACTGTTTTGTTCCCCATAAAAAAACCCACATATATATCGAAGGAAGCTGTTCTTCTTGGTTTCTCTGATTTCTCTAAGAGAGCTTTTTAATATCACCATTAGTTAGAGGTGTGTCACATTTCTTGTTGTTTCAACGTTACAAAAACCGAAACATTGAAGTATTACATGATTCATGACGAGTCCTTGACCTTATATAAACGGTAAGTAAATCTAGGACTTCTGTTTTTTAAAGTCTAGTTAAGTGTTTGGTACAAAATCTTTTACTTCCTTAGTTTTAGTTAACATTTTGCTAGATATAAGACAACAGTAGCCAGACCACAACGCTTGTTTTTGTCGTCGATATCAATAGCAGATGACTTTCTAATAACATCTTCTTCACACATCTGACGAATCGGAATCGGAACATCGGAATCAGACAAGATATTTTGGTAGATTTGAATGTATTTAAAATATCATTTAAAATAGTCACCACAACGATATCCCAAATTATATGCAAAAAGGTGCCTGCCTCATGAACATCAATTATTCACTCTCATTCTCCCTTCCTCCTATATACGCTCGAATATGTCCCGTACAGAGAACCAGACGACACAGAAAACGAAAAACGAAAATGAATACCACGATTAAATTAAGCTTTTTGAATACCATACCAACCCTTATCTTCATTATAGATTACAAGAAAAAAAAACCTTCACAATTTTGATTGAGAAAATTCTTTAATTATTAAGTTAAACTGTCTAAAAATAATCGAGAAAAAAAAACTTTCTTTGAAGTGAATTTCTTATTTTTCGTTTTTTGGAGAGAGTAAAAAAGCGAAAAAAAATGTTGAAAAAAAATAACTTAACTGAAAAGCTCATCGGATGAGTGGATAACATCATTGATGCACGGGAGGTGGGGTGATTATTAAAACTCACAAAATATTTCAAATTCATTTACGCTTTTTTTCGTTCGTTCTTAATAATTTTCACAGAAGAAGAAAAAAAAAACGTTGTGTTTGGTGTGTGTATTTAATTTTTTTGATACCAACATCGAAAGTTGATACTTTCGCCCTCGAAATCCGGGGCGAAAGTAAAAAAATGCAAGTTATGTGTTTGAGCGGGGAGAAAGAAAGAATACATAAAGCGAAAGTCAATATACATAATGCGAAAGTCGACTACATAATGTAATAGTCGACTCTTGTCAACAAGTGTACTGCGATCAAAATTGAAATAAAGCGTGCGCCAGTGCGCTTATTGAAATTAACATACGAAGTTGATACTTTTTGTTGCTGAATGATTTGTTAGTTATTTGTTAATTTTTGTGTGTGTTGTTGTTGTGATGGCTAAATAATTAAATTTTTTATATACCAGGGGGCTGCCGCCCCCTGGACCCCCGCATTTTGTGGCTAAATGCCTTCATATTTCAACATTTTGTTCTGCTGTTTGCGATACGTATCAACTTTCGATGTTGGTATCAAAAAAAATAGTGTGAACGACTCGGGGCAAAAGTAAAAAAATTCAACCTGTGCGATTGAGGCCCTTGCCTTCGGCGCGGGCATCAACTCTCGCACACGGTTGAATTTTTTTACTTTCGCCCCTTGTCATTCAATGTACTATTTGTTTTTGCTTTTTCTCCGTTTTAAAAATCCATAAGAAACATTTTTTTTATGTATATACAACACAAATACAGTGCAACGAGCGGGCGGATAGGAACGGCGAAAATTCTTTTTTGATATTTATAATACAGAAAATACTTTGAATATACAAATTCATTAATTAAAAATAAGAAAAATAAACAGCACTGTCTGATTAAGTGTTTATTAAGATACAGGAATTTCGAAAATGTTTGTTTAGCGAACAGAAAAAAAAATGTGAAAAAAGAAATCTCTCGCTGAAGAAAATTCTCAATGCAAAATATCGGAAAATTAAAAAGATTCCCGTAACTTAATTTAATGAAACTAATGTACATAAAAATGTGCTTAAAGGTTGAGAGCATTACTTAAATATATATCTGCGTTAGGGGTGTGCAATGGTTCGGGGAGCGAAACAAAAACGTGGCCACACAAATTTTTGTCTTCCACAAGCGTCAAAATCAATTTTAAAAATTCATTTTAAAGTTCGCCGATCATGAACATTCAATTGATATAAAATAGTACAATTTGTTCCTTTTGTCACATTTTTTATGTAGGATCTACATTGTAGCAATGAGTGTACAAACCATGTACGGCCGATTTTTCAAAATCTGTCGATTCATCTTAGCAAAGGCTCTATACCATCATGCTGACATACCACAACTATGTCGGTTTTCTTTAACGTTACGATTTGGTAACGGACTAAACAGACAATAATGAAAAACCATACAGACAGGCAAACCAGACTTACAGAGCTTCACTTGCTCTTCCCTTTCCCTCTACAATCACGTTCAGTGAATGTGATAGACAATCTATCGAAACAAAGACGCTGTTTCGGCCTCAGTACACCACGGTGGCTCTCATCAGTTGTTCCGTAACATACCTTCACAAGACAGAATGAACACTCTCGATTGAAGAACTGGTAGGAGCTTCATTTTAGGAAACGTTGTCATGAAAGTATCATGAAATGCCTAGCATTCGCACTAAACGCGAAAGAAAGAAAGAAAGAAAGAAAATCACCAAAAACTGGTGCCCCTAGGAACACAATAAAAGCCAACTTTAACACAGCTCAATAGTCAGACACCATCATCAGGTCAAGCCTTTCCATTAATACAACACTTCTTACCTTGGGTACGAACTTTAGGCTTGATACTCAAAAATTCTTCCGTCGATATGAGTGCTCTTCGTTACAACAGGGGGAAGCGCTTTTCGTATTTTTCGAGCTTCAACCCGGTTCTCAGACGTTATTACTGCTACTTCACAGAATTAAACAATGCCAGCTTCGCACGACTATCCCGAAACAGAAGAAAAACGACAATGAAAACAGGATCGACTCAGTCACTAGTTTTCACAGGCTGCTAGATAAGGTATAGAGCCTTTGATCTTAGGCGCACTCATTATTTTTGTCACACCCGTACATTTAAAGACCAGTTTACTGAGACAAAACACAAAAACCAAAAAATCATTCAATGGGACAAGTGGGTTGGCCTGTAGAGGCGCCACATTTTTTGCATAGTACTTCATTCTCTGCTGCTTTTTTTCATGTGAACTAACTTCACATTTGTCATAACAGAACAAAAGTCACCATATGAAGTTGGTTCTAATGAAAATAAGCGTCGTGACAGCAGTAATTTTATGACAGAATGTACTAAAATATGGGAAAACATTTCTTCTTACTTTTTAAACATCATTCTCCTATATCATACTGTCAAATTTGTGGGTCTGGAAATTATCAATTTAAATATGACACAAAGGCCAATGCAATATCTATGTTCACACACTTCACACCTATACCACACTACACATTCAATCTAGCATGCTAAACACCATAAAATCATTCGAAGTAAATATCATTTTGTCTGAACCCGTGGCTTTGGCGCTAGAGCTCTCGACTCATAATCGAGAGGTCCTGTGTTCAAATCCCCGGCTGGGCAAGATGATTTTCCTCCATTCGTTTCAAAGTAACACTCATTCATATGATATTCTAATAGTCCGTTGCCAATTCGCAACGTTAGAAATATCGAATGTCCTGCTAGAAAAATAAGACCAAAACTTTTTGTTTATGAATCGCGAGGATCCCTGAAAACATTTTCGAAGATAAGAAAGCTTTATGACTCCAGAAATACTCTCAAAATCGCCTTTCCTACATCACTAATTCCCAAATTACATGGATTTACACCCCGATCCTTTTTTGCCTACTATATCCTGTCAAGTCAACATTGTTACCAATAAAATAAATTGACCTCGTAGTACTAGATTTATAAATTTCCATACACGCTTATAGGAGAAAGATGTTTAGAAACTAAGAAGAAATGTAATAGAGTTTTCTCATATTTTAGTACATTCTGTCATAAAATTACTGCTGTCACTGCGCTTATTTTCATGTGAACCAACTTCACTGCTGTGACATTTCATAGGAATGAATCATTGTGAAGTTGTTTCACAAAAAAATAGTCCAGTAAGAATGAAGTACTATAAAAAAATGTGGCGCCTCTACAGGCCAACCGACTAGGCGAATACGAGGAAATGCTGACACACAAATGTTTTTTTTTCTATCATTCTACTACATTTTCGGTACATTTTCGCCCTAAAGTTATTAATGTCAGGGCTCTGTTTTTGTGAAACAACTTTACTGCTGTGAAATGTCTTGTCACCAGAGTGAAGTTATTTCAGCTGAAAATAGCACACTCAAAATGAATTATTTTAAAAAATTGTGACGTCACTACAAAATTCTACTTATTAATTGATCAAATCTATTACTTCAAAAGAAATTTAAGTGATTGTGGGTGTAACTTGTAGAATTTGTTAAAAATGTGAAAAATTTCCAACGTATTGAATCTAGGTGTAACGTTTCCTGACGATAATGATTCATTTCAAAAAAATAAAATGAAGTGAAGAAAGACGTCAGTGCAAATATATCACAGCTAATGGTTCAAGCATGAAAAGATTGCTATTACACACAGTTGCTGTGCAAAAAGATGATAAATATTGGAAATCTGTGCATCCATATAATATTATAATCTCAAACGTTTCAGCGTAGATTCACGATTTACATATATCGTCAATGAATGGAAAGGAAAGAAAAAAAATCCTTTTTTCTCCACCAAACAAAAAACACTCTCATTTATATGATCCATTATCCAATTCTATTTTATCGCGTTATTTTTCCGTCATGCATACAATTTCTTCTATAAAAACATATCGAATTCAAGTCACACATAAAAATAAATAGCTCGAAGAAAAAGCATATTTTTTTCTCTTCTACAAATATTGAATTTCGTCAATATTCCATATCGGAAATAAATGTATAGGGGTTGAAAGGTGTCATCGTTTATGAGGGTAATGGAAGAAAAATACTGGAGAAAAAAGACGAATTTGATATATATACGCGTGCTACGTAAATACCCAAAAAAGACGAAAAAAAAAAAAACACATCGCAAACAGGAAGAGGGTGACATTTCAAATTTTTCGCTGGATATGTTTATCCAATGACTTTTTTACAGTAAGTTTGCTATGAAAAATATGGAAACGAAACAAATAATTTTTGTGGGTTATTGGTTTTTCCATGTGAATGGGATTACGGTGGAGGGAGTTAATGTCGAATCAATGAATGGTATATTTTTTTCCTTCTTCTTCAGTGAATAAAACGCTCTGTCGTGTTCCCCCGAGTACGGAATGGAGTAGATAAAAATAAATAGTTTCGGCTTCGTGTGACTCGTATTTAATATCGAGATGGGGGCTAGATTATTAACGTTTAGTGCCAAAAGACACAACCATATAATATACAGACATATAATGTGTCGACGACGATGATGATGATGTGTTTTCGTCGTATTATTTGCCGAACATATAAAGAGAAAAATCAAGTCAGCCCCCCACTCGTACATATATACGAAACTCTCGTGCAAACACCATATAAAATTCCATCCAATGTTTATCTTGTAATTGCTCGGAATGGACAAAGTTATTATTGACTTTGTTGTTCCACTATATCATTTCCACATACTGTTTTATAGTTGTCATTTTCCATGTCTGATCTTTTCATATCTCTGGATAGCAATAACACCATCCATAAATAGTGCCATCAACGTTTAATGACGTATCCTATTACTAGGTGATAAATCATTGGATATAGAAATGAAATTTGTGTTCGTTGTCGACTATAAAATAACCGAAAAGAAATTTATCAAAATCGCTGTCGTCGTCGTCATAACTATTTCGATATTTAGTGAAGTTATATCTTCGTTTAGAATGCATTCGATTTGTCTTAAGAAGGTCACGACCTAGAAGCTAATATCATCGATTTAGTAAGTTTTCTCGATTTTCTTTTGCCAGTTACGAGATATTATTAGAAATAACTATCGGCTGTTGAAAACCACGCCAAAAGTAAGCAACAACCTTTGCTTCGTTATTTCTTATATAGATAAGTCGTGCACATTTTGGTGAAAAAAGAAGTAATAGATTTTACAACAAACCATAGGCTTTACTTTGGACAAAAGTAGTTGCAGGTTTTATGTACACTGGCCGATTCTAAAATATTCGTAAAATTAATACAGTCGACGTCATCGAAATTTCGACATGATTGTGCTTCAGCTATTTTTTATCTGGTCCACTCATACCAACGCTTATTTATTCAACAAGTATCAGCACTTTTATTTGTATGAACAGGTTAAACAAACTCACGTCTTAATTTCACTGACGTCGACTGTGAATTAAAAATGATAATCCGAACCATTTGTTGACCAAAACTCGTATATCAACGACATATGTTGAGTGTGAAAATTGATTTTTCTTTGAATTAATTGTAAATTTTGTGAATTATTATTATAATGGACTGTGGCGCTGTAACGTCGCCTTGATAAAACGTTTTTTTATAACATGACAGTTACGAAATTCAATGAAGCGACCGCTCCATTGGCCCAGAGAAAATATATTCCAACTACGGACGGGATGGCTCAGTGGCTACGTTCTGGCCTTCCACCAAAATGATTCAGGTCGGATTCCCTTGTCAGACACGATTATAGTATCGTATTATAGTATATGGTATTGGCCATGTCCTGAAGTTCACTCAAGCTTCATAATTTGGGTAGTTGTGACATGTTTAGTGCCTGCAACGATGTACACATGTATCACGTACCTCTTATGCAATGAATTTGTGTTCAGTATATCTAGTCTACTTTTAGGCGAGTTTTCAGTTATGCGCCTGATTTCACTCAAAGAGTATTTGTATATGTTTAGAAGTTGTTACGTTAAGCCGATAGTGCAGGCCGATAGTGAACGTGTCAGTGAGGTCTTAAATTAAACTAAGAAACTGCATCAAAAGAACATCACTTGGCGAAGTGGCGATCTATATGGAAAGCCGTTCCAGTGTTAATATCATAGAACCTGCAGAAGTAAAAGAAGGTTTTTGAGAGGTGAGGAAATATTCTATTCATGACTATAGCAGGGCCTCACGTATTTGAATCGTAAGAAAATGATTTGTGGATTTTTCCTTAGAAGAGTATAACGGAATAACGGGAAAACATTCTATTAATAGCCATGGACAAAGCTGTGTACAAATTTATAATATTATAAGCAGAGTAAGTTTGCCTGTGTCAATCCGATCGATCTTATGAAAATATTTAATTTTGAGTCGTTAGAGAAAGTCCAGATCCGAACTGGACATTGGCCATTTTTCGCATTCGGGCGATTACCACAAGACTTTTAGATCTTTGTACGACAAATTTTTAATTTTGGGCTTGAAACGGAACGAACTCCCGAGTGATATTTTTGAACCAGTTCGGCCCTGGAGAAATCACTTTCTTCTTTCATCAGTCCTCGATTTCATTTGAAGTTAATTATCTTTTTACGATTTTCAATGGATGGTATCAATGTATCAACTTTGTTGTCTTCTCATTCGCACACTGACTGTATTTAAATCGACACAAAGCTGTAATCGACCATTGTTCTGCTGGTTAAATATTTGTACTCCCTTTTTCATTTGAGATTTTTCGTTTTAAATTTCTACCAATAAAAGCCGATTTTTGTATTTTTCCCATTCAAACATATTTACCGGTGTAAAATTGTACCACAATAAAAAAGAATCCGGTACCGACAAACGATTTATTAATATTTTCCATTCTTTCTGTAATCATCTTTTTGATTTCTGCTTTTTGTCTAATTCCTTTTTATTAATTTTTCTCATTGTTTGTGAATCAGAAACGGATTTTTTGTATGATGATGATGAACGAACATATACTCACTGCGTATATAGATGCGCATGGATCGAAGAGATTACATCACACACAGAAAAAAAGGTAGAAATTATGAACATCCTCCTTTTCCGTATTCATGTTTACCAGAGGTTTTTGTGATTAATTACTTTTTGGTCAATCAAACATCAAAGGAAATTCGATTTTTTCAATATCCTTGATCAAAATTTGAATGAGGGCTGCAGCGCACACACATTAAACCATTTTTTTTTGTTCTTTAAGTGAACCGAATTTTAAACATATTTCCAACGAAATTTTTATATTATTTCACGTTATTAAAAACTCCTCCATATAAATAATATTCTCTTCTCTCCACCATTATAATACATATTTTATGCAGTGATATCAAATGACAATGCATATGTGTGCTCTTGTCCTGCATTATTTATTTCAATAAATAATATAAACACCAAGTGAGACCACCAATGTTGAAAGTTTATGTTTCTTTTCCATAATTTTTGCATTTTATTTTTTTATTATAAATTACGTAAAAATGGTGCAACTGTAGGTTATTCGTTGTTGTTGTTCATTCGTTCGATTTTTTTTCTTCTTCGTTTTTTTCTGAAATTTTATTTTGTGCAAAGCAAATATTGTCTCGCCACCCGCAGCAAGCAAGGAAGCTCAGCTGGTTGAACACAAAAGGCGTATGTTGAGTTGGTTTTATGGTTAATATAATTACGTTTGATTGAATTAAATTGCGTTTCATGTTTCAAGGAAGGAGCAAGCAAAAAAAAAATGTTCTGCCGAATGGCAGGAAGATTTTGTTTGGATGGTATTGAGAGTTGGATGTCTTAATTTTCGGGACAGGAACAAATACTCAAATTAAAAATGTTTCTACAATAGCTGTCTCAAATGTGAATAGAAAATCTTTCAGAGTAGGAAGGAGACTTTCGAATGACGCCTCAAAGTAAGCAAATACTCCCTGGGAAAGTTAGGTGCTCTCTCACCTAAATGTAGACAAATTTGGTTAAATTATGAATCTTGAGTGAACTATAGGCCGGTACCAATGCTATAGCTAGAAAAATTCGAAGTAGAGGCTGACAACGGATTCGAACCGAAGCTTTCAAGCATTTACATAGAAACGATTTTCAGGCTGATAATAATCAATGATATAATAATGACTATTATGTCATTGATAATAATAGCTTGCTCTTCTTTTAGAAATACATCTGTTATCAGCAGCATCGCCAAAAATAAGGGATTAACTCTGGCTTGCATTCTTTTTATAGCAACATGTAGATGAACGCCAGTGAAGTACAAGATTTCTTGTCAAACAAACGAAGTAGGATTCCAGCAATGAACTGCAGAGAATTCATTTTGTAATGAGTTTTTTATGGCCAGCAGAAAATGTACTAGACTTCTGGCAGTTCATTGCTGATTAATAATTTCAGAGCTGTACATTTGATGTTTTTTGGAACCATCTGTCAATGACAAAAGAGACAAAATGTAAGTAATGAGCTCTGGTTGATGTTCTCCTTTAGAGCAAAATGTAAGTTAAATTTATTGAAACAAAAGATTTTTCATCGAACTCATCGAAATACTTTAAACAATAGAATTAGTAGATCATATCGTGATCAGCAAGCCCCATCTGACTTATTTTAATATTTTCAATCTGGCTTCCGCTTACTCTATCTACAATAATGCCTTTTGGTCTTCCCTTGCGGTATACCGTCTATGTCCATAAAACGGCTTAAATAAATTGTCCCATTGAAAACGACGACGCGTAAACATTAAATAATTGTTGGCGTAAATCATTGAGTATGAGAAGAAAATTACTATATTTAGCGGCGAAGATTTATTGTCTGCTTGTAAATCATCTAAATTAAGGTCAGCCATTATTGCATGCGAATAAATTGTCTAATGCAATGACATCCGATTCATTCACAGACGAATCACCTTGCAAATGGATGTTTCATTTCAATTTTTTTTTATTCTCTTTGCAATTCTTTTGCTTCAGTGTAATCGAATCCGCGAGCTCGCTGAAGAATAGCATACATATCGTAGACATGTTTGTAATAATAAAAACGGCGTTAACAATGCACATTACACTGTATAATACACACATAAAGCTCTCCGCTTTATACGAAAATACGAAACGGTCGAGCTCGCTGTATATGTTGGTTACAATTTCACGTTTACATTTTTATTCGCATAGCATATTATTACCAGAAGATATACAATGACAGCATAATTATTTAATTGATATTGATATAATTTATGTGTTATGCATACCCTCAAAACCAATTTTGTGCAAAAAGAAAAGAAAAAATTGTTTCTGTTTTAGCAACAATCAAACATGTAGGTTTTGCTGGTACTATAATACCAAAAATGGATAAAACACAACTTATCCATCCATCGAATAAAAGGCAAGTATGTTTTATGTAGCAGGGCCTATTTTCAGGATTTTTTATCTCGAGAAGTTTCTAGAATTTCGGACTCATTCAATATTCCGAAGGTACAAAACTTTATTTTACCTGGCCGATCGAAGAAAATTTTGGGCTCTTCGAAAATTTACAAAAAATTAAGAAAATTTGAAGTAATTATATACCGTATATGATGGTAATCCATGACGAACTGAATCATGCTGAGAGAACCAAACACGAACTAGTAGAAGGATAACTGGAACAACAATTTGGATTAGACAGAGAGACCCCAAACACGAGGAGCATTGATTCAGTTTGTATATATCGCATTGTTAATTATACATTTACAATTCAGCAATCATCATCGAAAATACTGTTATGATGTTGGTAAATATCTCAGGAGATCGGATGACTTATAATGCATTGGTGAATCTCTCATGGGATCTTTTGAATGTGTACTCTGAATGTTGTAGTTAAGCGGACTGTACGTCAATTGAGGGTCAGCTCCTTGTGTGATTGTCCTTTACCACTTACCTGGTTGGCCTAACGTAATCTAGGATGCATAGTGATCCTGATAGTGATTGAAATACATCGCTCGCTGGGTAAAGTAAAGTCGGAGTCGGAGAAGTTTCTAGAATTTCGGTCTCTTCAAAGTTCATTGTAGCATTTTGAATAAGTTCAGGAATCTGAAGTATTGCAGAGTTTCGTGCATTTTGAAGAATTTCCAAGAATAAAAATTACTGAAAATTCTTTAAATTGATGAAAATTGTTGAAACTGGCGAAAATTCTTAAAATTTCATACGAGTCTTGAAATTCTCTCAATTTCCTAATTTTCTTGAAATTCTCTCAATTTCCTAATTTTCTTAAAGTACCTCTTGAAATTCCTTAAATTCTCGATGATTCTTGAATTTCCTGAAAATTGTTGAAATTCCTGAACTTCTTGAAAATTCTTGAAATCTCCACAATTTTCGAAATTCGTTTTCTACCATTTTCAAGAACTTCGTGATTTTTTTAGACTTTTGAGTAAAAATTTTGAAATTGTTGAAAACTGTCATGAATTTCGTGAATTTTCAAAAATCATGCGAAAATAGGCTCTGGTGTGGAGTGCACTCTCTTTTCCACAAATGAAATGAGTTTGGAACAAGTTGATTGTAGAAAAACAAATTATTGGAACAGCAAATAACACACACACAGTAAATAATATTTTGTATTATGAAAAACGTAATTTGAGTATTATACGGATTTTGTGTTTGCAAAGCTCCATATATCACTTTCCGGGGCCCCTATAACATACAATTTTTCATTTTTTTTTGAGACGTGGATATTTATAAACCATATAACTATACCATGGCTCATTGTACTTAGAATTTCGCATATTATATATCCATCGAAGGTATTGTGGAAATACATTTTTATATGAAAACGAAAAATTATTATTAGTTAGAGATAACCTAACCGTAGAATACCGTACATATTGTAAGTGGTATATATGTCTTATTGGGAATGAATAATTTTTGCGTTTGTAATCCAGCAACTTGTGAGTCGAAATCACGAAACGATTTGTTTGCACTTTTACCGGTGTGCTGTGTATATATGGGATATATGCCCATATTTACACCAATTTAACTTGTATTTCATATTACAAACATTGTAAAAGTTTCACATTATCGACTCTGGTTGGTATTGATGGAAAATTGAGATTTAATATGGGAAATTGAGTGTATAGAAGTTGCTATAATGATGGGACTCTGTAATCGAATCGATTTAAAATATATTTTTTTCGATTTTATTCCATTTCATTTTATGTGAATCTTCCATATATCGCCTTATTATTACACTCAATTTTCGATGGTGGTGGCATTGTATATCTGACAATTTATATACATCCAATGTAGCCGTCGAAGGGCCATTACACTCTTTCAAAAGAACTATCTGCAGAGAGCATAGACCTTATGTCAACAAATTAAATCCGAACCGATATGATTCATAATCATATCAAAACCCCGATTGTAATTCGATCGTTCAAGTATCTGCTGGGATATTACATTTCAATTGTTTTTTGTTTGGCTCTCTCTTCATAAAAATAACAACCGAATCCAGAGATTTTATAATCCATTGTTTTGTCAATCTTGTAATTAATAGAGAGGACGTGTACACGTGATGAACGTTCAGATTTTTTAGTCGAAGGAAAGTTCATCTTTGTTAATTGTGGTAAAGTTTCTATTGTGAAAATGTTTTTTTTTTTGAAGAAAAAAGGATGAATAATGATGATCATGATGATGGTGCCATCATTTGTTTCGAAAAGAAAGTATTGGGGAATGTTTTGAGTAAAATATAATTTTGGATTTGTTGTTTCGTTGTAATTTATCCCTGTGTATCTAATATCAGAATCTGTTACTTCATTTGATCTCAATAATTTCGACAGATTCATGACTAGTCTTTTACCTCATTAGTTTTACCTTCAATTTTTCAGTATAAGAAACGGATGACCATAGTCTTGTCGACTATTTTTATCATCGCTTTCAATAACAGATGACAAGCAGTCTGAAATCTGTTTTTTGAAATAATCGGACTCGATTGAAGAAACAGATAAATCTTTCAAAGTTTTACGGGAAAAAAACCTCAAATTTAAAATGCTCAAGAAAATCAAATAAAACGAAGGAAATCCTTGAAAATTGTTACTACATCTAGAATCATTAACCTGTTACAGACGGCTGTCATCTGTTATCGACAACGACATCAATAATAAACGACAAAGCTCTGACTAATGGGGTTTTATATAGCAAAAAACATGTTAAAACCAAATGAAGTAAGAGATTTCTGAAATCAATCTTTGAAAATGTTTGATCAAATGAAGTAATAGATCAGATAGTAAAACCGTTAATATGCTTGCCGTCTGTGACATGTTAACCTGTCACATACGGCTATTCATCTGTTATCGATAACGACGACAAAAATAATGACAAACTATGGGTAATGTGGTTTTTTATACAGTAAAATTCATGTTAAAAAAATTGAAGTACAAGATTTAAAAAAAAAAGATTAAAAATACTTTGATCAATAGAAGCAATAGATTCAATAATAATACTGGCCGTCTATAACAGGTTAAAAATCCATTGTCAACAAAATTTATAAATGTATGCAACGCGAGCCTGCTCCATTCATTTTGTCAAAATACTTCTTTTCATTGAAGTATTTTCAACTGATTAAGCGGCACTAGATTATAATTTAGTTTTGATGATATCTTTCCATCAGAATCCTTTTTCAAAATTGTACGACCAATAACGATGTGGTAGCTTTAAATAAAAATTAGTTTTTGTTGCAGCAATTTGACCAGCCCTGAGAAAACTGAGCAGTTTATGAAAATTTCATTTAACAACGACTACAAAACATTTCATTAAACAACGACTTCAAAACTAATTTTTACTTGAAGCTAACACATTCGTGGTCGTTATTGCGGTCTTACATTTTTGAAAAAGAATTTTGACGAGGCACACAAATGTAGGTTACAATTTTAAGTATCGGTGTATCGGTTAACATATATATGGCTATATAAAGTCGAGCCATCGCATATAAATAAGTCTGTGCCTTTGATATCATCTGTTAAAAAACTAATTACAGAGTACCAGGGGCGGATAAAGGTTTCCAGCGCCACTGGCAAACGGAATCTAAGCGCCAATTTTTCTATTCGAAACTCGTTTATATACGAACTGCTTGTTCAAGACGAACGTTACGTTACGGGGAGTATTGAAATGGATGATAGTGTTAAGATAGAAGTGGAATAAATGTAATTGCGAGCTCAGCGAGTAATATATTTCAGTTTTTCGACAATATCTTCGAAACCATATGGCGGTAAGGGTCGGAAGCAGGTCAGGTCAACCTGAAACCTGAAGCAGGCCACCTGAACCTGAGTTGACCTGAAACCTGTTTTATTCAATTTTGACCTGACTTGATTGACCTGAAAGCCTAATTTTGGAAAAACCTAAATTGACCTGAAGAATACAATCGCTAAACCGAACCGGTGTGCAAACGTTATTTTGCACCAGCTGGTCCCATTTGGAATTGTATGTGACCAGCTGGTGCAAAATAACGTATGCACACCAGTTCGGTTTAGCGATTGTAAATATGCCAGAACATAGAATTTAGCTTTTTCACTATGTAAAGAGAGATATCGGAGATATGCCCTTTAATGAGGTTGCACTCGAAATGAAGATCAGATCAACACTCCATTCTGAACTAGTTCACGAGGTCCTCCTTTTTTGCCACTTTACATAATGTAAGGAAGAACTATAGTTCTAAATATTTCGTTTTAGACTTTTCGTAGCTCTTTTGAATTGATTTCGTCACACCAGAGTTTTGTTTTTGTAATTTTACCTTTAAAACTGAAATAAATGAAATGGAATGACCATTCATGGACTCATGCGCTTGTCAAAATAAAAATTGGGAACCAAACTCTCTATAGGTTTGTGAGAGATTACGAGCGCCGCAGCCAAAATTTTTTTAAATTTCAGTTTGAAACTAATAAACAATTTCTCTTCAGACAGTAATTGTCCACTCAGTGACTGAGCTCAGCGCCAAATTTTTCCAGCGCCATGGGCACGGTACCGAATTTCCCATAGGGTAATCCGCCCCTGCAGAGTACATAGTCCTGAGGTGATGTGCGTTACGATAGCATTTAATTTCAAAAATTATTAATTTTTCTGTTGATATTGGCTTCGTTGCGGCGACATCTTTCAGTGAAATAGTGAATCGAACTCTTTCGGTAGAGTTGAGATAGAATTGAGAAAAGAGAACTGATGCCGTAATCTCTCTCCACTTCTCCAGTCATGTGCTTCGTTCACAATTCGGATTGTGAATACTACGAATACTAAAATTGATCACTTGTGCACCATGGACACATCTATGATGAAAGTAAAGTTCCTTTTTCTTGATGCCTAGTAATACCACATGAAATTTGAAATTCTTAGTGCCGACTGTTTTAAACGGATTTCGATTAGAAAAGGTATAACAGGCATCGTATCGCAACAAATGTGATTATGGGTGGAAACGAGAATATAATTCAAAACGTTTGTTTATACAATTATGTGCAGTGTACAATGTACACTCAAGGCAAATTTATTCAAATAGAAACACATACACCACGACCATTATTCCAACCAATTATCCGATAACTTCCAATTGATACAAAGTATAAAAAGAACACTTTTCACATATAATAATCCCGTGACAATGATTAATAAATAAAGAAAAACGGCTGACCGTGTACTATCGGTTTTATATTAAAAACATAAACAAAAACTCCGAGGAGTAAATCAATTCGTATAATAAAAACACACAGAGTGAAATTCAATGAATTCGTATTGCCGTGACCCAGTAGCATAAACGAACAATTTTTCGGTTATAACCTGTGTGCTGGCAGGAGTTCCAATTTGTGTGTTGTTTGAATTTCTTTCCTGGGGTGATTGTGTCGTAATTAATAAAATAAATGATTTGTGGATATTTTCTATCGATCGCTGGACGAACGGTACGCCGTAAAGGTGTAAGTATGATTGTGATGATAATGAGATTATGTTTGCCATGAGATTTTGTTACGTTATTATACTTATGACAATAAAAATTGGTTCTGTGAGGTATGGTAGACTGTGGTCGACTTTGTGTTTGGATTGTTGGAAGGTCACTCAGCATTATTAAATGCAGAAGCATCGTAAGATGCTTACATACTATCTCACAGATCGAAACAGTGGCAGAAACGTTTTCCATTCGGGGTCACTCAAATCTACTTTCAAAGTATATTCTCAAGCATACACTCGTATCCTAGGTTCCGATAAAACAGGTTAGGTCACCAACGAAGAAAGGTGGCGGCCAAATTCAAACGGTTCAGTTGATATTTTCAATGATTTTTAGGACACAATACACTTTCAAGTTCGTGGAGGTATCACAAGAAATGTGCGTGCCACTGCTTCGTGATAAGCTGAGAGGTGTTTTACCTAGTTCTTTCAGAACCTAACTCATATCGTCATGAAAGCTCTTACTTCATTTGCGTTGAAACTGAAACAAATCATCAATATCCACTAGGCCATTCCTAGAGGGTGTTTTAACGTTACACAATTTTACAACGAACCAAACCACCAATACAATTCAACAGTATGCGAAGTGCTTTTTAACGTTACAATTGCGCAACGGACTATTTTCAACATTAGCACTATCCCACAGCGCGAAGCTATTATACTAATCGCGAGCCATTCGTCTGACGCATTTTGATAAATCAGAAAACAACGCAAAAAGGCCAAATCTCTGTCGTCGTCAAGTCAAAATTACGTTAAACCGATCAAAATCAAATGGTCTAAGTCGCGTTATCCCTAAAGTACCTAGAGACCCCGTTTCGTCCCGCTAGTTTCAAAAGTTTCACAGTTCATCGTTATAATTCCCGTGAATTATAAAGTGAAAGCAAATACATAGGGGGATCTCATCAGGGACGACAATGTATGAATACTTTTGAAACTATGCAAAGTAAATTGAATCCAAGTTGAATCCAAGCTTTTTTTACGTTACGGTTATTGCAACTGGCTGTAAACACATACATAAAGCTCGGGACGAGGACAACTACTAACTGTAATGCCTATCAAAAATTCTAAAAGTGAAAGAAAAAATGTTTATATAAAATTTCTTTAATAAAAATCTTTTAACGAACAGAGCTTGGCTCTTCCCTTTCCCAGGGTGCTCGTAAAGCATATCTCAAACGAATATCTCTGTTTCGACCTCCGGAACCAGTGGCGGTCAGAGATTAGCGTGGTGTAACCATCTTCAGTCGTTTCCGCTGGTCCGTTACACGAGACAGTAGTAAATCATTCTGTTGAACTAATTTTCGAATGATTTATCATTTGGAAGTGAAGTTTCAACGCCAATAATGTGTGCGATAACGACCTCAAAAATACAAAATTGATATATTTGTGGCCACCTTAACCTTACATCAGAAGGATTTATCTGCCAATAACAAACATTTTGGTAAGTGAAGCCTAAAAGTCATTCGTCATTTTGTGACTATTTTGATATAAAATCTTTTACTTCATTTTGAATGTATCAGGCCAACCGACTTTGGCGCAGTGCTCTAGTTATTTGTTAAAATAAGAACTCGGAAAGCGCAACCTGGCCTTTAAACCATAAATCATCAGGTCACAGAGTGATTACATTTTAATCTGTCGAGACATTCGTTCAAAATCCAAAAAAAAACTCATTGAATGACGTCCAAAAATGTAGAGCACTTGTAGATGTGAAGCCATATCTGTCACTATTATCATTTTAATCTACAGAAGATTTGAATTTCCTTAAGATTACAAAGTACCTACTGGAAGCAATCCCTCCCGGAATTAAAATTTTAATTCCAAATTTTTATCTGCGTACATCAAAAGGTTTCTAATATTTAAGGATTTCTGAATTTTGCGAGTTAAAGGATGACATCAGGCACTGATGTTGTAAATTTTTCTTTCGCATTGTAAATACTTGAATCCCAGGATGCAATTAAGTTTACTAGAATTGTTGCAGGATGAAATGAGTGGCACTATCCTTTTAAAATGATCATTCTAAACTTTGTCAGACTCTACCCAGCTCAAAATATTTTTTTTTTCAATTCCCTGAAGGTTCATTGACCAGAAGACTAAAAAACAAAACCAGTACTCCAAACACCCCCACGTAAAGTCGTGTAAAATTAAGTTTTTATTAATCTCAATGCAATCTTGCCGATATAAAAGCAAAGAAATATATAACATTAACCGTATCCGATTCGAATCTGGTGCATCAGTAAAGTTATATACCCATGCCAAAATAGACATCTTAATTATTACACAACCGAAGCACATTGTTGACCAGTTTCATATACATAATATCGTTCGAAATGTACGCTGCAATATAATATATGCGCGAAACAAACAATAAAACGCGATACCATCAATACCAATAATATATTGTCTACTATGGAGTGGCAATAAGCTCCACAAAGATATAACAACATTATAAAGTTTTGTGTTCTTATTCTGCATATATTGTGGAGTCCAAGTTACATATATTACATATTCAAAGCGCCAGCAACATTCATTGTGTTTGCGCACCATTTTATGAAGAAGAAAAAAAGAACCATTTCGATGTTCGATAGAGAGCGAACATAAACCTGTGCTCAAGTTCACAGCCACAATCCGTGCAGTATGCTACTATCATATATCAAATCGAATTCCACCACACAGTCTGATAACCATGCAAGATACCACCAGCCTCATTACGACAAACCATATTAAGATTGAGATATCAAAACCCAGGCTGGTTTTTTTCTTGTTGTTTTCTTCCAATTTTTTTTTATTGTCTTTTGCTGTATTTTCCATCGGGTTTTTTTTATGTTGTACATTTAAGTTGGGGCGAATTGTCTTTTATTTTCATTTTACGCACGATTTTGAATCTAATGAGCCAGAACTTTTTTTTGTGTGTAAAAACATGGAATGCAATTCTTTTCAATTGAGCTCGTGAATATGCGCGATGTGTTTAATATAAAGTTAAATTATTATGTTTCTCGTTTGGCTATACATTCTATAAGAACACTGTGATGTGAGTATGTGTCTTCGGTGCAGTGTTAGGTTCTCTGTTAGGTTTTTTATTATTTTTCTTTTTCCATGCACGAATGTCTTATAGTCTCTTAGGGTTCGAAAGAAATTAATGTTTTGCATGGCAGGTCGAGCGCATATAAATTCAAAATTACTTAGACTTATTTTTTATGCACCCAGTCCTCCTTTCTGAATGTCTACGAAGAAAAGTTGCTTCGTATAATTTTCCTTTGGAAATATGGATGAACTATGAGAAATTGTACAACATTTTCGGATTGCTGTTCATATTTGTATGCAATTCTGGGACGGAATTGAGCTGTTTCGTGCCTCTTTGTGATGTTGTTGTGAGGAAGAATATTATACGCAGATTAGGGGAGCAAAAAAAAGACTTTTGTGCATCCGACAACTGAAATACGACCTATTTTGCCATGATTTTTCATTAAGAAATGTCAGTTTTTCCCGTGCGGGAAAAAACTTCATTTCTTTACGATTTATAGTGCGGGAAAAGAATTACATGAATTTTTTTTCACACCCTAAAAGAGTAGAGTTGCAATACAAATGTCCCCGACAATAAAAATCATTAATAGTTGCCACGTCTCAACGGGCAGTTGCAAAACTACGATTAATATAAGGATTCTAGTCTTAGCTTCATGCATGTGCATGTTTAGCGAATCATAAAAAAATGTAACAAGCTTTTACATCGAAAATACAATAACATTTTTCTTGTGATTCGCTTAAAATGCCCATGAATAAAGCTAAGACTAGTTGGGAATGTTCTTGCCACTGCCTGTTGATACGTGGCAAATGTTAGGGATGTACAGTTTCCCAGGATTGTTCAGTGTATGTTTCCGTCGAGGAGCACGTAGCACCTAATCGTGTATTTTGAGTAAAAAGGCAAAATTCTCAAGCGATTTTTCTTTCATTTTTTAGTATTTTCTATTTTCAGAGGAATTCCAATCATTACACGATTTTCAGGGATTTTCTTTTCAATTTCAAGGATTGTCTTCAGACTTGAAAGAATTTTTTCAGGATTTTCAACGAATTTTAGGATTTCTTTAACGCGTGAGAACGAAAGGATTTTTTATGTACATCAGTCCCTCGATCCTGGTATATTTTGGCACTCATTGTCTTGTCAACCTCGGCTTCGCAACGTCGTATAGCGCGATGATTTATCGTCATACGAATCTTGACGCATAAATAACTACTACACAGCTTGGCGCTTGAAATTCATCCAGAATACGTATTACGTACAGCAGTGCATCGAGTTTTATTGCTTAAAAGGGAAAAGTTTCGCTTAACTCATGTCGCCAATAATAAAAGTCTACTTGTATTACATCAGACCGTGTTTTACATGGAGCTTTTCGTTATAATATTTTTGAAAGTTTTCAAAATGGATATAAATCCACGTCTCTTCAAATCAAGCAAACAATATATTCCATCTACACGTATAATGTGTGTGTGTAGTGAAGCGTTGTTGGGTTCTGATGAATATGAATATATTTTGTGCTGTTCGAACGGTTTATGTGGTGTGAATGGAAAATTAAATTAAATATTTATAATTCGGCGTCGCGGGCAAAGGTTTCGATTTTCTTTCTTTATATTTCTTTAAAACAAATATAAAAAAAGGATCGACTGAAAAGCAAACATTTTTATAAAATTAAGGAATGAATGTATTATTCAGCGGCACGGGCGAATAATGAAAATGATATTGTAGATGCTTTGCTTCACTAAACTATCATCGTCTGAGTGTGCACAAAATAAAGCTTTAATGAACCTATCCCATTTCCATTCAGCCTTTTATTAACGACAAGCACATTGTTATTTAACGATCAAATCTATTAGTTCCCTCGTTTCTATCTCCTACTTTTCGATATAAAATCTTGTACTTCACTTGTTTTTGCATTGCGTTTTGCTATAATAAGAGAACACCACTCGGAGCTCAACTCTTATATTTTGTCATCGTTGTCGATAACAGATGACATCAGGGAAGTATTTGAGTTTTCTTAATTGATTTTTGATTTTTGCAACTATATGTACACATTGAGTCACTCAATTTGAGTGATTCGTATGACGTATATTATCTAGTCTACATTTAGGAGATGTATCAGTTTTGCGACCAACTTTGCTCAGAGAGTATTTGCACACATCGAGGAGTTGTTACGTTAAGCGATAGTCCAGAATAACCTTGTTATTGGCCGTAAAATGCTAAGGTATCAAAACAAACTAAATTAAAAAAAAACTTTTCACTGATGGTCCGTCTCTAAAAGTGTACTGATCCGCAAGAGTTTTTTGTTTGGTTCAACAACTTTTCAAAACTTCAAAATTTCAAAAACGGTTAACAGCACCAAAATCAATTTCCTTTTGCCATCATCATCGTCTAGCATGATGGTTAGACACGGATAAAAAAACAATATTCTCAGTGACTGTGGGGTAGAAGAGAAGCTTTTTCAAAGTGGCTAAATTAATGATTAGGATTACGTTTTATCAAATGTTTTTACGCAACGTCCTCCTACACTAATTTTTCGGTTTATCTCTCGTAATCTGATGAAATTAGTTAAGGGTAAAAAAGAACATTTCGCCGTGACCTTTTTTCGTCGACTCAATGGCTTTTATGTTTGTTGTGTCGCCGTCTACAGAGAATCAAAATAAGATTTCAGTCTTTTTACGTAGACTTCAAATCATTTTTTTTGTTGTTGTTGTTGCTAATCAGGCACAATCAGATTTTATAAATTCAAATCGAATTAAACCCACCAAAATGTTACCAAAAATATACGAAAGCCACGAAAAATCATATCGAGACGAAAGCGACACATATAACCAAAGCGATCGGTGTGGTATAAAGTGGTATAAACCAAGAGAAAAGAACGAAAGAATAAAAGAAACGAAAAATAAACTTTTCGTTTTTCTTTTCGTTTTCTTTTTTTTTTATTATTTCTTTTTCCAGTATACAATTGTATTAGAAATATATAAATTGTGCCATGAAAATGAAATTCATTGGTAGCTTGTACGGGTATACGCTGGTGGTAAGCTCCCAGAAACGCCCTCCAGCACTATGATTTCTCCCAATATACATATATTCCCATTTCAAATATGACACACCGCACGACAGATGTAGTCGTCTCTTTTCCAGTATTTTTTTTCTTCCACATTTTCTGCTTTGGCTATAGTCATACTTATGCCATATCCACCAGAAAACGAGAAAAAAAAAATTCTATTTTCTCTTATGTATTTTGTCGAAATGAATTCAAATAGTACATAAAAATGGGAAAAAAGCCTTGCATTGAAAAGCTATATATGATGGTTTTTCCGTTACGTATGTATAAAACGGTACCAGTAACAAGAAGAAAAAAAAGGTATAAAAGCTTTTCTCTGCTTCTGACTGCGTTTTCTAACTGGAATATTATATTTCTCTATATAATATTCATGTAGAAAACGGAATTTAAAAAGAAGAAGGCATGCGCTGAACTGTAATAACCAAGTTATTGGATAAAAAAGAAGAAGAAAAATATTTTTTTTTCTGCTGTTATATCTTTGGCCATATAAATTTTATGATATTCTTTCAGTGAACAGAAGGAAAAAAAAAATATGGAAAAATGTTCAACTTTTATTGATTTCTTTTTCTCGAAAGAAAAGATAAAAAATATTTTCTTTTTTTTGCGTTTTATACTTTCGCTACTGTGCTAGAATTATGGCAGGATTTGCATAACCCAACTCCGACGACCCGGGTGAAAACTGTAACTAAAGATATATTCTATTTACGGCCCACATTCCAAACGATGGAACCACAGTGTGTTGTGAAGAACCTCTCCACAAAATAGCCTAAATACACACTTGACTCGGTTGCTTGAGTTACATGTAAATTTGCTTATAATCTATCGATGTAGACACAACGGTCCATTCATTTTCAAATATTCAAAATCAACGAATTGCAAAAGAACGGATTGTGGGCGGCGAGAGTAAGCATTGGATATTTGTGAAGGACACCGCGAAAATACTTACTGCCGTTTAACCATAGCATTGCTCCTAGCATTTACACTGATTTAAGAAGCGCCAAATTTGGGGACTTACTGATAGGACCTGCCGCCTAAGATTTTTTTTATTGTATGTTTTGATTCATGCAACGAAGCACAACACTTCTTCTAGCATGAATATATTTTGAGGCTGATGAAATTACAGTGGGCACTGCGCTTTTTGCGTAAATATAGATGACTTGTTTACATTGTATGAGTTAAACATACAATACAAGCAATACTAAGCGGTATCTTTTAACATTAAAGCCTCTGGCGGTACAAAAGAAACATTGGGCATAATGTCAGCAGCCTTCAAATATTCTTTTACGTTCATGCTACGATTTAACCTTTCACGTATTGTAAACGTATTGTATTTGTTACTTCTTAACTTGATCAAAGCTTTTTTTGTGATATCTATCACAATCAGTCTTGATACAAAATCTTTTACTTCATTAGTTTCAGCATGCATTTTGATATATAAGATGAAAAAAGTCAAGGCTCATCGCCTATTTTTCGCTGTCGACAACAGATTAAATCAGTTTTGAGCAAACCTATCATATGGTTGCTTACAAAAAAACTCAATACAAAAACAGTGAAAGTTTCCGAAGTAAACTTTTCTTGTGCCTCATGAACCGGTAATAACCGGCTTTCCTGTAAAAATTAAAACTGCAAAATCTCTATTAAATCTAAAACCGCTAAATTTGAGAGTCATTTCCCTGACCATTTCCTAATTAATTTTGATGAGTGTGAGTGTGATGGAAAGGTAATCTCATTTCCTATCTACCCCGACATGTCAGAGGATCAGAAGCATCCTAGGAAGCATAAGAACTTTCCTCATAGTTTTGTTTATAGATAAATGTGAGAAACAATGAGCGTTTCTAACGATTTCCACAAGACATACGGTACCTTTTATGATTTTCAAGCGCACAACTATTCCTGACTTTACCCACATGTATCCCAAAGTTAGAACTCAAGAATAACAAGCATTTTCATCAGTTTATTTTAGTTTCCTCTGAATTTGAGGAAAGATTGAGATATCTAGAAGTCAGGTCCTAGAATTCCATCACTCCAAAAGGTCTACCTTCTTCCCAGTGCTAGAACTCTAGGATGAGAAGAACTTCCTTCTGTTTTTTTAAACTCTGGACTGAAGGTCAATTTAGATCAATCTAACCTCGGCTTATTTGGTTTTACATAGACTGTTAAACTAAACGAAGTAAAAGACTTTGTGTTAAGCACTACTGGATACTTTTACAGAATGAAGTAACAGATTTAATGATTATACCGCAATACGCTCGCTGTTTCTATAAGGTTATACTGACGTTTTGATTATAGCAATTTCCTCTGTTAACAAATTATACCTCCTAAGTTAATGGTAGTGAGGCTGTGAGAGCTTGCTAATGATTCCTAAAGAAATTCTAAATTTCCAGGATGTTATTTTTAAACTTTAAAGCTGTCTTTGCAATTACTGTTCGGACTCATCAATATCAAAAATGTATGACCACAACGTGGACAGACCATATAGTTTCTAAACCAAATAATGTTCAAACACACAAACCGTCTGAAAAACACTCTCGACGTCATCGATGTCATGATAACTGCTCATAATTCACTCGTCTAGTCTAAGGTAAATGCGCTCGGAATAAAGTTACACGGCACAGGTGAAGACAACTCGAACAAAATTGACTTTACCGCGAACATTATTTATAATTTTAAGATTTTTTTGTTGTTCGGTCGGTCGTTCTTCTTGTTTTATTGCTCGGATTGTGTGTATGTAATTTCATATCATGTTTGTTATAAAATTATATTTCATTAAAAAAAAACACCTTCGTCGAAGAGAAAACCTAATGTGGATAAAGAATATAGCACGCGAAGAATGGTAAAAGATAGAGAAAGAATAAAATGAAGAACAAAAAAAAATGTTCAACAAAAAACAAAAAAAAATCGAAGATTTTTTAAAAGGAGACGTGCCGACACCCAATATGCATTTAGATAATTTCATGTCAAATAACTATTTCTGTTTGTTGAGAGCTTTGTTTGATATTGAAATTAATGGATGGGAGGGAATGAAAACGAAATCGGATACATTCTTTTAAGTATGTTACGGGTGAAATGTTCAGCGTTGGTTTTTGTTTCTCTCTTGCTTTTAATTCGAATGATTGCCGTTAAATGTGAGACAATCGCGTCACATTTTTAATTGAAGAGTTCAGAGTCCTATCGGTTGCTGCGTCAATGTGATGGACATTTCTGCAAAATATCCAGAAAGATCTCGAATTCTCGACAATATGCCCTACTGATATCAGTCCCACTGACATTCGAAATCTATGTAACATGGTGGGTTATTCTCAGAGTTGGATCGGTTATCCGAAAAACCGAAAATTTCGGTTCGGATTGAACCGAACCGAGAATTTCGGTTCGGATTGAACCGAACCGAAATTTTCGGTTTGGTTTGAACCGAACCGAAAACTTTGGTTTTGTCGTAAAACAATATGAAATGAAGGCAGACTCGTCAAAATTGATTGAAAATTTTCGGTTTTTCGGATAACCGATCCAACTCTGGTTATTCTATCTAAAACGAAACATAAAAAGGGGTACGAGCCGTCTGTATACTTTAAACTTCTTCATTAGAACTCCTATTTAGATTAGAGTTCTAAAGGCTTTCGAATACCTACACCGTTTAGCGCCTCCGTTTAGATAGATAGATTAGAGTTTTGGGAGGCTCCTTCATTGAGAAGCAGGAACCCAGATCAAGCATTGTGTCTCCTACAGATCTTTCATTCTCTACTCCCTGACCTTACTACTTCTATCAGGGAAATTTCCCTGTTTTCGATAGAGTGTCGTTAAGGCATCTGTCATCTCACCTAATCTTGGAGTTCATGATACCCGATGGTGCGAAAACAGAGATTGGTGTAGATCTCCGTTTGCTTGACAGTTTGTTTAAACAATGAAAACTCCACCTCTTTTCCATTTTGTTTGATTCACCGAATTGCTGATAAGTTAGAGGTACTGTTACTAGAAATAAAGGACATACTCGACGAAAAAAAAAAACCATAAAGTTTTGCCCCCGTTCACTTTAAAGATGTGTTAGACAATGTTAGACAACTTCCTTTGGGTCCGTTTTGCTCTCCGTTTTCTTGGCAGATTTGTTTAAAAAATAAGATAGAAACGGACGACTGTTAATCTGTCTTTAAGTCTTTTTCTCTGCCGAGACTTACGCGCTGAAGTAAACGATTTAGGATCGAATGGTCATCAAAAAAGTATCGTATTCCATTCGAAAAGTGTACCAGTTGTACTGCACTTTATAAAAGATTGTAATTTAGGATAAATGACCTACAATCTGATATGATAAAATGTATAGAAAGAACAGAAAAAGTGGCAGCCTCTGGAAAGTATCAAATTATCATACCACTGAGGACTGAGATCATCAAGGCTGTGACTTTAAAATATGACGTTTTCTGTACCAACAAATTTACATGGAAAAATCCACTGAACCCTTCAAATTTAGCTTCCGGCCGCCTACGAAGGCAGCTGGAACCCACATTTTAAAGATTCAGTGAATATTTTCCATAATTTTAGGACCTAGAATCACTAGAGAATTTGGGTGCCTTCGTGGTCGACGTTCTTTCGGAACCTGGAACTTATGAACCGAAAAATAAATTTCAGAATGCGAGTATATCGTGAAACGAGTTGATTTGATACTTCTTACTTTCCTGTTTCATGATTTTAAGTTTATTGTGGAAATTTTAATGCACAAGTCGACAAAAAGCAAAACCCACATGTCCTCCAGTTCATACAAATTCTCATATTTGGCCATATCATGACTTTTCTTTCATTTATTGGAATTTGTGATCGTTGACAATTCCATATGAGCAACATCTAAACCATCTAAACGCTTTCTACAACACATTTGAGTTTCATCCACGTTTTATTAAATTTCAAAAAGTGAGGTTAAACACGATCAATATTTTAATAAATTATTCTATCGATGAGTGTACAATGTCCAACTAAATCCATGTTCGAGAAATAATGAAGGTGAATAGGACTTACTATTACAATATTAGACAAATATAAAAACCGAACCGAATTTTTTTACTTACCTTCATCGGATTACTTTCAGCTTTACATATTTTGGGCGGCACATTTTCAGCCTCGCTTCAATACTTCATCCTTTCGACTCAGTGCAAGGAGATTTTTCAATTACACTGCGATAAATTTGGTTTGCGTTTGATCATTTTGATAAAAGACAACAAAAAACTCGTTTCATTGTGCTAATGTGAGGTTATGACGAGATCTCGCGGTATTATCTGCAAAAACATCTTAACAACTCCAATGGGCACTATGTTTTTGATTATCTGCAAGAAAAAACGCCCAGTTCAAAAAACGTCGATCAGATAGCAATGTCATACACACAATGTTAAACTCATCCAAGCCAATACAAGAATCGCGCGATTGATCGTAATTGAAAGCATGTGTTTGACAATTTATGCAATAGATGTCGCCCGCCACTTCCTACGCCTACACATGTAAATGAATACGTGCAATGTGGTTGACAGCTTTTATAAAGATTTATGATGAATCTTTGAAACTTTGATGAAAATAAAACATGCTGGAATGTACGGAAAAACTTCTTTTATTCGATAATTGAATTAGGCAGCAGGTACTTAGTGTGCGATCATTCCCATTTATTGAGAGCCCGAATTGAATGATTATATTCAATGTTTTATGCATGTCTTATGAAGGTCCCTTTGGCGCAGTGGAAAGCGCGCCGGACTCCTAATCCGGAGGTCGCGGGTTCGACCCCCGCAAGGGATTTGGTGAATTTTTTTCTTTTTTAAAATTTGGCTGAAATTAGATGTTTCTTGCAAAAAAATCTCAGTATTGCTATTGCTTGGATCCTTAATGTCCTCATTGAACGCTATCTTTTGTTTCTTAATTGCTGCAATGTTGCTCCACACCTCAGTGTTTCTGTTTTTGATGTGAAACATAACAATTCATCGTTGAGTAGCCTACTCCAATTCTTATAATGTCGCGTGCAAACTAAAATGTCATAAACATAGATAAAAAACCACATTTGTGTGTTCGTTGCAATGGAAAACGCAGCATAATTGTAGATCTCAGCAACTCAAAATTGCTCGCGTGTTTGGCCATACAAAATAACGAAAAGTTGTACGAAGTCTGGAAAAGATCACTTTTTCTATAACAGACACTCTGAAACATTATCTTCGTTTACCAAACTTAACGAGACCAAGCTAAAACAACAACACCGATCATTTTACCGCTAAGTGACTTACCTGAACTCCATGTGCTCTAGCTCACGATGCGGTTAACCACTTTTCATAAACTTCCTATTTACTCATCCAAAAGTTCTTTCATTTTCTTTTTTGTTGGCCAGTGACTTCTTTTCTTCCACCTGCGCAACAATTTTTCATTTCAAATAACATGTCCACAAGCACACTTCATACCATAACACCTACCCATATCATTCTCTGATGGTCCATTCGTGAAAATACCAAATGTCTTATATCAACCGAAGATCCTTGTCAGGTCGGGTAACTTGAAAATAAAACATGCTGGAATGTACGGAAAAACTTCTTTTATTCGATAATTGAATTAGGCAGCACGTACTTTGTGTGCGATCATTCCCATTTATTGAGAGCCCGAATTGAATGATTATATTCAATGTTTTATGCATGTCTTATGAAGGTCCCTTTGGCGCAGTGGAAAGCGCGCCGGACTCCTAATCCGGAGGTCGCGGGTTCGACCCCCGCAAGGGATTTGGTGAATTTTTTTCTTTTTTAAAATTTGGCTGAAATTGGATGTTTGTTACAAAAAAAAATCTCAGTATTGCTATTGCTTGGATCCTTAATGTCTTCATTGAACGCTATCTTTTGTTTCTTAATTGCCCCAATGTTGCCCCACATCTCAGTGTTTCTGTTTTGGACATGAAACAGAAAATACACATGGCTTCATTGATGAAGATTTCGTTTTCTTTTTAACAATTCGTCTTTGATAAGCCTACTCAGATTCCAATTCTTATAATGTCCCGTGCGAACTCGTATACCTAAAACGTCATAAACATAGGTTGACACACATAGCGGGAAAAGCACATTTGTGCGAAACGCATACCCACTGCTGTGCAGTTGAATCGTTCGCATAGGCCACTAACGCTTGAGCAATTCAGCTAAATTTTCCATTGTTATCCGATTTGTAGCATACGTTGTATGCAATGGAAAACGCAGCATAATTGTTGATCTCAGCAACGCAAAATTGCTCGCGTGTTTGGCCATACAAAATTACGAAAAGTTGTATGAAGTCTGGAAAAGATCACTTTTTCTATAACAGACACTCTGAAACATTATCTTCGTTTACCAAACTTAACGAGACCAAGCTAAAACAACAACACCGATCATTTTACCGCTAAGTGACTTACCTGAACTCCATGTGCTCTAGCTCATATTTCGGTTAACGACTTTTCATAAACTTCCTATTTCCTGATGATTCACATCCAAAAGATCTTTCATTTTCTTTTTTGTTGGCTTTTGATTCTTCCACCTGCGCAACAATTTTTCATTTATAAATTACATGTCCACAAGCACACTACATACCATAACACTTACTCATATGATCCTCTGATGGTCCATTCGTAACGTTGAAAATACCAAATGTCTTCTATCAAACGAAGATCCTTGTCAGGTCGGATAACTTTAGAAAAACAAACCTGATCCTGATTTCGATCAAAACTGTCGGAACAGGTTTCAGTTAACCTGAATTTTTCATACGAATTTTCCGGTTAACTTGGCAGGTTTCAGGTCAAAAATATAACCATGTTTCAAGTCTAGCCTGATTTTCTTCATCCGGCTTCCTTAGCAAAAAGTGTTGAAGGGTAAGGCCGAAAAAATCATTGGGGGCGGCTTGCCGACAAAATACGGTCGGATCAGCTAATTGGCAACGGCAACTAGATAGTTTTGCTTAACTCCATGAACTTTTTGCGGCAGTAGTATCAGACTAACCTAGTTCGGGGATCATGAATTAATAAAATCGAAACAAACTACCAGAAGCACTGCACAACAAGAGCGAAAAGTGCAAATCCAGCGAAACACGGCAGAAAAGAAACCATCCGAATAAAATATTCCTTCGTCTGTCCGCACCGAGATCGTTAATAGGTTTTCAAATATTTTGATCTGAATTGCACCGTCATCATGACGAAGAGTGATCTTAACGCTGTGTGGATTTGATTCGGTGATACGACTCTCGTCGTTCACTACCTGAAACTATATTAAATACATTATTCCATTGTTGGCCACAGTGCGAGATTCAGATCGTCATCGCCACTATAATGCTTTTCTATTATTGATATTACAACACAAAACAGCTAAAGCTGCTGCAATATACATACGTTACCATGATCATAGTGTAAGATATATTTACCACGGTATGCCCATCACAAAAATTACACACTGGCGCTACATCTTTGAGTAGTTTATGTAAAATATCGTTTTGAATTTTGACCGCTTGATGATTGATAGAATTTTAAATTAATTTTTTTCTTTCCTTTACACCATATATACACAACACACATCTCTTCACTCGTGAAGAAATTGCTGGTAAGTGTCGAATAATGGTGAAACCAATGGGCATATATATTATGGATAACATCTTTTAACCTCTGTCAATGGAAGTGTTTTAATGGTCAGCTAGAGAGGATCGGATACAAAAGATTTAATTAATTAATTTCTAATGTTGGCGTTTGTTTTAGAAGATTAACAAAAGAAATTTTACGAAAATATTCTTCCCATCATCAGTCATCGCATGCTTTCTCTCTATTCAATTTAATACAATCCACTCCGATTGTATTACATATCAATATCTCCACTGCATACACACATATCCATATAGAACGAACTTACCCCTCGCATCTTACACACCATATATAAAGCGAAGTGTAAGGACCCGTTTTACGGAAACAATATCTCAATAAAAATTAATCAAAAATTCTGATAGTGACCGTTTCGAATGGGTATAACATTATACTGCCTGGGCATGTGGATTTGAGAGTGTGGAGTGGCGATGTGGATAATAAACTCTCGAATATATTGTTTTGATTTTCTTTGCTCTGGATTTCCCTGGTTTCTTTTGCCCCGTTATGGATGATCAATTGTCTTACATAAAAATGAACCAAACAAAAGATTGATTGATTTGTATGGGTCACTTGGGAAAACTCCACCACTTTTCCATCGACATAACCAAAATACACACACACAAAGCACCCGGAAAGTGAGTGTGAAAAAAAACCGAATCAAAATCTTGGATGTGTAGCACTTTTTAGACCGGTACGACGCGCAAAGTCTTATGAATTTGCGTTTGTAACATGTTTCCATGGCCAACGTAGCTCATCTCTAGGAAGCTCAAATGTAATAGACTTTTACGTGATGCACCCTAGGGAAATGATTCATTACCTGATGTCATTTGCGGTAATTTTTATTCATAAATGTCCTGCCGAGCAAACGTACTGATTTGGAGATGGTCATTTTAACTAGTGTGGTTGCATCCCTCGCCTTCGGGTAGAGCTGCAATAAAAATCTCCAAACCGGCTCGTAATCTACTATTGTATAATTCTGTGGCATTTCTAGTACATTTCCTCATACTAATGGCAGCACTCGATTTTTTGTGAGCCAACTTCATTGCTATCAATGAAAGTCTAGAACAGGTATGGTCGATCGGCGAATTCTTCTTAAACGCACTCACATTTTATGTCAAAATAATATGAAAATGAGTGCGTTTAAGCACGAAAATCAAATTTTTATGTCCTCCGGGCGGACAATAGAGAATACCTGATTTACACTTTCATTGATATCTATGACATTACATGGATATTTTATCAGAGTGAAGTTATTTCACTAGCAAATAGGGCGCAAAGAAAAATGAGGCCAACCGAGGTTTTCTATGTCTATAGATGACGAATCAGCAAAAAAAATTGAAGGTTTCCCAACAAATTGCTGAATTTATGTCACCGCGAAGGACATAACGATTTTGAAGACGGACTCAAACGCACTCATTTTCATGTTATTTTGACATAAATAATGATCGCGTTTAAAATAAATCGACCGATTTTGAAGAATCGGCCATACCCGGTTATTTACATTCATCCAAATTGGATGTCTACGGATGTTAAAGTCGGGACCTTGTACCTTCAATTGGTCTATCAATTAAATCAAGGAAATTTAGATTTTTACAGCAAAATTCTTCATTAAAGGAAACGGACGAGAGGATACGCTGGAGAGATTAGATGAAGGAAAGAGACTATGAAGAAAAGAGGAAACGCATAACAGACGATGGTGAAGAAGTCAGACACTTTTTAAACAATCTCGTACGGGTCCGCATACCCTACATTTTTTCCTATGCACACATTCACTCACTCACTCTCTCCATACGCTATTATATTATCTGATAATAAATAATATCGGCAGGAAAGCGTCGTCGTATATTATATTCCTTTGGATATAATATCGCCCGAAAAAAGGGTCTTATCTTTCACGAGAAAGTCGCAAAAAAATGGTTATCCTATAAACTGCTTCTCCGCCAGCTGTATCAGCGAATAACATCGAAAAATAAAAATTGGCATTAGGATTTAACAATTCCTTTGAGAATATTAAAAAATCGGAAATGACTCGAGTTTTTTTGTTGCTGCTGTTGTTGTCGTGCGAAGGGTTTCTCATATCGCCGGCTCTGATTGCCAATAAAATGTTGGAATAAAAAACGTTTTTCGAATTTTTGAATTTTTCTGCGATGTAATTATTATACCCGAACGTTTTATGTGATTGATTTGCAGGCGGATAATGGATATGATGATAATCGTGTGTTTTGTATATGTAAGAAGTATAGTGAGTGTATTCTGCAGTGCTATATGGAGATTGGAAATGTTTTGTTTTTTTTTCGCTGCGCTCTTTTTTCTTCCGTTTTATCATTATAATTCTTGCAAGTGTGACTGAATGGCAAAGTAATTGCACATCGTAATTTCGAATTTTATACTCAATCTATTTCAATTTAGCATTTTGCCACTTTAGCTCCCAATAATGTAATGGTGGTTTTTCATAATTGCAAAATGAAAATGCATCACGGGCTGATATATTAAATTCCAACCGACAACACCATCTCATTACTTCGTACGTCTCATTTTTATATATTACCAATTTGCATTAAGTGATCATAAAACACAAAGTTTTCTGGCGGCAAACAAGAAAGGTTTCGAATTTGATTGGAATTCTTTTTTTTTGCACTTTTACGCTTATATCTAACATGGGAGGCATGGGAGTCACAAATTTGTTACATCTAATTTTCGTTGTTGTTGCACTGAAGTTGTGATTCGATTCAATCGATTTACCGGAATCGACTTTTTTCTTGACATTTTTCATTAATTTATTGGTTGATGGTTCAGCCAATTTTCCCACGCTGAAGTCTTCGTTCTTCTTATTTTATTTTATTCAACTGTTGACCCACTCAGCCTTTTTCAAAAAGATATGTCATCCGGACATGGAAATATTGTTTCCTTTTCGGTAAATTTTTTAAAAAGATCGTGACATTAACGTGACGCTGGGAGGTGTTTTTCTGGCATTTACTCATCTGTTATCAACAGCAATACCAAAAATAAATGATGGGCTCATGTTCTAGTGTTCTCTTAAATTGTGAAATGTTTTGTTAAACGAAGGAGTTACAAGATTTGGTAGCAAACACTAAGACGAAGTTTAAACAAAAGCAGTAGTAGATTTTGTCAATTTAGTGGTGTAAAGTTAAATGATAGCATAGCACTGAACAAAGCACTAGAACAGATTTTTTTAACGGTCATTTGGCTATGATGATAGAGATTGAATCATCGACAACTGATGTATCTACATCTGTGATTGTATTGGGGGATTCTTCTGAAAAACGGCCGACTGAAACTGGACGCGTTTTCCAGTTAGACTTTTTTACGTGTGCTTAGAACGGTGATGGACTTTAGAAGCTAGCCTAAACTACTTTTCAAAAGATCCTCGATGCTTGTGCAGCTGGAATTTCTTCTAAAAAAATGTTCTTTGATCAAATGTTCATTGTGAGGAAGTGAGGACTTTTTATGAATGTTTGGAGTCATTGGAAAGCTACGACTAGTAGTAATCAAGGAAAACCGTTTTTTGATGTTGAAATGTAGCTCAATTTTAAGCTAATAGCCAACAGTCTGTTTACCCCGAAATTTTCTGATGGCTCGACCATGAACATTTAACATACCTGGATAGATTTACCTGAAAAGAAGTGCTTGTTTTCGGTTCTCGATCGCCTGCCTCTAGTGGTTCATATTGATAGTGCCCCGGAAAATACATCCGATTTAAGCAGGCGGTAGAAAATATCGAGGGATTCTTTTGAATTTCAACTGACCGAAATCGGCGCTATTTATTCCGGGGCTTTTTTTATATATGCCTAGTTAGACCTTGGTGCCTAGGCCCCAAAACCAGTCTCAGATATTTTTGATCTTCCATACCTGACTGGTTGTAAGTGGCCAAAAGTCGAAAAATTAGGTTTCGTAGTCCGGATTTCATTTACGTAAAATGGTGAGGACACGGACGTGTTCGTTGGAAAGCTGAGGTCGAATACTTCTGGGGCAAATATTACCTTCATAAAATTTGGTGAAAACGGCAGAAAATATGACTTCCGGAAAATTTCTCAAAATGGATGTAACCTCGGTGAACTTTGATGAGTGCTGTGACCTCACTAATGCATTTGATTAAATTATTACTTGTTATGAATGTGGAGAACCTCAGCCTTACAGCGATACGCATATTTAGTAGTTTGGCAGAGTGAAACACACAGTTTTCATCTGTTACGTAGTGACGTGCCAAACTACTAAATATGGGTATCGGTGTAAAGATGAGGTACTCCTCGAGGTACTCCACATTCATAATAAGTATAATAATTGCATTAGTGAAGTCACAGCTCTCATCAAAGTTCACTGAGGTTTTCTAGATTCTGAGAGATTTTCTGGATGTCATAATTTTCGGCCGTTTATTATCAAATTTTTAGAAGTTAATAGTTGCCCCTGTAGTACTCGACATCAGCTTTCCAACGAGCCCGTACACGCCTGTGTCCTCACCATTTTACGGAAATGAAATCCGGACTACGAAACCCCATTTTTTCTACTTTTAAGCACTTACAACCAGCCAGGTATGGAAGATCAAAAATATCTGAGACTGGTTTTGGAGCCTAGGCACCAAGGCCTATCTAGGCATATATAAAAAAATTCCCGGAATAAATAGCGCCGATTTCGGTTAGTCGAAATTCAAAAGAATCCCTCCTAAAATTTATCAGTTCTAGAGCAAAAAAGAGGAAGAGAAGTCAATTTAATTTTGTGTATCTTCCTCATTTAACCTCAGGAATGTATTTCTTGCAGAAAAATCCCTGAAGTATGTATACCATTGAAAAATGATTGTCCTATAGCCTTCAGCTTTAGCTGTTTTTTGGATGGTATTTTAGAAACATCTGCTTTGTGCTGCTTTCCTGTGAAAAGAAATTTTTTCTCCAACCGTTTCAACCTCTTCTTTTCTCTAGATTTTACGGATTTTTTCAGTGGTTTTGGGTTATTTACTGGACCGTTGGAATTTTTTAGTTCGGCGCAGTCCAGCTCCTAAAATTTCATCACTCACTCATGCTTGAACATCTTCCCAGCACTACATGAACTTATGGGTTCATTTTCGGAATTAAATTCGCTAAATTCTTAAAAATTGTATTTTAGAAATTTTGACAATTTTAAGAATTACAGTGAACGACATCTCAAATGTCTCACTGTCAAATTTTTCTGAGAATTTTATTGTGTCATTGCAAATTCACAATGACATTCTCTGAAAAAAATGACAGTGAGACATTTGAGATGTCGTTCACTGTACATTCCAAAAATTTCGTAAAATTCATGAAATCTAAAAAATTTTGAAATTTTTAGGAATTTTTTATTCCTGAAAACTTTTTAAAATTCCATAAAAAATCTCAAAACTCCTGACCACCTGACCTTTAACTCATGACTGCCTGACCTATAAATTTTAATTTATACCTTGACGTATCGGTCATTTCCGTAAACTCTTTAATGATATCAATTGTACCTTTGAGGCATATAGTAAGCTAAGTTCAATTTCGGATTGTATTACCACCACCAATATCGTTCTGTAGTCAATCAAATATTAATATGCTACCCACTCAAGCGATAAAATATTAATCCATTCACTGCATACCTACATCCAATGATACGTACTCATGTCGATTAATTAAGATCGAAACTTTAGTCACATAATCATACACAGCAACAATAAGACATGATGTCTAAAATCATCCATAAATATTTATGATTTTATTTATTACTCTAAAATTATCGCATTAGTCACACATTTAGAGAATATTATTCAACAAACAGACAATCAACAATTTATAATATGTGAGCCGATAATAATAATAAAATTTTCGAAAAAAAACCTTCCAAAGCAGCCACACACAACAAAAAAAAAGTCTATTAAGCAGCAATAATAATAATCCTTAATTTTGATTGCATCTCTCTAAACAAAACAAACCATTTCCACACACATCATTAATTTAAACAGAAAAAAATCGATTTTTTTTTCTCTTCTATCTGCTTGAGAGTGTATCACACGAGGTATATTTACCTACAAAACACACGTCTTTGGATGGTAAGTATAATGCCTAGTGTAAAAGTAAATTTTTCGAACGGTGTTCAGAGTCATGACTATAACCAATCCGAATCAAAATAAATGTGAAATTTGTTCACAGATTCGATTTTTTGAATTCGTTTGGTTGGATTTGGATTTTTTTTTTTCGTTCACCTAAATAATACAAAAAAAGATTCGATCATTTCGGGTCGGATTCTGTCTCTGTCCTCCGCGGTATATCTAATGCATCTGCGTTTATATATAAGTGTTCGACTGAGTTCAGCATCTTTTACCGCATCGATGAGATGTCTTTCCATAATGATTGATTGCAAGAGATTGAAAAATTTATTGTTTTCATTTCTATAAATTAAGTGGAGTTGTGAGTATGTGAGAGATGTGATTTCATACATATGGGGAATGAAATTAGTTTTGGGTCTAATTAGCTATGGTCGATTTTTCCGTTCATTACGTTGTGCTCTGAACATAAATGTGTGTACAAAAGATCGTGTAAGAAATGTGTATCTCTAGTCGTAGAAAAACATTAATTTTTTGATTGCTATACGAGTCTCGTTGCTATTTTTTGAAGATAAAAAAAATATTTTTTTTTTGTTGAATAGTTTCTGATGAACATCAAAATGATTACATAAAGCTTCGGATGGATGTGTTTTTTGTTCTTTTACTTTAATTTTACGATATTTATTTTCACGGTTTAATTTTATTGAATTTTGAATTATCGAAGGCAACTGAACGAAAAACCACTGAATATTTTGCGAAGATATTTTTAATTCGAAATATTTTTGGTCATTGGTTGTTTGGTTTTCGAGTGGGTAACAAAAAAAACAAATCCACATACGAAACTCATGCGTGCTTAATTCGATACACTTGATTTTTGTATTATTATATAGGAAATCATTATCCACACAGGTTATACTTAACGAAAATTTTTGTATATAGATTCAAGTTTCGATGCTCGTAATAATAAATAAATACAGTAGCGAGTACACAGAGATAATTTCGCAGAGTTACCTTCACCAGAAAAGCGCGAATTACAACCACACACTGAAAAAAATCACTCGGAGTTCTCTTTCGTATTTAGTCGAATTTCAAATTACTAACTTTGGTGTTCGCTCATCACTTAACTGATCGATACCCCCTAATTGCATCGAAAATTTGCGGGTAAAATTCATTTTGTATGAGCCACATATTGAAACGAATCGAGTCACACCCATTATTAGGTTCGAAAATTGTTGCTGCGAAAAAATGTTTGATCATTTTATTTACTGAAGTGGTACAGTGGACGTCAGTGTTATTTGTATGGGAATTTGATTCAGCTGTTTCTCAGCATACAAACAGAACTTGGTAGACGTCGTTATACGGTTTTACCACTACCATGCGAGTGCGGTAACTATATACGTGTAACATATAAATAGTTTTGTTTGTATGAGTGGATCAGCTGGAAAACAGCTGAATCAAATTTCTACACAAATATCACTGACGTCCGCTATAGTGAATTTTAGAATTTTTGAGCATTTACAAGAATTTGAATTCTCAAAATTCTTGAAAATTCCCGAAATTCTCGAACAAATTCCTGAAAGTAGGTTTTGATTCGGAGAAGACTTTTGGTAGTTAGAGCTTCCCAAGAACTATTAAAAACCAGTGAGTCAGTTGCATCCGAATTATGGCAAGCTGGAAATCTAATTATCGCATAATAAAGAGAACGAAGTGATTATTTGCACCCGAGTGCAAATAGTCAATATGAATACTATTTGCACCCGGGTGCAAATAGTCAATATGAACGGTATTTGCACTCAACCTAAAACTATCGGAAATAATTAAAAATCATTGTTCGCAAGCTGTGCGAATTATATTATTGAAAATGCTATTCGCACAACTCGCTGCAAATTGTGTAAACAAAGTGTCTGGTTTGATCCAGCTGAATTCTATAGCTTCTACAAACTGTGTAAGGAAGGAGTTTGGTTTGTTCCTACTGAATTCATCCTTCTACAAACTGTGTAAGGAAGAAGTTTAGTTTGTTCCAATTGAAACTATCCTTCTTCAAACTGTGTAAGGAAGGACTTTCGTTTGTTGCTACTGAGTTTATTGTCCTACAAACTTTGTGAGGAAGGAGGTTGGTTCGTTCCTTATACAATTTGTGTAAGGACAGACTTTCATTTTCATCCATCTAGAAACTATGCAAGGAAGGAGTTTGGTTTGTACAATTTGTGTAAGGAGGGACTTTCGTTTGTTCCTACTGAATTCATCCTTCTAGAAACTATGTTTGGAGTTTGGTGTGTTCCTACTGAACTCATCCTTCTACAAACTGTATGGAAGGAGTTTGGTGTGTTCCTACTGAACTCATCCTTCTACAAACTGTATGGAAGGAGTTTGGTTTGTTCCCACTGAATTCATCCTTCTACAAACTTTGAAAGTGAGGAGTTTGGTTCGTTCCTACTATAAATTCATCCTTCTACAATCTGTGTAATCAAGGACTTTCCTTTGTTCTCATTGAATTCATCATTCTAGAAACTGTGTGAGGAAGGAGTTTGGTTGTTCCTACTGAATTCATCCTTCTACAAAATATGTAACGAGATTGATTCGTTCCTGAATTCTTCTATCTATCAACTGTTTATAAGGGAGGAGTTTGGTGTGTTACAAATGAGTAGCCTTTGTCGAAATGCGCCATAATTAGGCGCCCTTCTGAGACCTTGGGGAAATACAATTTCCACAAAATGTCGGAAAGCGTCAAAAGATAAAATATTTATTATTTCTGTTTTGTCACAATTCAACAGACCATAATGATCATAATGTTAACAGACCATTCGACTGCAAATAGCTCATACATTAATTATTTCCACCTGGGTGCAAATAGCGTTCATATTGACTATTTCCACCCGGGTGCAAATATTGTTCATATTGACTATTTGCACCCGGCGGGTCATTGTGACTATTTGTACTCGGGTGCAAATAGCATCTACCGAAAGAGAAATACAGTACTTTTAAATATTTGCATCTGTTATCGACGCTGACGACAAAATTGACACTGATATCTGGCTCCTGTACTCTTATATGTCATTATGTAATTTTGAAACGTATGAAGAAGAAGATTTTTCGTCATATTTTTTTCAAAAATAGAAGCAACAGAGAGAATAATTATTCACTCAAAATGAACGTTTTATACATTAAGATAGTCCACTAGGAAAAAGAACTCGATAGTCTTGCATACCAGCAACATTTCGTGTAACATGATGGTACGATGGTCTGATAACCTGAGTTTTACTTGAAAAGTTTGTGCTATTAAGTTTTATCTCCGATGAAGAAATTTGTGACAAATTTGCAAATTTGTGTACTTTCATCACGACTAGTCGAAAGCTAAGGAAACTATTTTTTGGTGACTCTTTTCTTGGCTCCAACACATTTTTAGAAAATCAAAAATTTCATTCAGAGGCTACTCGCTTTTCATTTTTAAATGCACGACCTAGTTATTTCAATGGCCGATCCAAGACATCGGCCACAGTAGAAGGTTATCCAAGCAGGTTCATAATAATTTAATATTAACGTTTATGTTTCACTCAGGCATGAACAGCTGGTGATATGAGTCAAACAAATTATTTTCGAATCTTTTAGTACCAGCAATGATAGAAACGTGTGCGCAGCAGAATAGCTCAGTGGTTACGTCAAAATTCCAGGTTCAATTCTCTTATCAGACGATTCCACGTGTAATTTTTCTGGCGATTGTAGATTCATGATTTGGGTAGTTGGCAGGGATATTTTGGAAATTTTATTTGCCTAATTTTCCAAAATTTGCCAAGATTTTATAAAATTTGTTAAAAATTATCAGACATAGACATTCGCCAGGCGCGAGATATCATCTGTTGAAGTTAATTAAAATTTCCAGCCTTTGACTGAAACAATATTTTTGTTATTTTCGAACAATGGTAGATATCTGTGCTTGTCCCGTATCTACTGGACAATGCCTAAATTACGGACAAAAAACACCCTTTTTCCACTTTTGGTGGAAGTTCACTAGCCAATAAAAGAATATTAAATTAAACGATTGCGGTTTAGACTATTGGGGCCAAGGACTATCTGGGCATGTAAAAAAAGGGACGCTAAGAAATAGCTCCACTGGAACCTGGTCCACTTAAAAAAAAAATCTCCTAATGAAAATCAGGCCCGAACTGGCGACTTGGAAAATCACAAGTGCGTTTTTCTGAATTCATTCAATTTGCCATATTGGTGCCTGTTTGTGCCTTTTCTTCATTTCAAAAACCTTTTTGCTGCATTTCAAGCGCTTTTCTTGCATTTCACAAGACTGGCTTTCGGTAGCCAGTTCGGCCCTGATGGAAATTCTAAAGGTGTTGTTATCCAGAATTGTTTCAAGTGTTTTAGAGCAGGGACTAAAATAAGGATTTTTTTCGGTGTAGCCATATCTTGTCAGGGCCCATGTTTTTGTTCTGAAAGGGACAAATCTAACTTGTAACACAAAATTTGCAATAATTCATCTTAGGCGAATAAAGGAGTGGTTACAGACTTTATTTTGATTATGTTCCTTAAGGCTAGTTCATGGTCGCATATATCGCAAAAATGTATGCGAGTATGAACTGGCCTTAAGGCCCGTCATTGGGAAATGACAGGACAGTTTCCCGAAAATGTATGGGAAATTTTATCACAAAAATTCACCGAAAAGATTCAAAGAAACTCACCCACGATGCTTTCCATTGTATTCGTGCACCGTCTCTTTATGTCTCCAAGGCATATTTAAACACTAAAACACTTTTTACTCAATGCAAAAACAAAAAGTTTTTTTTGTTTTGTCGCGATAAAACACAGAAAATATTTCGACACAACTTTGACACTCCGCTATTATAAGGACTAGAATGAATGTTTGCCGTGTTCACTTCGGCGGTAAAATATTTTCATTCAAAAAAGTGTCCGGCACTTCAACGATGGTAGACATTTATTAAAATTGTAACCTCTCCCACTTCTTTAGGAAGCTAACAAGACTTCGCTGAGTCTAATTATGCCACCTCTTCGAACAAAAATATCGGCTGAGGTCGAATAATTCTCCGCTGAGCTTTAACAAACCTCCGCTGAGCTCTAATAATTCTCCGCTGAGCTTTGACAAACCTCTAATGAGTTCTAATAATTCTCCGCTAGGCTTCAGTAAGAGTCCGTCAGACCTTAGCACGTTGTAGTAAGGCAATGAAGCTAAGCGAACACTCAATAAGCATCAGCGGATACCTAATTTGTTTCTATGATTCAATAAGACTCCACTTAGCTTTGGTGATCTCCGCTGAGTGACCGATTCGCTCCATTAAGCCTTCCTGTAACTTGCTTAGGCCTATGGGGAACGAAAAGGCAAGATGTTTTCAGTTTGAATCCATATATTTGAATGAATCTTAGTCTAACAAATACACCGTATATATAGGGGATACAATGTCTACTATGTCTGGAATCATTTGATTGGCATACTGTGATGAATTGATATGTTGTCGAGTGTTGGCGAGTGTTGACGAGTTACCACACACTTCCCCCCTAGGATCAGGTTTCGGTATCCATTTGAGGCGTGAATTCTTTTGACCAACCAAATTATGAAAGGAACTTATTGGCGATTTTGATTTATGTTTTTCCAAATGTTTGTTTGATTTTGATGATCATTGTATCGTATGATGCTGGTGATTCTGGATTTTATAATTGATTTTTGGATATAAGTCAATTTTTCAATTGATTTATGTATTTTGATTTTGGTATGCTGCGATAAAATCAGCACCCAAAATTATTTCATCAATATTGGCGGTGTAAAAACGCCACGAATAATTGATATTATTGATCTTTATATTCTTTTCTATTTTTTCATACATTGGAAGGATTTGATTTCCGTTGTATATAGATAGGGATGTATATCGTCCATTGATTTCAAATTGTGGGAATAATGAAAATGGACTTCCGGTATCAATGATACACTTTAGACCGGTGTTTGCGTCTTTAAGTGTTTCCATCATTTTTTATTTAAATATTTTATTTTATTTACTTGTAGTTGTTGTTCTTTCGAACGACTAGAAGTGAATGTACTTTTCTCAAATATTGTTGCCGCTTTTATAGGCATTTAGAGAATAGTGTACTAGATCGTTTGCAAAAGTTACATGTTTAGTTTGTTTAAAAATTTCGTTGAGCAACGGAATTTCGTAACATGGCTTTAGTCGATCGATAGAGATAACTTTTTCTTTTCCCTTAATTTTAAGAGTGAAAAATTTAGTATCTCTTTTGATTACTTCGTATGGTCCTTCATAATTAGGTTGTAGGGGTTTTCTATAACCATCGGTACGGACGAATACGTGAGTACAAGTATCTAAGTTCTTGAAAAGAAAAACTTTTTGTTTATGATGATTAGCGCTTGGGACAGGCTGTAAATCATTCATATGTCGTTTTAACTTTTCAACGAAAGAACTTGGATCTTTTGAAAGATCTTCTTCTGTATGATGGAAAAAATGGTATGGTAAACGGATATTTGTACCATATACCATTTCTGAAACAGAAGCGTTGATGTGAGGTAGAATTATTGAACGTAATCCTAACATCACAATAGGGAGCGTTTTCATCCAATCAGGTGTTGAATGACACTTGATTGCTCCTTTAACAATCCGATGCCATCTTTCAAGAATTCCGTTGGCTTGAGGATGGTGGGCTGTTGTTCTCAATCTCTTTGTTCCAAGAAGTTTATTTAATTCGGCGAACAAATTTGATTCGAATTGTTTACCTTGATCGGTTGTTATAACTTCTGGCACGCCGAAGCGAGGAATCCAATGGAAGAAAAACTGTTTAGCGCATGTTTCAGCGGTTTGGTTTTCCATAGGGATTGCTTCGGGCCATCTTGTAAAACGATCGATGCATGTTAGGACATATTTGAATCCTTCTGAATTAGGGAGTGCACCCACAATGTCTAAATGGACATGATCGAATCTTTGATTCGGCATATCAATCGGTGTGATTGGCGACGAGTTGTGTCGTGAGACTTTGGTCTTCTGACAAGGAATACAGCTTTTACAATAATTTCGAATGTCTTTGATCATAGTTGGCCAAACGAAATCTTTTTTTATCGTAGTTGTAGAAGCTTTGATTCCTGGATGAGCAAAGTTATGGACTTTGTCAAAAACAATTTTGCGAAAATCAGGAGGAACAATCGGTCTCAAGTTTCCAGTTGATATATCACAAAATATGTCTGTACCATGATAGTCCGTTTTAATAACTTTAAGACTCGTGTCTTTTTTTACTTTGTCGATTACCGTCATATCTCTGGTTTGGGCTTCGGCTAGTAATTTATAATCAATTGAGCTATCAAGTGATATTGAATGTACTATGTTCAATGTTTCTATTCGAGACATTGCATCAGCAACAACATTTTTCTTTCCAGGTAGATGTCGAATATCAGTTGAAAACTGAGATATGTAGTTTAGTTGTCGTATTTGACGAGGGGTTGCTTTGTCAGCTTTTTGAGTGAAGGCATGAACTAATGGTTTATGATCTGTGAAGATCGTAAATTCCATTCCTTCTAAAATTTGTCGGAAATGTTTAATTCCTTCATAGATGGCTAAGAGTTCTTTATCATAAGTTGAATACTTAAGCTGTGCAGTATTTAATTTTTGTGAATAAAATGATAAAGGTTGCCATTTATTATTGACAAACTGAACAACTACACCTCCAAGTGCATAATCGGAAGCATCGACATGTAAACCGATAGGTGCGTCAGTTTTAGGGTGCGCTAGCAAAGTTGCGTTTGCTAAATCTGATTTACATTTGTTGAAAGCTTCTATCATGGTCACAGTCCAGGTGATAGGTGTTTTATCGTTCTTTATGTTGCCTTTCATGCAAGAAAACAATGGTAGTTGTGTTTCTGCGGCGTGTGGAATGAAGCGACGGAAAAAATTGATCATACCGAGAAATCGTTTGAGCTTGGTGACTGTATCCGGTAAGGGAAAGTCTAATATTGATTTAACTCGGTTGTCGAGAGGTTTTGTTCCGTGTTCATTTATTAGAAATCCGAGGAATTTGACTTCTTTTTGTCCAAAAACACATTTTTGCAAGTTAATAACTACGCCGTAGTCGTTGAGGCGAGCAAAAAGTATTTTGAGATGTTTTTTGTGTTCTTCTTCATTTTCGGAAGCAATTAGAATATCGTCAAGGTAGACGAAACAGAAGTCTAATTCTTTGAGGACTTCGTTCATAAAACGTTGGAACGTCTGACCGGCATTGCATAGACCGAAAGTCATGAATGGAAATTCAAATAAACCAAACGGTGTTATGATTGCCGTCTTTTGTATGTCGTCTTCGTGAACGGGTATTTGGTTATAAGCTCTGACTAAATCGACAACGCTGAAGATCTTTTTTCCATGCAAGAAATAGTTAAATTCTTGGATGTTTGGAACTGGATATCGATCTGGTTGCGTTGCAGCATTTAAACGTCGGTAATCGCCACATGGTCTAAAACCACCTGATGGTTTTTCTTTTATCAGTAATGGTGTTGCCCAGGGGCTGTCTGAGGGGCGACATATACCGAGTTTAAGCATATCGTCGATTTCTTTTTTAGCTATTGGAAGCTTAGAGGGATGTAATCTTCGAGCTTTTGCAAAAAGTGGGGCACATTTGGTAACGATGTGATGTTTAACATTGTGCTTTTTCACTTTTGATTTAAATTTTGTCAAGTCAAGAATATCTGGAAATTCGTTGACTAATTGATAGTAAACTGAAATGTTCGATATGTTTTTAATCGAATTTTTATTTTTTCGTGTACCAACGGTTGTTCCGATAGAAGAAATTGAAGTTTTACTGTCAATTAGTCTGTTGTTTTTAATATCGACGAGTAAGTCGAATTTTTGGAGTAGGTCAGCTCCAATGATGGGTTGTTGCACGTCTGCAATTATAAAAATCCATCTTATATTTCTTTTTAGGCCTAAATTAATAGTGACCGATTTGCTCCCATAAGTCTTAATAGGAGTACCATTAGCTGCATGAAGTTGGAATTGACATGGAGCATGGCTTCTTTCTTTATAACTTGGTGGAATGACTGATATGTCGGCACCAGTGTCAATTAAGAAAGTATTTCCAGTATTCTTTTCTTGAATGTATAAGCGACTTATGTCTTTGCCTTCGTCAAATTGCGCTTGGTTTGACTGGCTGTTTAGTTTTTTGGGTTGCGTTTTTTTATATTGCTCTTGTCTGGATAAGAACAAGGTGGTGTACAACGCCACGACCGTTTACCGTAGTCTAAATGACTTTTACAAAATCCGCTAGGAGATTGTTTATCTCGGTTAGGAGATTTAGACTTATTACGATTTCGCGAATCAGATCTGATGCGGGAGTTAGACTTATTGATTTCTTTTTGTAAAGAATCAATTTTGTCTTCCAGTTTGCAGAACTGTTGTGCTAGATCGCAGTCATTGACTGGTTGTTGTTTGGTAAAAGTCTGTATTTTATCTAAATCCATGGTTTCGTAAATTTTGTCGGCCATGAGACTTAGTTGTTCCAATGGTTCGGAACTATACGACAAAATGCTTTGGATGTTTTGTGGTAGTCGGTTAAACCATAATTCTTGTAATAAGTCATCGGAGACTTTGTTACAAGTGTTGTCTTTCATTTTTCGTAATAATTCTGAAGGTTTGCACGCTTCATTAATTGAATTATTGTCGAAAAGATGTTTTAGTTTTTTACGGTCAGAGACTGAAAATTCTTTGATTAACCGATTTTTAAGAGTTAAATACTTATCATTGTCTGGTGGGTTCATTACAATATCACTGACTTTGTCAAGGATATCGGTGTCTAATTTTCCAACCAGATGATTGTATTTGGATGTGTCGGCTCTTATAGCATTTGTCGCAAATTGAGTTTCGATCTGCATAAACCATATTTCTGGTTTTGCTTTCCAGAAAGGTGGTAATTTTAACTGGACAGATCGAATTGTGCCGTCGTTATTATTGGCATGAACAACATTTCTTGCGCCGTCTGTTTCATTGGCGGGTTGTTCAACTATAATTTCTTCTTTATCACTCATCGTAGATTATGCAAAAAATTTTATTTTGCAAAATATTTTTTAGATGAGACAAAGGAAACTTTGCGTTTATTGATTTTGTTCTCACAAATAAATTTAATTATTTGGACGGTAGAACTCAATCGAATTTATTCTTGTTATTGCTAACAATTTATTTTAAACAGTTGCTTGTTAGCAATTAATATATCGAAGCGTATAGCTTGATATTGACTTTGTATTCAGAGTCGGGGTCACCAATTATATGGGGAACGAAAAGGCAAGATGTTTTCAGTTTGAATCCATATATTTGAATGAATCTTAGTCTAACAAATACACTGTATATATAGGGGATACAATGTCTACTATGTCTGGAATCATTTGATTGGCATACTGTGATGAATTGATATGTTGTCGAGTGTTGGCGAGTGTTGACGAGTTACCACAGGCCTAACGGACACTTCCTGAAGCCTAGCGGAGAATTATTAGAGCTCAGCGGAGGTTTGTTAAAGCTCAGCGAACAATTATTAGAGCTCAGCGGAGAATTATTAGAACTCAGCCGATATTTTTATTCAAAGAGGTGGCATAATTAGACTTCGCGAAGTCTTCTTAGCTTACTAAAGAGGGACGAACAGTAATTTACTCTCAGCGCAGTCTTACGAGAGGCTAAATTTTTAATAAATGCTCTCCCATCGTTGAAAGAATGTCCGCTGAGCTCTCGTAAAGCTTTAAAAAATGGTCGATGAGTCGACATGTCGAAATATTTTCTGTGTTTTTGTCGCGACAAAACAAAAAAAAACTTTGCATCGAGTAAAAAGTGTTTTAGTGTTTAAATATGCCTTGGGGACATAAAGAGACGGTGAACGAATACAATGGAAAGCATCATGGGTGAGTTTCTTTGAATTTTTTCGGTGAATTTTTGTGATAAAATTTTACATACATTTTCGGGAAACTGTCCTGTCATTTCCCAATGACGGGCCTTAACTCAATGGTTTTAATATTTGACAAACGAATTTTCTGAATTCGATAGATCATTCCGTACGGTCAATGCGAAGTCATTTTAGGATTCATTTCAAATTTTAATGTTTCTCACAAGTTTCAGGTTTTTTTTTTAAGGAAAAGAAATCGCGAGCAGAACGAGCGAATTTTTTTGTTTACACTGACTTTTGATGATGCAAAAATAGGAAACTTCACAACTCTAAAAGTATAAATGAATCTCTGATTCGAGCAAATAATTATGAAAAGGCTATTCGCACAAAGCACGATTAGTCTTTATTTGACTATTCGCACTTTGTGCCATTAGTATCTCTAAGGAAAAATGAACAGAATGCGAAATATTTGAATTCCTAGATTTCTTCAGCCTACAGTGAATCTTCTGACCAGAAGTAGTAATAATACATCGGGTTGAAACTTTCTGGTAAAGAGGTTTCTATCAGTGCAACGGTAAGAACTGATCGGGAAATATCTAGATAGACATTATGTCTGCAAACTTGAAGTTAGAATTTTGGCGTGGTAATTCAAACTTTCGAACTCATGACTCGCTAAGGGTGTCGCATTCTGCGTCTGAACTCAACAAGTTTAACCAATGATTCGATTTTTGTCTTTAAATTTACTTTATCCGAAAATTTTCTCCAAATTGTTGAGGACGCAAATTTTGTTGGTAATTTATTGGTTAATTTCTTGAGTTCAGTCGAAGCATTAATTGCATGGTGATTGGAGCCATAGGGGGAAGTCAAATGCTTTAAATATGCTACTCAGTTAGAAAAACCGTTTCGCCATAATATACAGTGAAATTTCCGTGGTGGCAAATGTCGATGGCAATGTCGCCACTTTGAGGGGCACTGTCGCCAATTGCCTACACACTTGTTCCTTACTTTAGTCCCTGTTTTAGAGGGGAGCACTTTCAACCAACCATTCAATTCTTTAGACTTCGAAGCGAAATATCGTGGTAAGCCCTCTTTGTCAGTTTAACAGCCAATTTGTAAAAAAAGTCAAATTTTTTAATATTTTGAAGAATTTTTCTTTTATTTTCTCAATTTTCCACTCTTATCTTCTTCTTCTTCTTCTTGTTTTCTCAATTCAAGTGTAAGTTGAAGAAAGATATTAAGTTACAATTCTTTCGTTCTATGTTTTTCATTTTAATTATTATTATTATTAAACATAATATTATCTTACTCTTATTATCATTTAATTATTATTATTTACAACAATGCATTCCTATAAAATAATTTATACAACAGAAACATAAAAAAAAGAATTTTAAAATTTTTATTTTCTTTATTCTTTCCACCACACACATACGTTTTTCGTTTTTTTTTTCATTTGTGTGTAATTGTTTTATTCAGAATTTTTTTTATTTATTTATTTTTCATTTCGAAGAGAACACAATAATTTTTGTTTGTTTTTTGTTTCAGTTTAGAAAGGAATTCTTTTCTCATTTTTTAAAATAAGATTCTGATTTTGTTAAATTAATTAATAAAAATGTACACTCAATAAAAAGAAATCATTATTTTCCATCACAAAACTATAAAATTCTACAAACTAACTCGTTCCGTTTAACATTTTTCTGTTTTTCTTTCCGAAAGAAAGAAAAGAAGAAAAAAAACCTGGTGAAATAAACGTATCTAGAGTTAGATTGTTTTAATAATAATTATAACTTAACTAAACTATATGCATATTTGTGTTGTGTAGGTATTTATAACAAGATAATAGTTAAAAGCTTAAAATAAATTAATGAAAGAAAAAAAAATCTAATTTTTAATTTACAAGAGGGATAATTAAATATATTTGTTGAAAGGTACAAAATAAAATATAAAATAAAAGAGAACGAGATGTACCTCATACACCTCATATATATATATATATTTATATATAGTGCTTCAGTGTGTTGTGTTTTGTTTAATAAATTACATATAATTTAGACTTAAAGAACGAAAAGAGATACCCATCAAGTTTTATTGTGTTAAATTTAATTCAGGAAAAAAAACTTTTTTTTCTTGTTCATTATGATATAGTGTGTTCACCGGGCGTTCACATTATTATTATTACACATTACGAATAGTATCGTAGCTAAATTATTTATTTATTTTTAAATTTTCAATTTTTTTTTTACTTTTTTATTTTTTTTATTATTTTTTATCGTATGTAACAATTATTATGTTTGTTAAGTTTTTTTTTGTTTAATAGTTTTGTATAATGCAAATTATTTATTAGTTTTTCATGTACTTATGGTTTTTATTTTCTTCTTCTTTTGCCATTTTTATTTTGTTATTTTTACTTTTTAAAATCTACAGATTCGCTTGTACCGACTACATTTTCGAAGTTTTCTTTTTTTAATAATTTAAATTTTTTTAAAACTTTTTTCTTTATATTTTTACTTGGTTTTATTTTAATGAAAAAACGACGTGTATTATGAGATTTTTTGTTAAATGTTGGATCATTTGCATCTCCTTTTTTATTAAAAACGATTTTTTACTCTCAGATAAATATTTTTGTTTCTTTACTTTAATTTCAAATTACAAATATTTTTTCTGATTAATTTAATTTCCCATTTCTTTTTGATAATTTTTCCCTTTTCTTTCTTCTACTTCCTTTGTTTCTTCCTCTTCCTTTGTTTCTTCCTCTCCCTTTTCTTCTTCCTCTTCTCACTAAAAATTGAAATCTCAAATAGTTTTCATTACAAATATATAGAACTTTTAAAATATTATTATGGCAAAATCGATTCTCTTTATATATGTTCGTAAGATGTGTTTGTTGAAATTGTTTTCATTTTTTTTGTTTGTTTTGTTTATATTTACAGATTATATAGATTCTAGTGTACTTTGTGTTTTCGTTTGCTTTTTTTTGTTCAATTCATTTAAATTGCTGAGAAAAATCATCCCATTTATTCAAACGAAAAAAGGATCGACTGAAAGCTGAGATATGTGTTGAAATTATATCACAAAACAAATGATCGCTTTGACGCAGTTTTCAACCACAAAGAAGGTAAAGAAGGTTGGAAAATAACGTTAAAATTTCTATGAGTAAGGAGGCGAAGGGAGACCATGTAAAAGAACCGTTTTGTATTAAAATAAAGGATTATCCTCTAAACTGACTGAAAACGTGTCATGTTCGCTGGAGAAATATTGTCTTTATTTTACTTTAAAGATGGGCTCACTTTGCATTAGATAAAACGGAATATAAGTTATTTGCACAGGATGGGAGCGTTCGTCGACGATTTTGAGTGTTTGCACAAGTGTTGTGCATTTTACACAATTTTTAAGGATTTCCCTTTATTTCTAAGAATGTTTCCCTGATTTTTAAGGATTTTTAGGGATTTTCCGTTGATTTTAAAGGATTTACAAGGATTTTCCTTTGACTTTCAAGGACTTTCTTTTGTTAAGATTTTTCCTTTCAGTTTTAACGATTTTTAAGAATTTTCAAAATTTTTAAGGATTTTCCTTTGGGATTTTCAAAGTTTTTTTTGTCGAAAATCGAAAAAATCTCTTCATTTTCAAGAATTTTTTTGATTTTACTGGATCTCCTCAACAATTTGGAGGATTTTATTAAAAAAGGATTTTCTTTTGAGTGCAAAAGGATTGTCTATGTTTGGCTGCCCCTATTACTTTGCCGGAACGTTATGACGTAATGTACGCCCAAAGACGAAAAGACCTTCCGTGAAACTTATGGTAAATGGTAAAAGTTTCAAACGCTTTTCCGGGACTCGTCGACTTGTAATTAAGAAAATTCGTCGAAATTTGAGGAAATTTTGAGGTAGTAAAATTCGGATCACCTCAATCTCACTACTCAGATATTTAAATGCTACCAATTTGTACATTTACAAGCAGATAGGTGTAATACTTCGTATCACAATAGTTTAGTATGAGAAGACCATTCGCTTGAACTTTATTGGTTAGTCAATCGAAATGAATTACTAAACGACATGTGATTCCTAGGAAGAGTATAAGATTTTAAGAAAACTAGAAAATCGTTTTTTCATTAAACAGAGGTATGCTAAATGTGGATAAAAATCTCTTTCGTTAGATGGGAATCACATAAAAGTAATTGAAAACGTGAAAAGCTTTTGAAACACAAAATTCGGCAGACTAATTAATTTAAAGCGCAGTATACTTACGAAAAAGTGAACTGATTGAACCTAAAAATGGAAGTCCCAGTTCAATTTAAATTTCTTTGTTTGGTTTTTCTTTAAGAAATTTTACATTTTTCTTAAATGCGTTATACCATCTGTGTTGTCATAAATTTAGTTTTAAAATTTAATTTTTTGTTATTTCTAGATTTTTTGTTTAAATTTTTTTATTTTTAAATTTTTCTTTTTGTTTTATTCATAGAGATCACTTTTTTTAATTTATTATTCATAAACATTTCTCCGCTGACGACAGAGTTTGCATTTTACTTGTTGTCATTCACAAATTATACTTGTATGTACCTCAGCTAAGCTGATTCGCACAAATTCCAATATTTTAGGAGATGGATTACTTCACATAAAAACACTCACACCGCCAGTGTCCATACTCGCGTTTACACCTTTACACTAAAACTTTTTTTTCTAGTTTTCTCCATTACAGAAACGATTGCACTTTGATTAAGAGAATTTCTTTTGTTTTTCTTTTCTCTTTTTCATTATTTTTTCGCCTTTTCCTCACATTTCTCCGTCAACTAGGTGGCACTACTGAACAGAACCGAATTTTTATAGTAATTTGGTCGATCCTGAAGTGGACTTTTCACATCCCGGTCATTGGTCTGTTGGCGAGCCTTTCGTTCCAATTCGATTTCTTGTGCTAGGGATTCTGAAAGTTGAAGAAAAAAGTTTGTGAGCGATGCTATTGATGAAGGTTTTTGCGAGGGTACGGTTGTCCGTATTTTTGAATTTGGTAAGGTTGTCTTGTTTGACCTATGTAACTACCACTGATCTTATGATAAAATTTACAGTAGAGGAAAGTCCCAAAAATGATTGATCCCTAGGATCTTAGGCTCAGAACAGATCAGGTCATGAAGACTTCAACCCACCAAACCGACCAAACCTATCATGACCTGAAATGATGGCCTATAGTTTACATTAGCCAATTAAGCAATTAATTTTCGTAATTTCGTAATTTTTTGTCCAGTCAGGTCAGGTCAATGATAAATCGGGTCAGGTCGAAATCAGGTCACATTAAAAACAAATCGGGTCAATGCAGGTCGGGCAAGGGTTTTTAATCGAATCAGGTTGACAAGAAATTCGGGTCAGGTTTAAGATTGAAATGACCTGTTCCAGTCGTTCCTCCGGTCTGTTAGGGTACAATTTCGTGCGTTCGTCTTTTCTTGAAAGCCTCAACTCAGAGCCAATTATAATTCTCAATTTTCCAAAATGCTCACCTGAATAATTTTGCCAAAATGCTCCAGTTGCCATTAAATCCAATCCCGGATAGTTCCACGGTTTACCATCGGCAGTTGGTTGTGTTTGTTGATTTGATTGTTGTGATGCTTGCGATGTGGGAACAGATGCCGTATCTCGATCGCGGTCACGCTCACGATTGGATGATTGTGTGTATGGGCTTTCAGTTCGGCGATCGGCCGACGCTGGGCGTTGATCGTTTCGACGATCGGATGATTGACTCTCTATTGGGGGAAGAATATTGGGATGTGTTATGTTTGGAATAAAGATTTTTGGCACCTCAATCGATGGAAGTTTGACTTACCGGAAATAATTCGTAAAGCTTCAGCTGGAGCACCGGATGCCTTCAGTGCATCTTCGATTTGACTACGCCTCTTCAATTCCGTTTCCAATTGTTGTTGTAAACGTACGCGCACTTTGCGCTCCTTTTTGAAGCGTTTTTGATACAAAACTGCAATAGAAAAGAGACCGAAAATTAATATCAATCAAAAGCACCAAATGACACCAACAAACAACGGAGGCAGAAGAAAACGGAGAATTATATTAAAATAAATGTCGTTTTATCAATCATGCAACTGAATACGGTAATTAAACCGTATAACAAGTTAGCTGAACATGGCAATGAAGGAATAAACTTGACGCAAATTAAAGAGTCTCATTTCAAATTTTGAATTAATGCAATCCAAAGAATCATTTGCTCACACCACAGCCACACAAACACATACCATTTTACCTTAAAAGATTTTCATTTAGTCTACCACCTGCTGGCCTCTGTTTGCATTTGATGTTGATACGGTTTACGCGGCGCTTATAGAAAAGTATATACGTTTCATAGTTAAACGTTGTAACCCATCGCGCGAAGCCATATGATTCGTTTATTTCGGGTAAAATAATGTGAATGGAATCGCGAAGAGGGAAAAAATGAACTAGCATTTAGAAAGTGAATACAGAAATGGAAATAAACTTCCATCCACGGGGGGTTATACATCAAATTGCGCAACTAAATTCTCAGTTTGTTTTTTCGTTACTTTACATCGTTTGTTGGATGTTTCGATTTTTAACTTTTTTTGTTTTGTGTCGAATTGCAATTCCTGCAATTATTTTCTATTATTTGGTAGGAATTATATAACGGAGAATGTTTGGAAGAAGATGCATATTTAGTTGATGAGTAGTGAAACAAGAAGAAACATAACTGCCAGGATTTACGAAACGGCTTGTCGAGCAGTGGTTTCCGAGTGTTGCCTCTTTATATAGAAAACTGTGTGTTAAAGCAAATGAAGGTATAGACTTTGTATCAAATAATTGGCGACAATTTAAACAATTGAAGTAATAGATTGGATGATAGATACCGTTGTGCACATGTCTACACAGATAGAAATTTGGACCTAGATTTAAATCTTTTAGATGTTAACAGCTCGGCAGCCAATCCTTTTTGGAATTAAAATTTAATCTCTTAGAAATTTGAACCGTTGTTACATAGAAAAAATTCCCTAACCGTCCCTACCAATCGAAAGTAATCCCAAAGGGACCTAACATTTTAATCCCCCACGAGACGACTATTTTTGTCTCTTTCTATCAAATTTTCAACCATTTCACGCGGGTCATACTTCATGAACGTTTCTTATTGTGAAAACTAACTTAGGATCATCATCAGCCGCAAGGATACAAGTTCAGTTCTTTTGTCTTAGCACGAAAGGACACCCATGGTCCCCACAAATGCACCAACGAAATGATTTATTTCACTGCTCAAATGTTCGTAAAGACAAAGAAAAAAACAAAAAGTTTTCAAGATTAGCGAATAAAACCGTCAACCTTACGGCAGTCACATTAAATTCAATTTCATTATGTTTAATACAAAAAAAACCTCGCGCCAAAAACCATCAGACAAAAATCAAAAGCATCAACTTATCGTAACGTTTTGATGTGCCTTTTCCAATTCCAATCCAAATGCAAAATGGCAAATCCGATTAAATGTGACATCTTCTTATAAATATGTTTTAAATGTAATTTGTGCCTGATGCTTTCGAGAGTTGAATGTAATTTGACACTTGGATGAAATGTGATTTATTTTCGGAATTTCGAAAACAGAAAAAAAAAATTGTTTTTGTTTCTAGAGAAACAGAACATTTTCGGGAAAGATATCGTGAATTTTTGGGTCATGCTAACAACGATAAAGCATTCATGTGTAAATCGTACATTATAATGTGTGGCATATGCATTCCCCCTCATCGTCGTCGTCAACATTTGCATCAAATGTTTCTCGTAGACGGTAAAATATTAATTTACATTTTAACATTCACAAAAAACCCTCAACCCGCTCACACACTTTACAACGACAAAACCTGCTAAAATGTCGTAAAATGCTCTTCCGAACATAAATCCTCCCGGGAAGAAGAAGGTAAACGTCCTGTTTTAATGCGAATTATTACGTTTTATTATCATGTTTGATAATTTATTCTTCGTCATTAAATGATTCATAAAAGAAGTAACTTGCATTGATGTATTGTTGCGGATGTCATGCATTGTAATGTACCATTGTGAGGTGTCCAGCTTATAGATTTTATTTATTGGAGAAAGACAGAGGAAATAGATATTTGAAGTTTCTGTTTAAGGATGAGAGCGTGTCTAGTCGCCACACTTTAGAGTATCCCGTTCAATGCACAAAACATTCGATTCATTTTACCGAAACACTACAAAAATTAAAAACACTCAGATGAACGGTTAGGTCATCTGTTACCAACAGCGACGACCAAAACAAGAAGAGAGCGCTGTTTGATGTGGTTTCATATAACAAAGTGTTAAAAGTATGAAGTACAAGATTGTGTATTAATTCGTTGAAAATAGGTCGATCAAGTGGAATAACAGCTAATAATCGAGCGGTTAACTAATCTTGGAATGAAATGACACTATTTTTAGATTAAATGGGATAAAAATTAGTAATTCCACACAGGGACAGACTGAAATCAAGCTGGAATTTCTGTGGGAGGAAGATTGTAGGTCAGATTAAATAATCTTTAAAATTTATGACCTTGCTAGAAATTAGCCCCGTCGCATACTCACATGGAACGAGAGCATACTAGCTCAGAAACAATGCTACTCATCTACTATTGATAGTGATGATCGCAAGATCAGATAGGCTCTGTGTTATGTTATCTTATATATTTAAAAAAATGAATGTTGAAACAAATGAAGTAGTAGATTCCGTATAAAACACTAGACTATACTTTATAAATTTGATGAATATATCGCTTGCACCTTTCTCAATAGTGAAAATTATTGAAAGTTTGGAGTGAAATAAGAAACAGTCAGGACGAGATAGAAAAATTGGTGACGAAATTCATGGTTGATACCATTCCAACTCACTCTTACCTACACTGATTCTACACTAAACAGATTTTCATCTGAAAACAATGACAATATTTCCTTGAAACTGTCCCCTTCCCTCACCAACCGTGACAAATACATACAACATTGTCCTTTTCCGAAACGAGTCCCATAAAATTTTTCCTTACAAAGTCAAACAATGACATTGTGATATTAAAGTTTTAACGACTTAAATACCCATTACGAATTACGAATATATCTTTTTGATGGTTGAATTGAATATTATACATTTGAATGCATATATATACCCAACCACCCAAACCCACACATAATCTCAATCGATGTAACAACCGTACATAAATTGGAAAACAAATGTCTGCATTTAATATGAAATAATCATAAAAAGATAAACTTTTTGATGACACATCGCATATTCTATTAGCGCAGCACAGTAATATAATGATAAACACCACACAACACAAAAAAGGCAATTTTCATGGAAAAATCCATTTTCATTTTATATTTAATTTTCGTTTCACTTAAACACAATGGTGCATGAGATGGTCCCGATGTGTGTGGTATGTATGTATATGCATGGTATATATATACCAATTGTTTTGTTAATTCAACAATATATTTTGCTGTTGATTATGATGTGTGTTATAAAACAATTTTTATTTTAGTTTTTCACTGTGTCGTATAACAACACATTATAAATGTTTGCACTACAGCAAATCGATAAAATCCATTTGGAAAGCACATAACAATTTTCCTTGCATTATTTATATTTGCTTAAATTTAAGTAACTTATGTCTGGGATATGTTGAGTGTAGGTAGGATAATGTAATATGGAATCATTCAAAATAAAACATTTCTAATTCAGAAAATTAATTTTCGTTTTCTTTCACAATGTGTGTCTGCTTCGAATGCAGACCTAGAGCATTTACTTATTTAGATTTTACCAGTACACACACCTTGATTTTCGAGATGGGACGGGACTATATGGTTAAATATTTGGATAGAAAACAAAAATTAATGAATGGATTTGTCGGGCATATATATTCATAGTGTCTGTAACACTTCCCGCTGAAGTTGATACAATAAGATAGATTAAAATCAGCTTTACGATAACATTGTAAGCTTTTTTTTGTCGTGGAATTGGATGGAAGTGAAAGTATAAAGGAAAATAAGAAATCAGAGAAAAAAGCTCAAAAAAAATTGTAAGCTCAGACGGGAATTATTCTTTTATGAGTATCATCGCGTCGCGTCCCATTCCACACAAGATAGTTCCATTCCACACAAAATTTGTTTAACAAATGAAGATCTAGATTTTTTATTTTAATTTCTCATTCCTGTTACGAGCTCGTGCCTAGCCATAATTCAGAAAATCAAGATCTAGATTTTCATTTCTACAACGAAATTCTTATGGAATCAATTACAAACCACAACCATTCTTAAGTTAGAAAGCATGTTGATTTTCACTTTTCTCTCCCTGTAATAGGAGGATCTATTTTCGTAAAATCGATTCTTGATGCTCGAATTGAGAATTTCGAGAAAGTAAAGGAAATCTGAAAATCGTAATATTAGCAGATTTTTAGAGATTTTTATTTTGTGTTATTGCCAGGAATTGAATTTCGGTTATGAGAAATCTGAGCGAGGAGACAGGGATCAAAAAGTGGTACTGGGGACTAAGAGCACGTCAATGATTCCATGGAAAGTCGACATAACGAGCTGCATTCTAATCACAATTTCATTGAATGCAAGCGGAACGTTTCTAAGACTTGGTCTGAAAAAACAAATCTGCGTCTAAACGAAAAAAATCCGAGAGAGCTCTTTTTTGCATATCTTTTAAGTGCAATTTGTCATCTGTTGTCGACAACCATGAAAAAAGTAAGCAATGAACATTATTATAATAGCAAGATGTATGATAAAACAAATGAAGTAGAAGATTTTGGACCAAAATACAAAATATTTTAAACAAAAAGAAGTAGCAGATTACAATTAGAATTTCAATTGTGATACGATATTTAATGAACTTTCTACATGTGGTGCTCTAGCAAACGGTTGAGCAACGGTATTTTAACTAACTTTACATTGTGTTGACCTATTTGAGGTATACTCCAATTCCAAGAAGAACTGATGAAAGGAATCTCAGAGAAATATGTCAATGACAAAGAACCAATTCAACAGCTTTAAAACAAAAATATTAAGGAGAAACAAATGACCGTTACCGCGTGTTTTTCTGCATTGTAACATAATCTTGTCCTTATGTTGTCATCGTTTTTTTTCTGTCTTCAAATTTCATTGAAAACATAATTTTATTAAAAATCAATTCTCCGTTCAACTGAGCTTCCGTTTGAATGAAATATTTAAAGAAAAAAAAATTGCATTTTCAAAAACAATGGAACGTGCTTGGTGGAGTGTAATTTAATCGGTTGACATTGGACCACCACATGTCCAATTCGTCCCAATAATTGGATTGTAGCAAGTAGCATAGCAAAAAGACTAAATTTTCCGAGAAAGTCCTAAACCCCACAGATTTAGGTGTTATTCTAATCGATCATGTCCATTTCTTCATTATGTCTGCCATATTGCGAATAAATTTTTTCATTCTTATTGTTGCCGTTTTGTAGCGAACAACAAAAACGAAAATTTTCATATTTTGTCGATGCAAGTAACATGGTTTGAATATTAATGTGCGCAGTGATTTGATTCTCTTCCATATACTTAAAGTTTATGTAAAATGAAAAAAAAAAGAAGAATTTCTCAGCGTCGACGTGACGATGGTGGTAACCGGCATTATGTGAGTACGAATGTGTGTATGAAAAGGAGACTTAGGATGGAGACGATAAAGATCTTAAATCTTATATTGCAAAGTTGTGGTTGGTTTTGTTATATGCTTGATGTGTTGAATAAATTTATTTAATCGTTTGTGTTATTCTTGTGTTTATTTACATCGTAATTCTATACATATGGAGAGACGCGACTACATATGTAAATGCTTGTGCATATAATATGTACATAAGAAGGCATAATTGATCAATGAAATGAAGGGAAAATTGCGATTTCTTGTGTTAACAATTGCTGAGGCAGATATAATAACATGGCTTCATTGAATTTATGAATGAATTTTTTTCGGATGATTTTATGATTGCAACAAAATGTTTGTTGTTGTTGTTTGTTTGTGAGGAATAAACAGTGCAAGCATTACAAAATGGCGAGTGATTTTAATTTAAATTTCAAACTGGTTCAATCTGTTCAATCACAAAGATAATAAAATTCGAAAAAAGGAAGAAGAGTAAGACAAACTGTCGTTCATTTAACACACACACACGACGATAGAATGGAATTAAAACACACCTCAAACATAATGGGCTTTTATACATAAAGTAAATACTCTCCCATCAACAAATATCATAAAACGACCATAATAAACTCGAAAATGTCACACATCGATAAAGTCAAAGTCACTTTTATTACCCTCCTAAAACCGTTTGGAAAAACAGCCATGTAATATGTTGTGTATTTTGTGTGATTACATCAATGTCTACACACAACACAAACCTATAAAACCGACTTCAGATGGACAATCATAAATAAAAACGTGTCATATTCTATTACACGTCTTATTCCTTATTAAGCGAATAGATGGCCCCGGAAAAAAACACTTTATTTACACAATATAAAAACTCTGAACTCCCTTAATGCTGTGTTTAATGGTCGACCGACGATTGTATAATTTTCTTGTTGATTCTGATTTATATATGGTATGCGTGGTGTAAATGATTGTGCGAAAGCGGACGCCGTTACTTTTATGTGAAATTAGTTGCATTGGAATTGGCTGTTTTGTCTCCTCCGTTCGGATGACGAATAGTCCGATGTTTAATTGCATTATACTTCAATGGGTTTAGCTTACAAATCGAAAGAATGAATTCTGTCGATGAAATGAAGCAAATTAGGTACTTGCACAGTTTCCGAACCAATTATTAAATTTAGCCTCGAAAAACCTCATCTGTTATCGCCAACAAGGACTCAAAGATAAAAGCAAATGATGAACTCCGGCTCGTGATCTGTTGTTATAACGAAATGCATTTTGAAACGAATGAAGTACAATATTTTGTACGAAACGTGAGAATTTTTTTGAACAACAGAGGTAATAGATTTAATTATTATATCGTGATATGGTTGCTGTTTGTACAACAGTAACCTGAAAATAGACAGTAGCTTAAACCGACCTAACAGTGCACGATGTTTTTTGAAAAATAGTCCTAAATAATATTATCTGAACTAAGACCCAAATTAATCTACATCTTACATGAATCTTCCTTTAATTCGATGCATAATGAGTTGCTGGCGCAATGTTCTTTCTTCCGAATGAACAGAGCAAAGTCTGTGTATCAGCTCCTTTACAATGGCCTCAAATATTGACAAGCAACATAAATCTTTTTTGTAATTTGGGTTACGAAACATGTAACTTACATACATTTCATGTATTTCTTTCCTCACCTTGCAAAATCCTGACTGGGAATAAAGTTGAAAAGCTTCTTTTTTGTGTAGTTGTTGACCTTGACTTGACTTAAGATCAACAAAAATTTTGACAGATACTTGATTTCTCAACATTAGTCTGACTAGAGAGCAGGGCCTATTTTTGGAAATTCCTTTGGAATTTTTTTCCCAAAATTTCCAAAAATTTCCAAAAACTGCGATTGGACGTTCAATTTTTCCACCATTTCGAACGGGTTTGGCAACTCCTGAACTCAGCCTTTCGTTTTAGCTGACTCTCAATTATTTTGTTTGATTCTAGACACTATCAGCTTTCAAATGAAGTCGAACATGATTGATTTGAAAGATGAAAGCGTCAATTATCAAACAAAATCATTGAGAGCCGGCTAAAACACAAGACTGAGCTCAGTAGTTGCCAAAACCGTTCGAAACGATGGAAAAATGCAGTTTTTGGACGTTCGCAGTTTTTGGAAATTTTTGGCAATTTTTTAGAAAATTTCCAAAAATAGGCCCTGCTATAGAGATAACAATTTGGGATTAAAATATAGGTCCGTAGCGGATTACTTTCGTTTCGTTATTGACGGTCAGTATTTAAAACACGTATTTTAATGCCATTGGGATTTTTCTTTCTTTTAAAACGGTTCGAAGTAAGCTCCGACGGGATTAAGAACACAATGGCTCGTGAAGTTTTTTGGCTCGTAGGTCTCGGATTCGAATCTCGTCAGGTACATGAACAATTTTCTGCATAAACATTCAACCATTTCTCAGAATGAAGGTTATTCCTCAGGGATTACATTTTAATTCCAAAAATGAGTCGGTCAAGTACCAGTTTGTGTATTATTTGGTACACCTAACGAAATGGTGATTTTCGCACACGATATACCGCCAACAATACCTCTTCGTTACTTCGTTCAATAGAGGTACAATCAACTTACATTTTCAGTCTAAACAACAGATTGCTTCCACAAAAAACAATTTCAAACTTACCACGTAATTTCCTCTCATCTGAAAACTGTCTTTCCATCGAATCTTTACATTCCCGTTCCCGTAAGACGTCCATCTTCAGTTCAGCTGAAATGAAACAAAAAAACCCAAAATTTATGGCATGATGGCAAAACAGAGGATTTGTATTTATAAGAGTAAATGTGACGCAACAATATGCTTGCGGTTGACCATCGTAAACGACGATAAATTAACCGCTTACCATGTCCATCAAATTATAAGTACCATTGGTCAATTGGCGTATATAAGTGGATAGAACTAACGAATTAACCACCAACTAATTATAGAACTATACAAATGACCTGACCACGCAAATAGATTTGAATGAATACATAACGAACAAACACCAGAGAGTATATGCATAAGTAGGTATATACATTCCGTGCGTGACAATCCCGTCTAGATACGGACAAACCCTTCCCACAATCCACGCATTTTGCTAATTATCTATTATTACAACAAATAACCATTCCGGGTTTAATCCACTGGAATTCATTATTTACAAAGCAAGAACAAAAAAAAGACTTGGCAAAAAAAACCGTACATACGAAATCACATGTATCGCGTCTGGCCGGAGAAACACAGCCATTTTATTTCAGTTGTTGTTTGATTATTCGTTTTTTTTCTCTCGTTCATGTTAAATATTCAAACAAATGTAGCTAATTTGAACCAACCACAAACCAAATTACGTATGAGAATTGTATGTAAAACATTTAAATTGCGGTGTAATTATATGCACACACATGACGATGGAAAAAGAAACGAAATGGAAAAAAAAATTGGGTATGGATATACAAACGTGTACGAATGGGCGACGGATAACCAGCACTACGTATATATAAGTATATAAAAAATAACGCTGAGTGTTACTCGTATTACGTATGTCATATACACGTATTCATAGTCCATATATACGTTAGTATACCTAGCCGGTATATAAATGGTTCTTGACAATTGAAAAGAATGTTTGGTGGTTTCACATTTTCCATAACAAAATACTCCATCCACTTAAAACTATGCAGGACGAAAAAAAAAATGTTTAAAATCAACTGCAAAGAAAAGAGGTAACCAAATTGCAATCCATATATGCATTGGGAAAGGGTTAGCGCACAACATAAATTATTCGTGTATGAAAAGGTCGCGGGAAAGATAACAATATGGTGACATTTTGAGCACAATGTTTCGGGTTGTGCGTTATTATATTTCGAGTATGTTACATTTAGTTAGGAAGAAGAAGAAAAAGGCTACACAAAAAGGGGGTCTGAACACGGCTCTCATCAACTCCTTAAATTATGACAAAGGAAATTATCCGTGTAACATACATTCATACAATTTCGGAACCATTTAGCAGGGAATCTCTATAATGAAAAGGAAAGAAAAAGAGAAGACGAAAAAAAAAATCGGAACCAGAAAACCGACCGTTCATTGGTTCATGCATCTAATTCCATTTGATTATCGTCATGAATTTGTATTATTATAACGTGCACATAATTGTAACATTTTTCGTACTCGAATGGTATAAAATGCCTCCGCTTAGCCTGCAGCGTCAATTGTATTCAAGATGGAAGCATCGAAAATAGAAGGAGCACACAGAACAAGTGCAGATCGTAAAATGGAAACCATTATTCAGCAGTGGTTTGCATAAATTTTTTCTTTTTTTTTTGTGTTCGGATTTTGATGTGAGAACAATATCTGAATCGAAACATAAACTGGATTAATAGGAAGCTGGTGGCGTTTGACTATTGTTTTGTTGGTTTGACCAATAAAGTTGAATTATAAATTGTTTTCCAAATCTTATAGAAACGACTAGTCATCTGCTTTTGACAACAGGGCCTATTATTTGGGAATTAATTCCCAAAATTCCCAAAATTCCCAAATATTCCCAAATATTCTCAAATATTCCCAAATATTCCCAAAAATTCCCAAATATTGAACTGAAGTGAAGAAGTCGTCTGTAGAGACGCAGATGTCTTTTCACTCAGGAATTACCCTTTAAATATTTGAACGATCAGTGGATATTATCCTTATAAACTTTTTAATACATAAAATGACCTGTTTTAAGCCGATGGAGGAACCCCAAAAAATTTAAGTGTTAAGTGCAATGAAAATAACACTTTGTTCATAAGGAATATGCATTGACATTGCCTAATCACGTCAAGCACATTACGTCCGAGGTTCCAAATTTTTGGGAATATTTGGGAATATTTGGAAATATTTGAGAATATTTGGGAATATTTGGGAATTTTTGGGAATATTTGGGAATATTTGGAAATATTTGAGAATTTTTGGGAATATTCGGGAATATTTGGGAATTTTTGGGAATATTTGGGAATATTTGGAAATATTTGGGAATTTTTGGGAAGTAGAAGATTGAAGAAATGTATACGATAGAAAATACCTGCTGTAATGTCGCTGTATATTCCTAAGTCACTCGTGAACAGCTACTCTTAGCTTTCTTTTGAATTTCGACTGACCGAAATCAGCGTTTTTTTCCGGGACTTTCTTATATACTACCACTACATATAAGAAAGTTCCGAAAAAAATGGGGCTGATTTCGGTCAGTCGAAATTCAAAAAAACTCTAAAAAAAACTTCTGATGGATGTCATTAAATGTCAGTGGCATTTAGACACGACTCATAAAGCCTGGTTGATAACAATACAAAAAAAGAAACCTAACATTTTGGCAGAATATATTCAAAAGGATTAATTTTTTGGAATTAATTCCTAAATATTCCCAAAAATTCCCAAATATTTCCAAAAATTCCCAAATATTCCCAAAATTCCCAAATATTCTCAAATATTCTCAAATATTCCCAAATATTCTCAAATATTCCCAAATATTCCCAAAATTCCTAAATATTCCCAAAATCGATTCCCAAATAATAGGCCCTGTTTGACAACGACGACAAGAATGAGCAATGAGCTGTGGCATGTGTTCTCTTATATATGGCAACATGTTTGATACAACTAATAAGGTAAAAGATTTTGTGTTAAATACTAGGTGAAACATAACACAAATGAAGTAGCAGATTCAAACAATTTTCAGTTTGGGAATGCTTGTTGGTTTTAAAAGGCTTTAGTAGTTGTCGGATTAGTAACGCTTTGACGCCTAGGTATCGGCACTAATATTGATGACAAACGTAAACGATAGACTTCGGCTTCGGATCATAGACAAATTATGTCACAGAAATTTAAGTCAGATGATGCTCATGATGCACATTAATGATTAGGACGTAGAGGATTGACATAATTTTTATTTTAAATTACCAAGACAATTAACATTTAAGGATCAAAGCTGGGTTTCATAGAAAATAATTTTGTTCCACCGACTATTTAAGCCGAGGTGTAGATAATCGTGCATTTTGAGTGCAAAAACATTTTCTAAAAGAAATTGTTCTTCAATTGCTATCCCGCAGCACTCTCCCGAAATTTCGGCTTTCTCTAAATTCCCTCTTTCAAATCGAAAATCAAAAGGTTCCCTCTGTCTAAAAGCGAACTAATCCGATTCTAAATCACATTTGAAAACTATCACATTGGAAATTGGAACTCATTTCAAAATTGATTAACTGAAAGTTCTCTCTCTTCGATTGGGAGAGTCTATTTTTCTTATAAATATCTTATCTTGGGATATGCTTCGTTCGTACTTTTCTTATCTATTTCCGAAATAGTCATACCCTGATAAGATATTGTATATTTGTATGCAGTCTTTCTTTAAACCGAATGGAATTTCAGCCATTTCTTTAAGTAAACATTTTTCTTGCTGAAAAACTACGGACAACCATGAATTGGCTTAAAGCTTTTCGCATCGCTTTAATCACTGACTCGGTAAGCTAATTCTCTTAAAACTTAAGACTGTTTTAATAGAAAAACTAACGAACTGGGCCATTTACGCAACGAATTTCAGGTTGTTTTCGTATTGAAAATATTTCTGCCTCTCTATACATTTTATGCGGGAGTAAAAGTGAAGCAGAACTACGATAACAGCGTAAAGACGGACTCGTCATCCCTAACGCCATTAGGTGAGGATTATTTTAAACAATGAAAAAGAAAAAGAAAATCCTAACAAAAGTGTCTCAGGTTTACACTTCGTTCCGTTTCAGTCATAGTATTAATCTTCATCGGAACGGCCATTCTACTAATCTTCATTCTGCTCAGATTGATGACCAATTATTACCAATATCGAAACGAACGACAGGGATATCATAGAAGGAATGTAAGAAGAATCTCATATAATATATCACGTACCACACCCAACACACATTAAATTGGTCGATGTTTCTTTCTCAACAGTATGCCAAAGTTTTTTGTTGGAGTTTCTGTTGGTTCACTGTATGTTTTGTTAACATCGGATTCGTTGTTCTGTTGATTTGGATTGATTGGACATATGGAAAGTGGCTGCGGAAAGTTGCAATTGGTTTCCTATGTTGGGAAATTGTTATCCTTTGCTTTATGGCTATATTCAAGTGGTCGGTCAGTGAAGCAACCTACTCAAATGTTGTACAAAATGAAAAGAATAAACCAAAGGGCGAAATTAATGTAAAATGAAAACAAATTGAATTGAGAATTGAATTGAATTGAAATTGGCGCTGTAAGTTGCCGCTGTAAGTTGGCGCGAATTTCCGAAATTTCACAGTCATCTGTTATCGACAAAGACTACACAATTAAGCAATCAAGTCCGGTTAATACTGTATTATGTATCAAAACCTACGTTGAAACAAATGAAGTACAAGATTTTGATCCGAACACTAGGATGTACTTTAAACCAGAGAAGTAGTAGATTGTAGACTTACGTTTGCCGTTTGCAAAAGTATACGAAGAATTGGTTTGATGCATTCCAGAATATACATTCTGCGCCAATAAACGACGGAGCAAACGGATAGTAAGTAAAGGTACAGCTAGACAAAATTCTGATAGATGTAATGAATACGAACTATACCAGCTAGCGCGAGCAATAGAAGGAAAAAGTGTCTGTCATAAAAATTGTGTTGAAATCTTAGTGGGATATAATCTTTCTACAGTCGATTTGGATTTAAGCATGACTTTGATGTAACTTTCTTATCACAGTCAGCCAAATTTTCAATTAAATTCTTTTACATTTTGTTGAATCATTACACGGACAGGCTACCATACTAGGTCTATCAATCAAACAAAATAGTATAAATCAAACGGAATGAACATCCGAATTAATCGTCTATTTGTTGCTTCTTCTAAATTTCGCTCAATCGAAGTGGATGGTAAAAAATATTTTAATTAAAAAAAATGATTTGGATAGTCAAGCACTTAAGCTTCTAATTAATAGTACATGTTATGTACTATGCAAAGAACAACAAGAGAAAAAAGAAGAGTAATCCGTTCCCGCCCAGACGAAAAGAAAAATCTAAATTAATTAAACTCCCAATAGCTCGAGAGATAAAGTATTTAAGATAAGATTATTAACTAAAAAGAAAGATTTCTTTCTTTTTTGTACATTATTCTCAATGGTTTTTGCCAGTGAGCTTTTTTTTGTGTGTTCCTCCGTCTAAGGTATAATCCAGCGAAAGAGATGTATTCTGCAATATTTACCATTTACCGTCATAATGGTCGGTTCTATATGTCTAAGTGGGTGGGTTTTATATTTATTGTTTATAAATCCATACACGAAACGAAAAGATTTATTCATTTTCTATTGAATATTATAATGTGAACGTAAGGCGTAAGTCATAGAAGAGTGGTATAGATTTCTGTATAATGTACGAAGAGCAAATATATTCACAAGAATGTTGTACGAACTTTGCTGTGCAGATACCGTGTGGAATAAATACGAATTGAAACAAAATAGCTATTTATGGAACAAGAATCATATGAAGGCAAATAATCGCACTACGGTTTATGCAATTCTGTGAATGAACTGTTTCCATACCAGAACACATTATTCATTATACGTTACAAATCATATTGCCTGGCCACTGACATATTCCTGAGAGACTGTAGTGCAATGTAAATGTTTACGAGAAAAAACACTAGAATTTGCCAACTCTCAACAAAGCCATTCTCAATGTAAGGAGACTAGTCATAGCATGCATGTATATTTTAAGCGAATCATAAGAAAAATGTAATTTTTCTTATGATTCGCTTAATATGCACGAACGCATGAAGCTAATACTATCATCCTTTTATTGGGAGTATTTTTACCATAGATCAAGGCAGTTTAAAATGCCATCCACGTTAAGAACTGCCATCCACGTTAAAAATAATGTCATTTGAACAAAAGATTTTGAACCGGGGCCTATTGTTGGTTCTCTTTTTTACACAGGATTTTAAACTTAGTACTCAAATGGCAGCTCATTTTTGACATAACGAAAGAACGAAACAACGAGATCTGGCAAATTTTTCGGGTTTTTGTTGTTGCTAACATTTGCACTTTCAGGGTGTGAACAGTGGCCGATGTGGGAGAGGTTTGTGGTTGTAGTATTTCGACGAAACTCCCATATATAGCAGTTAAAATATTCGATTGTATTCGGTCTGAATACATGGGAGTCTCTCCTGACGAGAGCTTGGAGTAAAACAAATCATTTTCGAACTAGTGCAAAAAGGTTTTTTTTTGCACTCTAAACCTACATGTAATAATGTTCCTCATTACGACATCACAACGAGGCAGAAACAGTACAATTCCGTCACAGAATTGCATAATGTTCGTATAATACTGATGATAATACACAATAAATGTAATTCTTGTAAATGCAGTACACGGTTTTAGAATACTACTTGAAGCGCTCACACACAATGAATAACGCGCTAGCAATAATAATAAAACAGAAACTAATATTGATTTTAATAATCAATAAACGATCCTTATCTTTGGTTGTTTTATATGTGATATTGAAGCACTGAAGCACTGTATTTCGGAGTTTGTTTTGTTGTTGATTGGGAAAGCCAAAAAAATATGAATATTATGAATGCCGTCGGCTTAACTACCGTTGATTTTATGAGTTTGGATTTTAGCAACAAAAAATAAATTGGTTTGTTCTTTCCACTGATATTATTTATTAATATTAAATGATTTGACTTGATTTATTATTTCGATTTTTTTTTGGTTTCGTTTCGTGTGATAACACATCGATTTATTAGATATTTTTCTGATATAAATGTCAAATTTCTGTGGTATTCTAATTATTGATTCTCGTTTGCCGGTTATTTAATTGGAAACAGGTGATATTTGAATATAGTTCCAATGATTGATTTATACGATTAATAAAAACGGAATGAATAAACCAAAAACGAAATATTTTTATCCGCAGAAAAAACAACCAACCAGCGCAGAAAACCTAATCCACAAACACGTTTCTTTTTTTTAATGAAATTTCTTTTCACTCCGGTTCACCGACGGCAAATTAAGATAAGATTTATAAGTTAAAAGGAAGTTTCGCATTTAATCATCGAATGATTTATCTAAAATAGGAAAGAAATTTACGATAAAACAAATTCCAGTCAGCTATCATGCATCGCAAATACACCGAGCTTTCGAACTTCCTTTTTTTTGGCAAAGTTTCAAAATTTATAGAAACTTTTTTATTTCAACTTTTAAAGTTCGTTATAACGTTAAGATATTTCGGAGGCGACTATAGCAGGTGTTTTTCATTGCATCTATTTTCGACAGACAGAGAAAAACGGTCGTGGATCAAACAATTAATGGTAAAGCTTGTGCTCATGGTGCTTACGACGAGGCTTGAAATTTAAATAGTTTGGCGATATGAGACAAACATGGTGCAAGTAAATAGGAACGTAAAAATTTATCAGAAACTTTTTTTTATGAAAATAGAGTTTGTTGTATTCAAGGTATAAACAAAAATATCAATATGTTGATAACTTTAAAAAGGCTCATCTGTTATTGATAGCGATGACAGAAATGTGAAAGAGCTGTAAGCATGGCCTCTTATTTATAGGAAAAATCATGAGATAACAAATGATGTAAAAGATTTGAATATGAAACTCCGGAATAATTTCAACAAAAGAAGTAGTAGACGCAATGATTGTTTGGCAATATGTCGCCGTTTGTATATTATTACAGAAAAATGATGAACAAATAGAGTCCCGACAACAACAGCAACAATACAACAGAATAGATTCTGATTATTTTATGATTTTTGTGGTTCTTATATGCCCGACCGCATCATTACCTAGTTAGCGTATATAATTAATAAATCCCAAATGGTTATTTTACTCGTGCGACTTGCAAGAAAGTTCATCATTATAAATCATTAACCCGTTACATCCAAAAGTTTATAATTTTTGTGAAAAATGCTTCAAATTGTTTTGCTAACACCAAACGAATTTAGACAGGTAGATGCGTGAATCCACCAATATGACCATATGTTTGGCGGTTTTTGTGGTCAGCTCTTATTTGACTTTGAATGTAAAGCCGACCCGACAATCGTATTCAAAATTGTTACCATGACGATTTTTTCAGCACACATTTTCGCATAGGTAAATAAGAACGTGTGGTGTCCACTTGTACAACGTGATGCACAACGTGTTTGACAATTGATTTATCAGAATCCGTGGGGTAATTTCGGGAGTGGAAAAATGGAGCGATGGCTTTGCTTTCTGGTCCAACCACTCGTTTCTTAGACGATTTTCTTAATCGTTGGCGTTTTGATAGAACTTCGGTGAATTTTAGGATTTTCTTTGAAAGATTTTCCAATTTTCAGATGATCTTCTACATTTTCGAAGGAGATACTTTCGGCCACATAATTGCCTCGCTGTTTTCATTTTACAGAACTTTTTAGTTTAATTTTCTGTACAGGGAATGTCAGTGATATTTGGACATGAATTTGATTCAGCTGTTTTTCAGCTGATCCGCCCATATAAACAAAACTGCTCACTCACACGGCTTTATATATGGTTTTACCGCTATCGCGCGAGTGGATGTACCTATTTCATCCGTATTATAGATGTATAAGCACTTTTCTTGGAGTGAACCAACTGAAGTACACCTGAGGCAAAATCATGTCTAAATTTCATCGACGTCGACTGAACTATTAAAATAGCGATATTGTTATCGGAATACGACATTTGCGACAGATACAAAGTATCTATAACTTCTTGTACAACCTCTCCGTTCCGAATTCTCGTTTTAATTATTGACATGTTAAGTTCGACTGTTAATTATTATGATAAATTGTTGTCATTGCTCAACGACAACGAAAAAAGCAAAAATCGATAAGATCTTGCGTCACAATCCAATAACACATATATGAACGCAAGCCGCATCGTAAACAATGGCAAATACTTTATTAATCGAATTCATTTTTCTCTTCATTTTAACTTGCCACCGTATTGTTTTTGTAAAACCATTTTACCACTCGACACAACATGCCAGTTTTTAACAACTAAATTAAATCAACGGTGTCATTGCTTGCACACGCTTTTAGTTATGCGGTATAAAACTGAAGAACCAAACAAGTTTAGTATTACATTAATCTTACGAGTGGTTGGAAACGACCGAAAAATAATACGAAAAAAAAACAGAGTCAAAAGATCTACATGACAAGATAACCGAGAAGATATTTTAACGAAAACAACAACTGATAGTTTTAACATTTTCATTCTGTAAACGGGTGATACGTCGTGTATTCATTTTGGTACATAATGCAGCGAGTCGCCGGTATAAAATGTTCTTTCAGAAAAGTAAATATATTTTCCAGCCACATAGATGGAATGTAACATTAAAAGCATTTGACAGCCAATAACTCACCTTTCTCATAACTAATCTGTCGCTCTTGTTGTCGGGCATTGTCCGCAGCAACAGTTAATAAACTTTGGATGTTTCGCAGCAACGTTTCCGTCGATGATAGATTTTGTTGATCCGGACCGGGTACCGATGACTTTGCACCACTAGCCGCCACAGCGGCTGCTGTCGCTGCCAATGACGAATAATTTATTGCCTGCTGATGAGAATCTGAATTGGGCGCCGATGTAGGCTGCTGTTGAATAGACATATCACGTTCGGTTTCGCTAAGATCTGGAAAATTGAAAGTTTTGTCGAGATTTAGTGGATTTGTTGTTTTGGTTTTATTTTGTTGGGGTTTTGTTTTAATTAGCCGACAGTTGGTGCGATAAGTGTTGTAGGTGTGAGTTTCGAGGGTTTTTGTTGAATGAAGATTTTTCTGAGAAAAGTTTTCTTGACTTTCCGGTTTCCTTAATTTTTCAATATTCAGTAATTTTTTTTGAACTCAAGAAAATCGAAAAAATTTGAGAAAATCATTCAAGTTTTCTCGCTTTCCAAAATATTCTCGATTTTCTTAAAATGTTTTAATTTTCCCGAAGTTTCTTGATTTTCCCGGACTTCGGCCTTTTTTCTCGATTTTCTTGATTTTCACGAAAGTAAGTCTTGGTCTTGGGTAATTTATTGCTAGCTTCTGTTGATGATATTCTTACAATCACGAGAATGGATGCTTCTTCTCAGGAAAAGCGAATTTTCTTGACCTTTCTGAAGGATAAACGTTCAATGTTATCTACGAGATAATTCTAGAAATAGTTCAAATTCAGGTCATGCAAAATTTATTCAATCGACCTATAGAGACCGAAATATTAATGGTCGTATAGAAGGGAACGTTTCCAAACTTAAATTTCTAAACAGGTCAACATGTCTCCATCAAGAATGACATTTTAGGAAGGACTTGAAATCTGTTATCGATAACGATGACAAAAGTAAGCAGTCAGTTCTGTCTGCTGTCGCTTTTTATTACAATATACATATTGTACAACTAACGCAGTACAAGATTTTGTATGAAACACTGAAAAAATCGAAGTAATAGATTTTTGTCGTCTGAAAAAGGTTAAAATTCCAATTTCATCTATAACTGTTCAACTGATCCACCACTGAGAATTATTTTCACATACTTGTTGACCTGTTCTCTTAGTTAAAACGTATTGCTAAAGAAAATTCTGTATAAAATTGGCCGACACGACTGATTAACATGGCAAAATTGTTCGCTCCATTGTGTACATCGAAACCAATTAAAATTCTACGAGATTTTCTGATGTGAAAAAATCCGTAAACTCTGGACAATTCGATCGAACAATTGAAGAATCATCGTCATTAAACTATAATATCAGATCGAAGGTCGAAATGAATCTGTCTATTTTGACCCCGAAACGTTTTTCGTTTCTTTTTTATTTACTTCAATCATTCAACAACAGTAACATCGAACGTTCGAAACGTACCCGATCACTTAACCTTTTTAACAGAAACCATTTTTCATATTGATCATACCGAAGCGATCATCATCATCATATTATAATCCACATCGCATTTTCCTCTGTACATTTTATCTCTCGTCTATGAATAAAATGCACAATATATATAAAAGGCCAGCGACCGATGCAAAAAGAGACTTCTATAAATCTAATTAATTGATCACGTATTTAAGTAATTTCGATAAATTGCCGATAAGCACCCCTCTGATCCTCCACATACTGAAATTGTTTTGTTTCTGAACGTATACACAGAGCCCAGACTTAAGATATCAGTGATCGCTTTTTATGTTATTGAAAACATCATGTTGATCAAATACAGAGAGAGAGAGAGAGAGAGAGAGAGAGAGAAGAAGAAAAAAATCGTTGCCGAAGACATGCTTTATTGATGGAGACCATAAATTTAATTTATAATGCATAACTCTCTTCACTTGATCATCGCCTGTAAATAGGAACATCAAAAGGTTACAGCGATCGGTTGAGTTTTTACTTTATTTTTTGTTTTGTAGTACAAAACAAGAGATTCCCGCACAAATTATGATTTAATAGAATTTCTCATACGATACACATCGAAAACAATATTGTTAATTCTTTGCTAAACGGCATGGATATGTATGCCTGCACGAGATGGAATCCCCGGTATTTTCGATATATACATATGAAAACATGGAAAATTTGTTTTTTTTTATTTTTATAAATAAAATTAAAAAAATATTTGTGTCGAGACCTGTTGCAACATCGACACACAATTTGGCATCCCCTGCTAAGCCAACCGAAAGGTTCACTTTACACTACGAACAATAATATAAGCCCAGGCTCTTCGTCGTCGTCACGATTTCAAATTGAATTAATTTTTTTTTTCTCGGTTTGTTATGTGTGTTCGGCCGTTCAGGTTGAAATTTTCATTTGTATGTGGAGAGATCGATTTAATTAATTAACAAAGATCACGAACATTATATTGTTTTGCCATGTGAATTAATTGAATTTTTTTGTTATACTTCTCTTCATTCCTTTAAAAGTGTGTTGCGTTACGTATGCATTGGCATAATATATGAAATGGTTTTACGAATTGAAATCGAAAAAATGTTTTCAATTTGCCACTCAACAAAAAATTTATTGAAATGGACAACATGCAAGAGCAACAACATCACTTTTAAATGAACATAATACACACACGGGACACGTACCTTCTTCTTTTTCTTCTCGTTCATCAACATCGGATACATTGTCATCGCTGATATTTTCCTCTTCGTCACGAATCGATGGCGGTGGCGAATGACCTTCACTTCGGTCGCTTTGATCACCCGTACTTCCTTGGTCTAAACCACCGGATTTTGATAGATTTAGCACAGGACTGTGTCCATTTGATGAACCTGTGTGTACAGCGGTAGAGAGAAAATTTTTGATCATCGAACATTTTTGCAATTTAATTTAAGTGTCGGAGTGGATCGGGTCGACCAGATTGGGTGTGACCCAATTTTGACCTGATTCAATTTAAATATTTTGGGTCGACCTGATCGCAACCTGACGCCAGAAATGCTGAATCAGGTCGACCTGTTCAGGTTGACCTGAGAGTTGCGGAAAATGACGAAAATCACCTAATTAATAAGTTCAACCTGATTTATTTGAGGTCAGGTTCAAATTGAATTTGTGATCGAACTGAACCTAAACTAAATTTATGCTTCAGGTTGTTCCATAAAGACTACCCAATCCGTTCCATAAAAATGTAAATTAACTGACCGTTTTGTGAACTGAGATCCCTTGGTTTCGGATCTATACTATGACTCCGTTCGTCTCCTCTTTCCTCGCGTAATCTGTGAATGGCAATAGAAACATTGTCTCATTAAATTAGAACAAAAAATTTTAGCGAAAGAAAAACAATCAAAAAATTCCACCAAAATTTCAATGTAAATCTCTTTAAGGCACAACCGTTGTAATACCAAAAATAAATCAATATTTAAAACGCAATATCGATTTGATGTTGCTTTACATTGTACAGCATTTACAGCCACCTCATACCAGTGTGTAAGCGACTTTCTCCAACCCCTTTGTGTATAATAAAACTTGCGGATGACTAACCTAACGTACGAAATTTTCCTTAAAGGGTATATATGCGAGATGCTTAAAATGTCTAATTTTACACTGCTTAGGCTTATTATTATACTCTTGTGTTGTACACAAGGATGCAGGCATGAAATTAACTTACTCTTCGATAATATTAAGGCGGCAAGATTATATTTTCGATATTTTATTCGAATGGTTAAAAGGAGATTAGATTTTGTAGGGTTGTGTCGATACCGTGATGGGTTTTCTTTCTTAATGAAATATAATGTTGATTACTATTACGCCTACCAGCAATTCATTTTCAGAACGAATTTTCATTAATTTCAATAAATTTAAAGCTTCCGTAGATCACAAAACGGGATGGGAACTGGGAATCATTTCCAATTTTCAATTTCAACACACAAGACAAAGATTTAGGCATTCACTGCGTCACATTTGCACAGAGCAGTGACATACTTGTACCATCAAAGAAAATCAACATTTTATACTGGAAGAATGGAATCACAAAAAATTAGCTAATGACAAAACGATTCCATTGGTTTCGTAAATTAGTTTTACATCAGGTACCCCGTGACATCAGTGACACTCTGAAAGCCTATTTGAATCTTTATTACGATTACAATCATCAAATTTGTTACCACGGTTACTTCGGTTAAAATAACTTAACAAAATCTATTACTTCAATTGCTTAACATTTATTTTTATATATAATAACACACAAGCAATGGCTTATTGATCATTGTTTCTGTCGCTGTTGATAACAGATGATTAATTTAGTAGCCATTTTCCATTGACGTTTCATCATCAATCGTACAAACAAAAATATCAGAAAATTGGATGCAATGTCCGATGTATCTTTTATATGTAAGAGTTCCGAAGTAATTGTGTAAGATTCCCCTCGTTATTGTACAACGAAAGCTGAAGTCATTATAACGAATTAAAGAAAGGAATCGTTGAAACACAATAAAAAAACCAGATAACATCAACACACTGCCAAACTCCCCCAACTTAACTCTCTCCAACTAGAACGTCTAATTGATCAATAAAATTCTGATTTATGCAATCTAATTTGGCAATAATTTTCGCAGAAAAAAAAGCCGTAGCAGATACCTAATGTAGCATCCATATTCGCTTTCACCCCCATTGCATTTGTACCCATAGAAAAAATGAAAGAAATTATGGCAGGACGAACAACAACTGGGTACAAAGGACGGAAGAAAAAAAATATTTAATTTTCATTAAATTCCCATTTAAAATGTTCGAGTTCATTAAACTCAGTTCCTACCAATGATTTTCGGAAGCTTGCAAAAATATTGAACCCAATAAACAGTACGTTTCCTGTTTACCGAAGCGGGGACAATCAAGGTTAATGTCAGACGGAAAAACAAAAACGTTTACAACTTAATTAACAAACGTAAAAGTTTCCGAAAGAGCTGTCCACAGACTCAATTAGTCAGTGGGTGTAGATGGGTAATACAAAGGTGTACATTTTTGATGCTAGTCATCCCTTCATGTAAAAAGGCGCATACATTTTTCGAGGGTGAAAATGAAAATGGTACAAAAAAAACCTTTCCCTATCCAACCTATCCGACTGCTTGTATGCTTTTCTAACAGGAAAACCTACACTAACTTTTTTCCGACAAGCATTTTTAGATTTATGGTTTTGTTGCAAAAAGGTTTATTATTTTGTGTACGCAATACCATACCGACAATGGATATATGTATCGACATCGACACATCGCCAACAGTATAGTGTTACATTATATGAGTTGCCCTACTGACTTTGTTCATTCTGCTGACAAAAATGTTTATTGTTTTGCAAAGTGGTGAAAAAGAAATTGTGGAAGTAATTTAAATTAAGCACAATGGGGTTTTCAATTAGACAAGAGCTCCGGTTCGGTGTTGTTTTTTTTCTCCATTCGTTCGCCGCATTTTCTGTTTCGGTTGGATACGTGTTGTTACACGGTTTTTTCCTGTGTAGTAATATGCACTTTTAGATTTGGTTTTTGTAATATTTTCGATGGGAAATGTATTTTCTGTTTTGCTTATACGGACACGAAACGGTTTCGATAGCGCAAAGTGTATGAATATTTTTCGGGGGTCGTGTGGCATGTGATAATTTGGATGAAATTTTTCGGTTGCTTTATTTTTAAATTGTTTTTTTTATTATCGTGTGTGTGTGGATTCGGTTCGCTGGATGAAAGAGTAATTTCATGCAAATTAGAGAGGTGTAAGAAGATACAAAACAAAGATCCTTTTGAGAAGCTTTCTTGGGCGATTAAATACGATCTGTTTGGACATACAATGAGCAATGAGCACTGATGAAAACTAGGATCAGGTTTCTGTGAGCATATCGTCTTAACTACAGCTCGTTAAGCACAACAAGCCCAGGTGCTTGTCTTCCAAAGGATTCAGCCCACTTATCCTATCCTATACTATGAAGTTTCTTGAAACAAAGAGAAGTAGAAGATTTTGTGACAAACACCAGATTCTGTGCCAGATGATTGAGTATTATAACGTAATATGTTTGCCGTTTATATTAGATTAAAATCTACCTCGCTAACACAAAGGGAAAAGCCGGAAAATCCTTTCAGAAACGTTTAGTCATCTGTTATCGATACCGGCGACGAAAGTAAGCGATACTCTCTGGTGAATGTTGTCTTATATATCAAAACCTCTGCTAGAACTAATGAAGTAAAAGATTTTGTACCAAACCTTGATGGATATTTTCAACAAAAGAAGTAACAGATTGCATGATATTGATGTTGTTGATGTCGATGGAATAGTCTAGTTTAAGTACTTAATTTAACACGTAGGGGATAATGCTCGAGCAGGCACTGTAGGCACGCCGGGAAGTGCTAAAGGAGTCGAGGAATACCTCCAAATAAATTTCTAAAAATAAAAAGTCAAATTTTTGATTTTTAGAAATTTATTTGGAGGTATTCCTCGACTCCCTTAGCACTTTCCGGTGTGCCTAAAGTTGCTAAGTAAACGTGCTAAGAAAGTATTTGATCTGAAAAATTTGAAAGATGTTGGCGGTGCCATGAGTCACTTTTTAAAAATCTGTCAAGCCTGTTAGAATGTATTCATCAACACCTACGGTAAAACATTCACACCCCGTCACCAAAATGCACAAAAATTGAATCTAAGCAAGGTGCGCGACAACTGGCATATAACTGTACAATATGCATTGATGCATTACAAAGTTGAATAAAACAAATTCAATGAAAATTCGAATTATTAATCATTAAATTAGCTGCACTCTCTCATCAAAATGTGTCAAAATATTTACTTTAGCGAAATGTTCAGTCTACTGTCGACATGCTCCTGTGACTTCATCATCATGTCTCAACGACATAAACATTAAAAATAATTCGTGCGTGCACTCCAAAATCAACATGCTGACATTTCTGTTTAATTGATATTTGGCACAAAATGCATTGCCACTTAACATTATGACTCGTTGAAAGAGAAAAGGATAAAAACGTTCGCTTACCTCTCTAAATGTTTGACTATGTCCTCATAAGCAGCTCTACAATTTTCCCATATACCAGATCTGTAACAAGTAGTTTACAATATTCATCAAAAACGAACACCCAACATTATACCAGTCTTGCAGTAAAATCGATTAAGCAAATTTTGTAATTGAGACAAATTGTAGGAGGACCGTTCCACATATATATTGTATTATGAAGGGCACTTTAATGTTCATAATATTGCAATCACATACGAAATTAACCCCTGAACCGTAAGGCCTATCGATATTACCACACACCATTACCAATTGTAATTGAATCGATGGGTCTTCATTTAAACCCTCCGTTGAATTAGTCTGAATGTATATAAACAGAATGTTACACATCAATAAAATGTGTGTATGGCTTGCGTTTCTATCGAACCGTTGAATTATATCGATTCTTCGGAGACACACAGAAAGAGCGTGTGTATGGAATAGAGTTGGTAGTAAATATAGTTCGACTTAAAATCAACGAACGTATAAAAAAACGTGAAATCCTCAACTCAAATTTATTTATTTTTCATTTGAGTCCATTAAAATAGAAATAAAAAGCGAACGAGTTCACTAAATGGCTTAATCGCCTATTGTGATGTCATAATCGCATGGAGGATTTAAAATGGAATAGTTTATCGTAATCGGATAAAAGAATTAAATTAGAGAACAAAATAACTCGAAGAGTTCTGTGTCACTAAAACCACTTTCCGTTCCATACGACATTCAAATGGATTTTCGAATTGCAGCCAATTTGTCCTACTTTGTCGTTGCATGTGCCAACAATGTGAAATTGCAATGTAGTTACGTTTTCACATTCAATTCACTTTCAATCAAAAGAGAAGAAATTGTTTACCTGGCTATTGCATCCATTCCCGGCATTCCTGGTTGACCTTTCATCATTGTACCGTCCGGCCGGGTCATGCCATGAGGTGGTAGTCCAGGACTCATCATAGCACCAGGATGATGATTCATTTGCATGAACTGCATATGGTTTAAGTGAGGTGGTGGGTTATATCCGTTAGCTAAAAGTGGTGATTTCTCTAGTCGTGACATATCTGCAAGAAATGAGAAAAAAAAACGAATTATTTTCAGTCTGTCGAAAGAACTATTTACAAATTAATCAGAACGAAAACGTTTTGCTAGACATTAAAAAACGACGAAAAAAAGAAATGTTTCTCTTTCTCATCAATACCAGCCCATCCCATCCATTAGTTAAATACCATAATCAATGAAACGCTAACGCCGAATTCATCGAATGCTTCGAATATTTTGTAGCATCACCCAATTTAATGTTTATCACACACAAGCTAACGATCATCCAAACCAAAATAATCGTCCAAAGACGATCGGAATCGACAAACATCTTTAAAATAATACTGAAATCGATGTCCAACGATCGAATGAATTCACATTGTATTATATACGTATATACAACAACAGGCAATCAATAATCGCGAAAATGTATCATTTTATAAAACGATTGTGGAGATAAATACGATAATTACTTAAATTCGAAAGCATTTTGAGTTCAGAAGGTTTTTTTTTTCCTTTTCTTTATTCAATTTAATGATCGGAGAGAAGACTGACCCGAAACACATTGGAATTTTATAGGTTTTTTTTTGTCAGTAATTTACCTGCTTCGGGGCGAGAATCTATAGTTTGATACGAGATACAAGGTTGTACTTGCTGAAGCATAGTAAATTTGTAATAATACTAGGAAGGGTGGCTGGTTGATGTGGGATAGTAGTAGGGTTGTGTCTTCATGTGAGATAGATTCTATTAAAAACTTTGCAGTCCAAGGTCCAAATTAATTTTGAATGCTCCGAGTCATTTAATGACCTACAAGGTAATGCATCCTATCGAGCTAGGTCAACCTGAAAATTTAAGGTCTGGTCATTAAACGTTTTGATCTGATTATGACCTGAAACCCGACTCAGTTAATTTCTTGATCTGTCAGTTATCAGGATGACCTGTTGACCCGAAACATCATCTATCGTTCTTCTTGGAATGGACACAAGCTCGGTCTAACTCTAACGCAACGAAAATTATTTACAAATTTCCATTCAGCTGATTCAGGTAAAAATCTAAAATTCAGATCAGGTCAACCTCACCTGATCAAACGACAAAAACTTAACCTTTGTCATTCTTTCAAATTCATGGTACTACCTCAACACTCATAAAAACGTATTGGAACGCATCACCTATAACGAGTAACTTTCTTTGCCTACAGTCTCCAGCCAATGTTAAATGTCTCTCAGAGCTGAATTTTTAGTTAAACTCGGAATTGCAGGTCAGATCAAAATTCCCAGGGCTATTCCCAGCCTAAATTTTTAGATTGGAAGATGTGGCTATTCTAGCCAGAAAAATCCTGCCTTAAATTCTGAACAATGGCTTCTCCAAGAAAATTTTTCCTGTCCCAAGCTTTACACAGTCACGAAAAGGTGTATTTTCGTGGCACAATCTGTACGTGTTGTAAAAATAAAACCAATGTGTAGTTCACCACACAACCTGCTATTATTCAGCTTGATTTATTTTGATTTCCTTTTTCCATCAAAACCAAGAAATTAAGCAAAAACGAACCAAAAAAATCTTGTAAGTAACAAAATGTGCACTAAATATTTGTGCGTGTTTATCTATGCTCCATAATCGCAACAAAAAAAAACAGACCAAGACGGCACATATATTTTCATAAAAATGAAGCGTTTATCGCCTATCAAGGTGGTTACTTGATAAAGAACTGAAATGAACGAAAAAAAGAGGAAAAAATTACAGAAAATTACACAGAATTTTTCTGAAAGCCACCGCAGACAACGAGCAAACAAAACGCGAAAAGGGAGAAAAAAAAAGTTATTATTAAATGCATTTCAATGAATGTAACTGACATTCGTAATTACATATTATTTTGTGTTTAGTTTTCGTTCATGTTGCATTCATTCCGACTTGTTGTTGTTGGATTGCTTTTTTTCAATTCGAATTATAAAAAAATATGAAATGTTAAATAATTGTTTGCATTTATAAGCATTTTGTGGTGAATTGCGCATCAACGATAACATAAAGGCCAGAATGTGGTCAATGGTGCAGGCTTTTATGCCATATTTTAGACGGAGAGCCAGTGTGCAATTTTTGGCACTTATCAGGCTGGTGTAAAGATGGTTAATGCAATGTGAAAAGCTGCATGGCTTATGTTGGATAGGTGCGGATATATTTTAGCTAAAATGATTGTAATGTTATTCAAAACAAAGATATTAATAATCATCTGTTATTAACAAAGACATAAGCAATGTAAGATGATCTCTAGCATTTGCTATTTATATAACAAAAACCTATAGTAAAACTAAAGAAGTACTCGATATTAAACATTACATGATACGTACAACAAAAGAAGTAGTAGATCTAATCGATATGATGGTGAATATCTCTGCCGTTTATAAAATGTAAAAAACACATTCTTTTGTTGATAGTACAAAATCAGTCACACGAGGCGCGAAAACTTGAGAATATGTAGAAAAAACCTAAAAACTTCTCTGAACATTTTAGAAAACTAAAAAAATCCTTTCTTAAGAAAGTCCACGAAATCGAGAAAACAATCCTCAGAAAACTAAGAAGAAAATCCTTGGAAATCCAAGAAAATCCTTAAAAAGTAGATTCTTAAAAATGTATGGCAATCCTTGAAAATCCAGCAAACACAGTAAATATAATCCCCTTGAATTCATAGAAAATCCACAGAAAGTTATTTTAAATCCTCAGAGGATTTTCTTTCTGAAAATCCCTATGCGTTTGATTGTTAGGTCTCTTCTAACAACCAAAACAAAAAATCGCAGAGAATACTTTTTCACCTTGCACAAAAATGTGCGGAAATGTGGTCACAGGTGTTTCAATCCGTGACCAGCGACTAGGGACGGAAAAGCTCGTCTGGGCTCTCCGTCTATGCACATGTGGATTTATAAAAATTTTATTTATAATTGGGAACTACAAGAAATATAAAACGAGAATGAACAGTAAAACATTTTATTTCGGAACAAAAAATGGGAAGACGAACAAGAAATTATTACTTTTATGATGTTAAAGGTGTGTTATTTTAATAATTTTTATTGAAAGTCATTTAGCGCCCGTTCATGATGTATCAATGAATATTAAAATGATTATTACACCGAAGAACGCACGTTACAATTTAATATTATTTTCCGTTTAAATTTCAATTTTTTTTTCTTTCGTGCATATCAGTTGAGTATAGCTCGCTTACAGCTTTTTTCCCAAGCCGGACATTTTCCGAATGCCATAAAACAGTCAACACATAATTCAAATTCAAACAAGAAGTCGCGATGCATGTTGAATGTAAAAAGTTGTCTATTAATTTATTTGTACATCCAACCCTCCCTGCTGAATACACTGCGACTCATATTATTATGAAATGTCTACTCATATTTTCATGATAATTGTATATTTTGTGAATTAACAACTTATGGAGAAAAAAAAAATTGATTTCGAGGTATAAATAGAAAGCGCGCACATCTGTGTAAACGATGTTAAATATGTTACACGTGTCATTATTTTGATTGGTACGTATAGATATGGTATTGGGGATGATAAAAATGTAGTACCAACAATGAATGAAATGTTTTTTCTACTTCACCAAATTTAATTGCTACCGGAGGCATACATCGGTTATCAGTCTTTGATTGTCCAAGATAAATACAAAAGTACAATCGCATAATTGAACAATTTGATCAGTTTCAAGCAAGACATGACCACGTCAACTACTTCATCAATTAACCAATACTGTCCATTGATAAATCCTTTGTATCCTTGTCGAAAGTCGTACAAAATGAATTCCGAGTGGAAATCAGACTCAAATTTATACAGGCAACGTCAGTGAAATGTAGGCATGAATATGCTTCAGCTGACTTTCAGCTAGTCCACTCATACAAACGAAAGTGATTGCACATTTGAAATAGTTACATACACGCCAGTGGTAGCGGTAAACCCGTATTAAGAGTCTTTATTAACCTGTTACAGACGGCAAGCATAAGACCGGTATTATTATCGGGTCTACCATCGATTGATTTCAAATCTTGTACTTCATTTTTTTAACACGCAGTTTGCTATATAAATTACCAGCTTGTAGTTATTTTTGTCGTCGTTGTCGATAACAGATGAATAGTCGTATGTTACAGGTTAAGGCCAAATGAACAGTTATATTAATATGAGTGGACCAGATAGGATCGGAAAAACATATGAAGGAAATTCATGCCTTTTCGTTGACACTTTTTCTGTATACAGAATCTGTATTACAGATGTGTGCTTCTAAAGTTTACAATCTGACAATTCTGAGTAAGTTTGCTTCGTAAAATGTCAGACTCTAAAATTTGATTTCGTTCTTTAAAGAACGGATCCTTCACTCAGGACAACTTTTATCTTTCTAACCAATATACAACCAAATACTATGATACTTTCGCACGCTTGGCATCATTTATGGTCAATACCGAAGTAAATTTTTTAACAGAAAACATTTGTGTAAATACCTAAACTCTTGCACTCTTATGGTGGCTCTCTCCTGTACACAAATCAAAAATACAAGATGATCAAACTCTTAAACAGTTAGTCATCTGTTACCAATAACGATGACAAAAAATAAGCAATGAGCATTGACAACAGTTTCGTTATATTGAAAAATCCATGTTAAAACTAATGAAGTAAGAGAGATTTCAACGAACATTAGGAAATAGTTTAAACAACTTAAATAATAGATTGATTATTATACCGTACCGTTTGTAAAGGCACTATGTTGATGCAGACGCAGCGAATATCTATCGAATGCTATCTTTGACTAAGTAAATCGATCGATTCGATTCTTTGAACGTAAATCCAGTCGAATTGAAGTCGCGAAGACCAATAATCAAACTTGAAATGAACTGCGGGGTTTTCAAAGAATGGTTTGAATACCCAGCCCATTTGCAAAATATTATTTAGTAAGGTCCTCTACTGAAATTAGCCTTTATCCTGTAGAAAATGTATAATAATTGGACATTATCATCTGTTAATCTGTTATCGACAGTGGCACAGTGAAATAAGTAATATACACTGTCTGATGTAGTCTTATTCATATCGATTACATGAATATTAAATCAAATGAAGCAAAAAATTTCTTATCAATCTGTTGAAAATATTCAGATCAAATGAAGGACTAGATTCGAAATTCATCCTGGATATGATTGTCATATGCTAAAGGCTAGTAATGCATGAAATAAATAGAAAACAGCATTTTACCAATGCCTTGTCCCCAGCAATGCATAAATGTCGAATACAAACTTCGAGTTCACTTTTAACGAAATCAAAATCAGCCAATAAAAATTTAAAATTGTTGCAATAGATTCAAAAGGGTAAAAATGCTTTTCATCATTTAACTCAATTTGATTACAAATTACAAAATGTTTGCTCAACTGCATTTTCGAAAAAGAACGAAAATGGACTTACGTTACATTTGAAAACAGTTAATCATAACATTATTAATGCACACATCCCTTCCCGGCATGTACCTCTTTTATCCACGACACGGAACTATCAAACAACCCCAACAACAATATTTAAATTGCCTAAAGCTAAATGAAAAGCAAATATATTCTCATGAAAAACTTGTTATTAAAAGTGTATGTGATGATTAAAAACTGCTGTACACAGTCGATCGTCTAGCATCCGTTTAATACGTACGGAATAAAAGGAATGTATCGAAATCGTAATATTGTTATTGTAACAAAATTATAGTAAATTCATATTTTTTAATATCAGAAAAATAGAGACATCTGCCCTTTGTTTGTCTGTGCGTTTTGTACAACAGTTCTCTCGCAACAATCAACAAAACTTTTTTTTTCTGTTTGCCTACAATAAATTGATAAAATGCTATAATGGTTGATTCGCTGAAAAATTGGAATGAGTTTCTGAATTGTAATTGGAGATATAATAATAACAAACCGTCGAGATCGATATACTATATAGAAATAGGAATTTGTTGTAAAACTTAATACCAATAAAAAAAAACTCGTACGAGTGCTGCACTTACGCATTACATGTATGGATGCTTTTGTTGTTCGAGGCGAAACCCTGATTTTTTTTCTGCCTCATTCGCAGTTATACATTTTTTTTATGTCTAAGTATCAGAACCAAATCGCAACATATGGAAAGCGCGCGAGAAAAATTATTTTTTTTATTTAATTTCTTTTTTGATTAGGTTTCGAACTACTTGATAAAGTATTGGATCGTGATTGTTCAAAATAAAAATAAAATAAAATTGAAAGCTAGGCCTCAGTTGTATTATGTTATGAAGAAAAAAGGGTTTATGATGCAACCGCAACCAATTTGTGAAGACGTTTATCATGCGCATTTAATTCAGTGGATGCAGTGAAACATTTCAGCGTCGTTTATTCATCGAAGACCTTTCACCTTTGAAAACAGGCAAATTTAGATTAAGTTTTGAATATAAGGATCGAGAATTAAACGAAAATTTTTGGTTCCACACTGCCCAGTTATTTACAAAACAGATACTTGAGGTGAACAATAAATGGTTTTGTGTTAAACGTACGGCCAGAGCCGAACTGACTCAAAAGATGCCCTCGGAGGCTACACATAATTTGTAAAAATCTCAAAAAGTAAAAATTTTCATCAAAAATACGAAAAGCCCTTCGAAAATCCCCTGAATTTGCAGCACGACCAGTATAAGCCTGACTATACCTACAGCCTAAATCGAGCTGAATAATTTTTATAATAAAATGACCATCTCAATAGTCAGAGGTTTAAGTACCTTTGGGGTCCGTAGTCCCTCTCATCTGTGACTTAAAGACCACTTCACAAATCCGTTGTCTTGAAATAACTTATCGTCTGTTCCCGGTAACTATGACTAAAATACGCGACAAGGCGTTTGGCTAGTGTTTCTTTATACAGCAAATAGGTTAAAACAAATGAAGTAAAAGATTTTGTATCAAATATTAAGTGATACTTTGAACAAACGCAGTACTAGATTTGTTGAGCATGTCGCAATAAGCTTTTGAAAGGTTACAACAACATCGTTTCATTATCTTGACTAGCAATTTGTTCTTAAGCACCGAGACATAATATCACTGGACACTGACCCAGGGCCGTATCTTTCTGACCTTATTTCATCTGTTAATTTACATTCTTTGAAAGTATATTAGGTTACCTTGAGTACCTTTTTTTAGTAATTTCAGGAAATTAAGTTCTTTACTAAGTTCCCAGAACTATTGAGTTTTGGAATTTAGAGCATTTTGAAAAATTTAAAGGATTTTCCAGAGATTCGATAATTTCCAGAATTTTGAGGATTTGAATAGTTTTGAAAATTATTCCAATTAAAAAATGATACACGACTCGGACGGTTTCCTTCACACCTACTATAATATTCTCAAAGAACGTTACCTTTCACTACTATCATTCATTACATGTCAACGATGACAAACTATTTTGTTTCGAATCAAACACAAAAACCATTCCGTCATCACTTCAATTCAATTTAAAAAAAGAAAGAAAATAAAACAAACACCTTGCGTGATAATGCCATTGACTTACCATTCAAATGTCCATTTTCATAAGGATAATCGCCATTGTCGAGCCGATGTTTTTTCAATTGCGGATGATGTGATAGATGACTAGCAGGTAATGATAGTCCAACAGGTCCACGTTTTGGCGGTCGTCCAGGCCTGGAGCTGCACAATAGTAGAGAGTTACTGAGGTTAACAACGGGTGATGTTAGTATATAAATGGGTGAAGAATACATATGAGCCCACATACGAAAAACATGATTTTCGGTATGGGTAAGTACATGGTAAATGGTAAATACATCAGTTTTGTTCAGGATAATGTTCCAATATTATGTAATCAATTTTCTATCTATAGATAGTCAGCGTGGTAAAATATTCCTGCATGTATGCAGTTTTATCAAGTGTATTATATGGTGGGAATGAATCAATATTCAATTAAAGTTTTGAGTTTCGACAGAACGAACCTATTATAAACCTATAACGCTCGTTTGAGGCAAGCAAACATTGATAATCCTTGTTCGTATTCAGTTTCTACTTTTTCATATAAAATGAAGAAGAAAATACTTAACCGACCCCATTTCCATACATTTCTATGCATGTAGTACATCACAATGTATGGATGTTGTTTTCCGTTGTTACCGTAACACGAGATTTTATGGAATTAATATTTTAAGGTAAACAATAGGATTTCACAAATTGCAATCACTCTCACAGATAATGTTTCGGTTAAATCTGGACTTATCGTTGGATGAGTTTGGCTAATGCTTTTCCGAACAACAATGGATTGATAACATAATGTGAATGTTCGTAAATCATAATCGTTCATTGACAGTCATAGAAACATGTACTGGTAGCTGACTACATAAGTATACTTTGATCTGTTCATGCCTTCCTAACTCAAATTAATTCTAAAAGGGCCTTCACTCCACCACTTAAACGAAAGTATTCTTAGCTTAGGTTTTACAGCGATTGTTGAAATAATGATCGTCTGCGCAATAAACACGAAGGATCAATATGTGAACGTTAGCTTCGGCTGTAGTTTAGGCAGAAAGTTTCATCCAAAAATGAAGTAGCACCTTCAGTCGTTCAATCTCCCAATGTGTTCCAGTTCGTTATAAGTAAATTGTGGTCTCAGCAGCCTCAACTGTACGAAACCTCTTCTAACTTCGTATTAAAACAAATTGTATCAGCCTCAACCGTTCGAAAACTATGCTAACTTCGCATTGTACCGGCACCCTCAACTGTTCGAAAACTGTGCTAACTGTTCAAAAGCTGTGCTAACTGTTCAAAAACTGTGCTAACTGTTCGAAAACTGTGTTAACTGTTCAAAAATTGTGCTAACTGTTCGAAAACTGTGCTAACTGTTCGAAAGCTGTGCTAACTGCTCAAAAACTGTGCTAACTGCTCGAACAGAAACACTATTAAAATAATTTGTACGCACAGCCTCAACTCAGACATTACGTGCTACTTGTCTGATAGAATAGCTTCACAAATTCCTTAAAATGTGCAAATGAAGAAAATGTGTTACGCAATGAATGCCTTCTGTGCATAAATGTCATCACTTCCTACAACATTACAAAAGTATCTTTCAATTGAACAGAAGGTTGGCAAAAAAACGCAACACAAAACAACAAGAATTTTTACTTTGTCATCGTTTACAAAAGCAAACACAATGCTTCCTTACCTTCCAACAAACAAAAATTAAATTCCCATTTATTCACCTTTTTGCACGCACACACACACACACATCCGAAATAAAACACAATGACAGAAAAATTCAATTAACTCATGCATGAAATCTTCATTGTGAATACCCATTGCGACACCTCATTCAGTGTTGAAAAATCAAACAAGTACCACTCGTAAGAATGACTGAATATGTGTGTTTCCATTGATGTGTACGGATTATATATGTCATCCACACCATATGATATCTTCCCGAACATGGAATCTATCATCAATGTTGTCTATTCGCACCATTTGCACCTTTATTGTCGGGCTATACCTCATGAATGATTATATCATTGAAAAATATCCAAAACTTCTAAACATAATGCGATACACATAGAGAGCAAAAAAAAGCCCTCGAAGGATTATCTTTTCGATGTGTATACCCGCCACTCCTTCTGATTTCTATTATTTCACCATTGAGTACGATCTATTATCATAGATTCAATTCAACGACTCGGAATTAGGTTACAGTGTGAGAATTTTTGTTACATTCGGCTTTCAATATCTCCCTTATTTGGCACAACAAATTTTTTTTTTCTTGATATTTAATATCAAACTTCTATACACAACACCGTCATTATAGACGGTACACACTCAGTCATTTTCGTTTCAATAATTTCAACAACAAAACCTCCATTAACGGTGACAAAAAATGATAATAATGTAACATTGAACAATTAGCAGCTTATTACGGTTTGGTACATTTTCGAATAATAAAAATGGAATTTTATGTGTTTTTTGAATGGTTCCATTGGTCCCATGGTTTATTCATCGATGAAATAAAATATTTGGGGTTACAATGATGTTTATCAATGTTAGTAGGTTGTGTTTGCCAAAAGTATTAACACCGGATAATTGCTACGATGCTCTCCCACCCCATTCGCATTACATCTGGTGGAAAGTTTGCGGAAATAATTCATAATCGGAATTTGGTGGCAAGAAAAACAATGGATTTGTTCGATGCTTTTAAGGCCAGGCTGGCCATACTGGTCAGATGACCTTTCACATCTTTCTTCGAATTCCTTAATTTGAGCCTCCACATCAGGATGTATTCTCAGGAAGTATAGAAAAGTAGTAAATGTTAAGACGAATGAAGTAATAGATTTTGCATCAAACATTTTCGGATATTCTTTGTACAAATGAAGATTTAAAGTTTTGCCGACATTTTTGTAACGGAGTGAACGGATGTTCATTCATTTTGGTTTGTTAGCAATAGCTATCAAAAACCAACCAACACATCTTGGTGGTCCTTATTATGCTACACCAACTTCTGGGAATTCAGAAGAAGAACTAGCGTGACAAGTTTCAAATTCTGTGTCATGCTATCCGTGTTCAGTTCTAATAACAACAAGAAACAAAGCCAGAGAAGAGATGGTGATGATTTTCAGTATTTGCATAATTATACCAACCGTACAAGGTGCAAGTACATGTAATTAAAGTAAAACAGAGCGCATCTCTAATTAAATTTGCATATAAAAATGAAATGTGTAATTGCACCGTCGCTGTCGACGTGCCTTGTTGCATTAAATAGAAAATGATGACAAAAGTAACGATCAATATTCATAAAAGAAAATTGTTGTGTACATTCAATTATTCCAGTAGCTAAAAATAAAAAATTTAATTTGCAATAAAATTAAATAAGAAAACATTTTCATTCCATCCCGGATGAATTATGATTCGGTGCGCTTGTTTGATGTATAAAAATATTATTTTTTTTTATTTCGTAAAACTTTTAAATCAGTTTGTGAAATAAATAACGAAAATACAATAAACCGAAAGTGTTTTTGCGGTTACAATTGCATGGAAAAAAGAGAGGCAAACAAAAACGATTCGGGCAAAATGTCTTCCATGAAAGTCATGCTAATGAAATTTTGATTTTAAAACAGTTGCGAGTGGCTGTCCTATCAGTTTGATGAACACGAATCACAACATTTTATTGCTTCGTTTTTGTGTGCACAGTCGGAAGTTCGTGATCTTGGACGTTTATGAGTCGATTTACCATAATGATGCATAGATGTTGAGGTGATGTATAGTCAGTTTTTGAATTTAATACATCTGAGTATGGATGTTACAATGTCTGTTTGAGTGCGAATAAATTCTATAAGTGATCACTACTGATAAGAGGTCTATCGGGTGAATACTGTTTACTATAAGATCAATTTTTGCTTGGCGAAGACATCCTGGAATCCAGGACCTAAATCATATCATTAACTCATACCCACGCACTTCAAGCACTTCTAAATAGTGTACTGAAACGGGACAGTGTATCGAACAAAGTTTGGCAATCAAAATCTGGAAAAAAAGTTCATACAAAATAGTATTCTATTTGGCAGCTGTCACGTGTCACTCGAAGCACTTTTGCAAACACCCAATATTTAGGAAGGAATATAGTGGAGCGGCCGATAGGATGAATGAACTTTATTGTTTCCATGCTAACATCTGCTATCTACAACGACGACAAACAAGCATAAGTCTTTTGTCTCTAGCCAGGGTTGTCTTATATAGCAACTTTTATGTCAAAAAGAGTGAAGTAAAAGATTTTGGTTCAAACAACGAGAAATAGTTTAAGCAAATGAAGTAACAGATTTAATGATTATTTGGCTTGTTGTCGTTGATTTAAGATTTTAATGCAAAGATAAGTTTAGTTTTCCGACAGCACCAGTATCAACACACAGAACACGTCATAAAAGTCATATTTTGTCAATGTTATGAATTTATTGACTCCATTCCAATGCGGCTTTCCACATTAGTGTCCTTTTGGCTACACCGAACAAAATCGTGAGTCAAATTAAGAGATTAATAAGCTTAGGTCTTTTGTAGGAAATTTAGCAACAATTTGTTCCTATCCAAACGAAGTTCTTAGATCATAAAAGGTGTTGAAAGACATGTTCCGAATTATTCCAAAGAGGAAATAGAAGGTAAAATAAACGAAACCCATTACGACAATCATCAATCTACCCGAATTCTTCTTTCTCCTTTTTCTTTCTCTCTAAATTAATTCGATTTTTTCTTCTTCTACTTGTTAAAAAAAAACTCATAACGCTACGAAGGCGCTTAACTATTTGCTTTGGAATAATAATTTTTTTTTTCGATTTTTACAATGTATTCAATAGAAATTGCCGCTGCACATTTCAGTGATTGATGGAAGTGTGTTTCATATATATTTATTCTTGAATATGTATATGAGTCGACATAATCTCTTCAATATGAATATCGATACAAATTCGTGCAGTGAATAAAAAAACATTGGATAAGTGGACCCGTACGGTAACGTTTCGAGAGACTCTCCATTCTTCAACTCGTCTTTTACTAACGTCCTCCTTTCTTTATCGGCTCTATTCTTCATCTAATCTCTTCTCCAACTCCTGTCAAATGATTTTGTTAAGATTTTTTTTCTTGTTTATTTCGCCCCGGAGATCTAAGCTACATTCTCTGTCCATTCTCTCAGAAATATTGGCACCAGTACCCTAGCTCACTATCTAAACCTATTTTTCGTGCGTTGGTTGAATAGTTCAGATGCCTAACAAATGAAACAAAAATCAGTTAAAATCCACTCGATTAATATGCAAAATGCAACTAGGGCCGAGTAGTGCTCACTCCAATAGCTCTATATCACGACAACCTGAACCAATTTTCATAAACTTGTTTTTTCCTGATTCGTCAATACCTTTCATTCTATGTGCTTTATGTAGTTGTATCATTCATATTTAGATAGAGTCGAAGATCCCTAAAACATATAGGGGTGGCAGGACATTTCTATACGATCAATATCGTCAGAAACGAAATTATCATTTTTTTAAAGATATTATCGTTTTTAGAGGATCGTTCTATGTGAAAAGATTGTGGACAATAATATCGTTTTTTGACAAAGAAATGTTAAGTTGGTACACATGGGGCGAAATAGAAGGAACATGTTAATGACAGCTGGCATATATGGTAGAGAATACGAGAGAGTTTCACACTAAATTGATTAAGTTCTGTCCCATAGGTGCCAGCTGTCATTCGCATGTTGCATCCAATCTGGTCGCATGTGTACCAACTTAACATTTTTCTATTTTTTGAACGAAATTATCATCTAAAAAGCGTTATTATCGCTCAAAAATCTATATTACCGTTTTTTAAGCGATATAAAACGATATCATCGTTCCTGACGATATTGACTGTGTAAAAATGTCTCCTCCTCCACTTAGGCAGCCTTAGTTCAGAAAAAGCCCGGTTGAAATATCCTCCCACTCCTACTTCTTGAGTATCTTTCAGGCAAAAGAAAGTTTGTTTAAATCTGTTTATTTTTACTCGAGTTATCGCGAGGACAAAATCGAACACAAATCTATAAGACCTTGTACCGGTACCGGTCTAAAAATATAATGAAAGAAAGAAACTCTGAAGTTCTTCTTTATATATTCGTCATTATTGATGAGATATTAATTATTTACTAATTTATTACGAATATGAAGAAAAAAAAATCTTTTAAATTCTTCTGTTGTTTGATTTTGACTGGTAGTTTCTGGCTTTTTTTCGATACGTTACAATATCAATGTTGTGATACAAAAATACCGATTCGTATGCGTAACAAATTTTTGAATGAAGACGCGGTGGCGCCTTTTTGAATTTGGACGTTGAACAGAACACACGCACTCTTCGTATGTGCTGTGACTCGATTTCTCTCAATTTTAGTTTTTGATTCTTTTACGACCGCTTTGTGTGTAGAACGTAGCAGTGAGGTTAATTGATTCGTGCTAAATTGAAATTTTCGGTGCCGGCAGTAAATCTTTCGAATTGTAGTGTAGTGAGCGTTTGAAATTAATTCTTTCCGAATGGTGTGCTGAATTAAATTAATCGAATCGAATTCCTTGGTCGTTTCATCTGGTGTATGCACTTTGTTTTCACACGAGGTTTTTACAGACAAAGAAAACAAGAATCCAGAAACGTTTTTGGAATAGATTTGTGTGTTTTTAAAGCAACCACGGAAGGTTTTTGCAGATAAACTGTACGCACGAGACAGCGGTTTATTGCTTCGAAGGAACGAGTTAGTCTCTGTTCTTATTATGTAACGTTTTTCCTTTTGTGCTTGTCCCTTGACCACGTTGTATAACGCCTTTTGTTACCTGAGCTAAAGCGCTACCTCACAGTTGACTGATCTTTGTGCCTAAAAATGAATTTGTGTCGCAAATGTTTCACGGCGATCAATTTTACGAGCAGGTGTTTTTCATGAACGAGCATGGTCGGCTTTATATATTAATTTAAAGAAAGGCCACGTTCCCAGTTTCTGTTCATACTTCTGCCTATAAGAGAATTGATTGTTGTCGTCCTTTTGTTTCGAAACTTATAATTCATTTTGTTAGAGCGCAAGGTTTGCAGTTAAAACCGGTCTCTCTCGAGACTCGATGTGTATGTGTGGGATTAGTTCGGATAATATGGTCTATACGACGGTAACAAAGAGCAAGAGTAGGGAATACGGAATGTTTTTGTGATAAGGCCGAGTAGATTAATGTTGTTCTTGAGAGCAAAAATTTCGTTTTCGTTTTGTGTTGTTTACTTTTTCCTCGTCCAACTCCAACCCCCCGCGAATTCATGACGATGGTCACTGAAAGGAAAACATTTGGCGCGAATATGTGTTTCTTTTTGTGTCGTAAATGCTGCAGTTGTGCAATTTACAACTAAAACGTGCTTTTCGCTTAAATTCTGTCTTCAGGTTTTTCCAAAAATGGACCACGCTCCGCTAAGTGATAGTGATTCGGTATCAACAAACAGTGACGCCATTGACATGGAATGGGATGGTTACACAGCCTACATGTCAGAGAATGAGATTGAATCAGAATTGGCCGCGTTACAACAGGAAGAAGAAAATCTCGAAGAGCACAACAGCACGGTTATCGAATGTCCGACGACTCTTACGGACGAACCCCCGGCCACACCGAAGATTTCTTCGGTTGTGGTAACACCGGCGGCAAAACCTAGTAATAAGAAGGACACAGATGACTACAACAGCAAGATGAGAGTACGTCCGATGGTGACTAGAGACAAATCCCCGGCCACACCGAAGATTTCTTCGATTGTGGTAACACCGGCGACCGAACCTAGCAAAAAGAAGGACGCAGTTGTCCAAAATGGCAATATGATCGAACGTCCGACGGTTTCTAAAGACGAGCGCCCGGCCACACCGAAGCTCTCTTCGATTGTGGTAATACCGGAGCAGTCTAGTCTCAGAAAGGTCGGGAATCACGTACCTACTGCGTCACGTGGTAGAGAGTTCATTAAACTGAAAAGTAAACGTAGCAAGAACGGGTCGGCTAAAACGAAGGCTGGTAAAGAGGATGGTTCCTTAATAGCTCTCCTATCAAAGGTGACAATGTCAAACAAAGAAAGACTCAAATCAACCGAACCGAATATGCTGAATTCTGTTGTTACGCCTGCTAGTATAAAACGGAATCGTAGTGCAGGTTCCACACCGGAAGAACCAAAGAGAATCAGATCCACCCAGAACCTGATGGCAAAAACAACTCTGAATCTCAAAGTATGTACCGCAGATCGGCCTCCAACCGGAAACGATTTAAAGGAGGTGAAACGGTTCTTACAATCTGAAGTTCAGGCATCGATCGACAACGGGGCCACGTTTATCCCAATTTTCAGTGATCCGTGTACAATCAGAAATGACGGAGTTTATTTATACTGCGCTGACACAATCTGTGCAAATTGGGTTTTCGACGTGGTGAAGAGTAGAATCGGATCCGTTCCTGGCAATCTCGTAGTGCTACCCCACGAGACGCCATTGGAGTACAAACTGGAACATATCATGATACGAGTAGTCACGTGTATCCCTACTAGACTACCAAAGGCGGAGATATTGAAAAATCTAGCCAAATTGAACATGGACCTAGACACGGAAAAATGGTGCATTAAAAATGCACGTCCAAAGGGCAAGAGCAGCTCTACAGTCATCATGAGAATTGACCAGAGATCCTTCGACGCTATAAGTGCCAAAGATTTTAAGGTGAACTGGCTATTGGGGCCTATTACTATCACGAAGGAAGTACACAAACCAAGCCAAAAGAAATCGCGGACATCGTCATCGTCATCTTCATCTGGTACGAATTTCCATCCGGACCCAAATCTTGATACTGCGACTGGAATATAATCTCAACCCGCATTTTCTTATCTGGTGACCCCACTTACGCAGCGTGTTGTACATTATGAGTTGTGTCGGTACTTCCAGCCGTTTCAAGAAAATTCGAGAATTTCTGTATTTTCGCCTGAAACATGATTTTGCGGTCGTTTTTCATTTTCATTTTCATTTCTTCCTTTCTTCTTTCATTCTATTCTGTTTTACTTTTGTTATTATTAGTTATAGGCATAGTGTTAAGCTAAGTTAAGTGAAGTGTATCTTTCTGCTTCGTTGAAATGAATAAACAAAGGAATGAGCGGGTCCATTTTTGGAACAAAGGATTTTTATCCAGGTTCCTGTCAAACTGTTTCAGTCTGACCCCGCTCATCGCCTTCTTATCTATCTATCTAACGTCCTCCTTTCTTTATCGGCTCTATTCTTCATCTAATCTCTTCTCCAACTCCTGTCAAATGATTTTGTTAAGATTTTTTTTCTTGTTTATTTCGCCCCGGAGATCTAAGCTACATTCTCTGTCCATTCTCTCAGAAATATTGGCACCAGTACCCTAGCTCACTATCTAAACCTATTTTTCGTGCGTTGGTTGAATAGTTCAGATGCCTAACAAATGAAACAAAAATCAGTTAAAATCCACTCGATTAATATGCAAAATGCAACTAGGGCCGAGTAGTGCTCACTCCAATAGCTCTATATCACGACAACCTGAACCAATTTTCATAAACTTGTTTTTTCCTGATTCGTCAATACCTTTCATTCTATGTGCTTTATGTAGTTGTATCATTCATATTTAGATAGAGTCGAAGATCCCTAAAACATATAGGGGTGGCAGGACATTTCTATACGATCAATATCGTCAGAAACGAAATTATCATTTTTTTAAAGATATTATCGTTTTTAGAGGATCGTTCTATGTGAAAAGATTGTGGACAATAATATCGTTTTTTGACAAAGAAATGTTAAGTTGGTACACATGGGGCGAAATAGAAGGAACATGTTAATGACAGCTGGCATATATGGTAGAGAATACGAGAGAGTTTCACACTAAATTGATTAAGTTCTGTCCCATAGGTGCCAGCTGTCATTCGCATGTTGCATCCAATCTGGTCGCATGTGTACCAACTTAACATTTTTCTATTTTTTGAACGAAATTATCATCTAAAAAGCGTTATTATCGCTCAAAAATCTATATTACCGTTTTTTAAGCGATATAAAACGATATCATCGTTCCTGACGATATTGACTGTGTAAAAATGTCTCCTCCTCCACTTAGGCAGCCTTAGTTCAGAAAAAGCCCGGTTGAAATATCCTCCCACTCCTACTTCTTGAGTATCTTTCAGGCAAAAGAAAGTTTGTTTAAATCTGTTTATTTTTACTCGAGTTATCGCGAGGACAAAATCGAACACAAATCTATAAGACCTTGTACCGGTACCGGTCTAAAAATATAATGAAAGAAAGAAACTCTGAAGTTCTTCTTTATATATTCGTCATTATTGATGAGATATTAATTATTTACTAATTTATTACGAATATGAAGAAAAAAAAATCTTTTAAATTCTTCTGTTGTTTGATTTTGACTGGTAGTTTCTGGCTTTTTTTCGATACGTTACAATATCAATGTTGTGATACAAAAATACCGATTCGTATGCGTAACAAATTTTTGAATGAAGACGCGGTGGCGCCTTTTTGAATTCATCAATTTTTCCGATCAGGCGTCAATTGCTATACGAAACGAAAATAAAAGAATCGAATAAAGGAGAGAAGAATATAAACGAAACGAAAACACAAAAATATTCATTTCTATTATTACATTTTCGATTATCATTCTGAAATTGTATTTAGGCTTTCGATCCAGAGGATCTTGTAAGATTGAATGTAAAGATGCTACAGATGATGTTACCACCAGAAAGTAATTAAATTTTCTATTTAAAAAAAATATGAATCTGTTTGTATAAAACAGTAGCTGTCGGTGTACAATGTAAATATTATATACCGAGAGAGTATAGAGCAATTCGTACCATTCCATTCTAATAATTAGTCTATTTATTATTGTCTTATCGCGCAACCGAAATCATAAAATAAACACAATTTACAATGTGACTAGACAAATAAGAGAAATTATAATTGTACCAGAACCCACCACACACAACAGCAAAAACCATTTAATATTTTGTTAAAAGTAAAAATTATTTAGTTCTATTTGATTGCTTTAAATATTTACACACTCGTAATAAACACACCAAACAATGTTCGTCGTTGAGGTTTTATTTTTAAAAACGTTAAACACAGAGAAGAGATATGAATTAAAAAGATCTGATCTCCATTCATTACGAACGGTTCCAGAGCTCATATACAATGTGCAGACAGAGTTTTGTCTCGACTAAATGAACTCTGGGATTTGTTTTCTGGTTTTCAATGAATAAAACACCTTGCTGTCTATGCATACGGTTGCATTTTAACTGAACCTATTCCAACAAATGTTGCAATGCATTCCATATTTAGGTAAGAAATGTAATTCATAAAAATCTTATCTCAAAACATTAATTGCCGCCTCCCCATTTTCAACAAGCTGTGCCACATATAATAGCAGCATCTGTACACAAATATTTCCGGTTGTCGCTCATATTTACTTAAAAGATCTCCCGGTTTTCAGTGAATATTTTAACAGAGTTAATAATCTTCTACTTTTGAACCGAATTAAGTAATGGAAGAAATTATCGAAACAATGACATCGCAGTGAGAGAGGAGCAAAGCTTTTTGTTGAATGGCTTCATGAAAATGATTTGTTTGAACCGCTGTTGGTTTCATACAATGTGTGTTTAAGTACGTAAATTAGGAGGTAAGATGATGGAAGATTGCGATAAATGCGTTCCTTCAGGCTCATAGTTGTTAGAGTGACCTATTACATTTGTTGCGAATTGAAATGTGTTTTTCGGAAATTTATTTTAACTAGCGGTTCCAGTGGAATAAAGAGGGCTACTACTACATGTACTGATTTGATATTCCAATCCAACATCGCGACGTCATCAGCTTATGTCAAAGTTTAGTGAATCCTCGCTTTTATTGCGACATTGACTTATGACAAAATATATTGAATTTCAAGAAGACATTGAGCACGTAGCCTTTAAAAATTTTCATTGCGTCATGAAATCCAATGTACTTTTGTATAAGCCGATGTCACACTAATCTCGTCATGATGACGACTAGCCGAAATTTCAACCTTGATATGGTTGAATCGATACCTTTAGTGTGGCATTGGCTTACGTAAAATTATTTTGAATTAACACAGAGCTTCTGAGCAGGAAATGGTGTGCTTGATAAAATATGCATCGCATTATGAAATTCAATATACTTTGACATAAGCCGATGCCGCACTGAACGTGTAGATTATGAGAAGATCACTATAAGCTATTTCGCGGAACTGTTAACTTTTGGAACACTTGGTTTTCATGTTTTACTTTTGTCAATTCAGATTATTCTTGTAAAAATACCAAGTGTTACAGAAGTTGACCGTTCCGCGAAATTCCCCATACTTTGACAGAAGCCGATGACGCACCAATGGTGAATGTGCAGTTTCATATAGCCTGTCTAAATTTCAAATGTAATTGAGGCATTCAAAATCCCTCAATTCTATCTTTTTGCATGAAATTGGTCGAAAAACGATTCGGTAACCGTCATTGTTCCTGTACAAGTTTGTAATCTTATCTCTTTCTGCTCGGGAATTACATTCGTAGCAAACGAAATAAATTTACGGTAGAAAGTTTGTAAACTGTAAGATCCTAAGAACATTTGAATTGCCTTTAAATGGAACTGAAAGAAAAATGATTTGAAATGTTGATGACTTGCCCCAACAATGTGTTTTGTGTAGACATCCGAACGTCCAATTCACATATGCATATTAAAACATCAATAACAAAAAGTCATGATACCAATCATAGAAACGAGCTGGATCGAATAACAAAAAGATATAAAACGCATTACAACAATGGCTCCTAAATAAAAACAGAAAAAGGCAAAAGGTAGCAAAGAAACATCATGTTTTTCATCATTCTTTTTTTTTTTAAATGATTTCATATATTCTTGATACCACTGTATTATTTGAATTAAAGGTAGAAAAAAAAACCTATCAATCTATTGTTAAACCGACACATGAATAGCATACACACAGAAAAAAATTATTGTAATTGTATATCCCCCGTTCGATTTGATGTGTCGGTGCTGAATTGCATTTTATTTTTATTTTTTTTTATATTCATGAAAATTACTAAAATATTAGATAGCTTTTTTCCGTGTACTTCACATTCAACACTGCTTTCTGACCGTGTAAATGACAGTGGCATTTTTTTATTCTTTTGATTAATTTTTTCTATTTGCTGTGAAAAATTTATTTTATTTCGTTGTGCCTGTCATTGGTTGAAACAAACATTTTGATGAATCGATTTAGGTTTATGAATGTAATTACATAATACCGGTATTATACAAGCCAAATGATATATAAAAAAAATGCACGGGACATTGACTGGAGAGCGCTAGTTCAGAAAACCTTTAAGTCACAAAACAGGATGTCTCTTTTATTCCTCACATCAATCACTGTTCATCACCTCTAGGGATCTCAGTTCCCATTCGATAGAGAAATCCCTGCTACTTCAAATCGGATGAAAGGATGAATAGAACTTTGTGCACAATAACGAAAGAAAGACGTTCTATAGCCAAGGTCGATGACAGCGTCTTACACCCACTGCAAGCTAACCAACTGTAATTGGACACAGACATTTGAGAATATATTAAGAATCTATAGCCACTGTTTCTGTCCGTAAAACGTATTCAGTACGTCTATCGATGTTTTGCACCACTTACTCATCAGCCCAAGACCAAGAAAGTAACAAAACACAAGGATATTAGTTATACTTTTTTACATGAACACCTCTAGCGAATCATAAACCAATTGAGTGTCCACTCCAAATACAAGTGAACGTATACCATATCGTTCATAACGAAACATGCTTACACGTGCGGTACGTGGTGAAGCTACCAGAAAGCTGGTTTTATCCAATTAAGTGTACCAATAAATGATGAACGAGCTCTTCATATGCCCACACCAGGGCCTAATATTGAGGAGTATTCTACTAAATTTCACTAAAAAATTCACTGATTTTGGTGCATTTTTAGTGATTTTTAGTGATTTTTGGTGAATTTTAGTAATTATTGGTCTCAATATTAGGCCCTAGGAACATAAGATGAGAACCTTTAAATACCATGCCGTAATTTGCATAATTCTGTTGCTCAAAATTTTAACTTTGTCCCTCATGCCAATTACGGTAGCTCAAGGCCCGAGCAGTTTTTCCATTAAACAAAGATTGAATCTACTTCCCAAAGAGTTAACTCTAACTAGAGTCTTCGCTTTTCCTTTAAAAATTAGTAGCTCAACGTAGTGGAACAGATCTTTCCAATCGAGATTTCTAAAAGAGTTTCCCTTTATGCCCGTTCTCATTTTCAAATGCTATACTTAGGAACCTAGGAACATAAGATGAGAACCTTTAAATAAGTGACTGAAATATTGGTGGCGTGGGCATGCCAATACGAAAATATTTACGTAAGTCGAGAAAGAATGTATTCGTTCTCATTATTTAAAAAAAATCTGAATGACCAGACGAAGTCAATATATATCACTGAACAATTGAAGTAAAAGACTCGAGAGACTCGAGAACCAACGAACTACAACCCTTACCTAATAGATCGCACCCTTTGCTTGTTTAGAACATCAGTAACCATGTTCTTGTCCTTTTTTTTTCTCCTAATCACTAAATTTTATTTATACGTCACCCACCAGTACGATACCTTTGTCGATGTTAATGTCCGTTAAATTTCATTTCATTTCGTCCCATTTAATTTACTGCTTTTATATATTTCCTTGTCAAAGTCAACAGTCGCAGAAATTTGTAATAAAAGGAAATTCATTTCGCAGAATCAGCGAATGTATCTCGAAATGTAATCACAGTCCGTGTGCTTGTCGACAAACAAAAGATAAATCAGCAATTCTCAGTTTAACGATCGCACAACTTTTAATTTCACACAAAAAAAAGTTTGTTCACAAACAAAATGGAATGTAATGTATGTGATGATGCGTCACATGATGCCTGATTTTCTCACTCTCTTTGCTCAGTGCTTTAATAGCTTATACAAATGTAGTATTGAGACGTTAAATACAGAAGAAAAAAAACTGTTTGATATAAATAACGTGAATAATTATACAATAAAATTTAAATCTTTCAATCATAATATTGTTGCGCTCTGGGTGAGCCTAATAAAATTTATTCTATACTCAAGCGACGATTGTATAATAAAATAATAACGACTCTGTTCACATATAATTGATGCTTGAAATGTTCAAGTGAAGAAGTTCATACGGCAATGATCACAATATGCAAGTATGTAAAACAAAGTCTCAGTATGAACGTAAACATTAATGTAATTAAACAGATTTAATTCGAAATGTTTAAATATTCAAATTATCGTCAATATAAATTTAAATAAATTAATTAACAGATAGTCATGAACTAAGTTATTGGCTCTGTCAGAGCCGTTATGGAATGAAATATTCGTTGGGCTTGTTTTCGGTATTTCATTGAAGAATTTTGATGTTTCAAAATCTTGAAAATTCTCGAAAATTGTTTAATTTTAGAACTTGGAGCATTTTCAAGGATTTTCTAGAATTTCAAGAATTTGTAGAATTTCGACTTTTATTTTTGAGCCGTAGAAGAACTTTAACGAGGGTAGCCTCTGGTATCAGGATAGGTAGACCTGTTATAACTTTCAAAATTAAATGCAGAGAACTTCATTATTCATTTCTATCATTGATATATTCACCAACTGATCCGGGGAGACACATTCATCGTATTTTAAAAGCATAGTGGGACTTGTCAGTCTGAACAGATTACAAAACCGTAGTAAAAGAGCTACTCTATGCAGTTCGCTTCTGGATGGTTTACTATATTATATTTGTGGACCAGTTGAACCAAAGCTCCTAACATCTCCAAATCGAAAAGATCAAAGTCAACCCAACTCGTGCTCAATTACCCCCATAGTATCACAGTTTAGAACTATATACTACTCGAGTACTGCATTTCAATCTGAATCAATTACTACACCCGAAACTTTTTCGTTCACTAACTCGACTTATATTGTAAGTATAAGAACGAAACTCTGAAAATATGATTTAAATTTGATGATGGTGTTTTCGGTTAAAATTTTGAGAATTTTGAAATTGTTTCTATATTCTCTCTACGGTAACGCCAAGACGTTTCGGTAGAGCACAAAATTATTTCAAATAAACATTCTTTAATGAGTTTGTGTTTAACAACTTTATTCATCACTGTTCAGTTTTGAAGTAGCTAACTTGTAAACATAAACGCAACTTTAAAATAGATTAATTGAATCAAAATGAATAAATTTTTTGGATTTAATTCGGTTTTGGAACGTGTAATTTGTTGTTTATATGATTATGTGTATCTATATCTACACAAAAAAAAAAGAATCAAATAAATAGATCGCTTGCTGGGTAATGTAATACAGACGACTATTATATTATTATATGGATATGGAAGCTGAAGGACCTACCTGAAAGTGTTCGGTAGCGACGACACTAAGTCAATTAAATTTTATTTCACTGTCTTGTGAAGATGTGTGGCTGAAATGTAATGGATACATTTATCTACCAAGATGCAGTGCACTATAAAGCTGCTATGTTTCACGCTAAGTATAGCATTTGAAAATGAGAACGGGCACAAAGGGAAACTCTATTTGAAATCTCGATTGGAAAGATCTGTTTCCCTACTTTGAGTTACTAATTTTTAAAGGAAAACCGAAGACTCTAGTTAGAGCTAACTCTTCGGGAACTAGATTCAATCTTTGTTTAATGGAAAAACTGCTCGGGCCTTGAGCTACAGTAATTGGCATGAGAGACTTATTGAAAATTTTAAGCAACAGAATTATGTAAATCAAAGTGGAAGCAGTACCTAATTCCAGTCAATTTTCAACTTGGAATCATCCTGATTAATTGGACGAGCCGAACCGAACATTTGAAGTCAACTTCGGAGCAAAGATCTAAATTTGTAGAGGGGGAAACTACCCAATCAAATACTGGTACTTGTTCTATTTGCTATTGGTGACCAAAAGAAGGAAATAGTGCGCCAATAGACGCCAAGAGTTTGAATAGACGTGGTACATACATAGTGTGCTCAAGTAGTTTGCCCCTCGAATTATGTCAACATAGAGGAAATGGCGATATTGTCAAAAAACAATACTTACAACTTGAGCCCTACTTCAAGCCTCATATTCAGTAATCAAGTTGAAAGTTGTAAAAAGCGAATTTATATTTTGAATAATCGAATTTAAAGAAAGTTGAAGGTTAGTGAAGTACTAGATTCACTTCAACGGAATTTTGACACAAAACTTGTCTACAGCGTTCTTTTAGAATCAAAGGAGGCAGCCTGGTGCCAAGTCTACACAGCTGAGACTTTCCTAATCCTAACCATTAGTTTGTCAAACGTTTAGATTCTACATTTCTGGTTGGAATCATTTCTTCCACGTAACTCGGAAACCTCATCATTGTCTCAATTATGATCATTTTCTAATTATAGACTCGGTACTCCATCTGCCTGGAACATCTATTTATTTCCCGAAAAACGTCTGTACCGATTCGTATGTGAATGCGATCATTATTTGTAGCAGTCTTTTAATGTGACTGTCTTTTGAAGTAAAACGGCAATAAAAATGTTTCATTCGTTTAAATCAACGTATAATAAAAGACACAGAACACAAAAACAAACATCCTACAATACATTTGTTTGACTTTTCATTCATAAAATATAAAAAAAAATCATTTTTAAGTAACTCCAAATGTAATCAAACGAAATAAATATCATCCAAGTAAACTGCCAGTTCCTGTTTACACAAAACACAAATTTCGGCACTTAAACAACACCGACAAGCGCTTCTGAAATGATTAAATAGAAGAGGAAAAATAACCATTTTTTATTGGGCATGTGAAAATTAAATAGTAGAAATAGCAACAGAAACAAAGCACAAAGGAAAATCACAAAGGCAATCGGACTCCGTTTGAACTAATTTATAACATTTTCTGCTTGCTACTAACTTTAATTGAAAAAAAAATCAAACGATTTCTTTACCCGGTAATCTGTTCTCTACATTAACGTGTTGGATGTTATTATATGTGTCCAAATGCAAATGCATTCAAATAAATCGAAATCCGACTGATTTCTATTGACATGAGAACGTGGTACACCTACAGTTAGTGTGTCGTTATTAATTAAATAAAAGTCGCAACAGAAATTGTGTTTTCGAATGTAATTTTCCGAAGTTAATTACACCGTTTCGAACGTTCGAGCCATATGTGCGTGCTATTAAACACACATATATAGCATGTTGGTGGCACATACCATAAATTTTTTACAGATATATTGGAAATAAATGCAAATTTTCTACAAATTTCATTCGAACATTTACTTAATAAATTATTTATCGAATGACGATTGAACGGATCATTTGTATGATTGCTGGCAGGCATTCACATATTTGACATAGAAAAACACAACACACAGTAACAAGCCGCGATTACATTTGTTATTCAACTTGTACCGTAATTAATTGGTAAATTTTTCGTTCAAATTGTGTCGTGAGGTGCAGTAGTCTAGCATCAGAACTCAAATGTAGAAAGAAAATTGCTGGTACTTTAGGGGACATCCACAAATACCGACAATTCAGAGTTAGGGTAGAGGATCCGAAATAAAATGAGGAAAGTGGATACTGGTGTCTAACACATAAAAATTTTCCTATGTTTTCACAAATTTTCCAGAAAATAACCATAATTTTTCCGAATTTTCCACGAAATTTCCGTGATTTTCCTGTATTTTTCCTGATTTTCGGAAAATTCGGAAAATTTGTGGAAATTTGTCAGTAGAAAATGGACAGCAAGACTGATATGAACGACGCCAAGTTGAATTGGAAACGAACAGTTTTGTTTTATCTAACCAAGGAAAACCGTTTCCAGTGGAGAGATTGTGAATTGGGTCAGTGATATTAGCAGAAAGACTGGATACTTTTGGAAAAGTCACGCATATCGCCACTTCATTAGATGCGCGGGAACACACCACTTCTGATGATTGTAAATATGAAATTCACCAGATCATCACGGCGATGATAATCATCATTATTATCGTCAAGTGTGGTGTGTCACCCGCTTGCCAAAGTTTAGAGTCATGAGGCTGTTAACTTAGGTCAATTTTAGTTGTAGAAGAAAATCCGTTTTAGAGAAAATTCTAGCGGCTGGCTACACTGTTTTAAACGTTCAACCGACTTTCTTCACCATCGATATGGTGATCTGGTTTTATGTGCCATTGGCGTTGAAAAGTTAAATACAGCTTGCACAGTGATGGAAAAGTTATACGTAAAATTGTGTGCAATAGGTGCGGTTTCTATTATGATCGTTTCACCTTGTGCCCATGACTCAAACATTAGGTTTGTGCATCAATTATCTCCTCACTGGCATCCCAAATTTAATTGTTATTTCTCGAAAAAATTACGATGCAAATATGTCATGGTAAATGCTAAACCTCAATGACTTGTCATTTGTATCAGCCCAATCAATAAATAAAATTTAACGTCTCTATATGTATGCAGCTACACCATATTAATGACAAAATCATATAAATATTAAATGTAAATTGAAAACAACATTCAGATAAACTTCTGATTTGATTGCTGTTTAAGTTCTCTGTCCATTCATGCCATAAAATGCAATTGCTTTCATTTATATCGTTCGTTATAGTTATATTATATATAGAGACCACGAAGCATATTTATAATTATAACGTTCGAAATCAAATAAATCAAAGTTCCACTTGACAATCGGCAATGTAATTACATTCGTGTGTTGTTATTCTTCCACCGTTAATAAATTTCGTTCTTCAAATAATTTACGTATCACACCATCGAAACATGGAAAATAATATGAGGTACAATGTGTAAATAATAACATACCTCATCATCATATTCCACTCATACCTCAATACCTCAATTGAATTGAGAAACACACCAGTAATAAATAGAAATCTTCAATTAATACGAGCTGTTTGAGTACTACACACACACCATATCTTGTGCTAAACACTGGAAATAACCTTCCAAATCGTGTGAATCTCAACACATGACTATAATTTTCGAATTTTGATTTATACATGCTAAATGCTGAATGCTGGAAAATATTATTCGTACTTAAGGAGGTTTATCTACGTTATTGTATCGCAAAAAAAAACACTTTGTATGAAGTCTTTCGAAATAATATCGCAGCGCTGTTCCATCACATCACAAAACGATAACAGCTTAACAAAAAGAATACACAGAACACAGTCGCGTCGTTAACCATACAGAAATATATTTCGTTTACATTCGAAAATTATGAATTAATTAAAATTAATTCGTTTTGCATATTGTTGTAAATGCGAAGAAAATTAGAGTGCTCTCTGGGTAGTTTGGGTTGTTATTAAAATATAGTTAGCTCGATTGTATCGGGGGATTGTAATTTCGTTTCAATGCAATGTAAACGTACACGTTTGCTGACGATTTTATGGTCACAACATATCAATTTGTTAATGGTTTAATGTTGACTGTAAATTATTGATGCAGTTCAAATTAAAGAGAATGCAGTAGTCGGGTTAAATATAATGAAAAGGCTCAGAGTTTTCTCTAATCGAAAGATGGAATTGGTCGAAATTTATGGGCTTAAATTCCATTTCAATTATTTTCCATTTCAGAACTCGCCTTCTCCTCATGCTAGAAACCTTTTATTCGCTAAAAAAGGATTTAAGCATATGTTGGGAACAACGTTTTTCCTAAACGACATTGGAAATACGAGACGAATACTCAATGTTTGGGGTCATCAGCAATGTTTGAGGTCATCAGCACTGCCCGCCTTCGAGAAAATTTTCATGAAAAACAAGAAATTTTCTTACGAAAAACAAGAAAATACTTCCTTGAAAACTTTTGAATTCGAGGAAATTAAAGAAAATCGAGACAATTTAGAAAAGTGGACAATTTTCTTGATAAAAAAAGGTGAAAATATTTATCGAAAGTTTTATATTCACTCTAAGTCATCTGTTATCTCCAGCAACGACAAACACCAGTAATGGTAATCTCTAATGTAGTCTTATATAGCGAAATGTATCTTAAATCAGATGAAGTAAAAGATTTGCCATCAACTTGTTGATCGAAAAAAGTAACAGACCAAATTCAAAAGAGTGTTCCAGCGGTCAACTCTACTGCATAACGTTCTGGGAAACGGTGGTGCATGGAAAATAATGGTTATTTCTGATGACAAAGTCCTTGTCCCAAACACAATTTTAAGACAGAGGTATAGGCAGTTAAGGAACAATGATTTCCATTCGATTTGAATTGGTCACCATACCAGTGACGTGTGTTTCAAGGGAGGGCTATTTAGTTTTTTATTATTGTTGAACTTTCGATGCTGATGTATGTAGCATATCCAATAGATACAAATGAAATGTCGTTAAATACGACAAACAGTCTACAGAATATTTTTATTGTTGTCGGTGCCAAGCAATTAAATTCTGATCCAGATCCAGAATGTAAAAATTTATTCAAAAAATCACCATTGAGCCAGTCAACAAAAAAAATTCTTTGCATTCCCATAAAACACACATTGTATATTAAGGTAGTTTCCAGTTGAAATGCTATTTTTAAGCAATTGTTGAAATGAGAAACTAATTTCAGATTTTTTTTTATAGCAAGAAACAATCATAAATAACATGGAAAATATTCTTTGATCATTCGCAAAACGATATAATAAAACAGAAAAATATTAATATTTCTTGTGAAACAATTAAGAGAACGAAAAAAAAGGCAGCAGACACACATCATCCAAGTTCTTATTTCTCATCATCAGAACAACAAATATATTTTTTTTATTACCAACGCCCGGCTCGGCATCGACACTAGCGATAAATTTAGTAAGAAATCAATATTTATTTATTTATGTGCTTTTTTTTGCGAATGAGAAAAACCTTCCTTCAAAATCATTGTCATAACTTCTCTTAATTTGTGCCGGGCAACATTGTAACATTTTATACGTTTTAAATAATAATATAAACCTTGTTGGTGGTTACACTCTGTGTTGCGGTATTCAAATAATCATAAAATCGTACACAGTTTCATCCAGTGTGTATGGTATATCATGTCATTAAACAAAATAAAAAGGAAATAAGAAAAAAAAACGATCGACGAGAATATTGACTATGAACCTAAAAGTGAGAATACATTTATCTCCTCTCTAAAACCTAAACGAACGACGACGCACAGAATTATAAACATTTTTATGGGTTTAAAGTAGCTATACCCTTGAAGAGTTAAACATTTTTTTACATTTTTATTAAATATAATTCCACGGAAAAGAAAATTTAATATTCAAATGATTATTTATCTGACTGTTGTTGTGTGGATGGTTTATAACGAAATAGGTTGGAAATAAAATTTATGTTCAGAAGTGAATGTAGACTAAGAGCCAATGTGAATATCAGTCCCTCACAAGACGATTTGGTACAGGAAACTATGCCCTACTGGCAAATGGATTGAACGAATATTACTTTAAAACATTTGTTTGAAGAGATGGCTAATTACCCCAATGAAAACAGGACTAGTGTTTATATCATTTAGTCGATATTCTGGATAGATCAAATAGGTAATAAAATCGGCCCATAACCTATTTTCAGAATGAAATTCTTAAAGAAATCCACAAAATTCTGAATTTGATTCCAAAAATAGATCTTGAATAGGCCTGATATCGGATGAAATCAATTCTGTATCGAAGCTTGAATGCACCAGCTGTGGTGACGTATTCCTACGCATACTTTCAGTTAAGTTTATGGGTAAGAAAGTATTACAAGGACGAAGAATTTTTGAAGATTTTTCAACAATTCCGAAGAATTTCTTTTGAATTTTTAAGTATTTAAGAATTGAAGAATTCAAAATATGAATAATGAGTTTTGGCGGTATAATATTCGAATGCCTGTCATATCTCTGATAAGTCAATGCGGTACTACTTCATTTTAAAATCAATTTATCTACAATGTAGACTGACTAGGTGAGGCTCAAAAGCAAAGACCAAAACAAACATTTTGAGTCTTATGTAGCGTAAGAATATGGCAAACTTTGTGCAGGACTGATATGAATCTCGGCTCTCCACCTAGAATGCAAATTTCAATATCGTTTTTACTGTGCATGTCATACTGGCAATAAAGGATATATTTGTACAATACACAGCAGTTGATACTACATAAACAATCTGTACCATTTCGAGAAAATAAAAAAAAGAAAAAGAAAACAACAACAGCAGATCCTCCTTAACCAATTCATATTACATCAAGCCTCTGTGTATATTATATCTGTTTGAAGTGGGAACAGCAAATTAAATTCGGAATTTTCTTCAGTTTTCTCTACATATAGGTATATACTCCAGCTAAAAGCGAGCACATTTCTTCTTAATCGAATTAAAATCCCTGCTTATTCATGTGTACATCGAACCAGTAATAAGATATTAATTCCATGCAATATTACAATTCCTGCTAAAAAATAAATATTATTCACAAATCCATGTTTGTAATTTTGTATTCGCTCATTTTTTTTCTACTTCTTCTTTAGGTTCAATTGTTTTTGCTATCTTGGGGCAACAAATTATTGTGAATCAAGAAGCATTAAAATTGTTGATTTTAGGTTGTACTCAAATGTATTTGAACTGAACAAACATTTGAGGAATATATATATAAACGGAACGATAAAGTTTACTCATCACTGAATTATTTGAGCATTTTGTAATTTGCAATTGGGATGGAATTCGGTAATTGTGTAGAATGTGTATTGATTCGAAGGGAAGAAGAGATGACTTTATCAAGTGATGTGTAACCTTTCACGAACGGAAAGCTTATCACCACCATAAATATCGATTCTTTTACTTCATTTGAAGAATTTTAGACAGACTGAAATGAAATCTTTTACTTCATTATCTTTAACAGAGGCATTAACACAGTATAAAGGACTGTCAATAACAAATGACTCGCATGAATATAGTATGGTAAATAGAACAATTGTGTCACTTGATTGAAGGGACTATTTTTGGGAAAACGTTTTTCCAATTTTACCGAAATCTTTTCCTTAAAATTTTGACTATTTTCCCCAAATGTGTTTTTGGAAAAATGTAGGAAAATTGGTAGAACGTTGGGAAAAAGCTGGAAAATTTGTGAAAAAACGAGAAATCGTTTTTCCGAAAATAGTTTCACCTTAATTGGTACTAAATATGGTAGGTGTGACTGGAAAGTGGTATCAATGATACTGCAGTTGTACCTAACTAAATTTACACTGTAAGAGCGCCTCAAATTTGAACTGTGCAAATTTATGTTTCTCTTGAATTAAAGGTCACATCTGTGATGCGGAAGGCTTTAAAACCATTTCTGTCATAGTGAATTCGAGTGATAAGAAATGATAACAGACACATGCAGATTATTTCTCTGTGCTGGGACAAAAGCGAGACACTGGAAATCTGTTGTCATTGCAAGTGCATTTTCTTCTTCATGATTTTCTTTCGTGTTACCAATCGAAATTTATGTTGCTGTTAGTGTACTAATTTCATTTTAGAATTTCAAACATTCCGCCAATGTAATCTATATCAGATCATCTATTTTTTCCTATCACCCTGTGATTGATGGATCTAAATTGTGTTGAATTGGACGCGGGCTCGCTATGGATCAATTATGCATATTCACCTCATGCCTCACGTTGTCAAAGCAACTGCATAGAAAAGTTAATAATTTATTAAAATTTGGTTTTTGTTTTTCCAATTTTAGTTGAATCGAAATCAAAATCTGAATCAAAATTTTCAAGCAAACCATTTCTTCGAAATGTCTCCATTATTGTTTACATATTTTGACAGCAGGTGAGAGAATTGTTTTGACATTTATAACACGTGGGATTTAATTGGTCTCTTTACACCTTCAACCAACACTCATTAACATGTACTAAAATAATGGAAATTTTTTATATATGTATGTGTTTGAGAGACGCTGTTGGGCATTTAAGCCATTAACATTCATTAGTGTTTTATCTTCAGTGCTGTTTGGACGAAATAAATTACTTGACGAGTTATTTTTTGCAAAAAAAAGAAGCGGAAACATGTAAGTCAGAATTCTGTTCTGTTAGTCAGTCACGCCGACTTCCATGTGAATCGTTGAAGGCTTTCGATTTTTGATTTTTCCCATAATTTTCAAATTTTTCCATCTGTAAATTCCGTTCTTTTCTTCTACAGAATGGCCGAAACACTACGCTTTCTGTGCGACGGTGAAGTTTTTGAGGTTAAAGACTTGACAATTAAACAAATGTCAGTGACAATACAGACTTTTCACCTCAATTTTGAGGGTGAAATAATGTCATTACCACCCATACGATCGGAAATTTTTCGCAAAATTTTGGAATGGGTTGACAGGCATAAAAATGTAAAGATAAGGGATGAGATACCAGCCGGCATAATGGAATGGAACAAGGCATTTTTCCGAGGGGACACAAAGGTGTTGGTTGCATTTGCCTATGCAGCTGATTATCTGGAGATGAAGATGATGCTCGATGTCGTGAGTGAATGTATAGCCAAAGTTATTAATGGGAAAACACCGCAACAATTCCGGGAAGCGTTTCATCTCACATATACTGCTGATCCGTATGAAATTGTTCAGATTAGAATGGAAAATGAGAATAAATACTAGAAACTTAATGTGCGTACGAGGCTTGTACAACAAGCCTTGCCTTTAATTAAAGTTGTAAGAATATTGAAATAAGCTGTCATTCGAAGAATGTTATTTAAAATAAGAAATTTGATGGATGAATTCGATCTTAACCATTTCTCTTTTAATGCAATGATCGAGGCGAAGAGACGAAGTATCGTAAAGTGAGATTGCAATTCAATTCAACTGAAGTGATCAGGTTTACTTGGAGTAAACAAAAAAAAATCATTTTTTCATCTAAGAAGTTCATTTTTGGAAGCAGGTAAGTTACGAGTTTTCCGGTTTCTCCGGTTTCGGAGGATAGAAAAGGAGAATCAAAACTCGTTGATGTCGTTAAAGTTACATATCCTGACAAGAGTAAACAACAAACAGTCTCACCGAAATAGGACGCGCTACCGACTAACCTCCTCTAAATTCACAGCGGCTCCATCACCTGCAAAAAAGGTCAGGCGTTCATTGACAGGGTTGTTCGAGAAAACGTGACTGTACTAAAAATTTGAAAAAGTTTTCATGGGTCAATTTTGACCCTTTTTGCTTGACACAGAGACGGAGCGGATGTTAAATGTTCAATAAAACAGTGTCATTCGTACCAGAAATTATTTTAGATTTTTGGAACCGATTCAAAATGTCGAAAAGAAATTCAACATACGACAACAGGCAACGTGTGTTGACATTCCATTGCGCTGTAAAAAGTTTTGTTCATTAAATAAATAAAACAAACAGAAAAGAAACGGTAACGCAGTAAATACGCGTGCCGAAATATTGATACACCTTTAGCTACGCTTCGTATTTTCTATTAATTTACCAATGTTCCAAGCCACGAGAAAGAGCGATAAAAAAGCCCAAATCAATTGTACACCACAAAAAAAAGTCATTTAATCTAAACATTAACTTTCATTTCAAACGCTTATTTTCAATCAAACCGATTCTAATTGAAATTCCTCATGTTTTCCTCTCCAGCCAAATCAAAACTCTTTGTACATTCCACAGTCTTCTCAGTCTATTTCTTCGGAGTCTTCGTATACAATGTTGTTTACGTTTACGTCTATACGATAATGTACGTATTACAATAACATGTTCAATGCCAGCGTGTGTATAGAACCAACAACTAATCGATTAAATATTACTTTGTGAAACAACAATATCTTCAGAGAAAATTTACTTTCTTATAAGTTGAAAATTCACTCAGCCCTTTCTGTGAGCAGAGGATTGCAGCACCACGTAGTGTGGTGTGTGTATAGCATGGTAGACATCCGAAAGACGATAAAATTTACTTAAACAAAATCAATAAACCAAAAATATTTTACCTAAAGAATATTCCAACCCTTTAAAAATTACTCGACACACTCCTACTCGATTATATGGCAACAAACTTTTCCGAAACATCATTTCCAAACTGCTCTATATAGAACACTAATAAATGCGAACAGATTTGCTGTGTGTGTTTATATGCCTTTGCACAATTCTCAATGACGGGGTACAGACTAAGGACTGATGGGTTATACATAACTAATATAATAACACCATTTTATCCCGTAAAATTTTCTTGTATGTCACATCATCCCCATGGTGTTTATGTTTATATTTATGGTGCCTTTTCCACCCAGCCAGCGTTATACTTTATACAACTAAAAACATATCAACCCCATCATACCAAAGGTACCCATCTACCCTTTCCCGCCGATTTTGTATCGTCGCGTGAATGTGAGTATATCTATCTAGAGATCTACTACCCACGTTTTCTGTCTACCGCACTATAGGGCATATCACATTGACTCAATCTCGAAAAGATTTTTGATATTAAATTGATTTTAATTACACCGTGGAATTGTAATATTGAAAATTAATATTTTCGTTGCTACATTTCTCTGGCAGCAGTTCACTCTTAACTCTCTCTGTTCGGTTCGCTTTAAACGATATTAGATTTCATTTGGATGGAACTTAATCATATCGCCGAAAACTGTTTTTCAATTATTATTAAAATCATTTTTCGGGTAAGGAAATGTTAATTTATCATCGAATTGGAACCGATTGCGCGCGTGTTCGTACATCTTTCGACGAAATTTGGGCCAGGAAGAGACAGAGTAGTAGGAATGGATACTGTTGAATTGTTTGTTCAGATTGGTGAATCAAATTCAATTAGGAAAGTTTTTGATGTGTATGTGTGTCTTACCGAGCAACCAGTTTATTGAATTAATTTTCAGCTAAGACATGAAGAAGGTTCGCAGTAATTAGTCCCTTGGAGTTTAAAGGAGCCAAATTGCGTTTGTTAAATAAATCTTATTTTGATACGTACATATTCGACTGTAACAATCTTGATGGATGATGTGCAATCCGTAAACCAAGACGAAATTGGAATGGTAACATAATTGGCTTTGAAGACGTTGGAGTTAGGGTTTAAAGTCGCTTTTGGAAGAAACAAAAATATTCTAATTACTTCTGTCACTGTGAAGCAGGAAAATGAATATCCGTCGACCTGGCTAAAGAACTATAATTGCATTAGCGTCACGTGTCTCATGAACGAAATCCTTAAACCATTTATGAAAGATAAACCCAAGAAATTTCACATCAATGAGATAATCTGTTATCGACAATGACAACAAGAACAAGCTATGATCTTTGACTGGTATTCGTTTATATATGATAACTATACGTAAACAAATGAAGTAAAAGATTTTGTAACGACCACTTGGCGTTACCTTTTACAATAGGAGTAATAGATTTATCGAATAGATGATATTTTGCTTGTAATTTTTGTAAAATTCAAGTCATTCAATCGTTAAAAATGGAAAGGAAAAAGCTTTCTCAGTTGTATCGATTGATACCATTATTTTTGGCTGATACTGTTCAATTTTGTACAGAGTCGTAACAGAATTGAGACGATCTTACTAATGTTAGTTGGACTAAAAATTGTTAACTGTCGAAACATCTTTAGAACAAAACCTCGTTTCTGAAAAAGAATTCCTATTCTTATTGTCTACATTCCGATAAACGAATCATTGCGCTAGGAGTAGAATGTAAAACAAGAAAATCTAATAACGAACCGCAATTGAATAAATCTGATTTTACAATAAGAAGTCCGAAAGCGAAACATTTACATTTATACCATGGCATGGAGAAAAATGGATTCGAGGTCTCCATATTCTGATCACAATGACATTTGAAGTCATAAGAAACTCATTGATCAACTAAAATGAATGAAATTAAAGTGCAACGAAATGCAATCTATGCCAAGCAGAATTAATTTTCACAAATTAAGTTTATTGTACGACAACATTTAAAATGCCAATTACTCATTTTAAATGGCAGCAAAACATAAAATTCATTTTTTTCTCATTCTAATGGCTTTCTTACTTTTAAAATTTATCGCACGCAAATTATTTGTAATCGATTAACAGACTCGATGTGTTTTTTAAACGAAAAATATAAAAACATTCAATCACCTGCAAAGTGTAGTAAATGTTTTCTTTAAATTAAATTCTCTATCAAAATGAATTAAATTATTTATTTTAATTAAAGCTATTGAATCAATGATTAATTGTTTTATTTATGCTAAATTGTGTTTTCCAATTTAAATCTGCGGATTATTGATATATATTAGCGTAGTCAATAAACATGTTGCGTAACAAAAATGATATTTATGAAGCATTTATAATCGCACAGCACAAAAAAAATGTAATTCGTTTAGTTCGCACATCAGATTGGAATATGTACCGACTAAGCAACAAAAGTTGAATTCCCTCGTTAAGTGCGGAATTGGCTTATGTCAAAGTATATTTGAATGTCATTACGAGATGTGTGTAGGCTACTCTGAACGTAGCACCGCATGGTAAAAAGTGCATCATATTGTGAAATTCAACTTACTTTGACATAAGCCGATGCCGCACTTAAAGTGAGGATTCGAATATTGTAATCTCTCTTCATTCGTATTGAGTTAAGTTGAATAAGGTTACAGCTGATAGTTTTTGAAAAAATGAAGGTAAAACATGGCGGCAGAGTGCTGAAAACAATCTATTTAACACCTGTCTGAAAGCTGCTCTTCGTTTGTACTGATTTAGATAACAATTTACCGACGTTTCTTTTGCTTTCCAATTGTTTTAGAATGTCAAACTCACTATTGCTGCTAATCATAACAACAAGAGTTGAAAACATAAGAAGCGTTTGTCAATTTTGCCTTACCATCTAAATCATCAGTTATTATTTCTTTCCTTAGTGCGTTGGTCCATATAGGCAGCACAAACTCGTAGGTTTTTTGTGGGTTTTGCATATTTTTAAATTCGAATTTCGGAAGAACTGACTTCATGTTGAATAAGACTTTACTTGAGGTGGAGGTACGGGAAACATAACCTCACATTTTATTTGACCGATAAACTGCTCGTAACGAAAAAATCTAAATGTCTGTTCGTAACTACTGAGACATTATAGAATTAGAACCTTTGATTTCAGATTTGGTCTATGTATACTAGGTGTCAGATTTGATGAGTTGGAGTTTTCTTATCGTAAAATGTCTTACTCTATCCGCAAATACCGACGCGAAATAGATCTAATTCAAATGTTTCTTTTGTTCTTATGTCAAGTTTGACAGAGTAACAAAAGGATAATTTTAAATAGGTCTTTTTCGCATTAATATGTGAAGCTAGAGTTAGTTGTTAATAAAGGCAAATGTGAGGTTATGTTACAGAAACGTCTGTTGTTACACTGGGTATTTTAAAATTAACACATTTAATGATAGACTTGACTTGACTAAATTTTTCTGTGATCAAATAATTACCGACAGCCATTGAATAACAAAACAAGGATTTTGAGTTAGTACTCAAGAACTATCCACTTTCAGGATAACTATTTCACTGATCAATAACTGCTATTGGCAGTCTGTTAAAAAAAATTAGAAAAGAAATGGGGAAAAAAATTATTTAAAAAATTCATACAAACTTTAACAAATGCACATCCGTCCATTAGGGCCAACAAGAAGGGGTGTAGCCCTTTGGAGGGGCCCCCACCTTTTTATGTCAATAATTTCTTTCATTTTTTGTTTTCGTTTCACAAAATGTCACATCAAAATTTACTTTAATTTTTTTTTTGAATACCAAAAATTGATATTGATGAATCCAAATACATTTTGTTGTCTGGGGTTCTCAATCCTTCTCTGTTGTTGCAGTTGACTACACCCCTGCCAGTTGGACGCCTGTAGACCAGTATCGTTCATTTCAATTCGTTCACACTGTTAGAGATTAATCAGTAAGACTTTTTTTCGGTTCTGAGAATTGGCTAGGAAATTATTGGCAGATATTTCGGTATTTGTTTCTATCAAGTACCTCTCAGGCGGCTTAACCGACAAGCATCTGAAAATAAAAAGAAAAATTCGACCGTTCGTTCAATGAATTATTTTGGTTTTAAAATAAAAAAAGAAAACAAATATGAAGAATTGTTATGCTTATGTATTTAAACGTTAATTGGTTTATTGGTGTCAATTGAAAAAAGAGTATTTATAGTGAAAGTAATAGATCATTGTAGTATCATTTCATAGAAACGGATTTTGATTTTCACATAGGGGCCGTTCATAAATTACGTAACGCAAAAATCAACATTTTTCAGACCCCCCCCCCGGGTCTGTAACGCTAAAAGGGTCAAGTTTGACCCAATTTTGTTAGAACCGTAACGCTTGCCTCATACCCCCCCCTCCCCCCTCTTGCGTTACGTAATTTATGAACGGCCCCATAGAAAGTGTTGGATATTTATAATGAAATTCATGAATATCATAAACATTGTCTTATCAATGCCCATTCAACTTCAGTCAATTCTAAAAATTTCATTTACAGACGGAGAAAAATAAGAAATCTCAATTGCAACCAATACTCATTTTTCATTCCCACATATTCTTGGATATCACATGTGGAATAAATAACATCAATTGGATTGTATTCGTTGAAAATGTATCTTCTTTACTTTCCCGCACTGTAATCATTGAGTGATTTTCTTTGTCTCAGACTCTCTTAGTCTTTTGCATAACTTTTCTAACTAAAACGTTTGTGGCAGTTTTATTAACCAAGCCCCTGATGAACCAGTTTATTCCCTTGACTGAAAGTCAGGGTCTTATGAAAGAAAATACCCTTAAATGTCCGTAACGCTAAGTTCACTTTGATATTTTGAAAATGTTCTACATTGGCAAAAAACCTTAAATACAGAAAACGTCCGTACACTTGTGGACTCGATAACTCGAGTAATTCTCTACCGATTTGCAAAATTTTGGTTTTAATCGACGGAGAATGAAAATCATGAGGTTAAGTTCGTAGATGGGCAATATAGGGGTAATGAGATGGGAGTAATTCTCAAGAGAATTTTATTCCTTGTTACCGCGATAACTTCCCTAATTCTTATCAGATTTTCAAATTTTTTGTGTTATTCGACGAAGATTGAAATTCTTGAAGTTGAGTTTGCAGATGGATTATGTTAGAAGAACGAGATGGTAGAAATTATACACAGACGCTTTTCCTTGTGGACGCGATAACTCGAGTAATTCTTTACCGATTTCAAAATTTTGGTTTTAATCGACGGAGAATGAAAATCATGAGGTTAAGTTCGTAGATGGGCAATATTGGAGTAATGAGATGGGAGTAATTCTCAAGATATTTTTTTACTTGTTACCGCGATAACTTCCATAATTCTTATCCGATTTTCAAAGATTTTGTGTTATTCGACGAAGATTGAAACTCTTGAGGCTGAGTTTGCTGAACATTATCCGTTCGAACGACGAGATGGGAGAAATTCTACACAGACGCTTTCTCTTGTTACCGTGCGATAACTTGAGTAATTTTTACCCAATTTTCAAATTTTGTAAACATAACTTGTTATACCACGACATTTTTGCAACGGATTTCCAGAAAAATTTCTTATTTGACGAGTTGTGAAATTCTGGATTTCTGGTCTAACAATTAAGAAGTACTTCCCAAAAGAGTTTTTGCTTGCTTGAGAAACCGATAGCTCGAGTAATTCTCAGAGGCTTCAAAAATAAATTTCGACTAGTAGCGTAATTCATGTGGTTAAACTCGAACATTGGAATTTAATTGGACTAGTAATCTGGGATATACGACAATTTTTGCGTGAAATCCGTATTCTTAAAAGAATTTTTTTCGTTCCTAAAATGTTTGAACGAGTGTGAACTTCACACGAGTTTTATTTTTTCAAGAGGTAGGCAAGAAATACGCCACCTTTTCAGCGCTTTTAGTAGACTATATAGGAGACTCATATTAGGAGTTAAACGTACCTCGCTAGACCTTCCACTCATTGCGCTTTTTAGGAGACAATATTCAATCGTTGTAAATATTGTTTGTTTGTATTCTTCTATATGTATATTTATTACATACTCAAAAATGCCTCTCCTCATCACATCGTGTTATAATTTCCTATTTTCCATGCTTAGGCTTATGAATATTTGAACGAGTGTGAACTTTACGGCCAGAGCGAAGCGAGGGCCGTAATTCACACGAGTTTAATTTATTCAAGAGGTAGTCAAAAAATATGCCAAGCGTTTTTAAGTACTCATACTTATTGGATGTAAAGCATCGCTCGCTGAACCTTCGACTCACGCAGCTCTTAGGAAAATTAAATAAATTTTAAGTTTTCTAAACGCCCATTGAAAATAAAGGAGATACTCAATTAATGATGTAGCAAAGAGACCATTCTTGTTTCGCTTTTTCATCTGACTATAATTTTGTGTTTTTCAAAACAACAGCTTTTTTAAAAATGGTAAGACAACTGGGACTGGAATTATTGAAAGTATTGATAGTCAGTCAAGGGAAATGACCCACCCAAGTGGTGGGGCCTAGTAATATTATGTGGAGCTAATAACATTAATTAGTTTTCGCATGTTTTCGATACAGTCGACGTCAGTGATATTTAAACATGAATTCGGTTCAGCTGTTTTTTCGCTCCACTCATACAAACAAGAGTGCTTATCATTATACGTCTTTATATGGATGGAATAGTCACGGACGCGTGGAAGTGATAAAACCGTATAAAGACATATGGGCAGTTTTGTATTAATTAGGGGACCAGCTGTGACTGTATTGTAAAACATGCGAAAACTCTAAGTGCTACAGTAACTGAGCTACATTGGCTTTGTATATCATCAGTCACGATGAATGGTATTTGAATCTCTTGTCCTTTATGTACGACTCCTTATATGCACCTTTTGGGTGCGTAAAGGATGTTACCTGTTATCGTCAGTGACGACAAAAATTGATGTTGAGGTCTGGCTATCGCTGTATTTTATAGTAAAATATTTGTTAAAAGTAATGACGTAATAGATTTTGTTTCAATCTGACGCAAATACTTCGATCAAAAGAAGTGATAGATTCGCTAATCTATAAGAACACTCGCTAAATGCTAAGCCATAAAATTCTTTTAAAATTTCTAAATTTTAATTTAGGAATTGTTATTGATTTTTAAAGACTTTAAGAACTAGTTCATCAGTAGGTCGTAGGCCATCCAGGGACATCTTTCAAGACACAACACTGTCGATTCAGTTTCAATTTTATTTTTAGTAAATTCAGTGCTTTCGTGCCACACTTCTAATCATACAATTACCACATCGTGTGAGTAAAGTTGAGCCAACACATTTCTAACGAGTCATTAAAAGCATACTTTCCTAACCTAATTTACAACTCAAAAAGTACGACGAAGAAGCAGAACAGAAAAAAAAACCACCCAACTTGCATAATGCACCATTGCACTCGCACTTTACATTCATCAAAACAACGCCAAACAAAATGTTCCTTACACATGACACGGAACGGAAATCGAATTGCATTGTTAAACTTTTCAATTCAACTCAGCACAGAATGTGTACATACGATTTCTTTGATTATTACTATACCCAAGCTGTATACGTAAAGAATCGACAAAAGTTTTTCAGCATTTTCAAGACATTTTCGATGCAAGTTTCAATGAACATAACTAAAAAAGAACGACCGTACGAAATGCGAATGAAAACGCATGCAATATTTGTGCACTTCTCTAGTAAATAAATTTATTGAAACGCAAACTCGAAAAAAGTTAATTTCATGTTTTTGTTATGTTAAATACGACGATGGGCAATGCGATAGATTTTCTATATATATTATGACTCCGCGTATACATCGTGTAAACATGATGAGAGTTTTATTATGCACTGTACATCAATAATAAATGTAGGTATGCAAAGTAACACACATATACACACACCGTTCAATAAACGTAAAGACTTCGATATTGTGGCCCCGAGCTGCATAACATTTCCAGAGGCAAAAGTTTATGACACGATTATAAATTGTGTATTTGAATTTGAATTGGAAAAACATTGAGAATTAAAACGAAATGAAATCATTTTAATTTCAACAAAAATTCTCTTTTTTTTCTTCTTCATTTTCAATTCAAATAATTTTTCTCAACTTACTTAGCATGCAAGCTCTTTAGCTTTTTATTTTATGTGAGCGTTCGGAACTGTGTGTTTGTACTGTATAATACGTTGAATTGTGTTGATTAATATTTTCATTTTATATATCGTGATTTAATTTCCAATATCAATAATTGCATTTCAGAAAATTAATCGCGCGTACTTGTTTTGTGTATAGGTTAAAACAGCAAAACACATATCCACCATGTATACAAAACGGTTATTAAATATCTTAAAAATGGTTAGTGGCTCACTGGATTGTAAATGCAAAAATGTTTGAAAATATACGTAGGGGGCCGTTCATAAATTACGTAACGCAAGAGGGGGGAGGGGGGGGTATGAGGCAAGCGTTACGGTTCTAACAAAATTGGGTCAAACTTGACCCTTTTAGCGTTACAGACCCGGGGGGGGGGTCTGAAAAATGTTGATTTTTGCGTTACGTAATTTATGAACGGCCCCTAGGCAATGTATATACACATTGCTGATATGGAAGCGTATAATATAAGTGAAGTAGTTATAATAAGAGAGGAGGTTGATCTCCTTTTCAACTTATTACCTTTGAGATGATTATATTTTAACTGGAATGGAAATTTATTCGTTTCGGTCGACTCGTATACATGAATTATAGAAACGTTTCGCAAGATTTTTGTTGATTGCGAAAAAAATATCTTTCATTCTCGTCAGCTCGGTTATCTTATACTTTCTACAAGTTGAATTCTTGCGCAATTTTTTCGGAATTCAGATAAGTTTCTAGGTTTGTATGTTCGAATAAATTGTGGCATATTAATTGTCTGTAGGTCAAAGTGTTGAAAGAGTACGATTGTTTGATGTAATAGATCATTGAGAGTTTAAGTAATTCAATGCAAGTTTTCACATATTCCTGAGTTTATTTCAGCAGTTTTATTTATTTATTCTAATGACTTTACAATCATTCAGATTCAAACTTGAATGCAACATCTCAAATTAAAAATTTATCGCGAGGTTAGTTAACCAGACAATCGCGTTGGAACTGATATTTCAGCAGTATGAATCACTTTTTAAGAGCGTCTATGTTATCTGTTATCATCAGTGACGACAAAAATAAGTGTAGGGCTCTGACTTTCGCTGTTTTTTATAGTAAAGTATTTGTTAAAAACAATGAAGTAATAGATTTTAACTGACGATCGAGAGAAGTGATAGATTCAATAATAGGCTTAGAATTAAAATGTTAAAAATTCCATAAAGCTCTTTAAAAGAAGACTTGAAACCTCAGTTGACTAGTTTCAAAAATTCAGGGTCAGGTCAGGTTTGCCAATAAAAATTTCTGAACTGACCTGAAATTTCAGGTATAGTCTTTCCATTGTCAATCTATTTCAAGCATTATTTCAGAAGACTGTAACTTAGAGTAAACATCGAAAGCTATAAAAATCCAGCAGATATCGCATCCTGAATCAGGTAACATTCAGTTTAACCCGACCTGTCCCGACTCTGTTTAAAAAAATATAATGTGCAATATTCAGGCCCAGAATGGCTGTCAAAGTACACTAAAATAATTGTGTCGGTTCACCGGACTTGAAATTCATTGAAAATTCTAATCAATGTCCCACGGACGAAGGTTAACATTCCTCTTACATCCACTAATAATGAAGCATACCAACAAAAACACGTACGAGTGTTGTGCAAAAGCGAACAAAGAATGAAAACTCCGTACTCTTACAGACGTAAATGTGAGTGTTTGGTTCTAATATAGACCGCTTATAATTCGCTAGCCTTGCACATGCAACAGGGTATGACCTGATGAGATGTTGGCAAAAAAATTCGTTACATATTTTGAGGAGTTATAAAATTGCATTGAACTGTCTCTCAGATCGAAACAGTGGCAGAAATCATTTCGCTAGTAAAAATGAAGCTCCTAACACTGGTCAATAACACCCTTAAGTTGTTGATGAGCAACAAGACTTATTACTCGGATTTATTCAAGAATTCTTACAGTCAAAGGCAGTCAATTTTCAGCATAAATTTGCTTCAGCTGTTTTTCAGCTGATCCACACATACAATCAAAACTGGTTTTCCTTGTTGATACGGTTGAAGCTGCTACACACACGCGTATGATAGTGGTAAAACCGTATAAAGACGTATATACGGTGCTGATTGTTTGTATGGATCAGCTGAAAAACAGCTGAACCTAATTTATGCTGAAAATTGACTGCCTTCGACTGTAGGCATTTAGAGTTTTTAGAATTTTAAGAAATAAAATTTCGAATAATAATCAATGATGTGCAAAGTCAACGAACTCTATGTTCTCTGCGACCATCTATTTTTTCCAGAAAAAAAAGTCGTGCACACATTCGATTCCAAATAAGATTCGGCCGATTAAAATTAGGTTCATTAGACGCATTCCGATATTTCCGAATAATTCAAGGCCCATAAAGTAAAAATCTTTTCACTATTAAACACTCACAGAGCAAAAATCGACTTTCTTTTAAATAATTTTTATTTAATGCAAACCGCTCGGGCATTGTTTTCATACAATAAATCCTTTCCAACATTATATTTTACACTCAATAATACTCTCGAAACGATAATTACGGTGCTACAGTATGGGCTCTGATCTATGAAAATAGTAATTATTCCATATGTGTGATATTGAATCATATTTATCAGATTCAATGGTCATATGAGTCTTGTTATATGTGTTCAGACAAAGAGTGAGAGATAATGTAGACAAAACAGACACAGTTGAATTATAATAAGAAGTGGTAAAGAAAGAAAGAAAAAAAAAACTCTTAAGAAAATACGAATTGAATTCAAATAATAATGTTTTGGCTCATTAATTTCAACATTTCACATGTTTAAAATAAATCTTTTCAGATAGTTTTTTTGTTTCTACTTGCTTGAGTTTATTAGAAGTAAATGGGTGGATTAGTGTTTCGTTCATTTTCAAGTGATTAATGACTCGTTTTAAAAATATTACAAAAAAAATTTGTTTCAATTTGTGAAATTAGTTTGGTTTCGATGTTTCACACCGAATTAACCGATTTTTTTCTTCTGCTGTGGTGGGACCAATGAAAAAGGGTTCATTGGTAGCAGTGCATAATGTTCGAGTCTATAAGCTCAGTAATCCATTCCCCCAGTCAAATAATCTCTAATTCAATCGAAAGTAAATCTGAAAACATTTTAATGATAGTCTTGGATCCGAACATATACAATTTACGTCGTAACCTTTGACCGAAAAATCGAAAATAAAAAGATTTGTCGAACAATAAGAGCCGTATTACAACTCAATAAAAAAACAACGTAACGGAACCGAGAAAAAGCCCGTCAAAACATCGTGTGTGTCGTTTTGTGATATATGCACTTAGTAGCCAGCTAATGAAACTATAATATCAATTAGATTGTAATTAATCATAAAAACAGCTCGGTTTACCTTTCAGAATCAACTATAAAGGCAGTCACAACCTAAAGCCTTTACTCTAATAATAATATGAAGAGCGAAGAATAACGAAGTTGAAGGAACAAAAAAAACAGTTCTGTGTGAAAGAATACGTATATCGTTTTGTTAAGCATTTGTGTAATGATTTATGGTCAGTGCCAGCAATAAAATGCCGTGGTCGCGGTATGCTTATAAATTAACGAAAAACTTTTTTTTTCACTCGATTCAAGTGCGCCTTCGACAAACGATATTATGTTTTATACGTTGAGAAAGTGTAACATTTTATGGATTTATATGTAAGTAATTAACTGATTTTTACGGGATGCAAAATTGGTACCAGGGAGGGAAACATAATATGTTCCGAAGAGCAGATAAACGTGCATTTTGATTTTCACATATTTTCTTTGGTTGTTTTCTAAGTTTTTGAAGATTTTTTTTTTGTCATTTTCATAGTGCGACCCCACATCATAATGTTAGAAAGTTGGGATTATTACGAACTTAAGTTTCCTCTGTTGCAGCCTGTGGCCTCGTGTCATAATTACACATCTAAGGCCTAATAACGTACGATGTCATAAAGAATCATTACATAACACTGATCCGTGGTGAAACCGTGGTCAATCAACACATGAAAACTCTACTTTTCATCTTTTTAACCTGAGATATGTAATTGATTTTACGTGATTTTCAGCCCAAAGTAATTTTTCTTGTTATCCCTAGGGCTGTAGGATGTAAAAAAGGATGTAAAAGGATTTTCAAGCATTTTTTGCATGATTTTTAAGGATTTTTCTTTGATTTTTAAGGGTGATTGTTGATTTTTAAGGATTTCTTTTAATTTTTTAAAGATTTTCTTGAAATTTTAGGAATTTTTCCGGGACTATTTCTTACCAAATGATTTTCTTTTGAGTGTTAAGGGTTTTATTCATATTGCCATCAAGGAAGGCCTATTTGAGGGAATGTAAAAGAAATTTCCTGATATTTGGTTTGTCTTAAATACCATCCTAAAGTAATCGACTTAGCTCTAAAATATAAAAAGAGCAGAGGCATTTCGATCTATTGTTATATCAGACGCGTCGAAAATATTCGGGAATTTTCAAGAATTTAATTCCCATAAAATATGTCCTGTTCCGATTGGTAATTTTCGTTTCACTCGAGTTTTTTCCGACGAAAAATGTATAATAAAAAGTGAAATCTTATCCACACTCACACAGAAATTATTTCCATGTATTCAAAGGAACTCACTGTTTTTTTTTTGTGTATCTCGTTGAGGATTTTGAACAGTAGGAGTTTTTTTAATGGTAACAGAAGTAACACAACAAAAAAAACGGTAACAAAACAAGTTTCACATAAAAAAGAATAGTATTGATACACTCACAGACGGTTTGGAAGGTATATGAAAAAGTCATTTATTCTAGATCATAATATTTTGAATGCCAATAAGACCAAAAAAAAAAAAACTTATAGACCCATGAGATCGGTGCAGATACCTTTAGAGTGTGTGCATTTTTTTACAACTTATTTCAAAACTTCAGAGCGAAGAGAATATTTATATTATCAAAACATATAATATTTTCTTTGTAGCCGAAACACCTGCTGTGCAATATGCAATGTGCATAACATTTTATGACAGATTTTTTAATAGTTTTCCAGTAGTTCGCTAGTTTTTAATATTCGGTATTTTTTTACACGAAAAAAAAAGAAACTTATAATTCGACTCTGAATTATGGTTTGGTAGAAAAAAGAGTCGCAATCTCGTCGAAAAGATAACTTTGTATATTTCATAGATTTATTGCAATATATACTTTTTAATGGATCATTAAAAAGGGTTGTTAAAAAAACATTTTTTTGTGTTTTATACTCATCCTGTGCCACAGAGAGTAATACTGATGAGATATGTTTATTAAACAAAATATTTTTATAGATTTAAGAAAAGAAATAATTGCATGCATTAGGGTTACGTGACCGAAAATATGTTAACTTGGAAATTTAATTTATTTAAATTAGGCGCACGCGGCAGGGGTTTCGGTTAAGATCTTTTCGTTGCACAGATCGCATTGATTTGGATAGTTTATTTGTAAAGATAAATTGACTATTCATTTGATCGTTTCGTGGGTCGGCAGTCTGCAGTTGCTGGAACGGTATGAGCGGTATAAGTTGTAAGAATCGCTTTGAGGTAAGTTATTCTGTTAGGAAAGAGGATATCAGGGTGGTACGACATTTTTTTGTTGGAAATCCACAATGAAGATTCCTCATATATTTTGGGAGACACGGGGAAGGGAGTTCCAGAAAATCCTGCGTGTCGTAATTTATAAACAACCATTTAAAGAGTGCACGTGACATATACACGTACTGAATCAGGGACCATCCTAATTTCATTGTTTAAGAATATTGATTTAAACAGGAAATTTAAACATTCTGTTTACACTCGACGTCAATGAAATTTGGACAACTTCAGCTGTTCTTCAGCGCTGGTTCACGCTACACGAACGCATGTGGTAGTGGTAAAACCGTATAAAGACGTATGATCAGTTTTGTTTGTATTAGTGTACTAGCTGAATCAAATTCATGTCTAAATTTCACTGACATTTCCTGTAGAGGACAATGAGCTCTGGTGTTTATTTTCTTAAATAAGAAAATGTATGAGAAAACAAATGAAGTAAAAGATTTTGTATCAAACCTAAGGTGATACTGGAAGCAGAAGCAGTGGCACTTTACAGTGCTACGAAAAGTATGAGAATGTTTAGAAATTCAACAATTTTTGAAAACTTTCACCTCATTCGAACGCAATGAAAATAAATGGTCTGTCACATATCATATGCTATCGACGAGCTGTGACGAAAATAAGCATTGAGCTCTGGCGTCTACTCTTTTATATAAGAAACTGATTGAGACAAACAAAGGAAGTAAAAGATTTTTTAACAAAAATTAGCAAAATAAGTAGGAGATGAAATGATTGTGTGGTTAAAGGTTAGTTGAATGCTCAGGATTTTGAGAATACGAATTCTAAGAAATAACTTCCAGCCATCGAATGACGTGACTTAAATTTAATTAGTTGGCATTCTAACATCGAGATCTTTTTCATCTACATGGGAGGTGAATCACTCCGTCATTATTAATGAATTATCATCACGCATTTTCCAAATAAAACTTCCACCGGATGAAATCATCGCCTTGAAGATAAAATTGATTCATCAAGTAGAACGAACCCTCCTAACCCAAAAAAAAATGGTAAAATGGTTCCAATACAACACAAAACAAAAATGGTTGCAAAGGCTTAATGATAATTCAAACGTTTGTTCGCAAATGTTGTACATACAAATGTAAACTAAAACCGTAAAATCAGATAGCATAAAATAAAAGGAGTTGAAATATGAAAATATATGAAAGAAGAACAGAAAAAATTGCCAGTTATTACTCGTCGTTCATATATCGACTTTCAAATCCCATAAGTTTTATTTTTTATAAATAAAATTTCAAACCGAACACATAAGAGGAGACTACGCAATGTTAACAAATGTATAACAAAAAAAAATCAACTTAAATATATGTTACACATCTGTCTATCATTATATTCGAATCGGTTATGTTGTGTTTTTTGTGCAATTCATCATTTTTTTTTCGTCCTGCAGTTCTACTTCGAGGGACTGTGTTTAATTTCCTTTATCTTCTCACTGAAAGGGATATAATACGTGATTTATTTGTATATGGACATTTTGTTTCCATTAGTGGTGCTGGATTAGCTTTCAATTTTATTTAAATTCCTTTTTTTTGTAAACCAACATATTTACATCAACGGATCACAAACATTTAATAAAAGATTTTAGAGCACCAATTAGGTCACCGGAACTGATTGATATTTAGCGAAAATTAATTTGAATTTGTTATTCATAAGATCGGGGCCGGTTTAGCAATTTGCAGCGTTCCGACTCCAAAAAATGTGTCTGAGCAATAAACATTACAACGACCTTTAATAGTATATTAATGGATGCTGCGAAGGTAATTTACTACCTTCTTGTGATTCTGTCTTGTGAGAAATTAGCTTCGATAAGCATAGAGTTTGAATATTTCAAAGCTGAATGCAAGGTATACAACTAAACTTGACGAAAAACACGATAACTTTTGCTCAAAAAGATATCAATGGGTTTGCGTACATCACAAGGATGTTTCCGAGCTAATGAATTCCGTAGCAGCATCAAATGTACTCTGGTTTATTACCTGCCAAATGCGATGGTTGATTAATACAAAGGAATTCACGTAAAATGAACCGAAAATGTTCTTCATGTAACGGATCATTTTCGATTGGAGCAAACTGTTGTATAATGGTCAGCTTTCGCATGGGACAGGCAATACAATTTTTTAGACTGGATTCTAACGCTCATATTTCAAAAATTTTCAATATTTTACTTTCCCAGTGCCCTGGTAAAGACCTACTTTGACCATGGCCTAATCCCGCCCTGCATAAGGTAATCTGGATGACGGATATGAGGTTGATTGTTTGAAATTCTGACGCAATTCATTCGCTGACAAAGAAATTTTATTACTTCTCCCGGCAGTCAATGTATTCAATCGACAGCTTCATCAAACTAAAATCTATTCCATAAATGGTTTTCCTCCCGAAATTTTAATGGAATGGCGAAGCAACATTTTACAAATTATAATAATGAAAACTAAATTCAGTCCAACTATAGGAACCAATACCGCAACCAAAATCCGCTTCATAACAACATTTTCCATAATTAAAATGTTTTACATACAATGCAACCACAGTGTTGCCACCCCCCATTCTCCCCGTTTTCCCATCACGCGTATAAAACACATTCCGAGTCCATTTGAATAGGCCCATAAAGGATAAGCATAAACTAACAACGGACTATATAATACACGTAATGCATACGGTCGAGAATCACTCAAGTTAGATAAATACTCTCATCATAAATGTATGTTTGCAACTATACACATAATTGCAATGCAATCAAAAATGCGTTGACGCATCCCATTCATAATACACTGCAACCCATACACTGCACTTTCGATAAGTACCAATATTGATGCATTGTCTGTTTGGCATTACGCTAATACCTACACAAACGGTTATCACTCTTAAACAAATTAATTAACTTCTACACGCATCGTGGACAGGCGATGCATTGAATCCGGCAATTATGGTTAAACTTTTCATTTTTTTTTTTTCAAAGCAGAACATTATCATCACATCCACCCCGGTTTATACGGGTGCTATCAATGTATGTTTTTTATCGTCACTGTTTGCCCTCAATGGAGAAAATAATAAGGAATAAAAATGGTTGTACTGTAGTGTATACATATTAGCAACACTTCGACTATGAAAGGGTAAATTGTGTCCCAGACTCTATTATTTACACTACCATACCATTAATAAAAATAGAAGCAAGTTCCGGAGTTGTTCTATATGCAAGTTTTCCAAGTTGAAATTTTTTTATTTTTTCTTCACTCTCCCGTTTGCCAACTTTTCTTTCCACAAATCCTCATGTTTGCACTAGCGACCATGTTAATTTCAAAATAATTTTCTTTCTTTTTTCGCTCTCTCGACAGAAACAACAACAACAACGAAAAAAAGCGACAAAGTTCTTTGAAATTGAAATCACTTTGTCGCTCGGCTATTCCGGTATATGGAAATGAGAAATTGAATCGCATTTCGTTGCAATATATGGAAACTTTTGCTTTGTCGTTTTGTTTGGCAACAAAAAGTATGTTTTTAAAACGTAATACGGAGGAAAAAGAGTGTCTCATTTTCCCTATGTACAAAGTAAGAAAAGGGCTTTGAAGTGTTTTCCCTTGAAATGTTGTGTCGGTGATGTCGGTGTTGAATTGCTGTACGAAACGAATCACTCCGGATAGAGGCTCATATTATGAAGTGTTAATGAAGAGTGGATACAGAAAAAGTATAAAGTGGACCGATTCAATGGAATGTTTAATTGGACATGGGGGTTCGGTGGTGTTGTTGCTAAGGTGATCCGTATTTTACGGAAAATTGTTCTAAGAAATTCCAGAACTGCAAAGAAATAAACTCGACGCTTTGCAGAAGGAGACCTGGAGGACATAATATGTCATTCACTTAAGCTAGCTACTAAGCGTAGTGTCTGGACTGTACTGACCACATGGCTAGCGATTTTTTAATTTTTCTTTTTTTTTGGTTTGAATGAAGGGCAATGAAGGACTTTTTATAAATTTTCTTTTTATCAAGCCCGGGGTTTCTCGAACCATCGCGGCTCTGCATAGAATAGATATTTAAAATATTCCTTTGCTGTCTTCAAGTCTAAAGCCTTGAGTGATCGACAACTTTGCATACCTTTAAATACTGCCTTACTAACACACTGTCTACAATCGAGTGCCATGAATAAATAATTTCATTTCGTTTTTTAATTCGAACGTATAACATTGATCTGTTTCGTTCAAACAAATACACAAAAAAAAAAGAATTTACATCGATCGCCACTCTGCAATCAATCAAATGCCAATACCAATTGGTAACATTTTACTTTTGCAAATTATGAAAACACGTTTTCATCTGCAACTACAAATTAACTTTTAACATTCTTAGCAATCGCAATACCAGAAACCATTTTTGAAAATAATAAAAAAAATCAAAGAAACTCAATTTACCCATTCGCAAATTCCATTCGTTTTCTGCCGTTCTTCTTTAAAGAAATTTTCTTTAAAATTCTCATCAACTAAATACCCAAGCACACACAATATATACATATACGTACACAACGTGCACAGATAATTTTTTGTTCGTCCGAACAGTTCGAGTGCATTTTTTACAAACGTAAACAGATAAAATATTGAAACGAACTGCAAACCGTTTCCAATTCATTTGCATGTTTATTTGACTTGGTCTGCTTGCAGCGTGGTATAATCAAGAAACAAGAAGAAATGTGCGTTTGTACAATGATCGGGATAATGATGTTCACTTGAAGTGACACATGTAAGTTAAAACTATATCCTCGAAAACAACATTATGCGCTGTAACGAATTTATCATTCAATTTGTAATGTTTTACCCATCATGTATTGTATGACAGGTGTTATTATCGACAAAAAAAACCTTTTTTTACTGAAAATATTCAATTATTTACGATACATCATATTAGCTTGGGTCTGATAAGGAACGTTTTTTTTATAGTGCTGTACGACGATGTCAAGTGGCTGATAAACATTTATGCATGCAGACGCTCTTAATATTTTATTGAATGTTTAACCAAAAAAAAAGAAAAAAAATATTTCAGAATCGAAAAGGTGCATATGTGGTGCTCTTAGCTGTTCACCCGATTTTAGCCATTCAATCCACTCGAAATATTTATTTTTATATTGGGGGGAGCTGTTGTCAAGAATATTGGCTATATAAATGTTGAACGTCATGTTTTCTGTTGTCATTTTTTATATCGTTTGTTTATAGATAAAAGTCAAAAACAATGACAATAAATCGATCTATTGACATAAGTTCCTATTCAATTCTGTTCCTTTGAACAATTTTCCATTCAACAAGTTATTTTCACGTCTACTTCCTTTATGCTTCTAACATATTTTTTGCAATTCTGTAACGGAATTGAACTGTTTCTAGCCTGTTTGTGGTATTGTAATGGAGGAAGATTACATGCAGGATTAGTGTACAAAAGAAAAACTTTTTCGCACTAGTGTGGAAAAGCTGTTTTCTCACTCTAAAGTGATGCCTGAATAGACTCCCATATATTCAGACGGAAGTAATATCAACTAAAGAATATCTTATCCGATATGTGTGGGAGTTTCACTGAAGTACTACACAAAAAACATCTGGACATAGGCAACTGTTCATACCTTGAAAGACTAAGAAACAGAGGAAATGTTACCAACAACAAAAATCGGTAATATTTTCCACGTTCCAACAGGTAGTGGCAAAAATGCTCTCAATGCTAGCCTTATCTTTATCCATGTGCATGTTCAGCGAATCATAAGAAAAATGTAACAAATTTTTGCATAGAAAATTCAATCGCATTTTTCTTATGATTCACTTAAAATGTCCATGCATAAAGCTAAGATCAGTCACTCTTTATTGAGATTGTTATTGCCGCTGCCCGTTGATACGCAGCAAATGTAAGAGATTTTTGTTGTCACTAACATTTGCATTACACTAAAATCTCTCAGGATTGCAACAATGGTCAGGTAATATGGTTTCTGTCGTATAACGTATGTTTTCGTGTTTTCGCATAGAAGTAGTACATTCTATCACAGAACTGCATAAAACTTATGCATCACGAATCATATATATTGAACTGGTATATTATCGCACACGATGTCTTGTCCGCCTCGGGTTGACAATCGACAGAAATCTTGTACGAAAATATACCTTCATACGGTTCTTGCTGCATAAATAACTACCTCAACTTAAAACAACTCAACGTTAATACGATGTGGCATTACGAATTTCAATTAATTATTTTAAAAAAAATTGTTTTTAAAAAGGAACACACACACGTAACCACCAATGTACTCCATCCATGATAGATAATTAAATGTCTCACAAACCATACAATTAAAATATTTTCTTTCAGACAAATGAGTTATCTTTCAACGTTCCATCATTTATATTTGCAATCATAAAATATTGTTGGGTTTGGTTTTCGTTTTGGTGTAATGTACACAGACAGAGAAAATGGTTAAAATGCGCAAAAAAAGGTATAAATATATCATCATGTTTGCTTGTACATATGTATTTTATGGAAAACAGCGAAATAATAATAATAATAATAAAAAGAAACACCAACGAAACACACCGAGCCAAATGAAATAATTTTTATGGTTCGAGTGTACACATATCATCAACATTTTAACAATTCAACATATCATCGTATTCATGTTCATAAAATTAGCAGAAAATTATTTATTCGTTGGGAGAATAAATATTAAATAAATTTTTAATGAAAATTTTAAAACGAGAACTCTAATTCAATAAAATGGACTGCCTCTTTTTCTGTGTTGAAAGAAAGTATTACATATAATGCGGAATTGTCGGTGTTGTCGGGTTGTTTACCCAAAGATATTTGCATTTAATTAAAATGTTTTGTGTTTGCAAGTTTTTTTCTCATATTTCACAGTTTTGTTTCATGATTTCTATTATGATATTTGCATCGAAGTTTCTCGATTTCAAACTGATTTGTAGAAGATGGCTAATTCTGATAAAATAAAATTTCCATCTGGACCTCCCTTGCTCTTTAAATATTTAATCGAATCAAATAATCGAAATATCGAAATTTAGTCCTTCAGCTTCCGACAGAGGCAGATTAAGCGAATGAGTAATCTGGTGACAATTGCTATTTGAATTTTCTTATGAATAGAGAAGAAATTGTGCATATAACCCGCCCGAAATTCGAGAAATTAGAGTAAATCAAGAAATTTCGAGTAAATTCAAGAAAATATTTTCTCGAAAATAGGATGTAGACTGGCTGAATGTCTCAAAATTTCTTGATTTTCTCGGAAATTCAGGAAAATTTTCTTGAATTTCTCGAAAAACATTTCCAAGAAAATTCGGAAAATTTCAAGAAAAAATATTTTCTCAAAAATAAATTCCTTGAGCCAGTCTTCCACTGCTTCCACATTCAATAAAATTGCAGACACTTTCATAAAACCTAAAAGATTTTCCGAATCCCACATCTTTGACCTCATTCCAACAAAATATTCAAATTGATCAATTCGCTCTGCATATAAAAACTAAGTTATTTCGATATCTAAAAAGCGTTCATGTTGTCTCTCAGACGGTTGTTGTGTGTTGCCTTTACGCATGGAAGACGGAAGAAATATTAAATATGTAACATGCACGGCGATGACGGGTTATGATGATTTATTCTTTCATCGAAGAAAATGTTTTTCAGTTTTTGTTAGTAGAAATACGATTTAATGATGGCTTTACTTGGTCAATCTTAGGAGTAATGATTTTGACTAGCAAACAACAACGAAGTGGTGATGGTCAACCATTCAGATGCATTTTGCTTATCAGGACAAGCTTCACCGTTTTAGAAAAATTTGCAACTCAAAGAAGTAATTTCTCTGGTAAAATATTCGCTTAGAATAGTTAGAATGGAATTTAAACATTGTTTATCGGATAGAGTCGACATACAGCTTTGTTAGTTGAAACTCTAAGCCAATGGAGAAGGATAAATTCGATCAGAAGGCTACACGTGAACAGAGTGAACTACGGTGTCCGCGAATTTTGTTTGTTTATTTGTTAGAGATTTTGGATAGAAGAATATTTACGAGTTGTGCAATCAATTAGAAATAGTTTTCTCTTCAACATTTGGCTCTTGTTTATTAATTTTGCCCAGCCACTCTCTCACCAAACACCTCATTCGTCAACATAAAAATGTCCAAACAAGAACGCAATCTATTCCAGTTGGGGTTAGAGCAAACCGTTCGCAAACAATCAAACATCTAGATAATTAGTCCGTAAAATTGCAACTGGAAGAGTTCTCCAATGAATTAATGAATTGACACTTCAGTTCCTTTGATGTAATTCAAATGAGACATCAAAACAAGAACGATATTTTTATGAAAAAGGGTAATAAAAGCAACAATACAAATCCGTAATCCAGGAAAAGGAGACAATCCAGCCGATCTGCTATCGACAACAATGAAACAAATAAGTGTTGAGCTTTGTTACAGTTCTCTTTTATAGGAAAATGTTTTGTTAAAACCGATGAAGTAAGAGATTCGGTACTGTGATAGACTTTAAACAAATGAAGTAGCAGATTTGATGAATCAAATCAGAGATAATTGTTCTTATATTGAGCTGTCTTCAATTTAAAAAAAATCCAAGGCTCCGGAATCGTGTTTAAATAGACGCACAAAATTGAGCACTATCATTGAACGGACCAGGATAATTTTTATTGAAAACAATGCGAAATTTAATTATTGAAATCATGCAGCCAAATGGTTTTAATTATTTTGCTAGACGAAGAAATCTCTCAAAACAATTATTTTCTCACTTTGATTACGTTCGATTGTATTATTGCTTTCCGGGCGATGAAATTGCTTAGATTATTCTTGATGTCAATCATTCAAATTGACATCAGAGTTATTATGATGAAAATTGTGAAAAAAAAAAATTTGTTTAAAAAGAAATTAAAAATTGTTTTTTTGTTTAAACGAAACACACTGAATTTATACGTCAGGAATTAAACTATTTGACATCGCTCACATCACGTTTGAAGATTACACACTTTTATGCAAAACTGAAGAGGTTGGATATTGTTATTCCGAATAATTTCAGTGCGGAAATTATTAAACTCATCGTACTTGCTTTTCTGTTGAGTGTTGTCGTTGTGTTTGTATTCATTAGTTTATATAAATTGCTGTTTTATACGGGAAATAAAATTGTTTGGAGAAAAAACATCATTTTCATTGAGTAATAGAAACTCTCATTCGAGTAGCAGTAGGTAAAATTATCATTTTTTTTGTAGTGAAAAGTCTGACCATTTTTCATTGAAATTCGAAAATAAATTTTCAATTCGAAAATAGAACCAAAGTTACAGAAACAATAAAACCCACACGGAGGTCCCGATGGGTCTCGATAACAAAAGATCAGACTCAACGATTTCCCACCAATCAAATTGCCGGGGAAAATTAAATCAGGACAGAGAGGTGAAGTCAAAATTAAAAACAAACCAAAAACAAAACAAAAACAAAAAAATTGTAAATCCCACAATAGGATCTGTCACACGTACCTGGCCGTTGTGCAGTCCCTGTAGAGTATGTCGAAATCCTTGCAGGACAGCAATTTGCATCGATTCACTCCTGGTTGTATGGCACCTAATCCTCTTAAAATCCGCACTTGCTCAACATTACAAACAAGCGGAACAATATCCAACCTCTTCAATTTTGTATAAACTGTGTGTAATCCCCCGACGAGATGTTTTAAGAACAACTCAAACGCCTGGGGTAAACATAACATTGTGTCACCGGCTATTATGAACGCGGCAACTTTCTGACCACGATAGTCAACTAATTTACATTCGTTTGCGGTTGGATCTGATGTTGATATGGGAGGTGGACTGTTATACGAACGAGGTGGACCGTGATGATGGGCAGCTGCCATCAATTCCAATGGATTGGCATGGTGCATCATTTGCAGTGAATTCAATAGGCCTAGTCCATGGGGCGGCAGATGCGGTAGACTTTGTGCCATTCGTGGTCCCATGGCAGCTATACTGTTCGGTGTTGAGACTTGTGGCGGACTAAGAGGATGAGGCATAGGCATCATGTGTGGCCCACCGCTAGCCAATGGGCTAGACTGATGGTGTCGACCGATTATCGGCGGGCTGACTGGTGTCGGACTGCGATTGTTGTGATGATTGTGTGATGATGTGTGATTGGATGAAGCGTTGCTGCTGTTGTTGTTGTTGTTTATTGCCGGACTGAGCGATGATTTGATATTGATGTTGGCTTCGGTGGATGATGCAACACTGTGTTCACTAGTTGTGGATAGTGAATCCATTGCCGAGTCCATACTCATCGGAGTTAAACGTATCTTATTGTAAGCACTCGCTTGTTCAGCAAAATATCTGCTAGCCAGTGGCAGCGGATAGTAGTTTGCTAAACTCGCCAGTTCGAAGCACTGATTTCACAGATTGAAAAGAATTTTGTTTTCCTTCGCTGATAATTTTTTTTGGCTTTTTGGCTGTTAAATATTTCGTGCTCTAACTTGATATCACTAAAATTGATTTTTATTTTCACTCATTTTCATTTTACGAAAATTCATTTTGAGTGCACTTTTGAACTTATATATTGGTTCCACTTGATTCGATTCTAAAGGAAATTATTTAATAAAGTTTACTTAAGTACAAAATCTCTTTAGAATTCTCACCCGATTATCCCGTCAGTGAAGCACACCTGATCAACACACACTCACTTAATTCAATTTTTTTAATAAATTAGAATTTAGGTGCACCCCACACGCGTTATCTCTTCCTTTCGTTTAATTGCTGATTCAATTCAAAATTCAGAATTATCATACTGATCCGAACGCAAGTTGAATTTGTTTTGATTCGAGCAGTGGTAAAGTTGGTAAAGATTTTCGTTTATTTCAATTCTATGATTGCTATTGCGCTTTGCTTTTTGCTATATATTCAATTGGTATTGGTCGGATGCGGTAATATTTCCGAAAGAGACAGCTAAATCCCAATCACAAAACGTGCAAGAGTTCAATGAATGCAAAGGGGTAACGGATGAAGAGGGTGTCTCTACACCTACCATCGTCGTTTCATCTCAAAATCAAAGAACTATTTTATAGGTAATATGTGCTCTCGAATTTTCCCACACACAGCAATGTTTTCACACACAGTTTTCATCAATTTATGATTTTGCTCAATTTATATGTACGAGAGACGATTGTCTTGTCCATCAATATTAACCGATTCACATTCACAATACGAATTTAAAAAAAAAAAGTTTTCTTTTTCTTTTTCAATTAAACGAACAATTCGTACAACCGTGTGTCAATAAAACATTTCAATTTATTTCACCTGTTTGCAACACTCGAAATATAAATTTTCAAAATTCAACCCTCCACAAAAAAAACCGAATTCTCACACGCTACCGGTCACAGAAATTCGTAACAGACAAATCGAAAATTACACCAAAATAAAACGACGTAATCGAATAGAACGACCGTATACGAATAAAATGTTGTACAATCAACATCCAATGCTACCTACTCGAGCAGCAGTCGCACGAGCTCTATATACAAATCGAGAAAAAGGAAAAAGAAGCGCTGCTGCTACAATATTATACCCCAGAATGCGAAACACACTCATAAAATACAAACAAAAAAACAAATCGAATCGAAATCGTCAAAACGAATCACACAGCAAATACGTGGCGCGCACAGTTGTATTCCAGAAATAATAAAATGGAGGTGGGAACGTCTCTCTTTTACATTTCAACTGTTACCGATTTTATTTACATTTTCATTTATATTTCCACATTACGTGTGTCATGCGCTGTCGTTTTATTTGTCGATTGGTGAACAAAACACGAACAATTGATAGGATTGGTCGATTTGAGGCGGGAACTATCGTTGAATAACGTAATCCGCCTATTTCTTTCTCGCTTCAAAACGGTTTAGGTATTTCACCTTTTTTTTCGAATTGCTCTTTGCCGAGTTTATAGATGGATTTTATTTTCGTTATTTAAATAAAATTGTTTTTTGTTTATTATTTAGAGAAAGATGGAAGGTATCACGGTGGCAGAGAGTCGGGGCGAGAGGGAAATATATTTGAATTTGGGTTTTTTTATTCGTATAAAATTTAGCATTTTGTCTTTGTTGGTCGTAGAAGTTATTGTGGACTTTGTGATAGAATTTTGGTAAAGGGCGAATTTTTCTACCCGGTTTATAATTTAGATATGCTTTTGCATCCCGTGCAACGGGGTAATGTCAAAGATGTTTTATTGTAAATTTAATTCAATCCTCAAACTTATCAAACTTAGAAAATCCACAGTGAAACTCACGAGTTTATTCGCCTGGAATTGTATAGTTCATCATACTCGCTCACTTCATCGAAAAAGCTCCACACATTCTCTCTCATCGACCAAAAACGAATTCACTCTCAATTCGAGCAGTTCTCCGTTCCGTCCGTTTTTATCTCTTTTTCGTCTACAGAATTATATAATTGAAATGGAGGTATGTTTTCTTGAGTCTTTACTTGGTATATATATACAAATAGGTAGTTACAAATTTATATATTTAGTCGTTTTTATCTTTCTTGGGAATATTATGTATAATTGTATTTTAACCGCAGGCTCGGTGTGTCAATTTAAGTAATATTTTTCATGAAATAAAATGAAAATTGTTAGATTTATACGTAGGATTTTTGGTGTTGCAATCATATTTTGCAATGACAGCTTTTTTCATTGCTCGGGCTCATTCGTCATTATGTGACTTGTTTGTCCAGCCAACAGATCGATGATAGATTCATAAGAGCTACAAATGTCAGCTATTTCAATTCCATTGGATGTTTGAATTAATCGATGTCAACACTCACTTCAAACTAAGGCTACGTATTGATTCAAAAATTGACAAATATAACACTGATAGGCATATTATACTACATGTCATCTGTTATCGACAGCGACGATTGGCACGGGCCAATGTGTTTTTTTTTGTAACAAAACGTATGTTGACACTAATGAAGTAACAGATTTTATATCATCCTGTTGAAAATGCTTACACAAAAGTAGAATGTATAATAGAATCAATAAGATTACAAGCAGTGAGTCCAAGCACTAAGCGTGACATGACCTATCGGTTCAATCTATGGACTTTAAAGACAACTTATTAATGAAAAATCGAAGTTTATGTGACTACTGTTTGTTTTCTTTGTCTTCTCATCGGCTGTACTGACTTTTAAGTAAATTTGTGTTGTTAATTCGATAACATCCAAAAAGGTCATAAAATAGGTAAAGTAGTGGCACCTTTTTTAGACGTACACACATCACACTTAGCAAGCATACATGGCTACATGGTTACATGGCTTGTCAGTTGTTATCGACAGCGACGACAAAAACGACTAACGAGATCTGTCTGTGTTATCTTATATGGAAAGATGTTAAAACTAGTGAAGTAAAAGATCTGTAGAAAATATTCTGATTTAATGAAGTAGCAGATTCAGAAATTAAACCGTGCTGTGGTTGCTGTCTGTGAAAGTACGTTTTCATACTAGCGATGCGAAAAACCTTATTTTGTCCACTACTAAGCATTGTGAAAAATGCGTTTCTATGCCTTAGAATCATAATTCGACGCATTTCGTCACTGCACCTACGATCGACTTGCTAAGAAAAGCTGAAATTGTTGTAATGTTTTTGTTTTGTTTTTCGTCTCATTATGATCCTTACGGCACAGAAAACGTAGTTCGTGACTCGTGACGAATTTTTTCAGTACGCGTCTTAAGCCTGTCGTACTCGGCTTCGCCTCGTTAGGACAAGCTTAAAACTAGTCCTAAAAAATTCTACTTTTCGTCACTTGTGACGAAAAATACTATTTGTTGTCATTCTAAGGCATCATTTTAGGTGAGAAAATAATCATTTTATCCCCTGCAACGACGGGTTAGCCATATTGTGTGAAAAAAAAAAATTTCTCCCCTAAAAAACAAAAGAGATAATGGCTAAAACACGCTATTTATTTTATTTTCTTCAAAGTAGACAATAATACGTATTTTTTTGGCAAAACGCAAGCACGAAAAACGTTGTGTTCACCTCAGGTAGAAATAGGAAATTCCACCTTGAGCGAATTGCAGCTCTCGCTTCGCTCTGACCGCAAACATTGCTCTTAGTGGAATTTCCTATTTTCTCCAATTGGTTAACACATAACTATTACATTTTTTTCACAACTCAGGCGATAAAGTAGTCATTTTGTTACCTCAGAACTTCGAGAGCGTTCTTTTGTGAAAATCCTTGTGTTGACATCAGGGAAAAGTAGGAAATATCCTTTCTCGAAAGGAGATTTAAAACTAGGTTAAAAATAACTATTGAAACTTTTGACTTAAAAATCGGTCAATATTGTACGAATCAGTTTTGTCAATAGAAGGTAGACCTGTACGGCTACTCACTTTACGAAAGAAAGAACTCTCGTAATGTCTAAGCCATCAATGCAAAGCCACCACCACTGTTGTGATAGCAAATTACACATTACAATCTCGAATCTATAATTGACATCTCGTCTGACTAAAGAAGGAATAATTCATTGAATGATAATTGAACACCAATAATTCATTTCCCTTTGCTTGTGACATCAATATATATATTCAAATGCAGTCAAGTTATACGGTTAATTAATTGGAATCACTGTTGTGGCAGCATTTTATCCAGTTATCTTTAAAACGAGAGACGAAGAAAAAAAGAAAAAAAACGAGAACCAACACGAGAAGAAACAAGCATCAGCAACAACAAAACTAATCTGTCAGTGATGACATCAAGGAATTCAATGTGTGCACTTGTTGGTTTCATGCAAATTATGCTAGCTGTTTGTCTGCTTGAAGAGACACTCTGGATTTTATCGTTAATCTTAAACATTTATTACTTACATGTTGGATGAGATTAATTTGTTACGAAACGTGTTGATTTACATATATATCTCGACTGTTCCGTCTATAAAATAAGTGATGCTGACAATGTATACGTAACGTACACGTATCCATCAGTATAGAATGCAGAAATGCGAAAAAATGAACGTTTTATTATAAGAAAATTGTTTGGATGATCTCCCTCTAGAAGCCATAAAATAAATAGCTTCCTTAATTCATGTGAATGAAATGAGAGCAACAAAAAAAAAACACCCAACGACGACGAAACAATTTGCTGGCAAAATAAAATTAAAGAAAATGGTAAAGAGCTTCGGAGAACCTGCTTACATAATGTTGCATACCAATAAAATACACTGCATACATGCCACATAAAATAACATGATATCCCCGACCGAAAACCTAAAACAGCATACTGAAAATCTCTTTTATACAACAGCACACTAGCAGAAGGCTTGGCATATTAATTAATTTTCACATAGAAACCATCTAAATTATTGTTAAAACAACTTTACACAAAATACATTTTCAAAACCGAAAGCTTCGGCTAAAGCCACATTGCATAAATTCTGGAAAGTAAAATAGTTATAGTTATCTACCACCACCCCCAAACGCCTCCCCATTCCATCGCCAACCATTTTTGGACGAAAATTCTCTCACACCAGCAATATCTTTCAAATGGTGCTATTGCTACTCACCATGCAGCCCATTTCATAATGCATATTTGCATTTGCCGGAGTCACCATCAGCATCCCAATAATTCCTAAAATGGCTCTTTTCCATAGACGCAATTTAAACATTTTACAATATTGCAATAGCGTCGCGATGGACAAACATACAATTCGAGAGCATTATACGTTACACAGCGGCGATGATGATAACTTTATGTTATAAAAGACACACAGCACATACCATATAATGAACATTTCAAATCGTTTTAAATGAACACTCACCATGGTACACACACACAGTATAATATACAAACACGGTACCAGGTATGCCCTCCGCTAAAATGTTAACTTTTCGAAACAACAACGACAAGAATTTTGATTTACCTCCAATATGGAATAACAAAAACATTTTCTGATACTACGGATGGTTCGTCTCGTATAAAACCCACATTGCTTGTTATATGTGCACTTTATGCTATCAAACATGCTCTCTAGTCTATTGTTTTTATCGGTGTTTGGTGGTTAATGTCATAACCGCTTAATGATAGTCAATGTCGTCTATTTATAATGGAACGTTCAGTCACCATCATATATACATACATGCATCTCTCTATCGAGCCTCTTTAGCTTATTTATGATAAACTTGCCCAGCCATGATACGGTCACAAAATATATTTGATGGCATAATCAATGAACTGCTTTTTGTACACATTAAAACGGTGAATGAGATTCAGTCCAGGTGAATGTTTTATCCCGTATCCTGGGCGTTTATAATTCAATTTCATCAGAAGGAGTCCTCATGCACACGATTTTAGACGGGTAACTGTAAAACGGTATGCCAAGAAAAATATGGGATAACATGGACAAAATCGGAGCTTTTGTTATCGTTACGTGTGATTATTTTGAATTCAATTTTGGATATCAGACGTTCCAAGCCGGATACTGTGCTAACCGAGAATTTTCTTCAAATTTTTCGATGATTTATTTTTAGTTGGGAAAACTCAGCCTACATGTTCGTTGTCGGTTATATAGTTTTGTAACAAAATGGAAATTAATTTAAGGAATGTTGAAATTGATTGGTTTTTAATGCATCTCAGTGTCAATCACTAAGCTACGATACATGACTAATGAGATGTTTGTTCTCGGGTGTGGATGCGATGATTTTTCGATTTTTCACATTGATGGCGGTCGATTGTTTTTGCTCGAATAAATTTTTTTAATTAATTTTCTTATTTGACGAGTTTACATCATAACTCGTCATTAGCATTCGTGATTGAAAAGACAGAAATGAAATGTGTCTCTCGGGTGTTGTGTCATTTTGATCTTTTTTATCCAAAAATAATTTCAAGAAAAACATGAGCGAGCGCCTAATTAAGAAATTAATTTATTTTTAAGCCATTAGTCTAATGAGCTCACTGTGAAACAACAAACTTAAATTCAAAGAGAATTTTTATTGAAAGTGTTGGACCAGAACACGAAAGGTCAATGTGCGATAAGTATGATAGCATGTCCTTTTCATTCGATAAAAATTGGATCGTTAGGTATATGTAATAATACCGAGGTCGCAGCATCGTCAGATGGGTCAAGAATTTAGTTTATCTACTCCAGTGCGTAAAAGTTCATTTTCCGTGCGTAAAAGTTACTTTTAGGCACGCAAAATATACTTTTACGCACTGGAGTAGATAAAATCTTGCTGCTAACACGTACTAAATGTGTGTTTTGCGCATACAATGTGTTGTCAACTTCACCTGCAGCTCAGATTGACAATTTTGACATCTCTTGCGCAAAACTACCCATTTACGCTCTAGTTAGCAAAGAGCTATTACCTCCTTCTTCTTCTTCTTCTTCTTCTTTTTCAGCCTGTTTCTATCCACTGCTGGATGTAGGCCTCTCCAACTTCTTTCCATTTCGTACGATCCATTGCCATTTGCTGCCAGTTTGTACCTGAAATATTCTTAATTCCGTTTGTCCATCTCTCTGGTGGTCTACCTATAGCTCGTGTTTTAGGTGGTCTCCAGTTCATGATCTTTTTGGTCCAACGTTCGTCTGTCCTTATTGCAATATGTCCCGCCCAGCTCCATTTCAGAGATGCTATTCTTTCCATGACATCAACGACCCTGGTTTGTTGTCGAATCCATTGATTCGTCATTCTGTCTCTGAGTGTTATTCCAAGCATACTCCGTTCCATGGCTCTTTGTGTCACTCTAAATTTATCTTCGGATGCTTTCGTTAAAGTTAACGTTTCCGCTCCATAAGTACCTCCGGCAAGTTGAAAATACTCATAATTTTCAACGACAATATAGTCAGCAAACGTAGTTGATTCGTACACGACTATATTGTCATGCGCAAATCTATGTAATACATAAGGGTATTTCACCAATATTAAGGTATTCGCGCACTATCGTGTGAGTGAAGTAAGATTCGGTGTTAGTTAGTTACGGGTTGTGGTTTTGCACGAAAATTAGATAAAATCTTGTTGCTAACACTTTAGAAAATGGCGGGGTTTTGCGCACACGATGAGTTGCCGAAATCGCTTCGCTCGTATCGGTAGACTCACATTTGATGCGCAACCCTACTCCAGTAAATAAAAACATTTGTAGAAAACTTTGAGTCGCTCAATTCAATTCATTTATTACCAAATTAATTTCGACATCAAATTGATGTCATCATCAGTGGTTGAAAACATCATTACAATGAGGACAACAGCGTAATATCCTACCTCGAATGTTTACAGACTTTGGACTACCATTGACATCTCTTCATTTCATTTCATATATTTATTTCAGTTTCAAAATTACAAATACAAAAAACATATAAGTGCTTCGTCACAATTCCAACTATAAATTAAAAACAAAACATTAAAATGAATCTAAACGAAAAACACTGGCTTAGTGATAGTCACCTACATTAAAACATCGGAGGGCACGAATAATTAAAATAATTGGTTAAATCCTAGGCAAAAACGGTCGAATAAGTTGATTTAAAATAACAAATTAGCGGACGGTCGACGAATAAACTAAATAGGAACTGACAGAAGTTTAAACAAATTCAGAGATCCCAACAAAAATCTCTACGAGAAAAGTGTGACGCAGTCTTGGAAGTACAATTTCTAAAATAAATGATATCGCTAGAGTTGACGCGTTCAGCTTCGTTACGCAAAAATTAAATTGTACACCCAAATAGTTCAAACAAGCTTACTTTTCCTCATCATATGCCAAAAAATTTTTACCAAAAAAAATTTGACTTAAAACAACAAAAAATTTACCAAAAAAATCAGCGTCGCAAAGTGACAGATGTTCGCGAACAGACCTACAAGAAAATTTATCGTTCCCGACCCTCGAAAACCACATTCAGAAACCATTTCGAGGCCAATAAAACAAATTTATGATTTTTTCTGGGGTAATGGCGTATCACATTTTCATTTTTATGCCCACCCTGAGGCTCCTGCAAAATTTCATGGAGATCGGCTGACTAGTTTCCGAGATCGACCGTCGATAGATAGATAGAAACATACAGTGTAAGTTGAAAGATTTTGATTGTTTGGGAAAAGTCAATTTGGTGTATTTTGTATGAAAATGACAAATTTCAAAACGATGTATCTCCGGCAATTTTAAACCTACATAGTCGAGTGATAGCTCGTTTTGCTCGTATTTGAAGCGAGAATATGATAAAATAGGTTTTGTGGGGATATAGTCTAAAGGGCAGAAACTGAAATGTTCAGCTATACATAGTTGCCGCGTCCCAAAAAATTTTCTTCGTTCTTTTTTTGGGGGTTAGACTGCGTCAAGTCCTCCGCTATCGCTCCGGAGATGATAAGAACTTTGCCAGCTGACTAGACACGAATTTCAAACGACATTATTGTAAACAGTCGAAAGCATAATACAATCCGAGTTTTCTACAAATTATTGATAAAACGCTCATCAAACACCTCATTAGTAATTTATGTCGAGCGAAGCGAGTTTGATAACTACATCGTGTGACAAAAATTACCACTTTCGCAACGTGTTGCATACAACGTTTTCTGCAACCAGCTGCGAAAAAGGAACTTTTGAAATGCAAAACATAACTCTACCTTTAACACACATTCTAATACCTGTATGAACGATCAAATAGACTGCATTCGTAAATCGGTTCACTGCGATTATATATCTCAATAGTCGAATGGTTAGAGTTAGAGATAAGCGTTAATACGGTTAATGGTTCAGACGTTCAGAAGGAGTAGTGAAAAGTAAAACATAGAAAACCAGAGAAAAAATGACCCTTCGATCGCCACCCAAATCACGCATGAAAAAGTTCAGTTTTCGCAGCGCAGTTGCAGAAAGTATTTTACATGCTACATGCGTCGAAAACCGTACTTTTCATGTTTCAAGCACTACTTTCGACGCCCTCAGCATGTAAAGTCCATTACATAACTCGGGATCAAAATGAAAAGTCTCGTTTTCGTGTGTTTATTGACCTCGGCTTCACCACGGATCAACAAAATTCACACGAAAACTCTACTTTTCATCTTTTTATCCCTAGTCATGTAATAGTATTTATCACATACGCGCGATGTTCGGATGTCAAAATTACTAAACTAGAAGAATAATTCAAAAATTACACTTCAGGTCTATGTTGTTGTCTCGTTTTCGCTTATGTGATAAAATAGAGTACACACTTGTCACTATCAGTCTTGGCAAGCCTCGACTTCTTCGTGAAAAGTGTGTAATATATATTATGTACCTGTTGCCAAGATTGGTATTTTGACGTGTAGGACATTATTGCCCTAGCCGAAGGCGTGGGTCATAATGCCTACACGTCAAAATAACAGTCTGGCAAGAGGTGCATATCATATTTTATCTGTCGAGAACAGATATATCGAGATAAACAAAAACTCCCTAGAGGGATAAGCTCGAGATTATCGTTCTAGAAAGATAATATATATTACATGACTAGGGATAAAAAGATGAAAAGAAGAGTTTTCGTGTGAATTTTGTTGATCAGAGGCGCGTAGCTCCTTATAAATATGTCAATATGTTTATGTAGACACATGTAAAAAAAAAATTCCGAATCAAATCGCCACTTGTCAAATTTATTACCTAATATCAAGAAAATATCGTATAGACTCGATAATATACACTGTACATTGAAATTCAAGATTTGATTTTATGCAACGTGTTTACCGAAAGAAGACAATGAGTTATGTAAAACTTTTAGTCATCTGTTTACTAACAACGACGACAAGAATAATTAATGACCTCAGGATAATCTAGTCTTATTTAGCAGAATGGATGATGAAACAAATGAAGTAACAAACACTTTGAGACACTTTAAACAAGAGAAGTAGTAGATTTAAACAATTCCATCTGTCTACGATTACACCCTTTCTAAAATGTTAATTAATCATGAGATAATTGGTCAGATTTAGTGAAAAGAATGTTATAATTGTTTTGGTTTCTTAATGTGTTAAGAGTGAATGGGTCCCAAAACTTCTGAGATTCTATTTGTGTTTTTCATAGTATAGACAATTTCTACTATGATTTCAGAGCAGCATAGCAGCATTTTTATAAAATATCTAAGCGAGTGACAGATAAACGTCTGTATTTTGAGTGAAAGGGGATTTTTCGAAAGAAAATCCGCAAAGGATTTTCTAGGATTCGAAAGGATTTTCCATTGATTTCCACTGATTTTTACGAGGGGAAACAACACTGGAAAATCTTGTCCCACCGTTCGGCCATTATTCGCCTGTTATTTCCACATTATTCGCCTTTATTCGCTCGTTATTCGCCTAACACTGTCCCACCATTCGTTCGTGTTGTTTCGCCCTCGGGATTTTTAAAGATTTTCTTAGTTTAAAGAATTTTTTGAAGTTCTCGTAGTTAATGAGCAGCAATTGTAAATTAAAGATTGGTATATCGGAATTGCTCAAGTTTCATTTAATGGTCACCAAATATTTCGACTGTAATTCACAGTCATTATCAGTGGTTGTTGACTGTAACTAATTTTTTGTTAATTCCAGTCAACAACCATTGATAATGACTGTGAATTATAGTCGAAATATTTGGTGACCATTAAATGAAACTTGAGCAGTTCCGATATACCGATCTTTAATTTTTTGAAGATTTTCATTTGAGTGCAAAAGGATTTTCTATATGCAATGTGGTTATCTACTCCTCGCATTGAAGTATCGGGTGGAAAATTTTTGAAAACTTCCATGAATTGTACACTCAAAATTAGAATGTTTGTCATACACGTCAATAAAATCGATAATTTTGTCTACAAGTTTGCATTACGCGCTAATTTATTTTTATTTTTTCATTTCTGCAGCCAAAAAAGGTTCGTCAGAAACATTTTCAAATTCAAAATGTCGCGACAACATTTCCAATTCCATTTAGGGTAGCTCATCTCCGGTCTCTGCGTATACGGTTTTCTACACAATGACGGCTGAAGATTAATTTCACTCAACTCCAAAATCGAAACAATAATTACAAAGAAAGAGGAGGCTATAAAACTCATCAACGATTGAAAGTAAAATCCAACGACGGATAAGACAAATTGGCTGTACCCTTTTTTCTCGGCAAACGTTCCGTTTTATCCTTTTTTCCATCTTCATTACAGTCATCCGAATTTACAACTCATACAAATCGACTAAGTTATACACAATGTAGCCGTACAACAGTTGAATTCATTTCATCAGCTAAAGGATGGATTGAACACACATTTTTGAAGTCCCATTATGTTCCGTAAAACGTCTCATCTACAGCGCGGCCAATATATTAAACATAGAAAGCATGGAAATGTGTGTGATGTTTCATTCGACTGGCACTTTTCGGAATATGATTTCAGAAGTGCGAGTGAGGAGATTGTCTACGATCATAAATCATAATTTGACAGCCAACTGAAAGATTGTTGTTTGCATATTAGATTTTCTGTTTCCAATTTCACTTTAATTTTATTTCGTTTTATGCAATGTTTGAGATTTTCGGAGGGGTTTTTACGGGGCACGATGATATATCGAATGGACTTATCACACACAGACGAAAAAAGGAGCGTGGAAAGTTTTAACGTTTGCTTGCTATTATATTTCGGAACAGTTTCAGTTATTCGAATAATATGCTAACAAAAAAGGGACGACCGACGACGGTTGTGTGTTTGTATATTTTCTGATGGTTAATCAAAGATAAATGTTTTAAATATTGAAACAAATTGCAGCAGTAAAGTTTATGTCGGAAATTATCTTTGATTAACAGTCAATCAAATTCCATGAAGATGGAGGCTAAAACCAGTTAAAAATTTCGTTCAACATTTCTCGTATATAAACATCAAAAATTGTTGATTTATTTTCCTATAATTTCTGTTTTATACGTTTCGGTACACAAGCTCATACATTATAATTGGAATCCCTTTAGGAAATCGACGGATAACATACATACACACACGATCCGAAAAAAAGTCTCGTTCTTCAGACTAATGTCCGTTCAAATCATTATTTTTTCGGATATTTTTCGGGCATCATTAAATCGATAAAACAAAGGAACATCAAAATAATAACACTGCCCATATCTTACCATTTATAATGCGAAATCAAATCTACAATCGATCACATTTCATATGGTCCACATGGAAGAGAAGACAAAAAAAAACGTTTCGTTTTTCTCTTTTAAATAATCTACGTCTGATAGCAATTTAAGGAAGTAGAAACCCTGCGGCCGTATGTCTATATGCTTTTGCATATTTTTTTGGTAAAATATGTGTAGGCCGTTTCGGGTTTTTAAAGGGAATTTCGGTTGTTATGATGTATTTGTTGGTCCATGTTATTATTTTACATTAGAAAAGAAAGAATTCGTGTCATGAAAATCGTGGTCTTTTACTGTCATCTGTTAACAGCAACGGTGACAAAAATAATCAATAATCTCCAGCTAGCCTGGCCTTTTGTAGCGAAACCAATGTTAAAGCCAACCTAAATGAAGTACTAGATTTTGTAGCAATCTGTTTATAATTGGGAACAAAAGAAGTAGAAGATTCGACAAAAAGCTGATGATTGCCAAAGGGTAAGTGTAAGGTTAAGTGTCTTCTCCATGTCTCGTAAAGAAAAATTTCAACTCAGTACTTCACTGTACATATCGGTTGAACTAGTGTCCATGATTGAGCAGAGTCCTTCGTCTTACTATTAGTATTATAATCCGTTTACAAAGCATTGTACAACAAGAGCATCCACAGTTTTCCAAATTTTAAACCGTCTGTTACGTTCACATATTTTCTATAACTAGAACAAGATTCCTGAGTACATAGTCGCCTCTACAAAAAGTGAGGGCTCTTGGAAGTTAAGAAAGTTATAAATGAAAAACATCGGCTCAACTGTTATAAGCTGTTATAAAAATATCATCTTTCAATTTTTTCGGACAGTTTATAACAGTTGACAAGGTGTTTTTCGTCGATTACTTTCTTAACTTCAGACAGTCCTTACTAATTACAGGCATAAACATCTTCTACATGTTCCGGTTCCTTATTTCAACGATCAATGTGGATGCCATTGTTGTGAGGGTCCAGGTAGCTCAATCGGTAGAGCATAGGACTCATACCCAAGAGGTCCCGGGTTCGACTCCCGGTGCAAAAATGCTTGCCTGGTTTTATTCTAATCACTTGGTGATTAAGCACTCGCTATTAGTTATCTAATGGCTGTACGACCGTAACAAAGTCGCAAATTTCAAAGAAATCCAATATTCGATTTCTTCGCAACAATCACGCCATATTGACATAATGTCAATGACACAATTCACAATATACAACAGACTGTAGGATAAGCGCCATCTATTATCGACTAGTCGCTCATTGGGAAAATGCATGAGTCATTAGTGATGGTTGTGGTCTTCGCATACCACTCGTGGCTTAGAGAATTCACAACGTATGGGACGTTTACACGGTCGATTTGTGAACTATCTGAGTCTGGAGAGATATGATGAAAAATCACAATTCATATGATCAAGTGACTTGTGCAATAGCACAACAGGCCCACTAGAGGCTTAGGTGCTGGGCTTAACCCCCTTCCCATCCAATCCAATCCAATCCAATCCAATCCAATCCAATTGTTGCACGATGACTTTGGTCAAAATAACTACTCACAATTGTACATTTAACGAGGGCTATAAACTTTGTAAGGTCATACAGATCGCAGATGTGGGAGATCACAGCGTTGCATTAAAGAAACTGGTGTAACTATTTTCAACAGATCAGTTGGTCAGTTAATTGTAGTGACAGCACATCGTATCACAACAGTATGGTAAATTAAAATCTGATTGGAATGATTGTAGAAAATTCACCACACCACTGCAATTTGAAAATTATGGTGTGTGCGGGTCTCTCTTATGATTTCAATGGACTATGCTGATTGAATGTTGTTGTCGCTTTTTGTTGTTATCTAAAAATTGGTGCAAAAAGAGTTGGAGATGAATATTGAAATGAAACGAAAAAACTAAAATAAAAATTTAATTTTTGGATCAAAAGAAATTTATGCAAATTTTTTTGGAAATGTTGTCGATTTTCGTTGCATATATAATTCTTGTTTGATGTATCAACCATAATGCGCTAATAGTGGTATTGGGGTATATGCGGTTCTGGCAGTGACGCCCATTAGCTGATTTTATTTTTCAAAAGCACAAAGTCGAGTTCGAGTCTGAACTTATTGGCGTTTAAAAAAATTGTTTGTTCTTTGTCAATTATTTAGCCAAATGGGATGTGAATTAATTTTGCCATGACTTGGTTATGAGATGAAGGAAGGTAGAAAATTGAAAATTGTGTAATTCATCTGTTACTGATAAGTACGACAAAAATGAGCGCTAATTTCATATTAATCCTCTTTTATATAGCAAAACATATAGTCAAACTAAAAAAGTACAAGATTTCGCATCAAAGACTGGACGATATTTTCAACAATGAAAGTAACAGATTTAATGGTTATAAGGTGACCTGTTTTCCGTTTTAAAAAGATCAGATGGAACTGTTAAAATGGAGAATCTAGTTCATTTGATCTTAACTAAGGTCAGATGACCCCTTCCTTGAGACAATATTAGGAGCACAAAAATGCCTAATTTCACTATATCTGGGGTAGTTGTGGATTACAATTCGATTACATTATTACACTTAACACATGAAGAACTATGTTTTTTTGAGTAAAATATTTTGTAATCGCGAATGCATCAGAGTGCCTCTACATTTCCGATTCTAGAGTCGAGGAAAGGAGACCGGTTCTGAGTTCGAAAGTATGATAAAATAAAGGATAGGGTTTTTTATGTCCGGGTTATTTTGTCCGGAGTTATTAATTTTTGTTTTCAGAGGCATGAGACATGTCACGTTAAAATGAACATTTATTTTACTGAAAAACTAAGCAGAAAGGATAAAAGCCGACAGAATATCTACTTGTCTATTGGGATGAAGGACTAGATGAAGAGCTATTACTTTTCTTTTTTTAATGTTTGACTGTGGTTGTCCAGAGAATCTTTTATGGGAGATTTTTTTTAAATGTTGTATTCTCTTTAAAAACAGCCCACATATATCGAGCACATTTTATAGTGGATCTTTATATATGTGCCCAGAAAGGTGTCCAAAACTCTAAAGGCCAAATACACTTTCAAAAAAATTCTTCTTTTTGTCACACGGTAGGAGGTGATCAAAAACCAAAAACATGCATTTTTCTTATGTCAATTTCCATAAAAGAGATTGATTTTATGAAATTTCTGCAAATACACGAAACATACAGTGTCGTGCGGGTTGTCTTTAGAAAAGTAATTTCATGTTCTTTTAGGGCAAATTGAGTCTTATGGGGGTTTAGAAGCATTTACGCTTTGAGAAGTTGAAGTGTATAAGTGGTCACATTTCCGAAGTTGTAAAATTTGTATTTTCTTGTGCTTTGTTGATTGGTACTTTATTATTTACATTGCTTGCTCTCATCTTGATCCGTATGCTTTTATGTGTAGATCGGTTCGATTATTTTCATTATTGACCAATGATTTTTAAGATTTTTTGTACTTTATCGTCGGTTTTTTTTTGTTTGTTTTCTCGTTCATTGTTTCAACGCAGCGCTTTGATTCTAGTCAAGTCTTCGTGATTCATTTAGATTTAATTTGTGCGAATAACCATTGTACTTTAGTTGTATACGCGAGTAGGGTTTCACCCGTTGGTGATTATAAAATAAATAAATAAATATTTAATCGTAGATGCTTCCAAAACCCAATAAGACCCTTTGTCCTGAAAGAACATGAAAGTATCTTTCTAATGACACCCTACACGACAACATAAGTTTATTGTACCTCAAGAAATTTCTATATGAAAAATGCATGTTTTCGGTTAATTCTAAAAGTACCGACATCGTCATAAAACCTTCCGTTTCTATTCATTTCAAAATATTAGAATTGTAACAGCTTGAGGCAAATTTTCTTCTTTTCACCATCCTGACTTGTAAACTTATATGCAAATCTGATCTGGGACTCTGATCAAATAAAAAGGCAAAGATAAAGATGACTCAATTTCATTTAATTTCAATTTCATTTCATTTATCATAGTTTCTTAAACTAAGCACACCGCGTAGCTCCAGTATGTGTAACAATTCTCAGGACTCGGGAAGTGAATATCACGATCATATCGCTTTGACTTTTATAGGAAAAGCTATTAAAAACTTCTCAGGGCGTGATGTGGGTGATGTGGGTATTTAACTACAAACTGTTCTGTCTGGACATAATGTTTCGCGTTAGTCGGATTGTTCTACTTTCCGCAGTTGTGAGAAATTCCAACAACTGAATGCGACTACGAAATTATCTCGATACGTTGCCGTATATGATTGGAATAACAATATATAATCAAGTAGCAAAGCGAAAAAACGAAACCTTCGCTTTGCAATTCGCCTGAAATTCATAAATCTTCGAAATTAATATCAAACACATATCTGCCACTGCAATAAAACATAAAAATCTTTGCATTCTTCAGCGCAAAGGGAAAAAAATTGGTTTTTATGCAAAGATCAGTTTTTTTCAGAAATATTTTTTCTTATGCATAAATATCACCCTGAGGCTCATGATTTCATGTAAAGATGCCTCTGTACGTGTGCTTATGCTTACGTACATTTTTCATAAATATACATAAAAAACCGAATCATTTCCACAGTCGCAAAAATCCTTCATCTTCTTTTTTTTTGTTCTCTTCTCCACTCTTCCATCATACTTTGGTGTGTACTATTTATCAACATCGACAATAAAATATGATTGCATACGAAGAAAAAAAAATCGTTCGAAATAAACACTGACGCTTATGTACCCCCGAGTGTAATATGGCCGTAAATTCAAGATTCTTATATTCCTACCTCTTCCATCATCTACATTTTTATGGATGTACGAATATATATGTCGGAGTGGTTCTGATGCTATGTGCCAATCGCATTGAATCATAACGAAAAAATAATAATAAAAAAAAAAACAAAAAAAAACCAGGCAGCAACAACAATAACGACTAAAACACTTCCATATTTTCAATCAAATCCGTCTGATTAATCGCCATATTCATACAATAATCACCTAATGTAACAGAGTCTTGAACAATTCGATGATTCAAAACAAAACAAAAATTCTTCTTCTTTAAACAGCCACATCTCCTCCAGCCCGCAACCATACCAACCGAAATATTTACAAACACAAAACCAAATTTTTTTCAGTTTGATTCATGCGAAGATGATCTGTGTGATGAATAAATTTTTTTGTTCGTCAAAAGGAAAGAAAAATAAAAAAAAAGTTAAAAAAAAGGAAAAACAAAAATTTTGCAATTCAGACACTGCCCCGAAAAGCCTTCAATTAAAGTTTTACTTGTTCGTTTTATTTTTCATTCGTTTTCAGTTTTATTGATGAATCCCTTCTTCTCGTTGCTATTCAATATGCACATGAATCCTACCTGTATTATATGCTCGTTTCGCATAAAACAAAAAAGTAAAAAAAAAAAAACTTAATGAAAAACAGCAAATCCGTCTGTTATAGATACCTAAGCAAGTTGTTATAATGTAAAAATGTGTAACGCGATAAAGTTTTTCCGCCAATAATCTTTTTGCAATTTTAGCATTCAAACGATGATTCAAAGTCGTGATTCGGTTTCGTTACAGAAATTTAAATTATTTTTTCTTTAGATTTGTATGCTCGACTCGTTGTTGGACAATGAATATGGAAGCAGAGAGATAGATACGTTTTTGTTGTGAATCTGTGCTACAAAAGTTTATTCGTCGAATGTACAAGTTGAAGCGAGAATGTTTTAATCTAATTACGACGGTAGAAAACAAGTGAAATCATACGACAAAATGTTGTTTGCTTTACAGTTCGGTGGTGTTATTTCGGACGGTGGTTTTGTAATTAATTTATTTCATGTGCATATAAAAGTAGAAAAGTACAAGAACGCTTTGTCATTACGTTAATTCTGGTTACTTGTACCAAAAAGCATCGCAAACAGTTAAGTAAAAACGAGCCATCAGAACAATCGGAGCGTTTGCTGCGATTGAACCCCGTACGAACCCGTATATCTATTGCGTACGTGACCCTAGTGCGTCTGTCACCCTACTTTGTAAGCCTATTGCGCCCGTTAATGTAGTTAAAGTAAAATTATTATGAAATGTGTACATCTTATAAATTGCGCATAGCGCAATTACGAAGCCCCGTACGACGTTCCTTTCAAATGTAACAAAAATTTCAAATAGCCCTAAAATTTTAATTTATTGAGTATAAATGCACAAAGGGCCTAGTATCGGCCTTAGTCCGAGGACCCAAATTTAATTTTTTTTTTCAACTATTCGGCCTTCGATTACCTTCCAAATCAAACAAAAATTACGAAAAACGAATGAAATTTACTCGAGTTATATGTAAAATACACATAGGGCCTTAGTACCAGCCTTCGTCCAAGGACCCAATTTTTTTTTTCAACTCACGGTCCACTCACCCGATTTTAAATAGTATATTTCAACATACCCCAATACACACAAGATGTGTGTGCACGCGCGGGCGAAGCCCAAGAGAAAACACACATCGAGTGTGGATTGGGGTATTTTGAAAGATATTTTTCTGTAATAGTGAGAGTGTGTTGGTGCATTCCTTCCCAACCGTTACTTTCCTTCTCGACCGTTTACTTTCCCTACCGACCGATTCATATGATAGCTCACCAATACACTCTCGCGTATACAGAAAAAACTTTATTTTCCTGGATTGGTATTGACAAGACTTATCATTTGCCGTGTCATTTCCATTTCCGTCGTTTATTTTGCCATAGAAATCACCAAAAGACCTTAAATCACTTTGGTGGCTCTAACTCACGAAGGGCCGACCCGAATATGCCCATCTTCGAACTTTGCCTCACTATTTCGACGACAATTAAAAAAATTTACTTTATATCACATTTTCGTTTTCAACAGATTCTACATAATTTCTAGATCCACAGATTTGACAGTCTTGATATTGAATGGTTTTTTGGTTTGTATCCCAGTAAACTGGTCGTTACATGTGTGTGACAAAAATTTCGACTGGGAAAAAATTCAAATATTTCATTCAATATAACAGCTGTCAGAGTCTGTGGGACTAGAAATATCAGATCCTACATAAAACAAAAATGTGATATTAACTAATTTTTGATAGCTGTATCTTCCGTGGTTTCAAAACGAAAATGAAAATAAAACATGAAGAGATTAACTTGAAGCGGAGTCAGGGTCAGCCAAGTATTCCTCAACGCAACAGTACTAATTACTCAATCGAAAATCCAGTATTCAATTTTATTCCAAAAATTCCATTGGCCTGCAGGCCTGTCCCAAAAATTCCACAATGTCTACTCACTCTATTTATGATCTCATTGTGCAGTGCTCTTCATTTATTTTTGTGAACGCAGTCGATTATTGATGCTATCCGTTCATTAAAGAGATCTTTGTTCGAATCGACTATGCTATTAGAGTGAGAGTCCAGCCCACATGTAATATCAAACCATCAGAAGACCACGGTTTTAAAACTATGCCCATAGACCGTAACAGATTCAAATTGGTGTCGAAGGAGCCAACGGAAATGACCAATGAAATTCTAAAATTAAATTTTCACTGAAAATTCAATTTTAGAGCGATTGCCAAAGTCACCTTCGCCTTGTTTTGACAATATTAAATTCTTGTGCGCAATGCTACTAGCAGCCATTGTGATAATTGAATTTTAATTGGACTTATCCGAGGACCAATTATACCTAGACGCCTACAAGTGGGTAACGAGTAATTTCGCGCCGCGCGAGATTACACATATTATAGTGGAATTTCGCGCCCATACATTTTTCAATGGCTAACTTGATTTAGAGAATTTTTACGAGTACCTGGCGATAAATTGGCGGTAGATTCAGTTGAGTATCAGGCACATAAATTTTGGAGATGCGAATTTTATTCTAACACCCTAGAGCTTTGTATCAGGGATACCGGTATCCTTAGAAAGTGTGGATTTTCCTTTTACAAAACGTTAGGATACCGGTATCCCAACTGAGATACACGTATTTTGTATCAAGGATACCGGTATCCCGACATAGAAAGTGTGGATTTTCCTTTTACAAAACGTTAGGATACCGGTAAACCAACTGAGACACACGTATTTTGTATCAACACGACAGAGTAAAGTTAACCAGGCAGGAGCGCTTGTTTGACTAGGGACCTGAAATATCTAGTAGCCCTTGATATTTTGCGAATAAAATTTTTCAATTTATGTCAGTGTTCATTTGAGTTCATTTTCATCCCATGTATTAGGTCCCTTATTTGACGTTTCGAAAATGAACCGCTCCTGCCTGGTTTATTTTACTCTGCCGTGGTATCAAGGATACCGGTATCCCGACATAGAAAGTGTGGATTTTCCTTTTACAAAACGTTAGGATACCGGTATCCCAACTGAGATACACGTATTATGTATCAAGGATACCGGTATCCCGACATAGAACATGTGGATTTTCCTTTTACAAAACGTTAGGATGCCGGTATCCCAACTGAGATACACATATTTTGCATCAAGGATACCGGTATCCTTAGTCAGAAAAAGTGGATTTTCCTTTTACAAAATGTTAGGATGCCTGCATCGCAACTGAGACGTTACGAGATTCCTACCAGCAAGAAATTCCTTATGGGCGCGAAATTACACTAATAAAGTAGGAATTTCGCGTGGCGTGAAATTACTACTAGCCTACAAGTGTTAGTGAAAAGGTCTACGTAAAATTGTACGAAATGTGTATCTTAAACTAACTGGTGTCTGGACCTTTTTTTTTCGTACAAAATACCAGTCTATGTATGATTAGTCTAAGGAATCCTAATAATCAATGGGCAGCATAATAATAACCACCGGGAGAAGTAGAAGTAGAATTGAAATAAAAAGAAACAATTGTTCGTAAGGATGGCACAGATATTAAAAACCGTACGCCTTCTTAATGGACCTCCAGGGAATATGTTAACAAAATCGGAAAAGATTTGACGAACGCCCCCTAGTATATACCAGTGACGGACAAACACAGCTCACTTTGAAGCTGTGATAACATCAGATAATTTTATTAAGAAATTGATCGGAGCATTGTACATTATCGAACAACATTTTTAGTGTATTGTGGGAATAAAAAGCAAGTGTCCCAAATGGTCATCACAACCATTCCACATCGAAAACTTCCGGATGTTTTGCGAAGAATTCATCCCAAAACTGAATAGACTGTCTACGTGGACTAACGCCGGGTACTAATCGATCAGCTTCGATCCTAACGTAATTGATGACATCACCTTCGATTGGCCTAACAGCAGCCGGCTTATCATTTGGTGTTGGATTTCTGTTAGGTGATCAGTGATCAGTTGAGCTCTTCATGCGAGTCTTCTGTAGACTTACCCTGATTTAACGAAATTCAATACGAATGTTCTCAAAAACTTAATGAATCGTGCTTCAGGTGAATCCAGGCGCAGACCGTCGTAGAGATTCTCTGGTGCCCATATTTTGGTATTGAACAGGTAAAGCATATCTTCCACATGGGTGGCACCTTTAAATCCTAATGCTGTAGCGTTTGCGTAGTCTCGAAAAGCATTAAGTCCGAGAACGGTTGCAAATCTTCGATTGTAAGAAAAATTAAAATTTTAGAACGACTGGTCGGATGGTCTTTACAACTTACTCGTAGTAATATGTTCGTCCAGTTGATCGTCTAGCTTGAGCTTTAATGATTTGATCGATTCCATAGATAAAGAAAACATCGTCCATCAGCCTAATATACTCGGTCAGATGGTCTTTGTCGATGGACTGATTACCGAAATAAAAATTTCGAATTTCCTCTTTGTACACTCGATATTTATCCGAATCAAAGCTGTAATTCAGACCAATCAACGGTAGTTGCAGTTCAAAATGTTCGTCGAAAGGTTTGAGTGAATCCGGATTGTTGAGATCTTCATATTGCATACCAATAGTTTCCTAACGAAAGATAATGCCCTCAAGTTCATTAAAGATTCTTTCATGCTATTGATAAATACTACCGACCGATTCACTAAAGCCAAACATTATGTCAACATCGCTTGGCTCTTCTCGATAATATCTCCCCGGGGATTTTGTAAGAAAACCATTTTCCCACTCTTGATTTTCTATGACCGCAGACCATGTTGTCTTGATTGACTTCTCACGTTTGTCAGGCGGTGAATATGCTGATTTCAGAAATTGTTCCCTGTCAGCAGTATTGAGCCATTCAATGATCTCATCCACACTTGCGTTTGGCTTTTCCATCCATTCACGGACAATTTTGGTGTGATTTTTACTAGTGAATGCCCATGGATTCATTGCAGACCCGCTACCGCCAATTGCTCGCCGGAATAGTCCACGAGATGCTGGTGATAAAATGTGAAAATTAACTGATTCACTACCGGAACTATGACCGTGCAGTGTGATCATATTTCGATCACCGCCGAAGTGGTGAATGTTATCGTTGACCCATTTCAAAGCCAAAAGTTGGTCTTTAAATCCTGCATTACCGGGATAGTCAGGTGTACCCAATGACATGAAACCGAATGGACCTAGTCGGTAATTGATAGTCACAAAAATCACATCCTCCTCAAGCAGAAATCCCGGGCCTTGCACAATAGATCCACCATATACGAGCCCTCCGCCATGAATATAGAAAATCACCGGCAATTTTTCGGTGGGATTGACATTCGGCGTGAAAATATTTAACGTTAGACAATCTTCTTCTCCAGTCAGAAGGGTGGTGTCGGGTATTATTTGTAAACATGAATGTCCATATTCGGTCGCATTCAAGACACCCGGCCATGAATCGACTTTTTGTGGTGCCTATTCCAAACGGATTTTCTTACTTTATCAAAGTTTTCGAAAGTGTGCCCAACAAATTACCTTAAATTTCAATGGGCCAACTGTTGGTTTGGCGTATGGAATTCCTTTGAATGCATAATATTGCCGCTTTTCCAACAATGTAAACTCCGTGTAACCTCTCACTTCACCACTTTCAGTTTTCACTGTAACGTACTGTTGATCTGACTGTGTATCATCACTTAACACTGTCGTTGCGAACGTTAATACAGTTATCGCCACAAAATATTTTCGCGATAGCATTTTGCTCTCTTGACTGACGAAGTACGAATGCAAGAAGACAATGCAGTGTATCGGCTTTTTAAACACATTCTTAGCAGTCGAACGGGAATTTCCTGGGTCATTTCAAAAGAAATAATTTAAACATTGATCTCATATTAATATTCCATCTTTTGATTCGATTTGCATTCAATCCAAAACTGAACTAGTCAACGTATGGAGATGTTTTTGTTTATATGGAATGAATTGAATTCTAATAACAATCAAGAAATATAGTGAGACGGCTAGAGTTGGGTTTTTTTATTAGACATACTGCGTAAATTACTATACGGGAAATTCCTTATCGGTCAGACGATCTTTATCGACGAAATCATGAGTCATACTGATTTTAATAGAATGATGAACTACCTCATTCGCTGGGAGAGCATTACCTTGAGAAGAGTGATGCTTCTCAGACATCTTGTTGTTTTTAGTGTTATGCAAATAGTAACGTTATAATAGTTTATTGACACATTGGTCCGATATGAATAGCTAAGAAGTGACTATTCGCATAATGTGCGAATAACCAAAGTATTATAAAGTGAATATTAGCACAACTGGCGAATAAGCCTTTTCTTCACTATTCGCGCATTCTAAAGAAACATCCTTTTGTTGAAGGAACTCCTACTTGTGACATTTTTCAAAGGAAAATTTGTATTTTGTAGAGCTAAACATCTTCCCAATAGAATTTGTATCAGGATAAAATCAGTAGAATTGACCGAAATATCTTCATAATACAGCTTGTATAAGGACGAAGTCATTAGGATCGAACCAAACACCTTATTTATACGTTGCATCAAAAGGGAACGAAAGAGATCCGCCCAAACATTTTGCGAATGACCACAGTATTATAAAGTCACTATTCGCACAATGTGCGAATAGCATTCTAGCTATTTTTACGTTAAGACACAGTCATTTGTTGAAGAAAGTGACGATGAAGATCAACGTCGTCGAGCTCTAGAGGGAAATCAAATGATATTTGGAAACTAAAGCTCAAATGTACTAGATTTTTGTGAATATTATCATCAATTGCGCAGCATAATAATGACCACCGAAGCAGAAGTTGAAGTGGAATCGAAAATAATTAAAAACAATTGGACGTAGGGATCTAAAAAAAAACCGTATGAAAAAGGAGGATTTCCTTCTAACTAGTCCTCCAGGGAAACTATTTGTGTTATCTAAACCGGGTAAGATTTGACCAATGCCCCTACCACATCCCAAGTAGCTGTGGTAACATCAGATAATTTTATTAAAGAAATTGATCGGAGCATTTTACAGACATCATCGAGCAGCATTTTTAGTCTACTGCATCCCAAATGGTCATCACAACCATTCCACATCGAAAACGTCTGGGTGTTTTGCGAAGAATTCATCCCAAAACTGTATAGACTGTCTCCGTGGACTAACGCCGGGTACTAATCGATCAGCTTCTATCCTAACGTAATTGATGACATCACCTCCGATTGGCCTAACTGCAGCCGGTTTATCATTTGGTGTTGGATTTCTGTTAGATGAACAGTGATCAGTTGAGCTTATCATGCGAGTCTTCTATAGGCTTACCCTGATTTAACGAAATTCAATACGAATGTTCTCAAAAACCTAATGAATCGTGCTTCAGGCGAATCCAAACGAAGTCCGTCATAGAGAGTTTCTGGTGCCCATATTTTGGTATTAAACAGGTAAAGCATATCTTCTACATGGGTGGCACCTGAAAATCCTAATGCTGTAGCGTTTGTGTAGTCTCGAAAAGCATTTAGTCCGAGAACGGTTGCAAATCTTAGATTTTAGGAAAAATTAGAATTTGAGAGCTGTTGTTCGGGTGGTCGTTACAACTAACTCATAGTAATATGTTCGTCCAGTCGATCGTCTAGCTTGAGCTTTAATAGTTTGATCGATTCCATAGACAAATAACACATCATCCATGAGCCTATAAGATTCGGCAAGATGGTCTTTGTCGATGGGGTGATCGCCGAAATAGAATTTTCGAATTTCCTCTACGTACACTCGGTACTTATCAGAATCGAAAGTATAATTCAGTCCAATCAGTGGTAGTTGTACTTCGAAAGGTTTGAGTGAATCTTCATATTGCACACCAATAGTTTCCTATCGAAAGAGAATGTCCTCATGTTCATTAAAGATTCTTTGATGCATAAATACTACCAACCAATACACTGTAGCCAAACATTATGTCAACATCGCTGGGCTCTTCTCGATAGTATCTCCCCGGGGATTTTGTGAGAAAAGTATTTTCCCATTCTTCATTTTCTATGACCGCAGTCCATGTTGCCATTAGTGACCTCTTGGGTGTGTCAGCCGGTGAATATGTTGCTTTCAGAAACTGTTCCCTGTCGGCAGTGTTGAGCCATTTGATGATTTCATCTAGACTTGCGTTTGGCTTTTCCATCCATTCAAGGACAATTTTGGTGTGGTTTTGACTAGTGAATGCCCACGGATTCAGTGCAGACCCGCTACCACCAATTGCTCGCCGGAATAGTCCACGAGATGCTGGTGATAAAACATGAAGATTGACTGAATGACTACCGGAACTATGACCGTGCAGTGTGATCACATTTCGATCACCACCGAAGTGGTGAATGTTATCGTTGACCCATTTCAAAGCCAAAAGTTGGTCTTTAAATCCTGCATTACCGGGATAGTCAGGTGTACCCAATGACATGAAACCGAATGGACCTAATCGGTAATTGATAGTCACAAAAACCACATCCTCCTCAAGCAGAAATCCCGGTCCTTGCACATTGGATCCGCCATTTATGAGCCCTCCGCCATGAATATAGAAAATCACTGGCAATTTTTCGGTGGGATTGACATTCGGCGTGAAAATATTTAACGTTAGACAATCTTCTTCTCCAGTCAGAGTGTTGTTATCGGATATTTGTAAACATGAATGTCCATATTCGGTCGCATTCAAGACACCCGTCCATGAATCGACTTTTTGTGGTGCCTATGTCAAGCGGATTTTCTTGCTTTATCAAAGTTGTTCAAAGTATGTCCAACAAATTACCTTAAATCTCAATGGGCCAACTGTTGGCTTGGCGTATGGAATTCCTTTGAATGCATAATATTGCCGTTTTTCCAGCAATGTAAACTCCGTACAACCTCTCACTTCACCACTTTCAGTTTTCACTGTAACGTACTGTTGATCTGACTGTGTATCATCACTTAACACTGTCGTTGCGAACGCTAATACAGTTATCGCCACAAAACATTTCCGCGATAACATTTTGCTCTCTTGACCGACGAACAACAAATGGATGAAGACAATGCAGTGTATCGGCTTTTTAAACACATTCTTAGCAATCGAACGGGAATTGACTGGGTCATTTTAAAAGATATAATTCATACCGAGGGGGAAACTGCTCCGGAAAGTCACAAAACACAAAGTCATACGAAAAGTCAAAAACTCACAATAATTTCGTGCGCAAGTAGGAAAAGTCAAGGCTGTAAAGTTTGGGGAGGTCACACAGGAGACGAGAATATCACAGTAGATGAATTTTTGTATGAAATCCTCCATTTTATCGTCAACTTTGGTGTGTCACGCGCGTATCTGACCTCCCCAATGTTTATATCCTTGGGAAAAGTCACAGTCGTGAACTGTAACTCTAAAATATTTTAAAATCCACGTCGAAGGAGCAGTCTACAGTTTTTGAAAAGTAAAATAAGACATATTTTCTGCTTTGAGAGTTGTTGTGAATATTATTTTACAAGAAATGTTTCAACTTTAGAAGAGTAATATGGAGGCTGACGTCTGCGGTGTTAGAACACACTTCTGCATGTAAAAAATAACTTCAAGCATAGCAATGCTCCTAGCATGTTCATTGTTCATGAAATGAGCAGAACTGTGCTTCAAGTCATGCCTTTATAAAAAACAACTTAAAATACATATTTCTTATATCATCTGTATCTGTTATCGGCAGAGACAACAAAAATGTACAATGCGCTCTAGTGATTTAATCTTTTAGTGCAAAGCGTATGTTATAACAAATGCAGTAAAAAAATGCATATCAAACAATTGACGGTCATTTTCTACTTAGATACAAGATAATTATGTGGAAACTTGTTTGGATGAGTTGAAAGTTTGTGGCAGTTACAGTTACGAGTTAGAATTATGATTCATTACATAATGAAGGCTACCATTTGAAACAAACCTTCAAACGGTTTACAGACCGAAAAGCAAGAACGTTGAGGTTGTTTGAGAGAAGCAAGTTAATGTTTACTATCACTGACAAAATTATTAAATTTGGTGTCAAAAAAGTGACTGCACCAGTGCCCCAAGTCTTCTTCAAATACAATGAAGATAATAATGTGCGACGTACTTACCAAAAGCTGTTGTCAATGCCTCATCTGAACATGTCCCTTTCATCTTTTACTCAACCTTAGATTAGGTCACCAACGAATTTCTAACATTCAACATTTCATATGCTTCATATGTATTTCATGAGCAACTGCGAGCAGCGACTGTGCATATGGTATTATATGTTATGGTCACTAACCCCACTAACCTAACTTTTTTTTACAGAACTCAGAACTTTCAACAAAGCACTCGTGAAATTAATTCTTTAAATTATGATAATTATGACAAAATGATATGATCTCTCGAAAATAACACATTGACTTTTGATATTGAGCGATGCTTGTTGAGCGTTGGTTTTTAGGAAACAAAATTCACAGACTGCATGCCACATAGTAATCACATTTTCTAATTAAATCACTTAACACAGTTATAATTTAGACCGATTCATCAATTTTAAATTGAAAAAAAAAAGTTTCACAACCGACGTTTGCATAATCTACGTATTCATTTACATAAACACTGACGTTACGAATCAACAGAAATTAAAGATAATAGATGGCGCCATCCGAGGCAACATCTATAATAGTGAGGAACCACGTGCAGAGCATTGGAAGTATAGTGTTCCATTTCGGATATAGTTCACTTTTATGCCGTGGGACGCGTGGGACATTATCATACAAAAAATGAGTTACGTGTTCACTTTCGGTATTTTTTATATGACGATGCCGTGGGACAAACTTGAACCATCTCCGAAATGGAACACTCTATAAGACAGGTATGTACATAGATGCAGTTTATAATTATTTTTTCTAATCAATATAGATCAAGTTTCTGTGCGATCACAGGCCAAGGTTTGTGTGCTAACTAACTAACAGCAAACTTCGCATGACTGCGCAATATTTGAATATTTGAATATTTGTCCTAGGGCCGCCACCGAGTTCTGAGGCCGAAACAGCTCTCTGTCCGATAGCCAAGCTATCAAATTTCACGGAAGAGTTTTTTAACTCTGTTAAGAGATTTGCTTTTCTGGCGAGCTTTATTTATGGCAAGCCTTGTTTGATTTTATTTCAAATTTTTAGGCATTTCAGGTATAAAATAAGAAAGAAAAGGAATCGGGTAAACCCTCAACATTCTTCATATGAGAATGTTGAGTGAATTGAAAGTATTTAGTCTGAGGTCGAAACAGCAATTCTATCTCAAGATTCACTTAACATGGGAGCGAAGAGAATCGATTTCTCTGTTTGTTTTAATGTTTTTTCTGATGTTCACTTAGCGATTTATCTGTAGGTATTTCAGCTGGGGGTAATTTCAGTAATCCAAAACGTCCTGGTTAACGACGCAACGTTTGATGTACACAGGATCTTCAATCAACAATAAAGACTAAAGCAATTTAGTTTTAATGTCTCGGATGATGCCCAAATTAAAGTTTGAAAAGGAGTTTTTGATGATTTGTCCTCGTCCCCGAGAGCTATGTATGTATTCTCAGCCCGTTGCCAAATTGTAACGCTAAAAACCCCTCTGAATTTGTTTTCAGTTTCGCTACATTTTAGGTTGAATTTCTCAGGAATTTAAAATTTATTGCGATTTTGTGAGGTTGGTTGTAATTTAGTTAGCACACTAAATAGTCAAAGTGAACAAGGTATCTGTCATTGGTTTCGCAAACTGAAGAGATCTAGATAAATTGTGAGTGCGTTGAAGATAAGTAAGTCGGTCATACCTGTTCTATACTTTCATTAATAGCTTAGTCGATAACGCAAAGCGTTTACAAGTAATCAACTGCAATGTTACTCAAAAATCCGAGGTATATGGCGGAGATAATGACATCTATAACCAAATCAGATGTGCAGTGGCACGAAAGTTCGCTATAAACGCCACTCTCCCTTTGTTTACAATCACAAAATTGCTTAGAATGCTTGATTCACAATATGGCATTTTGTAAAAAGAAAATATCACTTTGTGACTCATGCAGGTCACTTTGAATTCATCTACACCGACTTAATCAAACGACAATAGTGTTAAAAGCAAAGTATATAAAGTGTTTATATACTTTGCCTTCTATCTCGCCACAGTCGTACCAACTTATCATTTCTCTGATATATGATCTTCAAGGTCGTTTGAAATACCATTCACGTCAAGAAATGCGATTCACGTTAAAAAAAATCTCATAAAAATGAATTAATGAATTAACGAAACATTTAACGATAGTGAGGTTATGTCTGAAAATACTGTCTCTTGAAGATGATCTATTGGTTTCGATGGGTGATACGTCAAAATTTAACTGAATCCGATGGGTGATACTCTTTTTGACATTCTCTTTAAACCCTAAAAATCTCTCTTATCAGACATGAGAGTACATTACAATATTATATAAAGAACGAGGTAAAGAAGGAGAAATGAATGATATCGTCTATCCCTCATAGGTTGACGAATTTACCATTTTGCTTCATTTAAAGTCATAATTTGAATTTCAACTGGTTGAAAGTGCAAGGTAAAATGGTTTGCAATCCTTTCATTGTAAAACTAGAGATCTGTGTTCAAGGTTTATAAGCGTCCCTCAGAGAATCGGAGGTGACATTTTCCATATTCTATTTGACTTTCATTTTGAGTTTCTTTTTGTGCTTTCAAAATCGTTTTTTTAGATAAATTTCAAATTGCTCACCTTCAACGAAACGGTCGCCATCTACCATATACATCACAAACTAATTTGTTGAACTGAAAATTTCATCATACCGAATGGTTGTGACATTAGCTAAATGTCAACATTGACAGTTCTCGCAGTCCGTACATCTATTTTTTCCTCGTAACATCGGATATCAAAATAAAGCATTCAAAATGCCTATGCAAATGCCATCAAATTGGGACGAGCTGTTCGATGGTGAAGCGACTCGACCCAAAACATTTCTCCATGATATCTATTTACCGGCCATGGGCGCTGCTATTGGCTTTGGTATGATGTGTTTCGCCAATTTCGGAACTAGACGTCCACTATTATCAGGTTCGTATGGTGTGACGTAACTTTTTCAATTTAAAAACATACCGAAAAGGTACCTGGATGTGCGCACTGTGATACCGGCACCACACAAAAACGGCATTGAACTGACAGAAAACAATTGAATTTCAGGCATCCAGAAACACTTTCTCACCGCTGGAGTGTTCGCTCTTGGTACGAGAACCATAGATGTTTGGAGAAGGGACTACTATGCCGAAAGAGATGCAAGCTACCGCCACTACATTTCATTGCATCCGGAGGACTTTCCAATGCCGGGTAAGAATTGTTTATCAATCGATGCCTTTTTCGATAAAGTTCAATGGAAATTTGTCCAACAGAGCGCAAGAAGTTTGCCGAAGTACTCGAAGAATGGGTACCGGTTCGATAAAATGGGGGTGCCTCATTTCCATCTAGTGTTTTCTTAAAAATATTTGCAATTAACATGAACCTGTAGTTGAGTGTAAATAAATTGCGGATCAGTTCAACTACCAACACCAATCGCTTTTCATTTGGATGCATTGACTGGTAAGTGTAGGGTAGCCATCTGAAATGAACTTTGCGGATCGACTTTCATCCTGCAACTGGACACAAAAAATTCATTTTTCCTATCGATCGGTTGTCGGGTCTGATTAGAAATTGTGCTTCGCGATGGTCAGGGAGGTCCAAGGTAGCAATGGAATTGAAATAGTCGAAATTGCAAATCAGAAAACTTCGTTCGCTAGTTGATGGTAGGAATACTTCTCTGCAATGCACGCTTTTCGGTGTAAAGCACTTGCGAGAACAAGGTCTTTCGAAGGCGATCAAAAGCGGGAAATTTTTATGGCTATTTTGCTCACGGGAAGAAAGTGGAATTTTCCACCAGTGCTCATGCACTGCGTTGTTCTTTGCTGTGTTTAGACCCGTACGAAGTACTGGGGTCTTATAGGTTTACGCATACGTTTGTAACACGTCGAATTGGACTCCCTGAGTAAGGGGAAACCTATTGTGGTTGTCTAGAGATGCCAAATCCGCGAAAAAAAAAATGTCCGTCTGTCCGTCTGTCTGTCTGCACGATAACTTGAGTAAAACGCATCCGATTTTGAAAATTCCTTTTTTCCCGTTTGGTAATGTCAAAAGACAGGCTAAGTTCGAAGATGAGTGATTTTGGATCGACCCCTCCCGAGCTGTGGCCCAATAAGTGCTTTACGGTTTTTCGAAGATATCTCCGGACATTTAAACGGTAAACTTGTAAGTGATACGTCAAATAAAAGGTATTTACAATACCGATCGAAAAAAAAAAAGTTTATGGAAATCGGATGACCGACTCGTGAGTTAGACCCCTTGGTGTGAAACAGGCACAGGGCGGCAAGCAGTTTTTGCTTGTAGGTCGGCCACATTTGAACATATTTCGTCTGTTTTAGCTTTATTAGATAGGTATTGACCGTACCAATCAGGGAAAATGAAAATATGTTCTCCGGAGCGTGAGCTAGGTCTCTTGGAGTGAGCTCTTATCTGGCTACTCGGAAGTACAGTGAACGTGGTGTATTTTGACAATATCTCGAGTAAATTTTGACCGAATTTCATGAATTTTTTTTTGTTTGAAAGGTATTAACGAATGTAAAGCGTCGGTACTATTTCCGGTCTCCTAACAAAATGGCTGCCGGCGGCCATATTGGATTTTAGTAAAATAGAAATATCTTGGGAAAAATGATACTTAGAGAGTTTCTGTTAACATGGAAATAATTTGTTATGTGTGTGGGGTTTCAGGGATTCCATATACGGACATCTATAAATACCTATATACAGCTATATTGAGCTATATACAGGCATATAGAGCTATATAATAGCATATATTTATCTGTGAAATGTTTATTTATAGTGAAATATAGTTAAATATAGCGGTATATAGCTGTTTAAATAGGAATTTATGAAATTTGTCTTCGTACGGGGCTGTCTATATTGCCTCCGGCAATTTAGTTGTATATGATAACAAGGCAAAGAGTGGATAATGTAAGTGATTTTAAAGGGAGAATAGTTTTTCAGCAGAGAAGAAAATGAAGTAAGAGAAATGAAGAGTTTCACATTAAAGGCTTTTGATACGAATAGGTGTTTCGTACGGGTCGGCGTTAGCTATGTTTTTAGTGATGCCGTTGTGACATTTCCTCTTCTTAGAACCGAATATGCTTATTGAAACAGACTAAGTGATGGAACCAAGTTTTTTGTATGAAAGAAACAGTTCCTGTCATAGCATCAAGTTAAGCATTTCACATACCACTGTGTGTTACCTAGGACATTTCAGTGTGGTCCCTTGTTCCTCTTGTATAAACGAAGAGTCGTACGTGTGAACTGATTCTCGTCAAGTTTTCGGTTGTGACCCGAAATCATGAGAACGACTATTTATCTAAGTCAGTCTCGGTGGTCCATCTGGCGGTTTGGAAACTATAACGAGTTAAAGTTCTCCGCATTTTACCTTTCCTATATAATCTAAGAGATAATATGCATGGCTTCCTCTTATGACATGTACAAAGTTATTCTACGACGAATTCTCATTCCTAATCTTTGAACACAAATGTTCTATTCTGTGAATCAAAGTTCTCAAGACCCACAGTTTAGTGAGATTCGAATAACATAGCTGCTTCAGACTTTACAGAAGAAACCGAGATCGAATGACACAAAACACTCCTATCAACATTTTTGTACTTTTACTTATTACTCTAGTGGAGTGATCCTTTCTAACAATCATAGGACTAACAAGCGAAATTATTGCACAAACATTTACCTTTAGCAATAAATCGATTGACTGTTTCATCAACTGTAGCTGCAGACTATCTACCTAAAAATAAAATTTACAAAATTCTCAAGTGAATTGACCCTATTTCAAGTTACGTTTCCGTACAGGGTCCCTAATTTCAATCATGGATGAATCTCACTGGAAAATGACATAATTTTTCGTACCAAAGTGACGTCATTTTCCAGTGAGATTCATAGAAATTAGGGACTCAGAACGTTACAACTACTAGCATCATCGTTCATTATCTCGACTCCTTCTATCTGGTGGATAGGAAATAAGCAAAATCGCATGGGATTGTCAAAGAGTGAAAGCTTTATGGTCACCTCATACTTGAACTATCCACTATAAACTGGTTCATGAATCTTGAAATTTAAGTTGAATCAAATTAGTGAAAGTAAAGCCAGCCAATTAAATTGAAGGCCAATTCAAGGATCTCAGACAATTAAATTCATGCAAAATATGGTCTGACACGCTGTGACCAATATTCTGATAAATTAGCTGAAATGACTTAAAATTTTTCGGTATTTTTATCGTTGCGGTTTACCAACAGACTATTACAGAACGCCGCTTAGGAATCCGAATTTACAACTTTTTTTACCAATTTTCTTTCGGTATTGAATTATCTGTCAAACGAAACAAAAAGTAGCAAAGTTTGATGAAATATTCTCGATTATAAGCAAAAACCACATAGGGCCACAAAGCGGCCTTCGTCGAAGGGCCCAAATTAAAAAAAAAATTTCACCACATTCTTTTTGGTATTCAATTACCTTCCATAAAAAACAAAAACTAGCAAATTCGGATGAGATTTACTCGAGCAATGTGCAAAAAAAAACTTAGGGCCGAGTACCGGCCTTAGTCCAAGGGACCAAATTTGAGACTTTTTTCACCACATTCTTTTTGGTATTCAATTACCTTCCATAAAAAAAACACTTAGGGCCGAGTAACGACCTTTGTACCCTCCCAACAAGCCCACGTTGCATCTTACCCAAAAACAATGTTCAGCAACTTTGTTCTACTCGTCAATACGTTTCATTTGATATATCACAAGCAGCTATATATTTCGTAGATATCGTTGAAAGACTGAAAAACACCTATAGGGCCATAGCTCTGGAAGGGCCAGCCCAACCATGTCCATTTTCGAACTTGACCTTACTTTTGTCCATACCAATCGAGAAAAAAATAGAATTTTGAAAAAAAGGTTGTGATTTACTCAAGCTAGAGGGGTCATGGACGGACGGACATTTTTTTTTAAATTTCGGATTCGTCTTCTATGAACATAACCAAATGATTTTCCCTTACTGTCTGCTTCCAATTCGACGTGTACAACTTCGTACGGGGCTAAAAACGATCTTTTCAATCAACAAATATTACAATAAATAAAAATCATCTGCTCTATTACTTCCCGTAGAGGTAGACTGTCACCCTGTCACACACACATTCAAATATATGATTTTTCATTTTAATTTGTCAGTTTGTTGTATTGAGAGGGCACTTGTTACTTCCTAAAGTTCCAAGAATACATGCCGCATTGTCTCTGTGTGTAGCAATAGAAATTTTCTGCAACAGATAATCTTTATAATAAATAGTTTTCTTTAAGACGCATATAATGATTATGCTTAAATCTCTCCGCTTTATCTGCAATTGGCCCTGCTTTCTTAGAGGATTCACCGATGTATGAAGGAGCCAAAGTATCACGTATTGTTACAACTTAAATATACATTCCTAGGGACATTTGTCACATACATCTGTTAACGATAACGACGACAAAAATAAAAACACACTTTATAGTCCTCCTTTATACAGTAAAATGCATGTTAAAAAATTGAAGTACAAGATTTGAAATCAACAGATTAAAAATCTTTGATAGATGGAAGTAGTAGACCCGATAGTAATACTGGTACTCTGTAACAGGTTAAACCGAGTATAGACTGTAGTGTTGGGATAGGACCGAATTAATTTCTCGCACCAGTAGAATAGCGTACTAGCTGGAATGAGACCTCCCTAACCAATTCACAGTTAGTCGAAGATCCAAACGTTAGACTTTGCGGATTTTCGATTCGGACCGTAAAGCTTGGACACTGCTGAATAGAATCCGGTCCAATCATGGACGTTGTAACGTGCTTTCACAAACAAGACCCGAGCCCATTCTTTGCCCAAAATTCTTTGGCACGTCGTTGTTACGTTGTTTCATTTTGTTTCTCCGTCATAATAGCCTAAACGGCCAGAGAGCTGCTAATATGACGCCTGTGATGCTGTTTCGAAGGATAGAGGTAACACTTCGACCATTTCTTCAAAAAATTGAATGCGACTAACATAAACACAAATTTTAAAACTATTTTCAACGCCGCCGATTTCAATGAAATAAGTCACTCCACGAGTAACTTAGTATGGTGTAAGCTTTCGAACGAACTATAACTCGTAAAGTTCAAAGCCCCTCTGGTTTCAAATTTCATATTAATAGTTTGTCGAAGTTTACGCAAAGTGGCTCTTAAAGAATTATATATAGTTGTATCGTATATAGTTGATGTAAGTCAGCTTCCCAATGTAGGAATTCGCGTCAGGTGGCAAATGAAAACGCTGTCCCATCAATTTTAAAAATATTTTCTTGTATATTTCCCATTTGATTTTTCAAATTCACAACTGCAATATTACAATTTATATAATTCGTTAAATCGGACTAGCCGTTTTCACATATTCATTATAAGTAACAGGAAGAAAATGGTTAGGGTTATTGAACCAAAAAGAGAAGATTGCACACAAACGAATCTGCCCGATTAAACAATTATAACAATTTACATCCGTCCGGTGCTACAATTCAATCGTATTTTACATGACTAGCGATAAAAAGTTTAGTTTTCGTGTGAATTTTGTTGATCCGAGGCGTAGCCGAAGTCAATAAACATACGAAAACGAGACTTTTCATCTTTTTATCCCGAGCTATGTAATGGATTCTACATGCTGAGTACGTCGAAAGTAGTGCTTCAAACAAGAAAAGTACGGTTTTCGACGCATATTTTTATATGCTACATCGTCGGAAAACGCACCTTGGAAAATTCTCAGGAAAACTCTTTTTTTCCTCTTTTAATCCCTAGTCATGAAAAATACTGTTGACGAAGCAATTTGTTAATCCGAAAAATTTTTATGTCGGACCATTCAACATCCACCTTTTATTGTCGGAAGCAAAGGTAAAAAGCTTTGCTTGTGAAAGAAAATTCTTTTCGTTTCATTTCGAAATCGTTTTTTTCGTTTTATAATTTCATTTATAATATTAGTAAGTAGTTTAGTATCTCAATTAGTAGCAAGCAGAGTCTCGATGCCAGTTCTGTTTGGCACACATCGTCCTCTCAATAATTCTTACTTCTATGTAAATGACTGGACCTTCGTTTCACATTTATATCAATTCTAAAGACGTAGAAAAATGCTTTTCCCCATTAATCACAACAATTCGACCGAGCCGATTACAAATTCTCATCGGGCCTCTGTTGTCGCTCAAAGATCACAGCTTTCAATTTTATATCGCCTTGAATGTACACCGTGTCCACAATGTCGGCTTTCACGCGAAACTGATACTCGGAAATGAATTTATCGTTCAAGTAGACATGGTATGACGAGTCAGTTATCTGAAATATCAAATGAAACGTCCGACTCGGCATAAAGTCTGTTTTTATTTCCGATCGCTCTTCGCGGTCCCATTTACCGTCGAACCACGAGTTTCGGCAGATGACATGCTTACCGCCGACCATAGCAAATCGAGGATTGAAATGGAAGGCGATGATGGGATGTGGCCAGATTTTGTCACCCCGTTGGAAATTCACGAAAAACGAATGAGGTAGAACTTTGACCCTGCCGATAATGTGCAATCTGGTGCCTAAATTGAATTGACTGTTTATCTTGCCGTAGTATGGCATTTGGATGAAATTATCTTTGGCATTCTGTAAATTTTCGGCAACATCTTCGGTTGTTAAGTAGTTCACCACCGGAATATCGTTGATCGTTCCGCTATCATCTCCACTCAGCCGATCCGGATATTCGAGCACATTTCCATATTCTACCGTCACATCAGACACATCACCTTTCACTTGAAGACACTGGATTCGGTTGTACGGAAGTCTATGTTTGAAGGCAGCAAAGTGTGTACCATTGAACGAAATATAAAATTCACCTTCGGTCAGCAGAACTTGTAAGGCAAACCGTTTGCCGCGTTCTAAACAAAACGGCAGTGCCGACGTTACTTCTTCCGTACCCCAATGGCCATTGATTTTACAGTTGCGGACGATGTAATTTTGAGGGAGTCGAGGATTGACGTGAAGAGCAATATCTCGACCGCATGCATCGTAGGAAAAGTTGATGGCGAATCTGAAATTAAAGAATTCAGTCAGAATTTGAGGTAAGAAATCGCATTAGATACTATCATGAGGTGTCACGAGGTGTGATTGCCTCCTAAAACATTAAAATAAGTAAGGGCCCTAGTGTATAGTCTTGACAGTCACACAACCTAAAAAATCCAAATTATGGTCAAAATGCACCTACCAGCCAAATGAAGAGTTGAAAAATAAAATTTTCGTTGGCGATGGCGGGTTGGAAGTGCCTGCAAACTTGAATAATAAAAAATTTGACCTGCAAGGCCAGCCTTCTAACGAAAATTTTATTTTTCATTTCCATTCTCCATTTGGCTCCAACAGTTTTATTTTGACACCAATGTAGACTACCGCTACATACACTAGGGCCACTCTCATTCTAACTCTTCTAGCGCTAGATAACGGAAGTCGTAGAAGAAATGTTTCTCGTATCCCATAAATAGATTTCAAACCGTGACCCTATGAGAGACTCAAAGTGCTTTGGTCTACTATTCTCTGTATCAAATGAAATTCTAGTGGTTGTTACAATATCCGTTATAATGATTCTACTATAGTCAATAATTACATTAGTCAGTGACTAATAGTCACTGTGGTAGACTTGGTAAAGGAAAAGCACTTTCGATTAAGCTTCATTCAGTCAATTTAAGTCATAGAAGAAACTTCATGACCCGTAAATTTTCGCTCAAAATAACGAAATTATGCTCGATAAAGACTACCACAAAAACCAGCCCAAGGAATGCGGTTTCATTTTACGGCTTTTGAATAAGCACCGATAAAGCGATATAATATAACGGAAGCATAGTAAAACGTAAATCATCGTCCCATTTATGGAATTATTTCTCGTTCGCTCAACGTTTCATATTTCGTCAAGTGATTTGCTAAAAAAATAACCGGAGTGCGAATTCCGGTTTTATGTCAAATATTTATTGCTATAGAGTTTGAATAGATCTCTTTTGTCATTGAAAATATTTAAATTTTGTTTACACAAAATGTCAATCACATAGGTGAAGTGGTACATTCGTGGATGTCCATAATTTATTCTTTTCATCTTAAAACGACCACATTTGACTTGACAACCGATTCTCTTATTCGCCAGATTATATGGAAAGTACTCGCATCTGTTAACGTTAGCAACGAATGAGCCTCGGCCTCTGATTTGTGGTACTTTGTATAATAGTTAAAATTAGCATGTGCAACAAATGAAGTAAAAGATTTTACATTAATCTGTTGAAAATACTTCGACCAAACGAAGTAAAAGACCCGACAAATTGTGCTAGTGGTATGCTTGCAGTTTTAATGTTGTGGATTATTTTTGGTTTATTCAACAGTATTTTACATTTATTATAAATAAAATAATTCTGCCAAGTTCTTGGACGGTGGTATTGTACCAAGAATCGATGCAACATTTCCACGCTGAATTGAGAGTGCTAATCACTGTAACATAAAACTCGTCGCTTTTTTCTCATGAGTAACTTGCAGTCAGTGCATGAATGTACTAAGAAATGATGTTAACTGGTATGATAACAACTACCATAATTTCCGCAAAACATTCGTTAAAAAAAAAATGAAAATGATTTTTTTTGGAAATGAGATGACTTGTCCAAAAATGGGTTTGGGTGAGCTATTTTTCGGAATCTGTGGTTGCCAAGGATTCAGTGGACGTCAGTAATATTTGTACAAACATTTAATTGAGCTGTTTTCCAGCTGGTCCACCAGTTCAACCAGTTTTGTTTTTATGCGTGAAACAGCTGAATCAAATCCAAATTTCTTCTGACTAAAATTAATTTAAGAATTCCTCGACGTAGACACCTCATGCCAGTTTTAATAATTTCCCTTATGTTTAAGTTACAGGTGACATCAGCGATTGAAACTGGCAGTTTTGTTTGTATGGATCATCTGAAGATAATTTTTGTCTAAATTTCACTGACGTTCTCTGTAGAAAGACTGTGGTTGTCAATCTTTCTCTGTATAATAACCAAGGAAAATGTTTGCGTCCAAACTTTAACAGTTTTCAGGAACATTTAAAGATCCAACGATATATTGGGTCTCGGTACACCATTAGTTTTATTACGATAAATGAAAAAAGAAATTCTTATTACCAGCAAACATTGCGACTATAAACAAGTCCCAGAGCTCATAATTTATTCTTATTTACTACATCGATAACCATCACATTGACCCGGCCCCATTTTCCTACTGCAGTTCATTAAAAAATTGCGTGATATGAATTGGAACATAAAGTTATATGAGTTACTTGTAATCATTAAGGAACGACCTTATTAACACCAATGGTCTAAATTTAGATATATCAAATTGTTTATGCATGATCGTAATACGTGTCCAACGTGTGTACGTTACCTTTCGCAATTATTTAGAATATTTCCAGTAATGTAGTAACTAGCGCCGGGTACGACATCCTTCAGATTACTGCAACTATAAATAAGTCCACTCTCTCGATTCAATCGGGCACCGACCATATCACCAGACTAAAAAGTAGTTAAAACAACTGGGTTAGAATTATAAAATTGTGATATTTTGTTGAGCTTTATGAACATGAAATTTAATGCAACAGACGTGACAGTCGATAAAACTAAATGTATAGCAAACAGCGGCCACCTTTAATGTTTTGAGTAGAACATTAGTAGCTACGTGGTAGTTAGTATGCTGAGGGAAGGGTTAAAATAGTGTATGGATTGATTTCAATGAGAGCCATCCTAACAGATTTCCAGTGGTGACAAAATCCTTCCATTTAGTCAATAGAAGGGACATAGGGGAAGACGTAAAAACGCGACGTAGTCAAGGAAGCAAATGTTTCGACGCATACGCCTGCGCAAAAAGGTCGTTAGCCTTATAGAAACGACAAACGTATCACCATATAATTTATAAGTCTTTTACTTCTTTTGTTCAAAATCATGTAACCATAAGAGATACATTGGCGCCTTCATACATTAATGAATCTAGCAAGAAACAGCGGTCGATTGCGGATAACGCAGAAAGATTTAAACACAATCATTTTATTTTATTTTTTTTTTCATTGTGAGCAGCCTTTTTTTCGCATATTTAAATAAAGAGAACACACACTTTTACTTCATTAGTTTTAACATGCGTTTTGATATATAAGAGAAGGATAAGCAGGTACCATCATTTATGTTTGTCGACGTTATCGATAACAGACGGGAAGCCGTTTGTTAAAGGTTAACACTTTGACCTTAAGGTGTTTCGATTTGTGGGCCAATAAATGAGCAAGGAAGATGGAGGATAAGGATGAACAGAAAACTAACTGGGAAGATACACTAGTCAAAGCGGAAAAGTCAGGTAGCCTGCGATGTGCAGGTCACTTAATCAACGTGAACGAACACCGAATACTGAAAAAAAAGTCTTTGGAGAAACGATTTGATAACATCAGAGCTAGAGAGGAGACTCTGATGGTTGGTTGGTGAAGAGGAAGATCCATGAAAATTTGGAGTCCGAAAAATAGAGAAGTTTGGATCGACTAGGGTGTAGAGGAGTTGTGGTTTGGGTTATCGCAGATGTAAAGTAATAAACTCCAAGAAGAGCGACACCTTTCGGATTTAAGTAGTTTCAAGACAGAATACCGAAAGTTTATGTCGCTATAGCTTCAGCTCAATCATAATTCCCTTAATTTTCCCATTCTCATTTAATTCTCCTTACCGTAAAGAAACGAGTTCTCCGGCGGCTGAACCGTCTACACGAGCCGCACAAATTATTTACGAGATATTTACATGTGAGTTCAACATTCGTTACAATTTACTTTGCACCAAAAAGAAAATCAATTTTTTTGTGTGTTTCTAACTAGTGGAAACGAAACAGAGCAACACTTAAAGGAGAAGGCAGAAAAAGTGTTGGCAAATATTTGATTTTATGACAAGATTTTTCCTAGCTATTATGTGAAAACCTACCGTAATAAATTGTTCCTCCTCGCAGTCGTCATCGTTGTATTTTGTACAGAAAAAGAATTTCCTAAAACATCGTTTCAAGCACATCGTTTCAGACTTTATATTGAACTGCTAAATGGATGTTTTGACAAAACAACACCCAATATTTATGTGTAACACTAGCCAGTAATTTTGATTTTTTTCGTAAAATATTTTTTTTCCTTTTCTCGGTGATGAGTAATTAAAATTTTTGAACAGTTGGACCGCAGATTTTTGTTTTTTTTTTTCGTTTAATTAATTCACAATCTGAAACTCGAAGTTGGACGAGTACGCACGCATTCGATATACAAAAATTGATTGGACGAAAATTTAGAATTTCAGTTTCACATTTTCACACGAGAACATCGAACACAATTTTCTTTCTTTCTTTTTTGGTCGTTCCACATTGGACTTTCTGGTGAAAATTTTTCGCACAGATAGCCTAACGCTGTGCCCAGAATTTTAAATAAACAATGGCACTGGTATATAAATGTGTATTCTCTATGAACATCGATAAATTATTTTGAGCAACGATGATCTAATCACAATACTAAAACAATTTGTTTAGTAACACTCATCACTTCATTAGTCTGACTAATAACACTTTTTCGATTTTATTTAATAAAAAATTCAACAATCAAAATGTGTGTTGTTGTGTCAAGGCGCATTTGGACATTCATACAATTATCAAGTCGTTTTTTTATCGCCGTAAATGCATATATGTTCAACCGAAGAAATAGAAAAACAATTCTCGCTGTCGATAAGGTTGTGTGCGGAATAAATATTTTGCTGCTTGCGCGATTACGACATTTCAATCGTTCTGCTGAAATGACTAGTATACGAGCTATATGTACCTGTGCCTATGAATTCTATAGATATAACCACGAAGAAGGAAAAATAGTCTGAGCATGGCAATTCCGAACGTTGCTTCGTATACGTACATGTGCTTTAGTGGATCCATATCGTGTCAGTAATAAATGGTAGATCGATTGGGACACTGTCGTTTGTGTTGGAATGTGAAACGCACATGGAGTCACCAATACACTGGGACGAGACCATATGATTTTTGCTAACGAAAGTTTTGTCTGTAAATGTGTTTTCAAGGAATTCTGCTTTGTAAACATTAAGCACGATTCACAATTTTTAAGAGAGATGAAAACATGCGTGAAATACGAGGAAGATTGGGGTTTAAAAAGTCGGAAAAGAAAATTATCTGGAGGTTCTGACTGCGGTCTGGGAAGATGAGTTGATCAATTCGGTCTCTAGCCACTCTTAGAATCCAAAGAAGATGATTTGTATTTAGACAAATGAAGAAGAGTCTTAGATACTAACCATTCTGTTTGAAGTATCCTCGGTTGAAAATAAAATCCTCAATTTGAAGAAATGAGCAACCTAACTACTAGGCCAATTACCCACGGCACTTTGAGTCTCGTAATTGTTACATTACCCGAAACGAAAAACATTTGTTCCACGACTTTTGAGCCCTAGAAGTGCATAAACGAGCTAGTCCTTGTGACAAAAAAGTGTTGAAGATCTCACTTTATCTCCAGGTAACATTTATCTTCTGCAGCTGTATTTTTTTAATGCTGCGCTGTCACAGTGGCACAAGGGGGTAATCACTAGTAAATCAGTAAACCAAGTAAATCACGGTAAATCACAAAAAATTTTGAAAAATTTTTGAAAAATTTTTAATTGTCACTGGATTACATTTCGAAGTATCGTGGCCGTAAACATATAGGATAAATTTCATGAACTAATACAAATTGAAGTAAATAGATTCAAATTTAGTAGAAACTTCATTTTTGATTTACTTGATTTACTGTGATTTACTGTGATTTACCGTGATTTACCGTGATTTACTGAGCTAGTAAATCAGTGATTACCCCTCGCAGTGGCAGCTATTGTATGTAGATTACCAGGAGACAAAGTTACTTGCTACCAGGGGCTATTTAGTTGAATTATTAGCGAATTTTGGCGAATTTGGCGAATTTGACGAATTTTGGCGAATTTTGACGAATTTTGGCGAACTTTGACGAATTTTTGCGAATTTTTGTGAATTCATACATGATTTTAAGAAATTTCAAAGAATCGTAGAACTTAGTTACATATTTTTGGCCAAGACATTCTAAAAATCTATTTTTAACCGGGAAGCCATGAAGGTTTTTTTTTTTAACCAAAAGATGAAAAATGTCCTAATTTTGTGAATTTTACATATATTTGTGAATTTGGTAGATTCTTGCATATTTTTGTTATGCTATATCACAAAACTAGCAAAATATTCCAAAAAACATAAATTTGGAAGAAAATTTTCAAAATTTGAATTTTTTAATTTGGGAGAATTTTGGCGAATTTCGGCGAATTTTGGCGAATTTCGGCAAATTAATTCGACTAAATAGCCCCTGCTTGCTACAGGTGAGATTTCTAACTCGATGCGCATATCTCGGCAGCACATCGTAGAATAGGGGTCGAGAAGGGATTAGAAAACAAAATTTTGGCTGATAGTGTAAGCGTGCCTGACAAGTTTAAAATTCTAAAATTTGACCGACGCCAACGAATTTTTCACTTCCACTTTACATTTGGTTTTAATTATCTTCATTTTGACCTTTGTTTCGATTTTCTACGATGTGTGGTTGCCGAGGTGTACACTAGGAGATATACATAAATGACGTCATGCTATTTTATGGAATTTTGTACCCAAATTCGTTACACTGCACACTTGACGTCATTTGTGAACGACCTCTAAGCCCTTCTTGAAAATAAAATTGTTAGAACAAATTGTTTCCGTTTTGGGTACATACCTTATACAACAACTTGGCATAGGTTTCAAACCATAATTCAAACTGTGGCCTTTGGTGAGGACTGCCTTTGAGAACTGATACTCAAGTATCCTCAAGTATCCTGAACTGATACCTGATTCTCAGAGAGGTTTCTAAGTTTGACAAATTGATTATTCGATATTCGATTTACGCTACGGATCCAACGAACCCTAGCAAGTGCTACTCATCTGTTATTGACAACAACGACAGTAATAAGCGATGAGCTCTGGATAAGGATCTACTGTTCTCCGAAATGTCAGAACCATTGACACTCAGACGAATTTGTATCAAATTCCAAAATATCTTCTAAACAAATGAAGTAGTAGATTTGGTTATCATACCGTGACACGCCTACAGTTAAGTCTGCATGGTTAAGTGTTGTATTTCACGAAGCACAGACCAACAAATAAAATGGAAATAGTTTGACTTGTTTGATGAAGCCCCAATTTACATTTTACTTGGCTCCAGTTGACCATACTATACACCACCACATCATACTATGCAGCATACAACAACTACCATAATTCGCATATTAAACACGTTAATTATGTTTTTCGCATGCGCGTAAGATGTGAAGTAACAACATCTCAAAACACACTCTGACATTAGTATAATACGTTCTTCTGTGTTCAATGAATAGCTCCTATGTTCAACTACGTTTCAAAAAACACTCGACACACATTATGAATGTGTGTGTAAGTGGAGTGCAGGCAAAATAACAAAGGCAAACATATTGAAATTACAATCGAATTGCTAATTAGATATTGTAGTAACTTGATACCTACATGTATGGACTCAATAAGATGGAGTATCGACTTACTTTTATGCTTGCGTAATCAACAACATCATACGGGGTGAATTCATAAATTTCTTGATAAGCCATTATGTTGTCCGGTGTACTGCCCCACCAAAATTTATTTTCTTCGTTATTTCCTGACGACGATGATGGTACGATACTGTTATCGAACTCGTTCTTGTCTAATGCACTATTATTGTCATCCAGATAAGCCAAGTATCGTTTAATAAAGTTTTCGTGGCGTGTCTCTAGAACGTATTTCCAGCACCGTTCAAATGAACCGTCAGACTGAATGAAAACTTGTCCAATGCGATACAGTTCGTCGATCGCACTGCACACAACGAACAACAATCCAGCCATGTATGAGAAGAGAGTTATTAATTTCTATGAGCCGAATATTGTACTTATATTGTCGTCAAAGTATTTAACAGATATTTCTGTTTATTACGTTCATAACCAATAACACTGAATGACACCGACACACAACAAAATGTAACGTCGACTCGATGTTATTTTTATTCGAACTCGGAATTTGCGTTCTTATTGAATTGATTAAACGTTTCTTATACGATTTCCTACACATAACTGAATTCTTAGTAGAAAGAAAGTTCGATTTATGTCGAGCTGGTATCGATTCAATTTCAGTTAAAATTGCGAAATCTTGGGGAGCTTAGCAATGATTAACGAGATTTGATAACAAAATAGATTTTCCTATGGAACCGTCATGTGTTTCCAAAATGTTTGGTCATGCGCAGTTCTAGCACATTTTAGTGTTATGTTGCGCTTATTATATTACATATCTATGGTTTTGTCGGCAAGATTTTTCATTTTTTTCTAAACTGAAATTGATTAAAAAAAATTCAAACTATGAAAAGCTATAGCGCTATAGACAACTATCATTTGTTATCGATGACGAATGCAGGAATGGCGACAATCTCTGACAGTTGCGGTCTTATGTAACAAAACAAGAAACATATTCAAAAAACGAAGTAAAAGATTTTACATGCTACTGCAATAAAAATGACGCTCAGTTCTTTTGAAACGTCAAAGCTGCCTTGGAAGTATACATTTTAATAAATCACGTAAAGCACAGTACGTACGTAGTTCCAGGTTTTTATTTTGACTGGGAACTCGAAACCATGAATGAAATGTACTATGAAATCACTTAACAGACGTGATGTACTATAAAATCACTTAACAGACGCGATAGCTCAATGGCTACGTACTAGCCTTCCACCAAAATGATCCGGGTTCGATTCCCGTGTCAGACAACTCCGCATGGAATGTTTCCAGCGATTATATGGTAATCGAAGAAAATATTTTCTTCAAACAAGACCACTCAACCGGTCTCAGATATCGAAGAAAATATTTTCTTCAAACAAGACCACTGAACCGGTCTCAGTAATCGAAGAAAATATTTTCTTCAAATGAGACCACTGAACCGGTCTCAGTAATCGAAGAACATATTTTCTTCAAACAAGACTCAACCGGTCTCAGATATCGAAGAAAATATTTTCTTCAAACGAGACCACTCATCCAGTTTCGCACAGTTCACCAATAAATGTTAGCAAAGAGACTACTTGTTTCGTCTCAAGCGATCTGGACATATAACTGCAACGAGACCACTCATCCAGTCTCACACAGTTCACCACTAAATGTTAGCAAAGAGACTACTTGTTTCGTCTCAAGCGATCTGAGTATATTACTGCAACGAGACGACTCATCCAGTCTCGCACAGTCTAGCGAAATAATATTCGAAAAGAGCCTACTCGTCAGTCCTACGTTATTCTCATTTGTTCATCCGAAATTGTTTTAGCAAAAAGAAATATATTTTGAGACCGAATTGAGAATTCCAGCAATTTTGAGACTGGAATTAGACAGTTGAGAATACGTATTTCGTGGTCTCATGAGATCGACATTTTCACTGGGGTGGTATTGATAACGCCGTAAACAGAGCCTAATATTTGGGAATTAATTCTTAAAAACTCACAAAAAAATTCCAAATTTTTTTACTTTGCATTTTTACAATTAAATGCTAGTAAAACATCAGGAAAAGTTTTAAAATGTTTTAAAACTATGAACATGCAAAGAAAGAGAAATTTTGGGATTTTGGGGAATTTTTGGGAGTTAATTCCCAAATATTTCGCTCTGAGTCCCAGAGTTTATAATTTGGGTAGTTGCAGTGTTTTTGGTAGCTAAAACGGTGTACACACTAAATTACTCGTATGACGTAACCCAAATACAATGTCCTTGTTGTGTATTATACATATCTAACCTACATTAAGGCGAGATAATAATTAATCTTCTAACTTTCCTCAGATAGTATTTGCATACTTTGAAGCACGCATTCGGAAGTCACGTCAGACGGTGGTCCAGATTGCACTTGTTATTGGCTCTAAAATGCTGTTAGTTAGGTCTCTAAACGAGTAAATCAGATCAATATCTTGAAAATACTTAGACCAAATGAAGTAAAACTGCTTATATGTTTACCGTCTGTGAAAAGATTAGGGCTTATTAGATTGACTAAAAGTCAGGAAATCAGACTGAAGAAGAAAAAAATAGAAAATACAGAAACCTTTGTCACGCTTGAAAGAACGATAACTTGAGTTGTTCTGAACAGATGTTTGAAAATTTGGTTTCATTCGACGAGGATTATAATTCCAGAGGTCGAGTTCGTAGATGCATAGTATCGGCTCAATTTAGGTTTGGAACAGGTCAGGTTTACCTGAAACCAGATCTGAAAATACTTGAACCAGAACCTATTAATAGCCGATCCTGACAGTGAAACAGTTCATTTTGAGGATAAGATTGAGAACACCTATCCATCCAAAATGCTCCTTTATTTGACTGCTACGTCATCTGTTATCAACAATGCTGAAAACAAATTAACATTGAGCATTGACTCATGCGGTCTTATGCAATAAAATGTTTTCTATAACAATTGAAGTAATAGATTATAGTAAGATCAAAATAAGTAAATGGTTCGATAATTTCACGGGTGATATGTTGGTCGTCTATATTAACTTGGAAATATCGACCCCATCAACGTATATTTAACATCGCAACATACAGCAACATAATGTTACTACCGCCATCAGCCGCATAATCCCAGCAATAACCACATAAACTGAACGAAATTATGTTTACGTTTCAACCGCGGTATTTCAAAATCCATTTTCATTCAAGTCATTATATGGCGAGAACGAGACAATTTATGAATGACTTAAACGATAGACTAGGATGTTGATCTGGTAAAATACGGCAATATTAACACCTGTAGAATTATGTGTAGCGTAGACTGTTAAGAACTTTATGGCAATAATCTATGGAATGGAATTCTCTCGTTAATTTAAATTATTTAATGAAATGTAGATAAGCGAACATATCTTATCGCTATCGGTGGTTATCATTAGAAGTGTGGGGTAAATAAGATAAATCTTTTAAGTATTTGAGTACGATTGGCTTGTTCATTTAGTTGATTCACTGATTCAGTGTTTTATTTAAACAAAAACAAAATGCGAAAAGTTAAACAGCTCAATATCGTAACAAATTATTGGCATTCACGGCAACACCCCCACATTTACACTTTAAAGTCATTAATACTCAGAAACATCAATCGTGCGCTTCCTTTGCGCCACGATTCAATGATCCTTTTGACTTTAACTGCTAAAATCGCGGAAAGGGTAACTATCATCTGCTGGTTCTACAGATCCTTAACATCAGCCGTAGTTGGTTTCACTCTACTTCGCGGTAGCGATCGATCACAATTCACTAACAAATCTCGCAATTCTTCGATTTCAGCTTCCAGTTCTTGTGTATAATCGGTCAGCTTTTCCAGTTTGACCTCTGTTACGTGATGAGCGTGCTCAGCGGTTTCCAGTTGATGGATGACTGGCGTTATCATCGACACAGCGATTGCATGAACGATGCGAATCAGACGCCACATTCGCAGGAAGATTAACATTGAAATGGCGTTTGCGTCGTCGACATGATGGAAGAAAGCAATGTCCAGGGACCAGGACACGATGACAATGATGGCATCGAAGATTTCCATTTTTGATTCGAAAAACTTGAATCGCAGCGCCCATAGTTTGAACATCAATTCGATCATGAACAAGGATAGAATGGCCAGACTCAGTGATTGAAGAACCTATTTCGTTCACAAATTGAGTTTATTTGTTGGTAAGTTGGATTGTAATTCAAGGTAGTAGTTACCAAGCTTAATGAATGGTCCTTTTTAATTGGTGCACAGGTCACTCTATCACACACTTCGCCTACAGAAGACAGCTAACTATTCACGGCCAACCAATTATTAAAATTCAATTGAATTTACCTTTTGTAATTCTCAGATCTACGATTAGCTCGGCAATGACAAAGACACAGTCGAGCAAAACGAAACCAATCACCACCGCCTGAAAAATTGCTGCATCTTTGTCCTAATTCTTCATCAAATTCCTCAACAAAAACTCACCTGAAATTTGAACGAATGTATCATTCGCGTACATTTGCCACGGAATGATTCGTCTTTCAGTTCATCGTGTGATGGAATGTTTAAGAAGGACGATGTTCGCCGGGAGAGTCTTCTTGTATGCAAACGACTTTCGGCGATTCCTCTGATTTCCGACATTTTTACACCACATAGTAAGGGCTGAGGAATGGATAATCGAGTTTAAAGGGATCATTTTCTTGCACTAAATATATTCACAAAAAAAAATCCAACTCACATCTTCCTGCTGCACAGCAACAGGTATCTGACAGTCTACTTTATCACGAACATCATCGTCTGTTTCCATTCTTTCACGTTGATCTTTCCTCCGCTGTGCCCGAACTTAAGCGCTCATATAACAAAGCTGAAAACAGAAACAGTTTTTTCCATTAGAATGAACGATATCAATGGTATAAAGAACGCAAGACCAATTAGTGATAAGATAAGATAAATGGGCAGACTGCTGCAGTTGCCGCAGTGCAGATTTTATGTTATTTTTTTGACAAAATTTGAAAGGCGATCATTCATTCACGGAATGGTATCTCAACATAATGTATGAGTGACATACAGAGGAAGTTTCAAGGTGGGAGGTTTTGGAATTCTTTGATAAGTTTGATAGAATCGTCAACTTACAGCTCTCTCGGCTGGTTATTGGAATGAAGTCAGTCAAACAATTTCTCAATAATATGCCCTGGTCGGTCGTAAAGTCTGTCGCCGTTAATTAATTTATTTTATTAGCTTAACATGCTGAGGATTCCGAGAGACAAATAGCTGAAATAAATGTAAATATTTTCATATTTTCGTCCGAAACAACAAAATAAGAAACACACTTAACGTGAACAGCAACAGTAATACCAACGACTGTTATACCACACAAACACTAAATCCATTACCTACATCACTTGTTTTCTTAATAATAATTTTAGCGTAAGCTATGACCAGGTGTGATGTAGCTGTTCATGGCCCATTAGCTCAGCTGGTTAGAGCGTCGTGCTAATACTCTAAAACATTAGAAACGCGAAGGTCGTGAGTTCGATCCTCCCATGGGCCAGATTTTTTTTTCTTTCCAGTTAAATACTTTTTCATAACGCGCAGGCTAGAAAATAGTCATTTTTTCCCCTCTACTGAAACTTCGGAAACCTTTATTGTAAAAAACGTTGTGTTTACCCCGGGGAAAAAGTTGGAAATCGCAACTTTCTCGGGTGACTTTTGGCCCTCGCTTTGCTCTGCAACACACTCAAAATGCAGTTTCCAACTTTTCTTCGCACGTTGAACAAATAACTATTTTATTACTCTTTGTCCCTGACTCTCTCAGAATTCTGATAAGATGTAGTTTGAATTACCAGTGAATGGAGAAGTAATATCTACTTCCACACCCGAAGCTAGGGGGTGAAGTGTAGCCCAAAAGCATTCCAGGAGTGACAGAAATTCGCGTAAATAGGTTATATATTCCCCGGTTCAACATGAAGACAGGCATAAATTCAAAATGTGCTCCTCGACTCGACCAGGTCAAAAATTTGCAATTTACAATTGCAGCCAAACACATTTTTTTTTAATTCTCGGCAAGCTCTAAAATCGCGTCCAAAAACTATTTTGAAACTCTTCCGACAGACGTTTTCGTGACAGAAAAGTTTTACTCGCAATAGCTCAACGAGTCCAATAAGCCAAAAGGGAAGGGTCTCATTAGCCCATGGGCAAAGTTGGCCTGAGAAAGAAGTTAAAATTGAAAAAATTCTATGTTCATGGTCCAGTGCTCATTACTTGCGGACGACATCATAAGGGGTCATTCTTGGAGTATGTTACGCTCAGTTCTCTTTTAAATGAATTGTATAGCGCTACCTCTTGCAAAATGAATTTCATTTGAAATCACCAGCTGTGGAATCCACAGCCTGTGGATATTATACACACTTGCTCTAACAAAATGGGCATGTATTTCAGAACAGTGTTGCATTTCGTTCACAAAAACAGACAAGACAAACTCAGAAAACCTATACGCTCGAACTGATTCCAATTCAAAATGCAGCGTAGGTATGAATAATTTTTGGTGCTGTGTATGTTTTCATACCTTCAACAATCGAGTTAATACTATTTGCTTATCGCATTAACACTGCTGTATAACCAATATTAAAAATGAGTGTTCCCTATGTTACAAAAAGCACGAATTCTGCTATCTCTTCAGCTCGATCAAAGATTGTGATTTGACATTTTTTGCTGACGACAATTTTATTGATTTTTTTAAATTAACTACACAGAGACATTAATTCGGATAATCGATCAATGAATTTACGTTTGTAGACACTCGGTAAAAACTTGGTAACAACGGCTGAATATCGTAGTATAATCGGAACTAAGGTGGAAAATGGTAGGCTCGATTATAATTCGTCCATGGTTTGTGGATTTCTGTCCTAATAAATTAATGAATTGGGGATAAAATCAGTGAATTTACCGAGAATTTTTAGAACTTTACTGCTAAGAACTTTTGAGGTTGGAAGAACCAACGCACTCTCTAGCACAGTAGCTAACTGTGACGAAAGAGATAATAGATAGAACTTAGACTCCACTGATAACATTGCCTAGTGCTTCTATGCTCATTAAACAACTCGATTTTTTTCGCCTATGATACATTTGTCTACGTCATTTAGTTTTTATGATCTTCGCACCACACACATGTGTTGTAACAATAAAAACGCGTTTCTAACATTATATGGAGTGTAGGTCATCGCTAATGATTTGTCAAGAAAGGAAAAGCATTATCTCAAATCAGCATAAGTGAATGTTATATATAGCGAAATCCGTTAGACATTCAAGCGTTAAATGAACATTTAACGGACTAGATTTGATTTTATACATACAGACTCAGTTGAAGGTGGAAGGTAGTACGCAGGACTAATGGGCGAATTCCATTGAACTTATTCCAAGACGTGGTCTATGCTGACTGCAATAACGATTTTAACTTACGATTTTTAAGAGAAAAATCACTTCGTCGCTGGGAACTTTTCGGTATGCTAATTATAGCCGATCAAGAAACACAATTTACAATCCATTCAATTCACACACAAAGCAACATGTGAACTGAAAATGAATCACTAAACCGAAAGCAAATCGACTGAAAATTGTTCGAGTGTTGTGTGTGTATTATAATCTCAACGGTCAAACTAACTGAGAATGAGATGTGAAAATACTTTTTGGTATATTCTTGAGAATTTCTTGACTTTATATTGAGTGTATGCTATTAATGTGATATTGTTGAATGTTTACCGCAGATTATCTCAGGTGCTAAACATTTGTTTGGTAAGGAATAGTGTCGTGGAGTGTATAAATAAATCAATTCATCGAAAAGTTAGTTAAATGAAATTATTGAATTGTGCAATAACTTTTAGACCAATGAACCTTGCCAACGAAAAATAATAATGAAGAACTCATTGACGCTACGTAATCTTGGTTATAAAAATATTGATTGCGCGTAGCAGTTGCGAGAAGTCATTAGATATGATGGCCGATGTCTTCTAAGATTTAATTAATTCAAATTACCGCTAAAAAAATTAGCTGAATGTGCAAAATATTGACACAACCATAAAAAATACAAAGAAAAAATTAAATCAAAACCAACAATCAACCATAAAATATTCACGTTTAAAATTTTCGTAAATCAGTTCATCACACGCAAGGTTCAATGTCACTTTCTCCTCAGTATTTCCTTCACCTCACAGCCCTGAACTCATTTTTATTCGATGATAAGAATTCTTCAACTCATTCATGATTGTTTCATGTATCGTTAGAAGGTTCTCATATCCTCGTTTCAATGTATGCAACATCAGTCATATCTTATACAGTTTGACACATCTTGTACTTCAATATTAGTTTTATCATATACTTTCCGTTTCCGCAAGTTGATAAATTGTCCACGGTGGGGCTGAACGAACTTTAAATAAACATGTCGACTTCCATCTCGGTTGTTTTCATAGCTGAGTTAGGGGAGGCGTGTACTATCCAACGGCACATGTTAGAGGCGCAACCGCTGAGCCGTTTCTGAGAACTAGGAATATCGTCGCCTGGCTCCGCGGAAGTTGCTGGACCAGTGTTTGAAACTGGAATCGGTAGAGGGACAAATTCTAAGATCAACCATGTAAAAATTATTACTCTCGGTCATTTGGTCACAGAGCAATAGAAGCTGAAAGTCGAAAATTCCACCTTTTCAAGGGGTGATGCCTCCTCGACGGAGTTCTCGATCCAGCCCTTTAATTGCGTTTCTAGACAAGATTAATGTGCTCTTTCGAATCGCAATAAATTTTTTTTGAAATTAGTCTCTTTTGGTACATTTTCAGAAAAGTCAATTTTATTGCTACCCTTGGTGAACTTTGGCTACTCCCATACCTTGCCGGTTGAAATATTTCAACACGACATACCTTGTAACAGTTAGCCTGAAGTCTAAGCTTTCTAATGATACCAAATATGCCATGTATGATTCTCAGCAAGAACTATTTATGATAAAGATTTTGCATCGAGGTCGGGTTACTAGCAAATTTAGGGTCATTGAAAACGAAATTTACAAATATTACAAATTAATGTCTTTGAGTTATTTCTCATCGACTTACGTGAGTTATCCATTGTTTAATATCTGCTTATTTTGCCATAATAAACATAAAAATAGATTCCAGTTTCAAACACTGGTCCAGCAACTTCCGCGGAGCCAGGCGACGATATTCCTAGTTCTCAGAAACGGCTCAGCGGTTGCGCCCGCAACATGTGCCTTTGGATAGTACACGCCTCCCCTAACTCAGCTATGAAAAGAACCGAGATGGAAGTCGACATGTTTATTTAAAGTTCGTTCAGTCCCACCGTGTGTCTCCTACGAGGGGGAAACAACAATGGAAAATCTTGTCCCACCGTTCGGCCTATGGGCCTAATATTTCCTAATATTGCCTAATATTTCCCCATTATTCGTCTTCATTCGCTCATTATTCGCCTTTATTCGTTCATTATTCGCTTAACACTGTCCCACCATTCGCTCGTGTTGTTTCCCCCTCGATCTTCTACCATGCAATAAAATTTTCCTTGGATATGTCGCACTTTTGTTTTTAGATTTTCCGGATGACCAAAAATCCGAAGGTTTCTCTGTAATGTTCCGTTAGACTTTATCTCAATTGGCAGCAATAAAGCTCATAATTTCCTATTTCCTACGAAAACACTTCGCCAATAAAAACGAAAACAAAATTTTTTTTAATGAGAAACTGACGCTATATGTAATCTCTAAGCTATGAATGTTCATTGTATTAGCAGTTGTAAAAAGGCATATGTGACAGGAGATATGATAACCGATATCTCATTCGATTTAATAAAAAACAAGATAAAACATAGAATTTATTTTTTGGTCCCGTACGAAGTATTGGAAACTATTAGGTTAAATGTGCCGTTTGTAGCAATGGTAAGACAAAGCAAAGGGTAAAATTGTCCATATGTTTGCAGTGTAAATTGAATAAATCCTTAGCATGGTGAGTGGGGTGAGAAAATTGTGGATTGATTAGAATTCTGCTATGGTTTGAGCTTTAAGGCTTGATTTCCACTTAACAAAAAAGTACTCCATGTGAAAGGCAAAATTTGAATTTTTGCTTTGTCTACTTGACAGCTCGCTCTCTTACTGCTCTCAGACGGAGTACTTTTTGTTGAGTGGAAACCATACTTAATTTATAAGTACAGTTGATAGAGATAGACAGTTACAGAGTTTTACGAGGAAAAACGTTTCTAAGCCAAGAAATAACCATGTGCCTTGATTACCTGTTTTAAAATTTATCTTACAAAAAAACGATTCGTGTCAAATTTCGTGCGGGTTTTTGTAATTGCGCTATTTGAAAATACTTCAAGGGTGCTGTTCATAAATGCATAGTTAAATGCAGATGCGGGACGTGTCATATTAGCGAATTAAAAGAAAAATGAATTTTATTAATCAAAATCCGTTTCAAATTTTCTGGCGATGTCAATAGAATATTTTTAAACATTTTTAAACAGAAAACCAGTCACAGACATATTAACAGTTTTACTGTCTGATCTATTACTTCATATGATCGAAGATTTTCAGAGATTTATTTCAGAAATCATTTACTTCATTTGTTTTGAACGTGCTTTTTGCTATATATAAGACCTCTTTAAACAGAGCTTGTCGATTATTATTACTGTGTTTGTCGATAACAGATGATGACAGCCGTCTGTAACAGGTTAAATAAGCCTGAATCTCTTATAATTCGCTAATTCCTACATTTAACTGAGGAGGCAGTGATATTTCAGCTTGAAATCTGTCTTGTTTGTACGTCTGAAAAAAAGCTGAATCAAATTCATGATGAAATATCTCTAACTGTATTCAAATGACGTCTTCATTTTTCTGGTATTTTTGACCTCCGTCCCAGCTTGTCAGGTGTCGTTTGTATCCCACCTTTGCATGAATTATGCTCAAAAATCACATTTCACAATGGAGAATCAAAGACGTAGTGGTTGATTGCATGAACGATAGTTTTTACTCTACATTATGAAAGAACTTGATATACTACCTCTGAGTTGATCACGACGGCAATGGCTGCAAAATCTAGTAGCTCCTCCACTAACTTTATTCAAATTTCCAGTTACCTTCGTGAGTGCGGAGTGCCTTAGAATGTTTTTTCGGGACCAAGGCATTGCTATAGAACATGTAACCATCCTTGTAATATTCATGGGTTACCAAGGCAACGTACGCTAACAAAATTTTGATTTCGAAAACAACCACATTTGGAAGTGCCCTCATACACTGATACACATCTTCCTTCATACATTTTGGAAAACTCACTCCCCCTTAAAAGTCAATGCCATTTTATGAACAACCCCTAAAAATAAGAGATTGTAGTAGGACACTTCCTTCATTCCGATAAAAGTCATCGTAAAATAGAAAATAATCGCAATCGCATACGTAATCGTGTAATAGCTTTCGAGTCGACTAGAAACAAAAACATGGGATTATTCGTTGTATTATCTAGTCTGAAAAATTGTCACTTTTTACCAAATCAATTAGTGAAGTGGAAAGTGGTGCTACTGCTAAGTTTAACCGTAACTTAATTAATTTTGTTTCGTTCATGCGAACACCTTAAAACAAATCATTTCCTTTTGCAGACTTTATTGATCGTATACGTTAGAGTGTTATATCTGAGTCCCATGGTACCTGTATATCCAATCGATCTATCAAAACTAAACCAAACAATCAACCAATCTCATCATCGTCCGAAAACGAAAGTTACTTTTATGAACAAAGATCTGTGTGTGTCACCTCCCATTCAAAATAAAAATCTGAAAACTGCAGTGATTGTAGTACTGTCAGCTAGAACAAATTTCAATCAAAGAAATTTAGTGCGCCAGACCTATGGTTCTGTTAAATATGCAAACAATGTGCAAATTCTAGCATTGATTTTTATGCTGTCTCAATCGGGCGCACAAGCCAATAATGAGGCTGAGAATAAAAAGCTAGAAGTGGAACGAGAACAGTTTGGAGACACCATGATGGGAGATTTTGTTGATTCGTACAGGAACTTGACGCTCAAAACGATTATGGCCTACGAGTGGCTAACTGAACATTGTCGACAAGCTCAATTTGTGGTGAAAACCGATGATGATGTCATCGTTAACATTTTTGAACTAACTAATAAAATGGATTCATTCTCACCGGCTGACATGGCATCGTCGAACATTTGGTGCTGGATACATTTTAACGAAGATACAATCAAAAATGAGACCAGCAGATTTTATGCTCCCGCCGTGGATTTTCCCAGCGGCAAGTTCCCCGAACATTGCGGTGGAGTTGGTTACATAACACCATTTGGGGTGATCGAACGGATTATGAACGACATTTCGAATTCATTTCCCGGGAGAGTTTCTACTCATGAAGATGTGTTTATAACAGGAGTTGTACCGGCGCACATCAATTCAATGGCAAGCTATCTCTGGCCAAACCCTGAGCCCATCAAACGTGTTAATGAGCTGCAGTCGGTCAGCTATGTTTTTCAAAATGGACGAGACGATAAAGACGATTTTATGAAGAATTTTGTCAAAAATGCCACCATGGACACGGAAGTTAAAAATTTGGATACTTTTCGGGAACGGTTCGGCAAACGAATTTTCTTCCTAATTTCTCATAATAAAGAGTTTGAAATGATTTATCGGCGATTATGGGAAATAATAAAGAAAACTTTTTCAACATAAGAGAAACTTTGTATTCACTGGACGTAAGTGGAACGGGCTTTTTTGTGCGAATCCAAGTGGTCCCATTACAGTAACATGTGTGCAAAGCCTAATGAACTGAAGTAAAAGATTTCGATTCGATTCGTTAAAAATGTTTCTAACGACAGAAGTAACCGATTCGGTCCTGAAACGAGACACTACACAATTTTGCATCCACCGATTTAACTAATCTCACTACTAATCTCTAATCTCTCTACCCCAATATTGTCCATCTACGAACTTAACCTCGTGAATATCATGTCAGTTAAAACACAAATTTTGAAAATCGGGTAAAAATTACTTGACTTATAGCGGTAACAAGGAAAAGCGTCTGTGTAGAATTTCTTCCATATTGTTGTTCTAACCTTATCCATCTACGATCTCAACCTCAAGAATTTCAATCTTCGTCGATTAAAACAAAAAAAAAATGAAAATCGGATAAGAATTACGGAAGTTATTGCGGTAACAAGGAAAACCATTCTATTGAGAATTACTCCCATTTCATCACTCCAATATTGCCCACCTACCAACTTAACCTCATTTAAGATTATTTTCCTTCAGAAGACCCTGACTTTCAGTCAGGAATAATTTAGATGCTAAGATTTTGGAACATTGCATAGCAAAATCTACGAATACCAAAATTCAAATACTTTCTGTCTCAATCAATGTCTAAAGCTGTGTTATGAAACAAATACTCTCGAAAACTTCTTCACCAAGAGTGAAAGAAAGAATTAAAAGTCAAATATCTCCTGAAGGAATTAGTATTTTTCAAAAATCTTTTTTTTATGAAGTGGGTCATCCTATGCCGACATTTTGTGGAACAACTTTTTTTTTGGTGAATCCAGATGGCGTTGGTATCGGTACTTTCCCAAAAAGTGTACTGGAAAATTCCTCAACTTTGTGGACTGATAACTTGGCCAATTCTTAGTCTATTTTGATGAGTGAAAGTGATTCGGAAAGGTATAAGTGAACTCTTTCGAAATCTGCCCGGAGCTTGAACCGATTTGTGGTTCCCAAGATATGAGTCAGGATTCCCACCTACCTCCAAATTTAAGTAACCTCTAAAGAGAAAAGTGTGGCGCTGCCTTGTACAACTTTTAAAATAAACATATCGCTGGCTGGAGGTGACGCTTTCAGCTCTACGCGCAAATAGTTGACTTCATGGATCCACATATTTCGGTATTTTCTGGTGCAAGACCCTAACTTTGAGTCAGGGAAATAATGTGAGAATAGCTTACTGCTCGCTGTTCCAACAAACAGAATGTACAATATTATTGAGTTTATTTTGCAACGTGCCACAGCAACCTTCGCTGCGAAGTGACCTTGAAAACTGGACTGACTCGTTCACAATCCTCGGAACAAACAATTTCCGATTCAGTGAAGAATTACTGGGAGCACGGATTTTCTGGTACTGGGGGTGCTCCATTACAGGCTAAGATAAAATTGGAATTGAGTACAAGGGAAAGAGTCCATGGGAAAACACTGAGCGATATTGTTACTCCAACTGAGTTTCAGGAAATGTCAATTAAGACTATGCTTGGATGTGTCGGTTCCTTGCAATCGCTAAATATTCAATATGGCAATTATATTCTAAGTGTACCAGAATTCCAATGACCAGCGTTCCAGCAGTATCACTCTTTTAGTTCCATTTTTTTCGTAAAAGGAAAAAGTGGAACTATCTTCACGCCGCATATATGCACTGATAAAAAAGATTTTGGCGGTGTACTTCGGATATGTATGATATACTTCTGTTATGCATAGTATGCGTCGGGTATGTATGGCAAACCTGTCGTATGTAAGTTTACGTACGATATGTGTGCCATACATCTCACGCGTGTAGTCGACGTAGGACATGTGTAAAATTTTGGTATGTGTAACTTCATCGCAAAATTACCTCATACGCCCAACACGTTTGAGAAAAGCACACGTTTAGGATGTTTGTATACGCATGGTAAGTATGATGTCAAAGGATCGTATTTGTTGTGCGTTAACATTCGTACACTGTGCATTTTATATTAATAGCAACTATGTCAAGTCCTTTACGTACATGAGATGAATGTATCTGTATCAGGATTTTAGGATTCACTTAAAAACAGAAATATTAAATTCAGTCATTTAAATTTCAAAACGTTTTATTCCCTGAGTTCCAATCTCATACTGTTGAAATATCGAAATATTACGCAAAAAGAAGAAGAAGGAATTACGATTACGATTCTCGATATTAGGTCATTGTCATATACCATAGTTCTAATTAGAATAAAAAAAAATATTTTCAAAGTTTCATATGTGTGTCATGTAAGTAAACGTATAGCATGTATAAGTACTTTGTGTGCAAACGTGCTCCACGTTTACCTACTTCTACCAACGCTTCACAATACAACTACCAATGTAGTATGTCTTAATTGCAACATTGGTTGAAGCGCCGCTTTGAGATCAAGAGGCCCCCAGTTCAAACCCAGCACCAAACATGGAGAAAATTTTTATCTAAGAAAAAGTTACGATTAAATGAATAAAAACACGAAAAATAAAAAAATTAAAATTAAAAAGAACGAAATTTGCATATATGCAGCGTTACAATAGTTCCACTTTTTCCCTTTTACGAAAAAAGTGGAACTAAAGGAGTGGTACTATTGTAACGTTGGTCATTGGAAATGCAAAATTTCATTGCATTTTGAAATCGCCCAAAACCAATTACAGTGGAAGTGTGACGCAAGTCCTGTTATCGACTTACAAAAGAACTGCATAAAGATATGCGTCACAAATGGCAGCTGAGAGGAAAGTACGCGAAAGTTTTATCAACAAAAATTTTCACAGAAAAATTTTAGGAAGAAAATTATAAGAAACAGCGTCAAAAAGTGTCGCAAAATGCTTGCAAAATATCACATGAGTTAAATGTCAAATATTTTACAAGTACAGTGTACATCGTGTATATAGATCATGGATGCAGCGTGGACTGAAAGCTTTAAAACTCAAGTCGTTTGCCGGCTCTTAATACAGAGTTATTAGTACTTTATTTCATATGAAGTAGGATCCTCGAGCGACAGCGAGAATCCTACTCCATATGAAATACAATGCTTTATTGCATGAGCGAAAACGAGACAACAACATATGACTGTTTTGACAGCAACCTATTAATGTATGAATTAGCGCTCTAGATAAGTAATTTTTCGGGGAATCACACCGCAAATGCAATAAAATAATATACTCTATTCCAAATACTTAGGGTTTTCGCACTCGTTGTCTGTCTCTTGAGAGGTTCTACATTTTATTTAAATCGGATTAGACAGAGCAGCCTCAACCAAAAAGTATTATTTATTTGGTGTTACTATTATTTAAGAAGAAGACTATTATTTTGTGTTATCCGCTCGTTCTTCCAACCAACAAAAACATATAAAATCTATCATCCAAGATATGCGTAAAAATATCTATCATCCTCAAACTTCTCCTCCAAAGCAATAACTTTAGGCCAATAAACTTTGCCAACGAAAACACAAAAAAAATTGCAGAACTCATTGACGCTACGTAATCTGGGTTATAAAAATGTTGCAGTTTTTGAGAAGCGATACCTTCTGCGAAATAAGTAACTCAAATTAATGTGCAAAATATTGACACAACCATAAAAAATACAAAGAAAAATTTAAATCAAAACAAACAATCAACCATAAAATGTTCCCATTTAAAATTTGTCATACATTAGTTCATCACACGCAACGGTTCAATGTCACTTTCTTCCCAGTATTTCCTTCACCTCAGCCCTGAACTCATTTTTATTCGATGATAAGAATTCTTCAATCTGGTTCAATCTAATTTTGCCAACGGTTGATTTTGCCCATAATTTTTTCATCTATCGGCTATCGCTGGAAGCCTCTTGCATCCTCGTTTCAATGTTAGCTCGTCAGTCAATTTGCAATTTGTTAAACAAATCGGCAATTATAATAAATATAAGCAGAAGGTGCGGATCATAATCCAACTCGTCAAAATAAACATTTGGACATAGGTGCATGCATATCATTTTTTATGTGTCGTGTCGATGCACATATAGACCCAAACTCCCTCTCCGAGCTGATGCATAATGTTAGTCTTACCACACAGAGACATAAAATGTATTACTTCCATTGGCATTGGCATTCTAGTGTTAAATACAAAATCTTGTACTTCAATATATTTTTTATCAAACACTATCCAAAACGGAGGTAAGATGACAAATTATTTTCTACCATCTTCTATACCGTGAACACAACTCCGAAGGTTTTTCTGTAATGTTCCGTTGGACTTTATCTCAATTGGCAGCAATAAAGCTCATAATTTCCAATTTCCTACGAAAACACTTTGCTACAGATTATTTGCCAATTAAAACGAAAACAAATGAGAAACTGACGCTATATGTAATCCCTAAGCGATGAATGTTCATTGTATTAGCAGTTGTAAAAAGGCATATGTGACAGGAGTAGAGGTGGGCGCCGGCGCCAGCCGAAAAATAAAAGTAGTTAAAACATTACGCCGCCGCCGACTTGTTTTTTATCACTTTCATTTTATAATCAAAAAAACCAACGTAATATTTATGAAATATTTCCCTAAAAATTGTCAATATTTTCTAAAATGTATTTTTCATATTTCTTCCCGTATCTGCGCCGAATTTTACGCATCCAGACCAATTTCGTGTTTTCTCGTCAACGATGGATTTTATGTTTTTCTCTGGAAATCTATAACACACCTATTTGTTTGCATCGTGATGTAAGATAAGGCAAAGTCTTAATTTTTGTCTCTATTTAAATATGCGAAAAAAAGGCTGCCCACAATGACGCAAAGTCTTCATTAGTTTGCCATTTCCAGTGATTGCCCTTCACTTGTTCTAGTCTTGCGAACTATTTACTCGACACGCATGACCACCACTATACATACTGTCCAAAATGTGTTTTTCACGTTGATCATGTTGATCCAATAAAAAAATGTACAGCCGCCGCCGAAAATATAGACCGGCGCCCACCTCTAGAGAGGAGATATGATAACCGATATCACATTCGATTTAATAAAAAAAACAAGATAAAACACATAATTTATTTATTTTTAGACCAGTAAGAAGTATTAGGAACTAATAGGTTAAATGTGCCGTGGCAATGGTAAAGACAAAGCAAGGGGTAAAATTGTCCATATATTCGTGAGTGAACAGTGTGAGTAAATCCTTAGTATGGTGAGCAGGGCCAAAGTGTAATAAGGATTGGAAAATTGTAAACCGATTAGAATTCTACTATGGTTTGAGTTTTAAGGCTTGATTTCCACTTACCAAAAAAGTACTTCGTGATAGAGACAAAATTGATTTTTTTCAATTTTTGCTTTGTTCACTTGACAGCTTGCTCTCTTACGGCTCTCTCACGGAATGCTTTTTGTTGAGTTACAGAGTTTTACGAGGAAAAACGTTTCTACGCCAAGAAATAACCCTGTGCCTTGGTTACCTGTTTTGGAATTTATCTTACAAAAAAAAAACGATTCGTGTCAAATTTCGTGCGGGCTTTTGTAATTGCGCTATTTGAAAATACTTCAAGGGTGCTGTTCATAAATACATAGTTAAATGCAGATGCGGGACGTGTCATATTAGCGAATTAAAAGAAAAATGAATTTTGTTAATCAAACTCCGTTTCAAATTTGCTGGCCTTGTCAAAATAGAAGTTTTTTTAGAGTTTTAAACAGAAAACGAAATGGAACTTAACCAATGAATTCATTTTTTTTAAATAATTCATTAATTCCTGCGTTTTACTACAATTTAGTCTTAACTATCGCTTTTGTCCCACCTTTGCATAAATTATGCTCAAAAATTACATTTCACAATAGATAATCAAAGCAGTAGTGGTTGATTGAATGAACGATAGTTATTGCTGTAGTACTCTACATTATGAAATAACTGGTGGCTCCATTGACCCTTTTAAATTTTGCTGTCAGTAGCCTTCGTGAGTGCCTTAACCTGCTTTTTAGGACCTAGACGTTGCCATAGAATGTGTAACCATCCCTGTAATTTTTATGGGTTACCAAAGCATCGTACGCTACCAATATTTTAATTTCGATAACAACAACGTTTTACAGTGCCCTTATCCACTCCACATCATTCTTCGTCTGATTTTCCTTCGTACATTTTGGAAAACTTCCTCCCCTCAAATGATCACGCCCTTTTATGAACAGCACCTCAAAATAAGAGATTGTAATAGGGCACTTCCTTGATTCCGATAAAAGTCATTGTAAAATACAAAATAATCGCAATCGCGTACGTAATCTTGTAATAGCTTTCGAGTCGACTAGAAACAGAAACATGGGATTAATCGTTGCATTATCTAGTCTGAAAAATAGTCACTTTCTACCAAATCAGTTAGTGAAGTGGAAAGTGGTGCTCCTGCTAAGTTTGACCGTAACTTAATTAATTTTGTTTCGTTCAGACGATTACCTAAAAACAAATCCTTTCCTTTTGCAGACTTTATTGATCATATACGTTAGAGTGTTATATCTGAGTCCCATGGTACCTGTATATCCGATCGATCTATCAAAACTAAACCAAACAATCAACCACTCTCATCATCGTCCGAAAACGAAAGTTACTTTTATGAACAAAGATCTGTGTGTGTCACCTCCCATTCAAAATAAAAATCTGAAAACTGCAGTGATTGTAGTACTGTCAGCTAGAGCAAATTTCAATCAAAGAAATTTAGTGCGCCAGACCTATGGTTCTGTTAAATATGCAAACAATGTGCAAATTCTAGCATTGATTTTTATGCTGTCTCAATCGGGCGTACAAGCCAATAATGAGACTGAGAATAAAAAGCTAGAAGCGGAACGAGAACAGTTTGCAGACACTATGATGGGCGATTTTGTTGATTCGTACAGGAACTTGACGCTCAAAACGATTATGGCCTACGAGTGGCTAACTGAACATTGTCGTCAGGCTCAATTTGTGGTGAAAACCGATGATGATGTCATCGTTGACATTTTTAAACTCACCCATCAATTAGATTCATTCTCACCGGCTGACATGGCATCGTCGAACATTTGGTGCTGGATACATTTTAAGGAAGATACGATTAAAGATGAGAACAGCATATATTATGCTCCAGCCGCGGATTTTCCCAGTGGTAAGTTCCCTGAACATTGCGGTGGAGTTGGTTACATAGCACCATTTGGGGTGATCGAACGGATTATGAACGACATTTCGAATTCATTTCCCGGGAGAGTTTCTACTCATGAAGATGTGTTTATAACAGGAGTTGTACCGGCGCACATCAATTCAATGGCAAGCTATCTCTGGCCAAACTCTGAGCCCATCACGCGTGTAAGTCAACCAGAATCGGTCAGCTATGTTTTTCAAAATGGACGAGACGATAAAGACGATTTTATGAAGAATTTTGTCAAAAATGCCACCATGGACACGGAAGTTAAAAATTTAGATACTTTTCGGGAACGGTTCGGCAAACGAATTTTCTTCCTAATTTCTCATAATAAAGAGTTTGAAATGATTTATCGGCGATTATGGGAAATAATAAAGAAAACTGTTTCAACATAAGAGAAACTTTGTATTCATTGGACGTAAGTGGAACGGGCTTTTTTGTCCGAATCGATGTGGTCAGGCGCTAAAGTGGTATCGTAGTAAAATGTGGCAAAGCTTGATGAAGTGAAGTAAAAGATTTTGTATATATTCGTTAAAAATGTTTATAACGACAGAAGTAATAGATTCGGTCCTGAAAGGAGTCGCTAGAAAATAATGCATGCAACCGAAGTAATAGATTCTGTAAATGATAATGAAGTGCTTGCCGTCTGTGGATAAATTCACTGAGTACCTCTCGATGCTTAAGAAATTTTCTATTTTTTACAGTTATGAACACTAAAAAGTGGCGCCGTGTATCAACCTCTTACTTTTATTATTCCACTTGGTTCCACACATTCACATTTGAATGAGTCACTAGATATAAATGTTTGGAACAAAGTTGACTAAACCAATAAGAGATTAATAACATGGCGTTACTTTCAGATGTTACGTCTACATCTGTGCATCAATACTTTAAATTGTTGAGTGATTAATTTCAACTCGTCGTGGCTAGAGCAGAAAGTCTTAACAACTGAATCGAGTTGTATCTTTGCAGTCGAAACTATAGAGGTTTGCAGGTCTGAAGGAGATCTAACTTATTACTGTACCAATCCAATTATACATTCAATTTCGAGGAGGTGAAAATAATATCATTTCGTTTATGTGTAGCATAAAGACCGGTGTCCGACTGAGTAAACGGTAAACACTAACCGCAAGATTAATAGTTTGCATCCACACGATACCATTGATACCATTCTTTTGATGGTAATGTTCGTATAAATAATTTCCTTACTGTAACAATACAAGAAAGCAAAGCATCTAGCATAGTAGTAGAATATTGCTTATGTCAAATAGAGTAATAAATTACGACAGTGTACCATGTAACTTTTCATTTTTACATTGTTTCAAGATCATGTCGTTTGTGTAAATATTACTCTATTCGACATAGGTAATACCATACAACAATCTCAGGTGCTTTGACTACAATATCTACAAAAATTCCAGACATTTCGTTTGTGCACATTTTTGTCTTTAAAGACATGTTTATGTACACGGATTATGATTTCCATATTTATAGACGTAATTTACGTGGAGGTTGTTTGGACATGTATTGATAAACTCTAGTTTATTTCCACCGAAGACTTGTCGCTTCACTACAAAGAGTTTATTATGTTTACTCATTCAATTTTACAACTGAATTTATATAGGAAGAAAAAAAAAATCAAACGTAGCGTTCCATATAATTTAGTTATCTTGTCGAGGGTTCGCAGACGAAATAATTTCGTTCAGAGTATATTTAGGTAATGACTTTAGCAAATATGTATAAACACACTTTACTCTCTGTAAAGCTATTTCGCTAGAATTCGAATAACGGTGGTGGAACATAGCAAAGTAAATCCCACTGTTCTAAATAATTAGAGAAATTACTGTTCTGACCAAAATATCCTCTACATCCAATTTTTTTTTAGAATATAGAGAAGTAGATCTAGTACTTCACCTCTGAATAACAATCCTTCTCACTTAATCTATCGGGTATTTTTTAGAATGTTAAAAATCAAGTCAATATTCCCAGTGTTTCCAGGTTATGATATTTTAGCACAAAATTTGAAAATTCCTTATACATATCACATACTGGAAATTACCTAATTAACTAGGAACATCGATGACTTTTAAGACTCTGACAAATCTAAAATTGTGTTTTCGAAAGGTGAACAAAAAAGTCATGCGTGTGAAAGAGATACAAGATATTATTGAAAATATTATAGAAAGAGATGCAAATAGTCGTCACGCGTATATCTCTATCTTCTTCGGTTAAAGAAACAGATTGATGCCAATTGGGAAAGTATTTTGATTTGTGAATTGGCTGCAGAGGGGTTCTTATTCAAACGCTTTTAAAATGATTTTTTTGTAGCTGGATACGGAAGAAGTTGTCTTTGAAGTGCTTTCCTTGGATAATTACTTAAAGTTGTTAGGCACAAGTGGAAATTCGGAAATTTATTTAAAACTTAACTGAGCCAAGCAGCATCAACTTTCGGGAATTAAATTCTGGAATCTTTAAAAATTCTGTAAAGTCCCGTAAAATATTCATAATTTTTCCGCTTCAACTGCTTTCTATTTGTCAGAATTAGATTTTTGAACCGAAGTTGACTACGCATTACCCGCTCGGGGACAGAACAAATCGGACTGATTCCAAATTTTAAGAAATACTCAGAAGGTTACTTAGGTCTTGGTTCCATTTTGCCATAAGAAGATTTTTGATTGACAAATACTATCCTGGTGCGAGTCCCGGCGTATCACGGTATTAAAAAATGCACTCATTCGCTAGTTGCTTTTTATGAAGATATCAAGACGTTATCAGTTCAGATCATCCAGATTCTTCACTTTTACTTTGGAAAAAATTAATAACGGAAAATAGGATGGCAGATCCATTGAAGACCATTAACCTTTGATACGGTATTAAATCAATTTTCTAGTTTTAATTGGTTTTATGATTTTTTTATTGTACAAAATTTAAAAAATGAAGAGAAAATTTACTTAAAACCTGAACATTTTTGTTCTACAATTTTTTTTGTTTAATTATAAAATAACATTCAATCAAACACATTACATTTTTCGAGACGAATAGACAATGTCGGGGACAATTTTTTCGACTAAAATATTATATTTTACGTTCACAAAAAACATTTACCATTTTCGCTTGAATGTCACATAAAAGTTTTTCGCACTTACACCTATTTAAACATTGATTGATAAATTTAAATTTACTTTTTTTTAAACTAAAAACAGTTATTTGCACCAAGAGAATTAAATTTAAGTAGAAAAAGTAGGGGGAAAGTTCAAAAAAATAAAAAAAAGTGGATGGACGTTACAAAGAGTACTTAAACAATTACACGAGTTAAAATTTAAAATAATAAAAAATATTTAGTCTCTGTGATGTACGAATGATTCAGAATTCAGAATTCATAATTAGAAAATTCATTTCTTGTCCGGTTGCTTCTGATCCGATGGCGGATTAACGTAAACAATTTCTGCATACTCGGTAGCATTTTTATTCGGATTGTTTGCGTCCTCGGACGGCTTCAGCATCAGTTCTGCGTAGACAAGATTCCTTTCGCCCTAAAATGAAAAAGTTAAACCATCACTATCGATTGAAAGCAGCGACTGAAAAATGAACGTTTTCCCAAATTTCCACGAATTTTCAAACATTTTTCCAATTTTCCCCAAAATATTTGGTGGGTATTATTCACAGTTTGTGCTGCAAGTAGTGAAATAGAGCAAATCGCACTTTGTGCGAATAGTGAAATAAAGTAAAATGACACGTTTCTGCAAATACTTTGTAGAAGGAAGCAGCACTCTACTCTACAAACACTTTGTAAAAGGAAGCATCACTCTCTTCTACAAACACTTTCTAAAAGGAAGCCTCACTTTCTTCAGCAAACTCTTTGTAAAAGGAATGAAGCATCACTCTCTGCAAACTCTTTGTAAAAGGAAGCACCACTCTCTGCTGCAAACACTTTGTAAAAGGATATCATCACTCTCGTCTACAAACGTAATGTAAATTTGCTTGTAAAAGACAGTAATGCTTACGTTTACGAAATGTTTGTAGAAGATGGTGATACTTAGCTCTATAAAATGTATAAAACTTAAAACGAAAATTTAACGGTAACATTTAAATGATTTAAGTCAATGCTAGCTTCATTAATTACTTCATAAGTGCCATTAGTCTTTATTTCACTATTCGCACAAAGTGCGATTAACCAAATAAAGACTAATCGCACGAGGTACGAATACCCTTTTCGAAAATATTTTTCGGTAAAATTAAGGAAACATTCTGGAAAATCTATCAGATGAGTAAAAGTATCCGAGGGCTTCAGCCCGAGCTCGGCAAGCCTCGATTGTCCGTCTCATGTATCGATAATCTTATAATACTTGTCAATAAAGTAAATGACGAAAATGGTATTTCTTGTGTGTTTACCGACCTCGTATGCGCCTCAGTAAATTTCACGAAGTACCATTTCCATTATCTTTACCCCATTGGTATGTAATGTACTATTACTTTACGAACGAGGTAAAGGGTTTTCCCTAGAGACGGAATGGCCCTATTACATCCCTAGTAAAGTAAAATGTTTTCCCAAAAATAGTCACTGTTTAATTGTGAGAAACCAATTTTATCAACTTACAGATTTCGGTGGATCGTCTTCGATGATTACGGTTGCTTCACTTGGCGCAGCATCGTCATTCGGATCATCGGTGGGTGCTTCGGCGTTATTCTTTTCAACGTCGACGACCTTTTGCGGCTTCTTCTTAAACAGTCCTTCGAAATTGATTTGGTATTTTTTGAATTTGCTTTGCTTTAAATCGGCACTTTCCGTATCACTTCTGATTGGATTTGGAAGAGAGAAAGAAAATTTTTATTTACTGTTCAGCATACGGTTTCGCTGACTTAATTTATTTATATTTATATATTGAAAAGTGCACTTTGCTTGTTGAATATTTTAATTTAAAAAAAAGTTAGAAATAAACTGGCAAACAAAAGGAAACCATTGACAGCGGTGGTAACGGCGGTAAAGTTAAATTTCGTATTTTCCTAGTTTCATTTTGTCATTAATATTTTACAACTTTTGTTTGACTAGGTTGTCACATATATACATACAGAAATAAACTTTGACTAATACGAAATTTAATTATTTTCGAGAATACGTTTTTTAGTTACAATTTTAATGGAAATTTTGTTTTGTTACTTAAAATTTTATCACAAAAAAAAAATACTCAAAAAGTATACAAAAACCCATGCACAAAGGGCATATTATAAAAGCAAGTAATATTAACGCTCAATGGAAATTAAATAATTATTATTTTACAAGGTTGTGGTGTTGTTAGCACTCAATATACATACACCTTCTCAATATCTCAAGTTTTGTGTAGCTGACTCACGAAACGTTTTTTTAAAAAAAATACAAAACCTCCAACAATAGTTCTGAAAGGTGATAAGCCGTATAAATGACCTACATCCGAATAATAATGATTATCCGATAAAATGTTAATAGACAATGTGTGAAGTGTCGACAATCAATTTTTTCTTTGAACTAGCACCAGTTTCTTCGTCAAATTACCACATAACTTGTTTTGTTTCTACTGTCAACAGGTTATGGGCCTAATCGTATTCTTCAAGATTTTCCGCCCTTTTTGGGAATAGAAACTATGATTTTCATGACATCGTATCATATATCATAATTTCATCGACCTGGCAAAGAGTTTCACAATTGCTGAACAATCTTAATTGCAATTGTATTACGCTATTTTGTTCATAGCTCTGTTTCTCTGTTACCTTGTTTTGTTACAATTACAATACTCGTAAAAGGTGCAACGATAGAAAAACATCCGTGTTCGTGGGACAAATGAATCCGAAACTAAATTTATTGTCGCAGTCACAAGTTCTTGCTTCACCACACCAAAAGTACACACAACCTTTAGCATTGTTTTTCGCACACGGCACTCCACCATTGAATATTAATTCATTTTTTCACGTCTAATTTATGTATGTTGAACACTTGTAAGGTACGGGGTAGACGTGAACGTAAACGTGACTATGAAAATGCTGGAGCATTGCATTGTTCATCTAAGCTTATTATCGGGCATTGTTCAATGGAAGTGTACTCTGGAGTGTTTTGTTAAAATTCATTGTCGTTTGAAACAAGTCGCATAATACTAGCTAAGTTTTGCTAATTGCTCCAATCATTCGGTTCGGTGAGTGCCCTCAGTGTAGCGAAAAGGACAATGGGAATGGACACGCTGGGAAAATTGCAATATTTGCTTTTGCACAAATGTTTACATATCCACATTTGGAGTGTACCTTTGAGGAAAATATTTCCTATTTTGTTTCCACAAACTTTATTGATTGAATCAGATTTCTAATTTAAGAAAATTAGTTCTTATTTACTGCATTCATTGAGAGTTCCATACTCCTTAATTTCGATTCACTCTCCCCTCGTCCGTTTATTTTTCGATATTTTACTGCATTTAAGTTGAACTTTTGCTTTGGGTCTGTGGATGTTCCGCAAAAGGTAAATTGAACCGCAATCACCTGCTCAAAATTATTCAAACTATTGACCGGAGGGATATTCATTCTTTTTTACTTCATGCCGTGAGGCAATTCAGAAAAATCCTTTGGAAAAATCAACATAGAGTGGGCCGATTTATAACTTTGACTTTCCCTTCAAACGCTGGAATGACTCCAGGATGAACACTTGCACATAGAATTTGCTACAGTAAGAAATATTTTTTTCAAATTCGTTTTTCCCATGTCTCTAGCGCGATTGTTGTTTTTTGAGTAATATTACCAGGGCCAGGCCGGCTATTGAAGGAAAAATCAAATTGAAAAGTCGATCCACCTTAATATAGGATTTATACCTCAAAATTTACATTATTTTACATTGATCCATTAAGGGATCATTCAAAAATTGCGTAACGCGTTTTCAGTGCTGTCATCAAAACTAAATCCTAAATAACTTGAAAAATACGCTCTCCGTAAAGTTAAAACTATGTTCTATCTATGTAGGGGTTATATTTGTAAGATATAACGTAGCTTTAACTTCGCAGGCCACGTATTTCTTGAGTTATTTGAAGGGCAGAATTTTGATGACAGCACTGAAAAAGCGTTAAGTAATTTTCGAGTGATCCCTAATCAGAATATTAATGTTTAATGGAGATGATTGACCATTGACCCAACCTCAGACCATACAGAAAATAGAGAAATACCTTACATCCAGTTGGAATAGAAAAAGTTTAAGTTGAAGTGGTAAAAAAGTGATATTTGTATTCTGAAAACTAAATCTACGATTCTAAAATTGTTTGGTATTTGATTCCTGTAATACACCGTTCCGAAATGTTACACAAAACTAAGTAGTAAAGTGTCTGGCTCAAAGGCTCAAAAATAATAAATTCTACAAAGGAAAACAAAATCCGTTCAAATAAATACTGTCTCTCGATTTGTTCGATGCATTTCGTATAATAATAATAAGTTAATCACTACAAACAAATTTTATGATAAAATGAATTTTGTGCGACAAAAACCGAAACAGACTAAACCGAAAATTTGCGTTTTCAATTTTCCATCGTCACCCAAACGAAAACTTCTTAAAAAATGTCTGTTTCCTTTCTTGTCGAACTTCTCACAAACATTTCGGCTTGCTTTTGCAATAAATCACGTTGCTGCCGGGGCAACCAGCGCTGTGGCGACGCCACTTGTTGCGGCTGAACATGTGACGTAGGTATGCCCAATTCATTAAAATCGCCACTGTTCGTTAAACTACTTGTTTCGGACGCACGCTGTGACTGCATGGGATTTTTCGGCATCACGCCCACGATGGGAACGGTGGTCGGCAAATATACACTTTCAGTTCGGGGACTGATACTTGGTATTGTTTCGGATGGTGATACAAGAGCATCTCTTGCACCTTCATCGAACCTATTGAGCAAAGAAGTAAAATTTGATGGATAGAGAGCATGCAATTAAATTGAACAAATTTAAAAAAAAACGAAAAATGCATTAATGTCGATAGGATGATGGTTAGACTAGACATTATGAAATTTACAGATAACAGACAAGAACAAAAAAACAGAACAAACAAAAGAGGGAGGATATATGTTGAAAGCTGGCAGTGGATATATATATGCACATTATGATGCTAGAGGATGGTTAATCACGCAGAAGTAATAGAAGAAACGTGCACTTACACAAACACATTACACAAATCAGATAATAATATGAGAAGAATGCACAGATTTTTTAATATTTATTTTTTGTTTGATGGATTTACTTACGTTTCACTGCCTTGGGGCTTCGACGATGTGTTCCCTTTGCCTGTAATGGGAAAATGATTGGAAAATTACATCATCGTCTATTTTTCGGTGAGCGAACAATATTTCATATTTATTTCCACTGGTGGATTTGTAGTCAAGGTTATTTTTAGTGGAAAGCGTCGAAATATACATTCGAATTTGTCGCACACAATATTCAAGCTAATCTTCTTCCTCTAAAGATAATTGTCGATTTTTTACAATTTTTGCGTCAGAATAATTGATTACATAGTGAAGTGTTTTCGAGAGTGTTGATACTAACGTAGATGAGAGCTTGAACATTGAAAAATAAAAATCTTGAAGACTGCTCAAGATATTTTCTAATGCATTGAAAATACTTCCAGTTACAATTCAGCGTTATTAATTAGTTAAATCTCCTTTCAGGAAAAACAATACTGCTTTGTCCACGTAAAAAATCACACTTTCGTATCAAAGCTGTTCCTCTCTGCTTCTTTGATGTTTCTCATTTCTTATGCTTTTTCAAATGGTAAATGAGATGAATCAGAAAACTTGAATGAAACCAAACTTCAACACAAAAGTGGGATTTTTTACGTGTGCAAAACAGTATTTCTGAAACGAGCGAATTTATAACGATATTTACGTAAAATATTCTTGCTGAAAGCGAGGGGGAAACAACGAGATGAAATGGTTGGACATGCTTTATTTCCGTTCGATCTAATAGCGGGTAAATGTATATAGATGTACTAGCTTAATTTATCGGTTAATTCGATAAAATAGGAGCTTAATAAGGAAATTGACGACAGGCAGCGAGGAACAGCCAAACATAGAAAATCCTTTTGGACTCAAATAAAAATACTTTGATAAGAAAATTCCCAAATTCGTTGAAAGTCCTCTATAAAAACCCTTTAAATCTTAAGAAAATCATTGAAAATCAAAGGAACATTCTCAAAAATCGTGTGAAAATGCTTGAATATGCTTTCAAATTGACAAAAAAAACTCCTTTCGAATCCCAGAAAATCCCATGAGAATTATTTTTTAGAACATCCCTTGAGGATTTTCTTTTTAGAAAATTCACTGATGGTTTTCTTTCACAAAATCCTTTCGCACTCAAAATTCACGACTGTCTGTCCCTCGTTGGAACACAATTTTATCTCGTTGCTTTCCCTCCGGTCAACGGAATCGTTTCTCGAAATTATATAATTGCTGCTGGTTTTACAGCTAAAAAAATGGAAATAGAAATTTTCTTCGGATAACAACATTTTATTAGGTAAGTCATTTTCCTGCATTTACTAAATCCGCAATTTGGAATGTCTGACATTCTTGTGAGATTGTTTTTTTTTCTTCAAAATTGTGCTCATATTGAGTTTATAAATTTATTTAAGCTGGCCGAAGAATTTGCTCTTGTTGCAGAAATTATTATGTTTTCATAAAATAGTTGTACGATCAACAGCGACAGATGATAAAATTAACAAAATAATATGCTGCTTGGTCCAGGATACCAATTTCGACCAATTGATAAGTGGCCGGAATTGGTATCCAGAATCCAGATTCGTATGAACAGTTTTATTTTAAAATGAAATTTGGATCTGAACTCATTTGGTTCTCTTTACAAAAAACATCAGAAAACTGACAATAATAAGCAAATTGGATGTTTAAAATCATTGAAGTAATAGATTTCGCAATTTAAAAAATGATGTAAATTGAACAAATGAAGTAAAAGATTTGATGATTATCTCGAGATGATTAAATGATAATGTTGAACTGACGATTTTTCAACTGTTTTTATGTTTCTTTCTGCTTAAAGTCGAAGCATTATAATTTGATCGATTCTATTCATTTTTAAATAATTGTAGTTTTCGAAGAAATCATTTCGAAAACATTACAGTATAAAAGCTTACACATGCGCATTAGAGCTGTTTACTCGCGGTATACCTGCGGGTAATCCGTTCAAATGCACGTGTCTAAGCTTTTATACTGTAATGTTTTCGAAATGATTTCTTCGAAAACTACAATTATTTAAAAATGAATAAAATGAGTAGAATCGATCAAATTATAATGCTCCGACTTTAATTGCCTTTTTGTGCAAGCTAAAACAGAAGATTTTGGAAGATTCTCAGTTAAGACCAAGGGACTGAAGTCTTTGACTCTTCGTCTATTATATTGGTTTGTCACTAAGTATTTTCAATGGGTACTCTCTCAATTCATAAGTCCACACCGTAAACTTTATTCATTCGTTCACTTCGTCATATTCTGTTTTATATTAAAACATTGAAAACGATGAATTAGATGGACCAAATATCATAAAAATTGAGTTTGAATTGATCTTTATTTGGTATCACTCCACACTCCATTTGTTAAAGCAATGCAGTTCAAGTATAATTCGATTTTCTTTCACTCTTTTTGTGAGTTGTCAGTCAAGGTGGTAAATGTCAGTACGGCCTTGGTTAAAGAAGAGCGAAGACTAGTTAAAATTAGCCAGGCTCTGGGTCACCGGTATCTAAAATTTTTGAATGAAAGTTTGATGGTTCTCTCATTTACTAAACGTTGCTAACCCAAAACTTTTTCTTTGATTTCATTTTGCTTATAGTTAGCAGGGATTTTTTTGGGAAAAACTTTACCAATACTTTTCCCAAGTTTTTCCAAATTTTCGAAAAATAATTTTTTGGAAAAATTACGGAAAAAAGGGAAAAATGGAAATGATTCAAAAATATGTGGGAAAATGTTTGTCGAGAATATTCTCTGGTGCAATTGTTTAGTGTTAAGATTTTTGGATCCACAAATGCTAATCGAATGTTAACACTAATTAAATAAATATTCCGTTACTGGTTACAATTGATTTCGCAACCACAGAAAACGACCTCAGACACCGATAGAAAAGAATGAATTTACATTTTTAAATTTCAATATTTATTTTTACGAAAAGTTGATTGTAGTAATTTGATGTATCTAGACTTACACATTTTCAAAAACAAAAGAAATATTCTAAATTACATCGTCACTTGTTTGCATTTCCTTTTTTTTCTTTTTATTCGAGAAAAAAAATGAGATTTTTTCTACAAATTAAAATCAGATCATTTCATTGATTTTTAATAAAAATATTTTTTGTACTTACACATTAATTACATTTACAATGATAAAGTGGCGAAATAAAGAAACGATGAAGAAACTAGCGTACGAATTGTGTATTTTATGTTTTCCTTTTTAATATCAAAACTTATAATTAAAACGAATTTTCGTTTATTCGTTTGAAAATTTATTTTTTAATTTAGAATGCAAAAAGAATAGAATTGTTTATAGTCCAACGAAAGCTGAATAATTTTTTTTATTAAATTTATTTTATCTCTGCGTTTTAATTTATATTTCTTTGAATTTCAATTTTTAAATTTTTTTCTCTCTGTTTTTCTCTTAATCATTTTATCTTTTTACTAACTCTTAAATCTTAAATTCTTCTTCTTTTTATCGTTAAACTTATCACTTTCATAATATAGGTATTTTTAAATAGTAATTTTCTTTTAAGTACATTTACATTTATATATCTTGATATGAGTAGAATGTATTTTTATAGTGATAATGTGGTGCATATTATTATTTTTTTTTCTATTTTCTTTTATTTATAGATTTTGTTGGTTGGATTTTTCCATTTTAAATTTTTTACTTTACCTGTCTTCTTATTATTGTGAGTTCAACATCGTCTTAACATTATACATAAATTGAAATTATATCACTAGGCGAAACAATTGTTTTCACTGATCAATGGTGGGCATAGTGGGTTCGATACGGCAGTGCTTCCTCTATCATGTGGGCAAAAAAGGGCAATTACCCTTGGCATGTAAAAAAACCATGTCGCTTAATTAGCGCTTAATTAATTAATTAATTGGTGGTGAAGAGTTGAACGCGACACTGTCGATGAAACACAGGACATGAAATTTTTATTCTTACTTTTATATTGAACTAACGACAAGTGATTGAGATCAATGATATCGTTTTGTGTACTCATCGTATCATTGAATGGGTGTGATACCATTCAAATCCATTGCCTATTTTTTAGGATTGCATGTTGTAAAAGTCTTAAAAAAATCCTTTTCCTAAAAAATCCCTAAAATTCTTAAAAATTCCTAAAAATTCTTAAAATTTCTAAAAATCTTAAAAATTCTTAAAAATTCTTAAAATTTCTAGAAATTCCAAAAATTTTTAGACTTAATTGCCAAAAAATAGGCTTTGCAATCCCACTCTTGTTGTCGATTCTAGACGTGATTGAGACTAACGATGATGTGTTACAATCATCGAACCCTTAACCCACAAGTGAAATTTACAAAAGTTAAAAATTGTTTCCTAGTGACAATTATTGTAACATATCAGGAGAACGCCGACGAAGTCACTATTAGCCATCAAGAGCTTATAGCTTTTTTTGGTCGTTGTACTGATAACCGGTTAAATCGGGAAACTTAGAGAAATTGAGATGGTAAAAAAAATCGTGTCGGCGGCCTCTCTGTTGATGTAGTTCGTGATATTATTTTTCAACATTTATTTAAACAAAAATGATTTGTGCATTTTGTAAATTACATTTATAAAAAAAAGTTGGTAGAAAAATTGTTAAAAAAATCTATTTGCGCAATACGGTTGAGATTCGTAGTTGAGAATGAGATGGGGAGGGGGAATTATTTTTTTTTGTCATTTTTCCATTTAATTTTAATTCTTAATTAATTTATCAAAAACGAAAAATTCAAAATGGCAGTTAATTTCAAATTACACATTATTTTTCTTCAGCAAATTAAAATACACAAACAAATGCAATGGCCAAATAATAATGTTAACGAGCAGCAAACTAAACAGCAAAATTAAAAGTTTACCTTTAATTTCATTTCTTTTAATTTTTTTTTCATTTATTGGACGGACACATTATTGGAATGTAATTGAGTAAAGGTTTTCAGAATAAAAACGGGATGAGAGATTCGTTAAATTAAAATTTAAAAATTAATTCATCAAAATTATCTTCCAATTCGTCATATTGCTATTGCAATTGAATAAAATTGCGTTAATACAATTTTAGAGCGAATACGCCATATTAAATCAAGTTCACTTTTATGCCAATAAATAACTCATTTTCAAATTCATAATTTTTGAAAAGCATTTAGAAATACATCCCCTATCGGGCTCCACTTTTTTTTCTTCTTCTTCTTCTTCTTCATATCTTCAAATATGATATTTTCAAAAATAAATTATTTCAAAAGTTAAAATAATTGAGAGATTGCATTATACAAATGAAAAAAAAAGTTCTCGGCATTTTTTCCGTGTACGTTTTTCTTTTAAACCGGCGTGTTAGTCTTAACATCTCCGGCACCATTGTGTCCGTTATGTTTCTCTTTAATATCAGCTGATTCCAAATGATCCTGTTCGTGATCGTATTCCTTATCATAATCTCCGTGTTGCGGGGCGATTTGCGCTTCCGAATCGGGTCCGATGTCAGTGTTTAGTGATGCCCCTGAAACAACAACAACAACAAAATAGAACTAACTTTTTTCGATTTATTATTGATTTTTTTTTAGTTTATTAAAATTGTTAATTTTATAAGTTTTAGTTCGAGTAAGTCCTAAAAGATGTCCTAGCTTGCAATTAAGATTATGGAATTAAAATTTTTCATGCAAAGTTTAAACATTAGATAGAAAACTATAGATTTTTCGGTCAACTATTATGTTCTAACTTTTTTAATAATTCTTTCCGAGATTATCGTGTTTCGAAGCAAATTAGAACCTATGTGTCACCTGTTATCGAAAAAAATGGCTTTTGGTTACTTCAATTCAGCCTTTTATAGTTAAAGTATTGTTAAAACAAATGAAGTAAAAGATTTTCAAGATCAAACATGCTTTAAATAAACGAAGTAACAGATTCAATGATTTGTTTCCGAATAATAAAATACAGAAACAAGGCATGTCAAATTACCGAATTATAAGAAAAATGAAACTACATTAGGTTGTGTTACCTTCTAAAGCATCAAAAAGACGTGTGCAATTTCGGTGTGCCGATCTAGCAACAGCTGGTTTTGTATCAGCAGGTGTCTATTTCATTGTTACAATGTTTAGCTGATACAAAACCATTTGTTGATCGATCGGCCCACCAAAATTATTTAACCTGTCACGGCTATTCATCTGTTATCGATAACGACGACAAAAATAATGACAAGCTCTGGGTAATACGGTTCTTTATATAGTAAAATGTATGTTAAAAAAATTGAAGTACAAGATTTGAAATCAATGGATCAAAAATACTTTGATTGGATTGAAGTGATTTAACATATATTAATACCGGTCAGACGCTTGCCGTCTGTAACAAGACAATCATTGCATTCACATCGTGAAACGACGTTAAATTAATGAAATTTCATATTCCTTATAATTTGAGTATTTGACACGTCCCCTTTCTGCATTTAGAAATTCATATCGCTTGCTGTTTCTTGAACATATTGAGGAATTGTGATGATTAGGATTAGGATAAACGTAACGTGGGTTGAACATTGAGTCACAGTACCTTGTTTGCCTATAACAAATCTGTTACGGCGACTAAAGGTAAAGTTACATGCTGTGGTGGACGGAAGTGAGATACTCAGGAAATTTCTCGAGTTTTTGGCCACTTGCATACACGAACCGAACTGAAATTGTTGGTTTCAGTTTTTCGGACTTATATCTAAATTAGGTGTCTCAATTGTGCCTTTGCTGCAATCATGTTGCAGTCATATCAATTTCTAAACTTTAGTCGACGGTTCTAATCGAAGTTTCATTCCATCTTCTCCGATGGTAGTCACAGCAATGTTATGCTGAATCTACGTATGTTAGTTAGTAGTTTGACTCCACATTTATTGTCAATGTTTGTGATTGCTCTTACGTTAGAGTAATTTGTGTGTAAAATCAACCTACACCTAGAATCCGATTTGGACAAAATTGAATTATTTCAAAATGGATATGACGCTTGTCTGTCGTCTGTATCATTGCCAGCTTTCAACAATCGACATATTGTTCCGCTACAATACTGATGCTTTTCCATTTAATTGATTTAATTTTATGAATTCGACACAAACGAAAAATGAAAAATTTATTATTAACAACATGTAAAGCAGCTTGGTTATCGTTTGTATCGCGCACAAAAAAATCCCAGCCCATTGCAGAGGCAATAGGTCGTAAAAATGCAAAAATCAATTTTAAATTATAAATAATTGTGTCGTTTAAATTGATTTAATGGTTGATAATATCTCGCAAAAATAAAAAAAACCAAACGTTGAACAATGCAACGTTCAAACAAAAAATCCAATCCATCTGAAATTGCATTTGGAAAAGAGAGAGTTTTGTGCTCAAATTAACCGACAACTGAAACCAATAACAATAACGAAATGATGGATTGAATTTCTAATCCAATAAATTGGCTAAAATTATTTAAATTATGAAATTTCCAATTATGATTCCGAAATGAGACTGTTGCCGAATGTGCAAACAATATTGAATGCATAAAACCGAGGAAGATAAAAAATGGAATGCAAAATATTCTGAGCACTGCTTTCAATTCGTGAGTTTTAACAACCTCAATCGACTGAATTTATTATTATTTTTTTAATTAATGTAACGGTGAACATCGTTTGATGACCTAATGGATTTTATCGTTTCGTTCTTAAAAACGCTTTGTTTGTTTGCTGTGCGTTGCAATTGATTTAGAAACACACAACAAAAAATTGGTAGCAAATTGTAACAGAAATCTAGCGGCAATGGTCATTAATCATATTTTTTTTTTGGTTTGTCGTTCATTGTTTGTGTTCAAAGAATTTTTTTTTAAAGAATTTGAGTCGACATCACTTAAGTCAATAACAAGAAATTTTTAAAGTTTTTCTTCTGCACAAGGTGATAATAAGACCGACACTGTTCTGCGAGTAATTTTCAAACAAACAATTACTTTTTGTTTTCTTCTTTGTTCTCTGTTTACTATAATGAATGAGGTACACCAATTCTGTAGATCTACAATCTACATACAGTTACAGGGCAGCCTAAGCACCAAGTAATTACGAATTGTTTTTTAAACTTTTCTAATAGAAAACAGAAAATGGAAATTGACATTGAAATCCTCAAGATTGTTATTAGTTTCAGACGAACATCTATTTTGTTGATCAATTAATCCCATGTACATCGTCAATTAATAGGTATTATTGCTCATTTCTGTTGCAGGCAGTGATTACTTTTTGCTGGTACATCCTACGTTATAGGAAAACTAATGTTAATTTGATAAAAATCCATGACTCGTCGTCGGTGGTCATTCGGGGCGTTCAAATAAACAAGAAAGAGAAAGGCAAGACAGCTAATCATAAACTTAATTATAGATTGCTGTAGGTATTCTCTCGGAAGACTTTTCGACTGAGATAGAATCTTTCTACGTTGATAATTTTGCTGCAGCATAAACGTTTATGGAAAGATGATTTTTTTGGAATACATTCTCTTATTCATATGTAACTGAAAAAGAGTTTCTCGGTGGATTGTTTTGAATTAAATTAACACTGAACAAAAAGGCGGACATTAAGACGCACCCATGCGAAAAGATACACTAGCACTATGGTATAACTAAAGATTTTGTTACACGAAGCCCATGATGTTTTATGTTCTGTTTTCGATCAATTTCCTCCTGGGTTGGTGTGGTCATTTTTAATGGTAGTTCTAATGTGTTCTACTGGAAGTTCTAGACTACTTTTCCCGAGGCGCTTTTGTTCCATTATTTGTGGAACGATTTTCTCGATAAGCCGAAAGTGTTAAAGTCTCTGTGTTACTTCTCAACACATTTTTGTTTTCATTGATGACTGCCTGCACTCGGGGCATGTCAAGCCCTGATGATCTGACACGTTACTAACGGATTTTTGAACCAAATACAGGAAACGTCAACGAAATTTAGACAAGAATTTGCTTCAATTCTTTTTCATTCATACAGACCAAAGTTCTCATACGTCTTTATACCCGTATAAAGACGTTTAAGCACTTTCGTTTGTATGAGTGGAGCATCAGCTGAAAAACAGCTGAAGCAAATTAATGTCTAAATTTCACTGACGGCTACTGTAGTTCGAAATATTTAGACTTTTCTTTCAGCATCTTCGAGTCGTATCTTCGAGCTGTTTCATAAATTTCATTCCTCACGGGACAGATCATGGACCAGATCAGCCTGGTGTTGGTGTGTTTTCGATAATTCATATCAGAGACTATTTTTGGGAAATTTAAAAAAATGGGAAAAGTATTTTTAAAAGGAAAATAAGGAAAATATGTGAAAATTTAATAAAATCTGGGAAGATTTAGGAAAATTTGGTGAAATGTTCTACTAAAAATAATCCCTGCTTCATACCCTAATTCCTCCCGAAACTAAAACACCTGACCATAAATATGTTATGGATCAATCTGAAATCCAACCAAAATCAGAGCGACGATTGTACATGGATAATGATTCTGCTGGTATCTCGGAAGCGAGTGTTCGATAATAAAAAAAACCTTTGCCCAAAACAAATCATAGAATTTCGTTTTTGTCATAAACATTTTCATGGTGAGTGGGCATTGCAATTCAATTTTTTTTTTTCATTTCCAACACTCCGATAAATTGTGAGCTCTGGTAGCATTGACAAATAATATGTAATCAATCTCGTTTCATATTATCGACATAAATTTCGGTTAGGTTACACACTTTTTGGATGAATGGGAATGGATGGCGTATATGGCAGAGAAAACAGAAAACATGTTTAATCTCACACAAGTCCAATTAGTATTTTACACATTTCAAACAGAAGTTAATAGGTTTTGCGTTCGGGGTTTTAGCGATGGTTTCAACGCCAAAATGAACTAAAATCCCAAAACAAAACACAAATTAAAAAAAAAAAAATCAATTTTGGAGAGAAGAAAAAGCAAAACAAATAAAAATTAAATTAAATGAAAAAAGTTAGCTCTCTGCTGATCTTTTTTTTTTGTTTATTGTTAATATGTGGTGTTCGACCGTTGAAGTAAATAAATGGTCTGCCTTTTTTCGCCCGAAATGCTGTTAGCGAATTGTATAATATAAATTTTGTTGTTGCTGCTGTTTCAGATATAAGTTAGGTTTAATTGTTGTTTCTTTGAATATACAATAAAATAAATAAAAAAATAAAAAATATTTTTTTTGTGTACTCCATGTACTCACTAAACTTTCCTCCGTGTATGGTTTGTTTATAATATTTTCTGTTTTTTTTGTTTTTCGTCTCTGTTTTTATTTTATTTTATATTTTCCAGAGTGTAATTATATATTGAAATATGCAAAAGTTTTCGTTTTTTTTTGTACTTTCGTAATTTATGGCTGCATATTTCTCGCTAAAATGCACATTGCTGTCCATTTGTTTTACAATCATCTGTGACTAAACCAATTAAAGTATCAAATTTATCATTTTAATACCATTAAGTGTCTGATTTATGCAAACTATAAAATAAAATAAAAAAAAATTCTTTTTCTGTTTATCATTTCTGTGATTGCGAAATTTTCTTCGTTTTTCGTTTCGTTTTGTTTTTTTTTTAGTGTTTCACCAGTGTTTAAAAATTATAAATGTACACAACAAATAGGTTTTATGATTACTGTACACAAACAAATTTTATGATTAGCCAAAAGTTGATTAACTTAAAAAAAATCGACTGTGAGGTTATATCGAAACACTCTTATTTATACCTACCTTCGGTAAAGAAAAAAGAAATCTCAATGAAGCGAGCGATGCAATCTTGGTTGGAATATTTATTTATTTTTTATGTACACACCGAACGTTAACAAAAAAACTACACTAATTGAGCTATTGTAATAAGGAAATTAAAAAAAATAACGAAAATGGTCGTGAAAGTCTTCATGAAAATTGTTACTGAATTGTTGTTAGAATGAAACGTAATATAGAGTTTTCAATGGAACATTAGAATCGTTATTCAATGGATGAAGTAAATTATTGTGATGCGGTTCATAATTTGTGAACATTTATCGATAAAGTTAAACTAGACGGAAATAATTCAGAGACAATCGACTTAGTTAGAGGGTGCTGTTTCATTTGTTGATTGGTCAAAGATAAATGAAAACACGGTTTACTATCAGAATTGTTTTAAGTCAAAAGCAAACGCTTCTAATCTCTTTTTTTAGGAAACCCAAGGTAGGGTAAGCGTACCAATAGTCGGACAAATGAGTCCTTCGACAGATATTGTTCTTTCTTCAGACGACTCATTTTTATCCAAGGATTGGTAGGATTCCAAGGATTCCATACCAGGGCCTAATATTAGGACATTCATCCCTAAATTTCAATAAAAAATCACCAATTTTCACCAAAAAAAATCAACATTTTTCACTAAAAACATCTCCAAGTTTAGTGAAATTTGTTGAAATTTAGTGAAATAATCTCGGAAATAATTCTTATTGTTAGGTCCTGCAAGGAACTGAAAAATTGTACAGTGGTCAGTAGGTTCAGTAGATACGCTTTGGTTATTTTTAATTTTATATGGACTCTACGATATAAACTGCTATTTTGCATTTAGCATCAAAATGTTTATTCTTGACCTGAATCTGATTTGAGCCTAAGGTTTTCGCGAGTCTATTGAAAAATTACTTTTATTTACTTTACGACGAAAATTGCACTTCTTGTTCCACGGCTTCATCGGTCAACGTTTCAATCATTCGTTCAAAATCGCATCGTTTTACATCTTACATGGAACATTTCAACATTTTGGTGATATAAATCCATCGTCAACAAAGGAAGTTAAAGGTACAACGACCAAATTACACCCAAATTCTCTACATAAAATCTCGAATTAAAAAGTAAAAATGTGGAGCGATCACCTAATAAGGACACCCGGTTACGAGACCTCCGATTTTAATCATCTGGTCAGACAATTTAATACTATTTCGGCTTATGTGACTTTCTAACCGTAGTAGCCAAAAGACAGGAGACCGTTAGTCAGTAATAACTATTTCAATAACTTGGAAACAAAAGCGGAAATTTTCAAGATTATTTTGAGTGGCACTTGTTCCATTTTAGCTTGGATATTCCTATACAACCCTAACTTCGGAATCCAGATTACTACTGTGTCGTCTGCTATCGACAGCGACGAAAGGAATGAGTGATGAGCGCTGCTATAGTTGATGTTTTATTGTATAGAAAAATGTATGTTTTTTAGGAAATATTTTGTTTAAACTAATGAAGTAAAGGATTTTGGTTGAAACTGTTGAACATGCTTAGATCAAATGAAGTAATAGATTTGTTAACTGTATACCGATGATATTATTGCTGTTTTTCTAATCACATTGCCGTTCCACAGAATTGATAAAGATTTAATGAGAAATTGGTGGCAAGCAAAGACGTGAAATTAAGTTTCAATTTAGTCAAAATGTTGACCCCAATAACACTCACTTTTCTGGTTATATTTTTTGACGCAAATAGGGTGGTAGTCTCCCAACATGTACCAGTAGTCGGACATGTATTTTTATCATTCACAAAAACGTTCATCAATAAAAGAACAGTGGGTGTCCGACTGGCTGATAGTACGAGTTAGGTGATTGAAGCAATTTATTCAAAACTGATCGACTATACGTTCAAACTTCAGAGAAGCCTTGGGTATGGGTTAAGCACCCCCAATTCGTCTGTTTTACTGACAAAACTCAGCGATGATCGTCTGCTTATCTAGCAAACACTTTTTCCATGTTAAATCAGATGGAGTTAAATACTCGGTTGAACTATTATTAGATAAGATGAAGTAGTAGAGTCATAGTAGAGTGATATACTAGCATTCTGTGAACGGTTGAATTGATTCGATCATCGGAAATTGATAAAATAATCTTTGATCTTACAAAAACCAAACGGAATGTATCTTTGTCATTGTGATAGATGTTCATTAAACAGCAAAATGATAATTTGTTACGATGTGAAACTGGTATATTGCAAAGTTATATGAATGCACGCAGTGAAATAGACTAATCTCACATTTTTGAATGCAATTTTGTCCATACACATCGGCGTGCGATCCGATAAAATGAAATTCAAGAAGGAAAAAAAATGCAAAAAATTTACTCACCAGCAAAACACCATTTTCCAGTCGCTCTAGCCACTACGACCAAGACCACAATAATGATTAAAACAGCCACTCCTACAACGATGCCAATTATGGCCGCCGTGTCTAAGCCATTTACTGCAGCCGCTTCCGATGAACTGATGCGAACGGAATACTCTTGCGTGCCAAATTCATTGGATGCTTTCAGATAGTACATTTTCGTTGTGTCTTCAAGTGTTAAACTTGCGATCGTCAGTGATACATTGAACACACCACTGCCCAAATCAATCGGTTCGTATGATTCGTATCGTCCATTTTGCGTTCCTTGTGGTATCGCTATTCCATCGACTATCCATTCGGTGCGCGGGCGAGGGTTGGCTTTGATTGTAGCATTGATAACGGCATCGGATCCTAAGATCACTCCGTACACTTTGATTTCCGGTAGCGGTTGTGGTTGGACTATATATGATAAATGAAAAATGAGAAATTTTCTTCCAAATTCACCGTTAAATTGTCCTTACATCTGACTTGGAATTGCATTCGAGCTTCTTGTGGTTGACCTCGGTCGGCAATGTGATGTGATCGGCAAATCAACGTTCGTCGATCGTCGGATGCTTGAATGTACCTTCTGATTTGTTTACGCGTTGTGTACAACATTGTGTTTTTGCTGGCGATCGATTCGATTATTTCATCGGCTTCAACACCTTCTGTGATTGGTTCGTCATCCAAATAAAATGTAATGTTCGATGGTGGACGTCCGTCTCGCGATATGCAAGCGGCATGGAATTGTTGACCGATTTGATAGGCACCGGTTTCCGATTTTGTATATAGTTCCAATTCGGGACGTAGTGGAGCCACTGAAATTGTAAATTGAATTTTATTAGAACAAAACGTTCAAGTGTGCTCTGTCTAATGAGACAACTTACAAGCAACGGTAAGTCCAATTTGTCCTTCTAGTTCTTCACCATCAGCTCCTAAGTAGCATTTGACGGTGCCGTGGTGTCCATTTCGGACGCTTTGAATAGAGACACCACATTGTCCTTTGTTTAAACCTTCACCGAAGTATTGGAAACCAGGCGTTTTGTCCCAATCCGGAGACAGATTCAATGCTTTCTCGTTGGGTATCACGATTCTGTAAATGGACGAAAGAAACATTTGTGATTAATTAAGTCGAGGATCAAGCATCGTTTATTGGAAATAGGAGCTTGAAAATGTTATCTGTTATCTGTTATCAACAATAACGACATTAATAGAGTAAACCCTAGTCGGGATACCTCTATTTATAGTCAAGTGCATGCTAAGTCATTAAAGTATAAGATTTTGAATCAAACACAAGAAAATTGTTTAAACAATTGAAGTAGTAGATTTTTGATAGTAGTAGATTGTATGCTTGTACAGTGGACGTTTGTAAAAGGTTGATGCTATTAGCAAATAGGTGTAAGTAATAGTAGAATTAATGCAACCGAATGGACCGCCTTGATTGCCTTACTTGGTGAAATCTAACTGAAAATATTTTGAAGAGCCGTTGAATCCATCAAAGAAAACTTTTAATTTTTTATTGTGATATCATGATGTTATAACGAAAATCGAAATTTGATTAGGGTACTAATTTCCAAAATCCTTCCGAAGACCAAACTGACAACATGGCAAACAAACAAACTCTACGTTAATGAATGTTTGCCTACCATACTTTCAGCTCCCCACAAATGAAAACACATGACCAAGACATAAAAATCTCGATGAAAACTGGTAAAAATTAGCTTCGAAAATATTCTTTGCTCGCCCGAAATTTAATATCTCTGCCTCATACCCATTCGAAGATTGAAAATGGGCTAATCGATTATTGAAATGCCTATATAAATCATCGACAAAAGCGCTGTAAACGAATTCCGTTTCTCTTCACATTTAAATCGAATGACAATGATCTGAAAATTTGTATGATTTCATTTTACATTTCGGTTGGTTGCTGAAGGTTGGATGGAATTATAACAGTGTTTCATTTTAAAATTCAATTTCCCTCTGAATAATTCCTTATCAAGATTTTGTACATCCAGACCGGTTAACTATAGTTTTTTGATGTAGCAGCTCATACACACAAAAAAACGAATGTAAAAAAACTATTATGAAAAGGTTCACGAACACGTTTTCGATGCATAATACCCAGGCGGAAGAGTGTAACGAAAACAATTGGTTCTCCTATAATTACGTGTCAGATTAAAAGTTTGATGGGCGTTGCAGCATTTTGTTATATGTGAATATGTTCCCGTGTTGTAAAGCAATCCCTTTGAGTACACTATTTTTCGATGATGTTTTGATTGCAGGGAGATTGCTGTTAAAATGGGCATTTTAACATCCTCATCATCAGTTTATTGTCACTGTAACATACGGCAATGTTGTTCACTTTCAAGTTTTATTTGTTTCTCGTTTGATCGAGTTTGGTTTGATGGCTTAATTTGATTTGATAATAAAAGGGAACCTTTTGCCATTTACCTAACGTATTGAAATCCCTCTGTATCAGGGCCTACTTTTAATCTTTTTTGTGAAACGCAGGAAACCTGAAGAAAATTTAGACATTTAAGATAAAATCAGATATTTCTTGAATTTGCTTGATTTTCTGGATTTTCAATTTTACAAAATTTCTTGATTGTTCGAATTTTTCTTTAGTTTCTCGAATTGACTTGATTTTATAGGATTTTATTGATTTATTTGAGTTTTCCTCTGAATTTCCAGAATTTTCTTCGGAATTTTCTCGAATTTTCTTAAAATTTCATCGGAAATTTCCAGAATTTTCTTTGAATTTTCTCACAAAGGAAAATTCTGGAATTTTCTCGAAATTTCCCGAAATTTCGTAGGAATTTTCCAGAATTTTCCTTTGAATTTTCTCATATTTTCCTCAAAGTTATCCCGAATTTTACTTGGAATTTTCTTTATTTTGAAGAAAATCAAGAAATTGCGGAAAATTCAGAAAGTAGGCCCTGCACTGTGTATCATATCCGTGAGTTGAGTACTTTAACGCATCCGGAAATCGTTGAATTTATTTTTATGTCAAGGTCAATTTATGTCACAAATGAAATCCAACCGAAATATTTCCAACAGAAAACTCAAAATGTACTATCGAGACACGCACTTCCCTCTTGACGAAATTAGATTTTCCACTAAAGAAACGGAATTTCTAATACTTTCTTTCAATACACAAATGGGCTTTGTACGGATTCTTTTTATTAAACGAGTTTTATATCGATACGTGTGTGTAGCACAGATCCCGATGACGTATTCCTACCTATAACACAAAAATGAATTTGGGTGTTGTAAGAACTCACGCACACACCGAGAGCCACCATAGAGTCGATGCTAATGTCGTATAATTTTAATCATATTTGGGAAAAAGGAAATTTAATTTCGTTCTTCTTTATACATCAATTTGATGATTGATATCATTAACTATACAGAGGAAGTGAAATATTTAAGGGGAAGTCGATTTTGATTATTATATTACATGAATATACATCTCGATTTTTTTTTGTATGTTTTTTTAATGCCTATCTCCCATATTCAATTTAAATAAGGATACGGCGTTGGTCGATTGAATTGTCTGCTTGTCGGCTTGATGGAGGAATATTGGTTTAAAATCCACGACTACGTTTTATAGAAATGTGTGACAAAAATGTGCAACCGTTCGTACACTTCCCATCTCCGTTCTTCAAACACAAATCAGCAAAACCAGAAAGCTTTTCAATAAAAGAAAATCAAGTTACTCATAGCAAATCGGATGCATTCGGAATGTGCATAGTTTTACAGTAACAAAATGTAAAATTTTCTGCTCAAGCTTTTGCTTTGAACAGTTTTGTTTGCCGCTGGAAGCTCTCTTTCTCGTAAATTAATGAAATTTGGAAATGTTAACGTTGTATGAAGTGTATGCACACGAAATTGCATAACAAGATTACACATCAAGTACACCTGAAGATAAAGTGTATCTAATTAGTGGCGGATTTAATTTAAAATAACAAAAATCGGAAAATGATTTTTGCATACTACATGCGCCGAAAGTCGTTCTTTTCTTAGTTCCTTAGGCACTTCTTTCGATGCCCTAAGCACATGTGGAAAATATTTTATGAAATTGTTGAAAAGTTGAGTCTCGCTTCGCTACAACCTTTCAACTTGTTACTTGTTATCGCTACTTACACAATAGTTATTTATGCTCCCGATTGGTAATAGCTTTTTTAGGCACTAGATGTGTAGATTGACATGTTGGCCGAGTAAGACAACACACATCGAGTACTTAAAAAAGTGTGACTTCGTCACGTTTTTCCAACGGCCGGCGTTTAGGAAAAAAGTTGTTTCTAACTTATGCAAAAAGGATTTTTTAGCAATTTCGATTCCAGAACTTGCCTACGGCTCGTGCTAAAAACCTCTCACTCGCTAAAAAAGCCCTTTAGGAAAATAACCATATCACAGAGTTCCATGCAACGTTTTCTTAAAAAAAGCAACAAAATTTTTACTTTTCGTCCCTGACTTTTTTTCAACTCGTCCGGAACAGCGTGTGGTTTCATACAGTTTTTGAGAGATAGTTTGCTGGTACACTCTAACTTTTAAGTATTTTTAGCCGAGATCCAGTAGATGTATGGTTTTTGTTAATTGAATGTGGTTTTTAAACCGAAATAATGTTGAATGGAATTTCGCTGAGGCATGTAACATTCTATCCAACAACAACTAGGTCCCACCGGTATGGGTGGGTCAGATCCCTTGACTATTGTGTACATATTTGAAAATTTTAATGAAACAATAATAGGCGTTCCTATTCGAGTTAGTTTTGATCAATAATTAGCAATTTATTTACAGACGTAATTTACTGACTTCAATTATACATTTCGAACCGAGGGGTGAATCACTTCCATTTAATCCATTAAATCCATGTAATCCATTTAATCCATTAAATCCATTTAATACCATTAAATCCATTTAGTCTAGAAGTGAGTCACCCCTCGTTTCGAACAGAACCCTACCACTGCTGAACTACACGACAGATTATCCTCGTTTTCAAACTCAACCTGTAAAATTGAAATGCGCTTCTATTGCTTCGGTTTTCTTACAGTACATTTTCTAACCATTTTCCTAACAATAGTTTCCTCAACATCTGCCACTTGTGACGCAAATTTCTTTTTGTAAAATTTTCTTTCACAAATTTTTTGGGTCAATTTTTTGTTGATAACACTTTTGCGTACGGCGCACAATGCGTCACCCTTAGCGATATCAGTTATTTTGTAAGTAAGATAAAGGACTTGCGTCACATTTACATTTTAAGGGTTTTTTGACTGATATCACCACTTTTGTAAGTATGTCATTTCGACAACATCAAAAAACCTTATGGAAATTAAAAAATTCTAGAGAAATCAGTCTGAATCCCAAAATCTAGAAACCAATCTTAGAGCACCGCACTTATATCGAAAATAGCCCAAATCCATCGAAAAATCCGATGGAAGTTAAGAAGTGCCAGGGGAATCATCTGTCATCCCAAAATTTACGAACCAACTTTGGAACACTTTACTTATATCGAAAATAGCCGAAATCCATCAAAAAATCAGATGGCAGTTAGTTAGTGCCAGAGGAATCCCAAAGGAATAACCAAAATTTCAGGAAAATCGTAAGAAACGTTTAGGAGTTACGAAATCGTCATTTTTCATAGGAACTAACTAACTAACTAACGTAGGCAATTTGAGTTATCTGAAAATACGAAATTATTCTTATTTTCAAACAAACATCAATATTTTGAAGTTCAATATCTCGGCCAATTTTGAAGCTGCAGTAACGTGTGATAGCTCGTTGAACTCGTATGGATGCCTAGATTCCAAATATCTAAATTTGGGGACAGTTGGAGTTAAGGGGGAGAATTCAAAAAGTTGCTGTAAATATGCTCCGCCGTCTTCAACATTTTTTTAAAAACATTTTTGGTAGTGGACTTGCGTCACGCCCGCTTACTAACGTGCGGGCATGATTAAGGGATTCTTTTGGACAGTCTGCCGAAATCGGACGCATCATCCAGTGAATTTTTTATATGTGCCTAGATCCCTGGAAGTCTAAACCACTTTCATAGAAATTCCTCGATTGTTGTGTGGCCAGCGAGAGGTGATCGAAAACCAAAAACAAGCACTTTTCTTATGGGAATTTCTCCAGATACACGAAACGTACAAGGTCGTGTGATGCTATTATAAATGTGATTGTATGTACTTTCGGGGCAAACCGTCTTATACGCGGGCAGAATTCACCTACGATGAGATATGAGTAGTTGCAAATAGGGGTAAAAACTTGATAATTTCGGCAAATCTCTAACGGTTGCTGACCATCCGAAACGTATCGAAAACACAAGAACTTTTGCCTCTGATTGCTAATGGTCTAAGCTTTTCAATGTCACCCAACATGCAAGGATAGTGTCTCGATGAGTGTGAATTTGAAGTGTAAATTTAACACCTAGTTCAGCTACTCAAAAAATTCCAGCCACAAAAAATTTTACACATTTTTTTTTCTTATAGTAATTTCAGCTGCTGGATAATATTTTCAAAATCGTTATATCTAAAACAATGACGGGAAGCCCGGGATGCGCACGTCTGCTCTAAATTAGGGCAAAAACATTGAATTTTTGTCTGGCGGTTTTGACTATCATTGCCTACGACGGATGTAAGCAAATTTATGTTCCTGAGAGAATTTCAAACAGAAATTCTAGACACATTTTATTATATCCACTGAGAAATGCTTTCAATTTCAGCAGGCTGTTTTTCAAAAGAATCCCTCATTTCAGGGGCGGATTAAGGTTTTCAGCACCACTGGCATATAAAAATGCAGCGCCAGATTTCAAAAATTCAGCGCCAATTTTGTTTTGTTTTTGCAGTTTCCAACGGCATTAGCACGGTACCAAATTTCCCATAGGTTAATCCACCACTGCCTCATTTAGTCTACGCTAAAATGTTAAAACAACATGTTTCAAAACTTCTAACTCTCATTCGCCTTCCCTAAACGAGCCCTAAATAATAAGCCCTTAGTGGACACAGCCCTAAATGGAGGGTGCTAGAGACATGAAGCTGCAAAGTGCTACTGATCCACACGACCGATTTTGTAGAATTTGGTTCGAAATTACACGCTCTATAGTGGTCACTTGTTTGAACTTGATTCTCGGTTGGAATCGGCGCTATGTGGTCGATACTGTTTGGGCTAAGGACACCCATTTTCATTTTTTGATAAAAAAAATTTTTTGTTGCGGACCCTCATCCGAGTTACTTCACCATATAAAATTTTTCATTCCATGAAATTTCATGCGCTCGCGCCCCTTCGAAACCGTTTTGTTACAAAAGTTTGGTGAGTGGACATATTTTGATCTTATAGTCAGAGGTCATACCTTTCTATCGATACCCCACTCAATATATTTCAAGTGAGAAAAATCAGTTTGTTGACTTGAAAATTGCCGTGAAGTCACCAACTCGAAAATAGAGTGAACGGAGTAATCAAAGAAAGTATTCATTTTCATAGATTTGTCTTTAAATAGTGAGTTACATACCAAGGATCCGCTTCGCGTCGCTCCATCTCTGGACGTTTTCACCACCTGGGTCTAAAACACACCTTTTTGATCCGTGGTATGTATACTATTTTTCTTCCTGGAGTACCAAAGTCACATTCCGAACAAAAATTAACAACACATTTGAACGCCATATTCAGCGGCGATCTCTATAGACGTACAATTGAATGCTTAAAGCCATCCGAATGAATGCCGAAAGCCATCCGTATGAATGCCAAAAGCCATCCGTATGAATGCCTTAAGAAGTCCGATCCGTATTCTCACAAGTTTCGAAAAACAAGCAATTCGTATGAATGCTGAAAGACATCCGTATGAATGCCGAAAGCAGTCTGTATGAATGTCGAAAGCAACCCTTACGAAGGCATTGTCACAAAAGTCTAAAAAAATTATATCAGCGTGCATACAACAACTTGTATGCGTATCTGGGAAAAAATAAAGATAGGATCGAAAATGACATAAGCGGGAATGAAAATTGAGAGAAAAGAGCAGGGGAGAATGTTGCTCTTTCAGTACTAAATTTGGTGAGTGAATGTGACGGTTTTGGTACTACAGGAAGAAAAAACGTTTTATTTACGGTCCTTCTATCAAAGCCAAATAGAATATGAAAAGTATGAAGACTCAATATGAGTGTCCTAACTATTTAGCCTGTTTTCGAGTTGGAGGACTCACTGAACTTTTATGACAAAACGATTTCGAAGAGGCGCGGGCGCATGAAATTTCATGAAATGAAAAATGTTGTATGGGGAAGGAGCTTGACCGATTTTACTGAATGCTGTTCTGAGCTCACAATAGGTGTCATTTTGAGTGCATTTCCAAAAAACTTCTTTTTTGTAGTTGAGTGTCGTGTCATTTTAAAAACTTGGTTACGGACTCTCATTTTCATTTTTTTCTAAAAAAAAATTTTTTTTGGGTTACGGACCTTCATTTTCATAATTTTCTCAAAAAAAAATATTTTTTTTTGTGGTTACGGACCCTCATTTTCATTTTTTTCTAAAAATTTTTTTTTTTTTGGTTACGGACCCTCATTTTCATAATTTTCTCAAAAAAAAATTTTTTTTTTTGGTTACGGACCCTCTTTTTTATTTTTTTCTAAAAAAATATTTTTTTTGGTTACGGACCCTCATTTTTACCCATTTTCGACCGTTAAACCCTGACTTTCGGTCAAGGGAATTACGTCAAATTGAGCAAGGAAGTTTCATTCGATCTAAAGTTTTTAATTATTTTATTACCCTTCATTGAAACAGACATCTGCCTCGTGAGTGAAAAGATCGAACATTTTCAGAGGTAGGAATTTGGTTAACGAAAGGATGGCAGTACTTCAGTTCTTCAGTTTCCCATTTTTTCCTGGACGTTTCATAATTCTATCAAATGCTAGATCGGTGAACATTTGTACATTGTCAAAATTTTGAAGGGTCTTATGGAGTGTGTGGAATATGGACAAGTTTCTGTATGAGTCGTTATGTAAACTAAATTATTAAAAGTCCAATAAAAACTGCACGTCACAGCTTAATGTTGACAGCACGCCTTGAACAACTGTGACAGAATTAGAGTACAATATGAAAATGTGTTTTATTGTACATACGTAATGAACACGCGTACATACCATTTTTGAACAGAAGTTTAAATAATGCAACTGTGTAGAATCAACACTGCAGATCTTATGCAATGGAATAAGACATTTTTTCTGTTAAAACTATTACTTCTACAGCAGTTGTATGATTATTGCTTTTGAAGTTTGTATTGAAATTTTGTTTCGCAATTAAATCAACTTGAGTGCGCAAAGAAAATTCTCAGTCTCTCACAATGTGTTTTTCAATTAATAACTTTATGCAAAGGACCTAGCATAGTAGTAGAATGTTGCTCATGTCGAATAGATTAATAGTTGCCCTAACCACATGTACTTGAAACGTTGTAAAAAAAGAAAGCAAAATTAAAGGGTACTGTCGTAACTTATTACTCTATTTGACACCAGCAATATTGTACTACGATGCTAGGTGCTTTGCTTCATATCTTTGGCATAGCTTTTCGGTTAGTCTTGTTTAGAATTTCGTTTTATTGGATTCTCACGTAGTAAGACATATTCGTCAACGTTCGAAACTGATAATTTCGTATGCAAGTCTGACAGAGGATTTTGCTTAAAACAGTGTGGTGAATTAGAACGGTGTACGCAGTAGAAGTTCAAAACACAGTATGGCAAGCGTATTAGTAAATCTATTACAACATCTGATCTATTTCAATCAGATTATCGCTGCGGTCGGAGTGGCAAATTGTGCCCTTGTGTAATGACTTACTTCTCAGGCTTACACGGAATAATATACCATTTCTTCACCTGATTTAACATCCATCGAAACTCGATTATAAAACTGTTATTACAGAGAACAGAACTGAATATTTTTCCTTTAGTAACCAGACATTTTTCTTCTTCGAATAATGAAATATGTTGCTTCATTATCAGCTCCTACTGCTTTTCCAGTTAAAAACTTTTAACAAGGAAAACAAAATGAATTAACAATGTTGAAATGCATTCATCTGCAGAGGAATATAAATTAGAGTTAACATAAAATCCTACACGGTGATAGATCTATAGATGCAGATGCAGAATGATATACTGGAAGAATTGTGTTGATTACGGTGGATTATGCAAGTTTATTATCGTCATGTTCGCATCAATGAGACACTTTGTTGTGGAAATTTTCTAATTATTTTGCCGAACGAATATACGGCTTTGGAAAAAGCATTCAAGTGCGACCGATTCCGACAGAAGTATTGAAATTTAATAATAGATTGTAAAAATTCAAAGAAGTTGAGGCTCGATTCCCAATTCCCATACCAAAATAAACATCAGAAATCATGAATGATATCACAACTCCAAAATGCGAAGTTCAATTTGCATCACCGAATTTATGAACTGATATGCATCTGTTATATCTACAAGAACTATAAAACGAAGTGATGAGACTTATATAGAAAAATGTGTGTTAAAACAAATGAAGTAAAAGATTGTGCATCAATGTGCTGAAAATAATTAGGTCATTTGAAGTAATAGATTCGATAATTACACTGGTGCTGAGTTTATTGCTTTTGAAATCTTAAACGGCATTAAAATTTATTGAGATTAGAAACCGTAAAAATACCGGACTACGTTTGTTACCTTAGCAACAGCAAAATCGTGTGGGCCTGTTTAAAATCAATTAAATTTCCGAAACAAATGATTGGGATTAATCGAAATAAAACGTTGCCATCGAAAACTTCATTAATGACGGACATAAGCTAACAAACATTAGGTTTATGCGACCCACACAAAACATAAAAAACAACAAAGCAAAACAAAAGAACGAATAACATTGATTCACCGAAGAAGAAGAAAAAATCACCGTACTCAAATCTCACAAGTTCATCGACTGCGCGTCTGTGTATATATACCCAACCAGCAAGTCGAAACCGAAACGTTGTTATATGTTTCACATTACATGACATTTTATATCGAAACAAAATCAAAATAAAAATGTTCGAATTTCGTATCGTATTAAACACGGAATGACAAAGAACACATTTTGTTTTAAACTTTTTTGTTTTTTGTTACACTGGTCTTGGTCATTTGATTCGAACATGTTCTTTGGAATGGACACTCTAATGGTTTAAATCTTTTATTTCATTTGTGTTAAACTCTTCCATACACATCAAACTTACCGACAATACTGCAACGGTTTGCCCCATCGGCATAAAATGTCAGCTTTCTCACCCTCGAGCGCAGTTACATTTCTCGGTTGAACGTCCACCCGTTGTCCTTGAACTGATTTGATATCTGAAATGGAAACGAAAGAGATTGTTATGCTGCACAGTCAGTGGTCGTAGGGTATAAGGTAATAAATTTCAAATTTTTATGATTGAAAAGGTCAATGAAACATGATCCCTGTAGGTATACAGTAAGAATACGGGAAAAATAATCAAGAGAACAACAAAAAAATGAATGAAAAAAGAAGAATTTTGATGTCATTACTGAAATCAGGAAATGTTGAAATGTAGACATGGCAGACCCAGGGCTTAATTTCGTAAAATTAAATCTTGAAAATTGTCATATTTCTTGAAAGTTCTCAAAAATTTCTTCGAAATACTTGAAAATTTTCGAAATTCTTGGAAATTCTCGAATTACGACTTTCGATAATTTTCAAGAATTTAAATGGTTGAGATTCTCGAACTTTTTGACATTCTGCAGATTCTTGAGATTCTCGAAATTCTCGAGTTTCTCGAAATTCATGAAAATATTCGAAGTTCTAAGATTCAAGAATTTTTGACAAGATTACAAAATGAACTTCTAAAATTTTCGAGAATTCTTGAATTTTAGAATTTCGAATTCTCGAACAAAAAATCGTGAAAATAGGCCCTAGTGGACGTTATTATTTGTTAGATCGGAAAGGTATAAAAGGTTTTGTTCCACCGATTTCGAGCAACACCTGAATTTGTGTTACGTTTACCTCTTTGCGCTCATTCTTGTTGTTCTGAGAAAAAGAATGTCGAAAAAGGTTTTCCCTCTAGCTTTCTGGTATTACAAAAATATTTTTTTTTAAAGAATTTCCTCAACGAAATGAATTTTTATTTTATTTTTTTACGTTGTGAGCTGTTAGAGGCAGAGAGGAATGATGACTTTTATATAAACGAAACGAACAGAAATATTAACAAAAATCGATGCTATGGCATTTATGCCTTTTTTCCCATTTAAAACATAAAAACGGCATAAAACGTAAGAACTCTTTTGTTAATTCAAGTGTAAAACTGAAAACACGAATATTGTGTGGAATTTTTATCAATACACGGTGTTCCGTTGTTGTTGCTGTGTATAATATGTTTCTCCTTTCCATTTAGCGTTTGTTGTGTGGAAATATATAATCGAAAATTATTACGAACCTTTTCATGTGATTCATCAAAGAAGAAGATTCTTCCACACAGAAATTATCTTGCGTAAACGTTATAATATCTTTGTTGTCAGCACACAAGCCAAACACAATGCATAAAGAGAGAGAGAGATACTTATGGTTCCACAATCTAAATGTTTTCCGAAGCAATAACCATCAAGGTAACATTTACATTTTACAAGACATTTACACGGGTATGGAATACGATTAATCTTTATGAAGAAAAAAAAGACGTTCTGAATGTTCAACTGTATAATATAGCTGTGTAATGTGCAAGTTTAATTATGTCGACATGTGACTGATTCACCGCGATGTAATAAGAATCTGCTATGGCAACAGAAAATGCATTCGAATGATTTTTGTACCTTTTGTGTCATTCGCATTGGATAAAATATAAATGCTTTTTACTGCCTGGTATGTACTGGTACTTGATTATCCGGTGAAAGTAGATGGATTATAATAAAGCTTAAAACTCATTTCATTTATGAAAAAAAAAAGATTTCTGAAAACGTTTTTACAGCTTTAATTCGTCTGTAATTGTAATAATGGATTTTAATCCGAATAGAAGCTGTAATTATACTGTGACTGTCTGATGTGAATACATTAAGAACCAGCTAATGCCGGTGAGAATTACCCGCTTGTAATCATTTTAGTTCTTAAATTGATGCATTTTTCGTTGAATTACCTTTTACGACAAAGCTGATTTCCTTAAGGAGACTAAATACTGTGAAAGGATTATTTATTGTTCATTCTTTCATTGTCCTGATGCATATTTACCATTTCACTTTTAATGGACAGCAATTGCATGTCGATTTTTTTATTTCATGAATGTATTTCCTCGACTATTTCCTCAATAATGTTACACACATCTACATTTCGCATTTCAAGCAGGACTTCCGAATCGACACGACATCGTAAATGTGAGTATAACATCACCTAAAATAACTTTTATGCAATTCTGTGACGGAATTGAACTGGTTTTATGCCAAAACACGGAAACATACGTTATACAACACAAGCATATTATTGCCACTGTTACAATCCTGAAAGCTTTCAGTGAAATGCAAATTTTAGCGAAATAAAAAACGCTAATACTTGCACTGTCTCATCAGGCAGTGTCGAAAAAATTCTTGATACAAGAAGACTAGTCATAGATTTATCCACGTGCATGTTAAGCGAATCATAAAGAAAATGTCAAAATGAAAAAATTTGTTACATTTTTCTTATGACTCGCTTAACATGCATATACTTGGACTACTATTGAGAATGGAGTATGTTTACCACTGCCTGTTGAGAAGTGGCAAATGTTAACGATTTTTGTATCGAGTAACATTTCCAATAATGCACTTCTTTCAGGGTATGAACAGTGGCGTATGTGGGAGTGGTTTGTTGTTGCAGTATTACCATGAAAACATTGTATGCAACACGAATCGTACTAGATGTTGATTGTCAACCCGAGGCGACGCCGAGTTGCATAAATAACTATTGAACCCTCATAAAACAGTTAACAAAAATCTGCTTCGTGCAGCTATATAAATGCTAATTTCAAAACAATTTTTTTTAGCAAATATTTTTATTGGAAACTAGAAATTAAATTGAAAAATTCAAAAATCCAATTAATTCACGTGCGAACATTCACACTGGCATAATACACTACACAGTCTGCATTGGATGTATTTTAATGTTCAATGAACACTGTTCATGTACCTGAATAAAAAATATTCAATTACCGAACCGAAGCATGGGATAGGGGATAGACGCCGTTTTGTCGGTTCTAGTCCACGCACAAAAAAACCATCCATAAAAAATCGAACTTATTCTGTTTGCTCTTACATGACTCTACCAAAACAATTGCGTGTGACAATGAACCCCTGTTTGGAAACGATTTACAGTTCGTGACTCGTGACTCGTAACTAATGACAAAGAATGGCTTAGAACTTGGTAACTTGTAACCATATCGTAAACATAAACAAAAATTAGAAACGTGCTGGGTACTTGAATAATTTTCTAAAATTACAAAATTTTGGACAGACACACTTGGATACACTTACACGAATATACTTCTTGTCTTGACGTCTTGAGAGTCTAATAAAACGATCGCCTTACAGTCTTCAAAGTTACATTATTCAAGAGTTTCTAGATTATTTCAAGTATCTCCGACCACTTGACACCATTATCGGTTACTTAAGGCTAAATTTTACTGTTTGCATTATATGGTGTTCGAAATTGCTGTTGCGATAACAAGACAATTTGAACATTCGCTGCAATCGTTCGGTATGAATTGCGGCGATTGTTATTTCATTGCATTGTAAAATTACCGACGATTTAAACGGAACGGAACACAATTAAAGTTATGAATTCAGAATGAATTCCTTAGACGAAAAAGGTGACAAAGAAGGTGCGGTAAGTCTCGCTGTAGGACTTTTATTATTTATAGAAATTTCTATGACATTGTAGCATCGCCTGACCGACGCAATGTAATGTTAAATTGACAACTAAACGATTGTTGTCTAGATCTGTTTAATATGTTTTTAAAGCGAACTGTGTCGTTCGCTTGGTATGAGGTTACAATGCTCATTAGGTTTCATTTAGTTTAACTAATTCCCGGGGGTGGTGAATCTAGCCAATTATAATAATAAATTTAAATCAACGCAATGTAATGTTTAGCTTGTATCAAATACAACGTTACCCATATGACAGGTGTAGGTCGAGAGCCCGAGAGTATATTAGTCCCTCTACATACGGCCATATTATTACACGACCTAAGACGAAAAATATTTGTTCAAACAACTTTTCTATGTTAGGATGGCCTAATGAACGTATCGATATCTCAGCCAACTTACATCCTGTTTCGGAGAAACTAAAGTTTTGTGCCACAAGTAGTAATGTAATTTGAGCATAAAATGCTCAGCAGATAATTCTAGGTTTTGACATGTCAGGCCCGAAATGCCTTCATTTTGACCCCACTTATATTTCTCAAGAAAATTTCGCAAAAATTGAAGAAAATCAAGAAATTTCGAAACTTGCGAAAATGAAGAGAATTTTAAGAAAATGTTGAAAATTCTAGAAAATCAAGAAAATTTCGAGGAAATTAAGGAAATCAAGAAAACTGAGAACATTTTCCGTTTTTTTATTTTCTTGAATTCGGGAAAATTCAAAAAAATGGGATTTTTTCTCGAACTTTCTTGATTTTCTCGATTTCAAGTAAATTCACGAAAGTTCAAAAATTCAGGAAAATTTCAGAAAATCAAGAAACATTTGCCAAAGGCCGGTAGTGATTCGTATATAGGCTCACTGTCTAAATGTAACACATCCGATCAATTTTGTTCCAAATTGAATATTCACGTCCGACCGACAGACAGTTACGGAAATGCGTAATTATCCAATCTAATTGCACTTGACAATAACTGGACGGTATATACATTCATTAACCTTACCATTGACATCATTATCCATTAATTTTAAAATTACAACACAATCCCACTGTCGATACATATAATGCCGTTAAATCCAATATGGTCATGTAACCGAAAACTTGCACATTACAGTGCATTGTCGATGAATTGAAATAAATAAAAAAAATCAGCAAACATCCAACTTGTATGATTCGGTTAACCACATCGAACATAATTATAAGTTTATTAATTTAGTCAAGCATTATGTCCATTCATGGATTTGTACATCAATGTTCAACGACACGATTAATAAACCAATAATTGCATGAAACAATTGTATACTCAATTTAGGGCATTTTCGGTGTGTGTAGGTAGATGTGTATGATGATATATGCAAGTGGTTATATATTATGTCTACATACGGTGTTTTTGTACAATGTAAATGTCTGATGCGTTCGTTGTTCGTTCAACAAATTGTAATTTAACTTTTAACAGCACAAATTTTCCGTCAAACAGTTACTTTCTTCGTAATACAAATAATTATTCAGTTTTTATTTCTTCAAAATTTTTTCTTCTTTTCATTTCGGAATGGAAAATAATCATACACGAACTGTACGTGTGTACTGTGAAGTGTGTGGCACATATATATCGTTTTACACGAGCAGATTGAATTACATTGAATACACACAATTATTGTATATATGGGTGTAGATATACCTTCCGTATATATATGCGATGCCATGCCAGAAAGCGTTTTGTTCAAGAACAAAGTAATGCTATAGATGCGAGTCTTATAAGAAGTCATTAAAAACATTTAAATATTTACATTGCTATTTTGTATTACGAAACGAAACGTTTTTCCATCTCCCCATACGTATGTGTCTTTAACTTGCGAAGCCTAAAAACGATGATGGTAAAATAAAGTTAGTGAATAGAAAGAGGTATACAACTGGTTTAAAATTGCTTTAAAACGTATATCGTTCACAATCTTCGGCATTGTTACGATACGAAGCTCTCGTGTTATATGAGAACTTTGCGTGAACGAAATATATGGGTGAATTGTGAAACCAATTATTTTCGGCTGTGTAAACGCAATGAGTGTCAGATCTTAACACATTAATTTACTATGCGGTGTAAAGTGAATAATATGTGTGGCAACACATTTAGCAACTTAAGACGACGACGATGACACTCGTCGTATTATATTCAATATATTCCAGTTAACTGAAACTTCTCTGTAGAATTTTGACGATTTGGGCTCTTTTTTGTCAAAGCGCGTTTTCATCCTCTGATAATTAGATACGATCGCACGCAATTAGGCATCTCGAATGTGTACATACCGTAGATTTAACTCACTTGACACATTGCCAACAAATTAAAGTAAGAGAAGGTATTCGGTTGGAAGAAATTTGTTCTTGGCTTTAATGTAGAACGTAGGGTGCCGGGATAATTATCCAGACATCTACTAGTACTCAAACACCTACTGTTCTTTCATTCATAAAAAATGTACCAATGAAAGAACAGTAGGTGTCTGAATACTCGCACATGACCGGAGACTCGTGTCGCTACACTATAGAGTGCAATTTTCGAAAAATTTCCCGATTGTTTTGAGATTGGTCTGGTCGCATGAATCATTCAAAAATCGATTGTAATTATTTGATTGAGAAGAACATCCGCACTTTTCCACATTAAAATCTCTTTCATGTGCTTGCGAGAAGGAATCCTACGAATTCCTTAAATATCTGAAGACGGTTTTCGGAAAACAGTAAAACGACGCCATTCAAATACGTTGAAGCACCCAATTGGTGTCAAATGAAAGGTAGTGACGAAACAACATGTTGTTGCATTGGGCGTTTCAACGTCTTTGGTTGGCATTGTTTTTCTGTTTTCCCGCATCTCTCCTGACTTTTACACCTTTCCTTTATCAAAACAATTTGATTCGATTGACCCCATTACCATTTTCCATAGAAATTTCTAGTAAAATTACAAAGAAAAAGAACCGAAAATTTTTCTCTAATTTAGACTGAAGAATTGCACCACCTAGTTATGTCTAGTACGATTTCCATGTCTTTGATTTAATCAACGAACAATGTATAAATCTGCATACCGAAATTATAATGAAAGGTTGGTTCGTTTCATACTCTTTTAACTCTCTGTTCTGTGCGGATGCTGGCGGTATAAGTTGTGTATGGTAAATGGCAAAAGGAATTTCGACAAAACAAGACTCCCTTGAATGTGGCACAAACCGCAGAATATTATATACTAAGCTTTGAGTAAATTATTTAATATTACGAACCAATGAAGAAAACGTAAAGGCATACAGAACTGGCAGAGCAGCAGCTCAAGCTTATAAAATTATTATTATTGTGATCTCTGAGTTCGAGACTGGTTTTTCTGATATTTTAATTATGAAATTTATTTTCAAAGCTTCTGCCAAGGGAAAGAGAATTGGATTTAGAATAGATTAAACAATGAAGCTTTGTTCAGATGATTCTCTTTTAACTGTTCGTGTGTGTTTTCTTTCAAAGAACTGAAGGTGTGGTTGAGCATACATAATCAATGACATTTTATCATCAAAATTGCTGGTCTTACTGTCTAAATATTAGATGCCATATTCGCTTTTATTTCCCGAAACAATTGAAAATTCAAAATGTGAAACATTCATCTCACGTGTACACTTCCTGCAGTTATTTTTTTGCACTGGTCCAACAGTTGTTCCTAACAGGTGTGATGAATATATGAAGCCAATTTTGTAATTTCTCACTTCTAACAAATAGACCCAAATTACATACTACCTTTCCAGTATGCACATTTCTCATGTCACCTTCACACATTTTTTCTATCTGTATTCCGACTAGGGGTGTCAAGATATCCATTCAGTTGTAATGACTTCATTATTATAAAAAAAATGATTTAATATCCATACCAATCCCAACAGCTTCTGCTGACTTATTGCCTGTTATTTGATAATAAATTACGTGCGTTAACTATCAAAAAGCTTGACATTAAATAAATCATTTCTCGAAATGCATTAGCCGGTTTTTCGGTGTGTGTATACATAGTAGAATAGAATAGTGTCCATAGCCAGCCCAAAACTAAACCGTCATCCATGCGTGATATGCCAGAATGGAATTTCTGGGTGAAGATTATACGCTAAAAACTAAAACGAAAATAATCATGCGGAGATGGAGTTCAAGCCATGGTATGTCGGTATGGTTATTGTGTTGGGGGAATTAAATCTTAAAGAAACACAAGAGAATTAAATTTTATCGAAAATCCTCGAAAGAGTCATAAATTTCCGTGCTATTTATCTACTGTGTGTTGTCAAAGTATAGTGTTGCGTCTCATAATACAACGCTCGACGCAGCTTAATATGAAAAGGCACGGAATGTGTTTTTTTCCGATGTTGTTGTTCAAAAAGTTTCCAAATCACTTTCTTAAAGAATTTTTATATTTTCACCCATTAAGGAGGGAAAATATTCAAAATTAAAATCAGAGACGTACTAAGTGGATTTGTTGGATGAAAATATTCGTTTAGTTTACAAAGACGCAAAAAGTTAATTCGTTTTTAAGTAACAAAGCGGAAAAAGGCGAATGATGTTTTGAATAGAGAACGTTCTGGAACAGCAAATAAATGCAAAAAAGACAACAACAAAAAAATGGGCTACGAGAGATCCATAATTTTATTTAAATTTGTAAACAAAATTGAATCTTTCTTTTAAAGGCGAGAGAAGAAAAAAAAAGAAAAAATTCTCCTACACTGCACAATCCCATTCAATGTACGTACGTACACCCCGCTATACGGACACATTATCATATCATTTTTAAAGCACAACAGATTTCGTCTTCTTCCGCACACTCTCTTTCTCTGTGTGTCTCCAGCGTCTCCAGACTGTGAATCCATTTACGCATTTAAAGTTAATAGTCGACCATATTTTATAACCACACATATAACAAACAAAATACACACTTTTTGGTGCGTAATGGAGAAATAAATCACTGGAAAAAGGTTGTTGTCTTCCCTCTTATATCCTCATTAACATATTCTAATGTGACAACTCATTAATGTTACACATGAACAGACAGAAATAGCAATGAATCGTGCTGTTGTACGTGTTCTGTAGCGTAATCATAATGCACAAGCATTTACATCTTTTCTTTCTTTTCAGAATTTTTTTTTTATTTAAATTTTATTCTCTCTGATTTTTTGGTTGATGGTATTCGAACAATGGAATTACACGGGAGTTAGGGCTATTGGCATTCGGATTACATTGACCATTTTATATCATCCACGCGTATGTATAGTACAATAGCTATTTATGCAACGCAGAATTGTATGAAGGTTTATTATGTTGATTGTCAACCCGAGGCGAAGCCCAGGTTAACAAGACATTGTGTGCGACCTTCATGCGAGTTTAGTGATTCTGTGACGGAATGAACTGTTTCTTTGCCGAAACACGGAAACATACATTATACGACACAAAACCACATTGCCTGGCCGGTCACTGACTATTGCAGTCTTTAGAGACTGAGCAATGCAAATAATAAGGTTCGGAACGGGTCAGGTCAACATGAATTTTACCTGATTTGATAAATCTTTACATGACCTGAAACCTGAATATAGAAATTGGATCAGGTCAACCTAGAGAATTTTACAATTTTGCATGAAAACTTCTAAAATGTCAACCTGAACCTAGACATTCAAAAATTCAGTTTCAAGTCAGGTCTCCTCATAAAAAATACCTGATCTTTCGGATCATATTAAACCCTTTCAACAGCGGTCTATATATTCCGACGCTTAGCAAAAAATATCGAAAAAAATGGTTACATTTGCCACATATGAACAGGCATTGGCAAAAACGATCTCACTGTAAGCACACTAGTATTAGTTTTATGCATGTGAATGTTGAGCGAATCGTAAGAAAAATGTAATTGTATTTTCTATGTAAATTTTCAATATGAAAATTTTATACATTTTTCTTATGATTCGCGTAAAATGCACGTATACACGAAGCTAAGACTAGCATCCTTACATTGAGAGTATTTTTGCATATGCAGTTTAACGATTTGTGTGTAAGGGGCCGTTCATAAATTACGTAACGCAAAAATCAACATTTTTCAGACCCCCCCCCCCGGGTCTGTAACGCTAAAAGGGTCAAGTTTGACCCAATTTTGTTAGAACCGTAACGCTTGCCTCATACCCCCCCTCCCCCCTCTAGCGTTACGTAATTTATGAACGGCCCCAAACAGCCTGTGTGGTAGGGGTTTCTTTGTTGAGAATTTCGGAGATAAAGCTTTTCTTTGCACTTTAAACCTGCGTATTTCGATCTTCCTCATTACAATACTACAAAGAGGCAAGAAACCGGTCAATTCCGCCACATAATTTCATAATGTATATTATTGCAATGGGGGGGAAGGATAAATAAATGAAATATAATCACGTACGATTCACTAATGAATGTAATCAGCAATCAGTTTCGACTACATCCATAAATGTCTCATATACTCGTCCCATTTAATCCATTGATTCATCGTCAATAAAACATTTTTTTTTATTCTACTCGGTTTTATCGCAGCTTCGCATGCAATCATCATCCGTCCCATTTAAGTGGTTAGTCATCTAATAATTATCTTCAATTTGTTTAGCCAATGAAAAATTGTGGAAAATGAACTGGGAAAAATTGAATAAATAAAAATTCCAAATCACAATTTGCAATAAATTATTTTTTTTTTTTGTTGTTTAATTGTCGATGACCGGCATTTCGATCGGGAGAATATTAAATTACCGAATGACTCAAAATTAATTTATTTTGAAGCATTTCGCTTATTTGTTTATTGCATATTCTCGGTAATCCGAGCTTAATTGTTATTCATTTCATTTGGTTACATTATTCATTCTCGGTTTGAATTTGCATAGCCCAGCTAAATAATAACAGCAGCCAATGTTTTAAAGGATTGTTGGTGGTGATCGAAATATTATGCATTCTGTATATATATGTGCACAACAAACTTACAAACTATAAAGACATGACAAGTTCAATTGAATGCATTTTGAGCTACTTAAGTATGGATTTTCAATGTTGTTTGCATTTCTCGTTCAATGGTCTTATTGCTCAGTCGCTTCCCATATGCACATAAAATATACAAAGTGTTTTCCGTACATTGTCGTATTATATCGTATTATATAGACCTGGTGTGTAGCCCTCATATAGTGTAGATTCTACACTGTAGAATCATTTGTTGTTTTAGTCGTTTGTTTGGGCATTGTGCCATTTTGATGCATGCAGATATCGGAGTATAATATATTATCGTCACTTTACCGGTATACATATGAATGTATGTGAATTTGAGCTAACTGGCAGTTATAACGGTCGTCAGAGTTTTGTTGACACCATATTGCGAGAAGATAAAATCTCATTATGTGGCATAATAAACATGGACATTGAGCACAGGAACTTTGTGAAATTGTTTTCAGTAATACTTTTTGGAAATAATGCTGGACGTTGACACGATGGACGATGCTGTGTATATTGGAGATGATGGGGATTGGTCGTATTGCTCTGTTGTTCTGAGATTAAAGCTTTTCAAGAAGGTGTTTCGAAAACATATTGAAGGTGTGGGCGACAGAAGCATCTATCTGTTGGGTGTTTGTTATAATGGTCATGTGGGTTTCAGGTTTGTGACGCTGTAGAGACGAACAGAAACCATATTAATTGACCCGGAGCATATATAATGTAAAGGATTTATGATGTTATTGCTGAGAGAAGACGAACTAATTCATTTTGGACGTAAGGCATGTCAACTTCATCCCTCACCATACCATTTCACAATGTCACCAACTTTGCTAAAAATCGATATGAATTTGCACTTACTGGTGAGATGGTTGTGCTAGGTTTTGGACACGTTCAAAGCGATTGGGTCAGACAAGGTTAGGTGAACTAATTAGACTGACAAAGCGGGTAATAATTGAGTTATATTGTCAGAAAGGTTTAATCATATGAATAGCTAAATCCCATAAGTAAATTATAAGAGACTCCGTTTGAAAGAGACTGACCATGTTAATTAAATTTTTTTTATAGATTAAAACAAAAAATATTTGACACGAACTAAATCAGTGGAATTTCATTTTTTTTATAATTCGCCAATGTAACACATTCCGTTTCTGTATTAAACTGTTCATAGGCGACCGATGCTAGAAATGGACGAGAGATATCATTAAGATTTTTTCGATTTAGTCATCACTATTATACCCAAAGAGACCTTTAACTCGGATTCAAATGTACAAAAAAATGTTTCTTATGCTTAAGTGTTCCACATTTTTCAAAAACGTGATGACAGTGCCAGATCATTTATTTGTCGAATTTTTTCTTTCTTCAAAAAATCTTTCAACATCTCTAACGCAATTAAATTAAACTGAGAAAAAAAAAGTTAAATTTGACCCGACACTTATATGTATGTATACCATACGATTACATGCCCCATATTTGTACAGTCGTCAATAATAATGCGAAGATATACAAACCCAAGCCAAAACCTTGACTTACTTTCAAACTAAAGAGAGCGAAAGCATAAACGAAGCACGAGAATGTTAACGTCAATGATGGCTATGAATAATGGTAATTGATGTGTTCTCTTCTGTATAGAACAAGGCGATTTTTAAGCTCATTTAAAACAGAAAAAGATTCACAGAAGAGAAACAAAAAAAAACTACAAATTGATTTGGGTAGAACCGAGGGTATAGAACATATTGAAAATGAATGAACAAACTGTCGACCATTTCATCCGATGCGATGTCCAACAGTACCACACATATTTCCATTTTAAACTAGAAAATTGTGATGAGTTCATTGTTGAGTGTTCCATTTAAAATACACTCGAATTGTAATGGAACAATGACCTTTAAATGTACGAAAGCATTCTGGTGTACACTCGTCCGAGAACCATCAGTACAATAAAAATTTCTTTTTTTTTCGTTTACAAAGGAGATTAAAAATAATACATTTTCCGTTCTAATGCACGCTATAATTACACGGTCAACGAAATAAAACACACACATAATACAACACCGAAAAAACGTCTCTATACCTTTCCAGTACCTTAACATATATACGCCATTTCCGACGGGCATAATCCATCCATCATACAATTCGTTTCAATTCTAAGTACGTACCAACTAAATGACTTATTTCGTTTCATTAAAAAAACATTGAAAGAGACATTTACTTTTCGGTTTCAATTTGTGTTTAAGATCTTTTCGGAAGATATTTCTTTTCGTTTTCGGGTTTTTTTCTTCTTTCTTCTGTCGTTTTTATAGCCCTTAAATGTCACATATATTATGACAAGGAATTAAAAGTTTCCATTGAAAAGTTGAATGTATGGACATCATGGAACTATTAAAATGAACAACGATAACTAATAGGTTTGGTTGTTTAGATAAATGAAAGAAGAAAAAACAATCAAATGAGTGAAGAAGATTTCTTTCTTTTTTAATTATATCGTCGGATGGCATTTATAGTACTGTTATGCAATTCTGTGACGGAATTGAATGGTTTCTTGTCTCTTCATAACAGATATGAGGAAGATAATTACACGAAAAAAAGAGTCTAACTTTAGAGTCCGAAAATAGTTTCGCCCACGCTAGTGTGAAAAAGGGTGTGAAATAGTTATTGGTTCAATGAGGGAAGAAAAGTTAGAAATTGCATTTCAAAGGTGTTGTTACCCGATGCAATTTCCAACTTTTCGTCCCGAGGTAAACACAACATTTTTCTAAACCAAGGCTGCCAACGTTTTAACGGTGGGGAGAAAATGCCTATTTTCTCACCTGAGTTGTGTAAAAGTTTTTTTCACATTCTGAAACTATCGGGGATATCTCATATTCATGGAACGATAAAATAATGTAATCTTTTGAAGTACCAACGACACACATCATTCATGTAGGCCCCTGTTCACACCCTGAAAAGCTAAAGTGAAATTCAAATTATACCGACAACAAACAGGCAGTAGCAAATATACTATTAGCTTCATTCATTGTTAAGCGAATCATTAGAAAAATGTAACAAATTTTCACATTGAAAACCTTCATAGAAAATACAATTACATTTTTCTTACGATTCGCTCAACATTCACATGCATAAATCTATGACTAGTCTACTTTATATCGTCGTGGGTTGACAATCGCCATATAGGCGATAACATACCATCTTGTTGCATAGATAACTATTGAATGAAAGAAATGTTGAAAGACGTAAAAGCAAAAGACCAAAAATATTTCCGAAACCAAAAAACCTCATATAAACTGAAATTTGAATCGAAAACATTCTAAGCCTAAATATAGACGGAATAATTGCGTCTCCTCGGCTTTTATTTTATAAAAAGGAGAGATGTTAAAATATTATTATCATTTTATTACCATAATTATTCACAGAATGTATTTGAATTTCAATGAGAAAGCCAATTCTAATTTAAAATATGTTTCTGATGTTTTACTGATGTTATCTTAACGAAAAACCGTCAAAATATATTATAATGTGTGTGTGGATAGATTCGTGGATAGCGCCGCACGATAACTTTATATGCACCGCTGTGTGTTTGCATAGTATATGCCCTATGTCTCTCAATATACACCACCGTCTATAATGAAAGATTGGGTTTCACATCGAGTTCTATTCGATAGGGATCTGTGTGTTGCCGAAACAATTTTTTTTTTATTTGTACTGAATATGATATTCAGATTTGTTGATTACAGCTCTTAAAATTATATGTCAAGGGAGACCCTCTATAATAGCAAACGAAAAACGATTGCGAAAATTCAACCAAGAAGAAAATTAAGATCTTTTGATAAAGAAACCCAGGGAAAATGTAAATGTGAGTGTATAGATATTCAACCGACGAAAAAACTGTCTGTTTATGCATTTCCTGTAATATTACCGCCACACAGATCTCATATTTCAATAATAAAGAACACAAAATATGCCATCCAACAAACCAATCTTATTAAACCCGATGGAGAGAAAAGTAGTGCTATTAGAATGTAATGCAATAAAGGGAAAGATATCTCGGTACCAACAACCGCACTGTAATAAGCAATAATAAAAAGATTTTCCCTCAATTACTTTGCGGGCTGGTTGCTATTAGATGTGAGTTATATTTTCAGAGACAATTTTCGCTGATGTTTAAGCTTGTGTATTATGTGTATTATGTGTGGATGTGTCCCTTCTTCTACCGCAAATAAATTGGTGTTATTAAATTCGACGCTTTCGTCTACGTTTTTGTTCGTCACTTTAGCCTGCACGTATTAGCATGGAGTTCTCTAGCTGTAACTAATAAACAAAAATTTATTGCTTTGTCGGGTGAAAAACCCTTAGTAATTTTATTAATTAAAAAGCATACGGAAAATTTTCGTTTTATTAATAAACGCATAAAATGGAATAACATCAAAACCAAACCGAATGGTTCTCTCCCCGAAACGAATGAGTGAGAATGAATGATAGAATTCTTTTGTTCATGGATTGTAATATTTTCCAGTATGAGCAAACGTTTAAATTGTTATTTCGCTGAGGGGATACAGGGTTGGATTTATGTAAATTCATGCTCCATAACCCGTTAAACAAAATTTTTCGAATTTTTTTCCCCTTTTGAATACTAAATGTTCGCTGGCCGACAAAAATTATTTTTTTTTTTCATTAAATGGATGACCACCGTTTTTGTGTGGTCACTTTGTCAATATAACAAAATATGCCAAATATATACAATTCCAATGTCGGATGGTTAACATTTTGATTGTGGGTACAATAGTGGATGGGTAAAGGGACGACATGAAAGTCGAATTGTTAATATGAAGCAAACTTATTCAACGGTCAGGGGTTAAATCTCCCTCCTAAGAAATCTAAGCTGCTGCTGGCTAATGAACGGTCTGGGGCGTACAACCATAAATAGATAAGTTAATTAACATCGGTATTGTTAAAAATTCTTGATCAATTGCAATCATTACAATTCGAAATAGAAGTTAACTCTAGCGTTAAAGCATTATTGAACAAGAGGCAATGAGACAATCCCTGACTGGTCAACGTTGCAAAAACAGGCCATTCATACACTGATGTAAATATGGCCCTAAATTTAAATCTTTTTTGGAATTAAAATTTAATGCATTAGCATTGCCGAGACTCAGCAATTACTTTCATTAGGTTTCGAACTAAAAAAAAATATTTTTTTTTTAGATGCGTCCAGATCTACTATGTGTAAAGAGGCAGTTCTTCATTTGCTTGAAATAATAATTATTTGAATAATAAGGGAATCCAAGAAAATTGTTTAAGGTTTCAAAATCACGTAGATTACTCATTAGATAACTCGGAATAAAATTGAAATTTCTCATTTTTGGTGCGTTTTTTGACCTCGGCTTCGTCTTAATTCATCAAAATTCACACAAAAAATCTACTTTTCCACTTTTTATCCTTTCTACCTACCTACACATCACAAGCCAAAAATCTTCGCACTGAGCCATTGAGTTGTAAATCCAGTCGAACGAAAGTTTTACTTTTCGTCACTGAGTTGAGAAATTTCCACACTAACAACAAAAAACTGTTAGAAAATCCATGAAATCATAATGTTTTAAACGGGCAAGTTATTTCATATAACAAAAGGTCGCCTCTGAATATTAAATTCGAAAATTTCTGTTTTCTTTGAATATATTTTCATTCGATAAACTACTGTGCGAACATCACAGTGTTCGGTCAATAGCAAATTATAGTAATTTGCATGCAACCAACTCTACCTACATGTGCACATGTGCGTTGCTATACTATACATGTTCGTTCATCTTACTATAAATGCGTGCATATCATGAATAGACGAGAGAATTAATAATAATAAAAAAATATTCTACTAATTACACCTATCCAAAATGCGTATGTATAACGCAATTGCTATGTAATATGCTATTGAAATTTGAAATTCATAATAGCAACAGGAAAAGCCCCTTTCCCCCAATATACACACTGGGTTTTTGTTTCATTCCGCCGACGATTCCATGTCAATTTGCAGTAAAAAATTCGATCGAAATGTATTTTGAAGTTGATATTATGACGGGAGAGAATAAAAGGTGTATACACTGTGCACAATACATCCACAGAAAACCACATGCAATTTTGTGAATAAAATTATGAACTAAAAAAAATGTATTCTGAAGTTGTGGAGTAGTCAGAGAACTAAATAAATAAATGAAAAAAATAAACCTAAACTCAACGCTGAACATGACTAACAACGACGAACTCAATATAACTATATATCCATCCAACAATCAGAGTTATTTATAACGAAAACCTGTTTGCGCGCTTAATTCTTTTTCCTTTCCTTTTTTTTTAAATATTTTATTGTTTTTATTTTATTATTCACCGCATATAAGTTGATGAAAATGTGTAATAGCACCGGCACAAAAATATGAAGAGTAGAAATTATATATACTAGTTATAGTGTGCATGTTTTGTGTACATAGCATTAATGCACGGTTAAAATTGTTTATGGATATACAAATGGCGACGAGGCGAGGTAGGATGGAAACATTATTCGAATAAATGGAAACCCTTGGATATATACACCACTAGGATATTATATAGGATAGGAGTGAGTCAGGGGAAGATTGGTTTTTCGACAACAACAACAAATTTGAAAAGAGTAAACCGAGAGAAGTTTATTATTATATTTTGCGTTTTTTTATATTTTAATGACATGAAGTCGGTTTCGTTTTAAAAAAATGGATAAATAAATTATTTTGTGTGTTTTTGATAAAATCATGAATGTCTGTGCCGGATTGTTGTTATTCCTTGTTTTCCCCATATTTTTTTTTAAATTTATGTTTTCCATTCCATTTCAGTTGGGAAATATCGTTTTGTTTCTACCGTTTACTTACAATAGAATATTTCAATTGCCATGATTCGAAATAGATAGACATGGAGTAGGAGTATATTAACCAAAAGTCAGATTATGTATGGTGGCCAGGGCCTGTTAGCTATAAAATTTTTGGAAATTCTAGAAAATTTTGAAGATTTTCGGAATTTTTAAAAGTTATAAAAATTTAGAAATTTATAGAATTTTTCAACAAAATTCTGCCAGTTCTAGAAATTTCTTTAAATTCTAGAAAATTCTAGAAAACTTTAGTAACTTTAAGAAATTTTTGGAAATAGGAAATTAAAGAAATGTTAGAATAAATCTTAGAAAAAGTTAGAAAGTCAACAAAATTTTAGAAAATTAAGAACGTGTAGGTCAAAGAATGACATTTATTTAAATTACTATTAAATATTCCCTGGCATGGTCTGTGGCAAAAATAAACATTCAACAGCGAACAACGGAACAACGATTTTATTTTAATTGTGCACGATAACATGTTGGCAAGTTGAGAATTTTGAGTGGAAAATCTATCAAAATGAAAATGTTTGAAACAAAGAGGGAGATGTCCCATGTTGACATATACAATTATGTCACGATATACACCCGAACAACGGCATTTAGAGTATACTACATTATATGGAGATGATACTATGCGATAGGGATGAAAAGTTTTGTGTAAACGACATAAAACTTCATAGAAATCCGTAGATATTCAAAGTTACAAAGTTAAAGTGAAATATTTCGTTATTTTAAGCTCTGTGTAGCGAAACAATGCGCACGGGTTTTTGGGATGTGGGTTTTCACAGATCCTTTGGATTCCTGTTTGATGACGTCAACTGCAGACTGAACTATAGTTTCATCATGAATTCGAATACATGTCGAGATAATACGTTAACTCTTTGTCCAGTGTATGGCTATTCCATTAACTGTGAATATATATTTTGGTCATTATGTGAAACTGCACGGTGGGTGGTTCGGTTGAGTGTTATAGAGAACAGATTGATCGAAAACTGATTGTAAATTTTTTTAATAAAAGCGAAAAGTTAAATTAAAAATTACAAAAGCTCCCCCGATTGTTCACCGAAAATTGACTAAATTACCAATGAAGTTTTGAGCCCCATGGTCTGAATACAAAATGCTCTTGTTACAATGCGATTATTGTAAGTAGCTCAACTGAACGAACGCATGTATGAAATCGACAAATCCGATTAATTTCATGGAATGAACTGTGTTTCATATCAATTGTTAGTGCTCAGAGGAATGCGTAAATAGTGGTCCTACATTGCACACTTATAATCAAAAATACGGGACGTGTGTGATTAAATTTGTTAAATTTCGATCAGTTATGACGTTCATATTCAGTAGACGCGGGGTGTAGTACTAGAATATTTGAAAGTTACTCTAGTACGACTGCATAGATGGGCGGATGAACTATAAAAATCCTTTCAATCTGAAAACTCTCAAAATCTAAGAAAATCCTTAAAAAATTATCAGAAAATTTAAAGAAAATCCTATTGAAAATGCTGAGTTCCTGAACCGTTGTATGGGCTCGTACAGGTTTTTTAAAATTTCTCGTCGTTTTCAATATTGTCGGATTCTCCACCCGCTTCCCTTACACCCATGAAACCCAGTGCACCGAATATCAAAATATTTTGCAGAATCCTGTTCAGAGCTGCGTACGGATTGATAACACTCAAAGATATTAAAAGTTCATACGATCAAAACGCTATTCAACCGCCATGTGTCAGGGCTGATATCAGTTCATGGAAAATGTCTGATGAAAACATGAAAAATACAATCGTTCCATGAGCGAGAAAATTGATTGAAAAAACTACTGAAACACGGTGACACTTCGTTCAATTTTCATGCATCAAATAAGGGATTGCTTTCATTTGAAATGAAAGGAGCTTTTGACAAAATCAGGTGAGAAAAATGGAACGAATGGTTGTGTGTAGAGCAGTTGACGTGTTGCATGTGTATGATTTTAAAAGACTTTATTTAAATCAATTTTTAAGTTGCGAAAGGATGTACACCAACCTTATTTGTTAACGGAATATGTCCTATTTGAACACTCATTATCATACAGATGTGATCTGTTTACGACAAGATTATAATTTAGAGGTAATGTACCAGCTTTTGACCTCATGCATGCACTTTGAATCGCATGATTCTAAGCTTTCAGTCGACGTAGTAAAGCGTGATGCAATTCAATCAACACAAATCGAATACTGAACTGTTGAAGTAATATGACTTAACGATTTATCACTGCTCCCATGCCGTCGAGAAAGATTGAATCAAATGTGCTGAAGAATTGAAATTGACATACATTTTCCCAAATGTGAGATATTTGGTTAAGAGCTCACGTTTCAGAAAGCAAATGAATTATTGATAGAGCAACCTAAAATCACATAATATTGAATCATAATATCTTCCTTCCTTACGGAATTACACATACGTATATGTGTATTTGCGGCAGCATTCTTCTGCTTCCAACGTCGCCCATACATAATAATATCCTTTCAAATGGATGGAAGATAAACTTTATGTGTCTCTTTTGGTTTATACTTGTGCGCCAGTATATCCAATGCTTTCTCCGTTTCGTTTTGAATTATGAAACAGGAAAATTCTCAGGTGTGTGCATAATTTCATCCTAATATCCATTTATCCAAACATACGTTCCTTGGCTCGCTGCTACTCCGTTTGTTTGTTTTCATTTGTTGCTGAATGGATTAACATAAATTTTGGAAACATTGGTGTGTGAATATCGTACAGTCATAAAATGAACATAATGGATGGATGAACATGTCCTTTTTGATTCACATTGTATATTATACAGTGGAGGTTTGTGCAAAGTTTCAATCGTTATTGAAATTGTTTCTCCGTAGCCGAGTAAGACAATCAAGTCAGGGGATTGTCCCTTTTTCTTTTGTTTGTTGATTTTTGGGTGTAAACACGTCTTAATTTACTTCCGTCTCTCTGGCGGGTTGATTATACTCATAATCAAAGTGTGAACGGTTCGTGAATGAAAAATGAAAGATAAACATCCACTAATTTACTGGGTGTTTGTTTAGACTTATCAGAGCTAGTGAGCTGCATATAAAATCCACTCACTCCTTATTTTCCTTTGTAGATCTGCCTCAATTACGAAGAACTCAGACTTTCTGAACAACTTTCATCCAAAGTTTTGATGAATTCGATAAAACATTCGTCGGATGAAAATTGAATGGAAATTACGGAAGCCATTACAATAAGTATTCAGTCATCGTTTTCGTATCTATACAGAACCAAAAAAAAAACCTGTTGCCAGTGTAATCCCCACTTCCCACGCTGTTCGGCTAAGCGAACTCCATTAATAAACATTCAAACATCTGCTATGTTTAGCACACGACGCATGGGAAAAAAAAAGTTTTCTTGCAAACAAAAACCGCCCCCCAAAACCAACCAACAGCCTCATCCCCCATACTACTTCACTCATAACCTCTACAAACGCCAGTAAAATGTTTTTTTTTATTTATATACTTCACCATCATCGGGACCGTGTACCACCAGCATCTCAAATTATATCACTTCTTTTACCGTGTAATTTCGTAGCATTATACCTGTAATACACGGAATAATGCATTTCAAAGCATAGTAAACTCCTGGTATTACTTAGGAACAGTTTTACCAATTCTTTTTTGTTGTGTGTGTATTATGCTCAGCTTTAGTATACTGCAAGTCTGCAAGGAATTTTATCCACTCGTTTGCTATGCGGATTTCGGTATTTTTTATGGCGATGCAGCTTCTTTAAACGTTGTGTAAACCGCTGAAATAAAATGTGCGCTGTGCTAAAAAAACCGTTTTTCCTTTGGCTTCTTCTTTATCTACGGTATAAGCTATTCCCATGTGGCTAACTCAAACATTTCAACAGAGTCTCACAATTTTTCCTCATTAAAACCACAAATTTGTATCCTGGTAACACACACAGAGTCATTTCTTTTCACGGGATACATTGTGCAATGAAAAGTTTTTATTTCGAATATGAAGTGAGCCAATCAAAATTTCACCATTTTTACGATTCGGGTATTCAGTATCAAACCCAGTCAACGAATTTTGAGCACTCTTGCTTATGTTGCTTTATATCCCTCGCTCACACAAATCGATCATAAAGAATTTGCCTTTCAAATTAAATTTCACTCATCCATTTCAGCAATATTATCCATTTTCGCGATGCGGTGTATGCAGGGACTATTTTATGGAAATTTTAGAATTTTGTTTGCTGACTTTGTAGAAATTTAAATTTTGTAAAAATTCTGGTAAATTTTGGAAATTAGAAACTTTAGAAAATTCGAAAAATCTTCGATAATTCTAGGAATCACAGAAAATTCTAGAATTCCAATAACTCTTGGACAATTCTGGAATTCCTAGAAAATCCAAGAAATGTTTGAAAGTTATACAAATCTCAGGAAATTCTAGAAAACTTAGAAAGTTCTAGAAATCTTAGATAATTCTAGGAATCGCAGAAAATCGTAAACAAATCTGGAATTCTTAAAAAAATCTAAAAATCTTAGAAAATTCTAGAAATTTGAGAAAATCCTAAAGATCTTAGACAATTCTGGAATTCTCAGGTCCTGTAAATCTTAGAAAATCCTAAAAATCTTGAAAATCTTTGAAAATTCTAGAAAACTTAGATAATTTAAGAATTACTAGAAAGCCCTAGAAATCTTAGAAAATTCCAGAAAATAGTCCCTGGGAGTATGTGTAACTTACACAGTGTAAGTAAATTATATTCCCAGCAACGTTCGTCGAATTTTATGTTTTAATTTCAGCTTCGATAAGACAAAATGTTATTTGTATTCCAAATTTCTAGCATACGACACGACGCATACGACACATTCAAATATATACGTATATTCCGAACATAATTCTTCCCGTGTTGAATATATTATATTTGTTGCATGCGAAGTACCTCAAGAAGAATATATGGATAAAAGACTCTTATGTGGGTAACGTACATACTTCTATTGTGTAAACGCTCTTCAACTGATAGAACATTATACATATATAACGTACACACTTGAGATGAATTCATGTTACATGGCATTCATGTATGACGAGGATCTGATACCGAAAACTTTTTTTTTTATTATTATTATATCTCTACGTCAAAGAATGATGGGAGGGAGGAAAGAACGACGTACAAACTCGTCTAACCTGTTGTTGCTTTCACCTGGTAATCAAGCAGAAAATATACAAATTGTATGGTTACGTAGCTAACAAAGACTTTTCAACAGTTGAGGCATACATTTCATAGAAGATGGAGGAAGAAAAAACTGTTAGTCAAATGAAATGAAAATACCGACAACAGATTTCTCGTTCAGTTTCGTTGCTGTTGTTGTTGTTGAAATTATAACCCATCTGATATTACCTATGCACGAACTCTTTAGAAAATTTGATGGATTTAAATAAAATTTAGAGATCTGAGAGGCATGAAGAGATTGTAATTTCGTTTCCAGTGTATAGTTCGAAGAGAGTGTGAGCTTGTATGTGACGTCACTCGATTAAAACATTAGCGCACTCGTTACCAATTGGCTTTTAAAATTCTCTATGGTCGCAATAAAATGGATTTTCTTATGACAATGTAAATGGATTTTGGTTTTTGTCGAATTTATTTTTTGAAATTGATCAAGGGAAATCAGTCACGTGTGCCGGAATAGATTTATGTGTGCGCGCATATATGGCTCATAAAAAAGTGGTAATGAACCCAATGAAAATGAATAATGGGCGAGTGTAAAGGCTTTTGAATAAAGAGGTGTAATATGAGTGACGTGTTTATTTGATTATTTTACAAATGACCCTTTTTCATTATATGGTGTGGCACCCTTTTTGTATATGTATATGTTGTTGTATGTACGCGACACTCATATCGCTTAATTATGCCGTATCATATTGTGGGCTGTCGAGTCAAGAGACATGAGAAAGAGTTATTATATTTCCATAGATCTCTGTACGCAAGTGGATGTTTATGAATTGATGATGGGGTACACTACACAGGTTCAACAGAACTCTTTCAAATTGTAATGACAAACTCAATTCAATTTGTTCAAAATTTTATATTTTTATGACTTTCGGAAATTTAATGGTTGTGACAAAGGTTGTCGAAAATTCACTATGGGGTTCATGAAATTTTATCACTTTATATACTTAACCTGCTGAGGTGTGCTTCCATCGGGGATTAGGAACTTTTGCACAATTTCCCGAAATTTCCTAGATTTTTCCAGATTTTCCCAAAAACATTTTTTGAGATAATTTAGGAAAATGTTGGAAAATACCAGAAAATATGGAAAATATGGAAAATATTTTCTTAAAAATTGTCCCAGGCTTTCATTTCAACTTGATTTTGCGTCTGAGGTTTCGAAAGCCGGTTCACAATTTGTTCTTTGAATGTTTTGAATTTTGCATTCCGAAACTGCTATAGGGTCTATTGATAGAGTCGTTCGAGCTGATCATTTCTGTAGAAGAACTTTTTCCTCTAATTACGGTCAGGAATCAGCAATCATCCATAATGTATGCCATGCGTGACGAATGTTTACTTTTTTCCATCACTCGCATCTCTTTCTCACTCGTGACATACTTTACAAGCGATCCCTGCAGAGAATTGTTTGATTTTCCTGATCGAAAGAAGCCCATGTTATCGGCAACGCCCACAAAAGTAAGCGATAGATTCTGACTAAGTAGATCTTTTATAGAACAGAATTCGTTGAAACAATTGAAGTAATAGATTTTGCGTCAATGTGTTGATAATCCTTAAATCAGAAGAAGTACCACATCCGATAATTATGCTGGTGATACTTGGTCCAATAAAACTTGATCTAATCATTTGCGCAACACACTATACTAATAGCACGAATAATAATCTGATGCCAATTCGCCCATGAGGGGACAAATAGTACAGCTACGAAATATTTATGATGGAACCTAATCTTCTTTTAAAGCTGAAACGTATTTTAACGTAAATTTCACCATCATAAACAGATCGCATTATGGAAAAACAGCTTCCATGGCAAAAATTGTGTATCGCCCACCACCCACTAAAAAATGTATTTCACTCATACACCCAAATACTTAACTATGACCCGTAAAGAAACGAAATAATTACCTACTTCCGTTCCATAAATTTGGCTGTATCTACGCACATTCAAATGATTTTTATTACTGGAACAACGCGTGTGATTTACCGATTTATTTTCTTTTTAACAATTTTTCGGTAGCGTAAAACGACGATAATTACTTTACGTGAAGGGTGTTCTCGGACAATTTAGCACACTTGCGCGTCGACGAAAGACGACTCGAACGGACAGCTTTTTACATAATAAAGAAATTAACTCGACTCTCTGTTTTATCCGGTTTTATCATATTGCCATCATTAAATTAGCTGTGCCACCACATTGAATATGGAAACTGCCACCGTTGAACCAACTTTTGTATTTAAATCAAATGTAATCCTATTTCCCAGTCAGTTTAGGGGGCTTAGCCGAGAAATATTGTTTCACATTCATGAAATCAATTGTTTTCGAATCATAAGAGTAATATTTTCCGCATGGAAAAGCTTGACCGGTCGTAGAACTATGATCTCGTTTTTTTTTGTTCTTTTTGTTTTAGCGGATGAATATGTATAGTGTGCACAATGGAAAGAGGATTCAACTTGATATGTTGCACATGCAAAGATAAAACGAAACCCACCGACTCAAGGAATTTGTGTACACGAAATTCAAATGGGTGAACGATCCGGAACGTACAAAATGTTCAGCGGTGGAATAGATGAAATGCTTGAGATTATTGGGTCAAACATATCTTGATTGAATAAACACCAATGGGAATTGTAGCTAGATATGATTCTGACTCTAAGGAGACATTTCTTTTACAATCTCAAATGCACCGGCACGAATTCGAGATGACATATGAACTAAAAACGAGTGGAAAATTCATGTGGAAAATTATGCCAGAACACATAAGAATACCGAGAACACTGGCATAACATACACAGATAGAGGCAGAGAGTGAGGGAGATGGTTTATTATAAATGTTAAACGTGTGCTATGTTCTGTATTTTTTAAATAAAAATTTGAATGAACTTTGAGGAAGGAAAACTCCCCGCCATGAATAAAGAAAATCCACTGACATGAATCAGAAAGAATGAAATAAAATAACGAAATGGAAAAGATCAAAAAAGAATTTAATTCCTTCATTTTATGTGGCTTTGTTGAAGAGACGTTTACTGAATTTTTTTTATCAGAGCTCTAAGAGTACACCTCGACTTTATGTTTGTCCATTTTATTTTGTTGACTACAGTTTTTCAGTTCTTCGCCAAAAGGTCATAATATGTATAGCAGTTTGATGCACATCTAAATGATGCACCGATGCTGTTTATTCCGTTCTGTAACCAAAACAACAAGAAAGAGCAGTAACATTAAGCATATTTCTTTGGAAAAACTTTTTCAAACGCCCGATAAATCGCTGTGTAACTAAACTACTTGTTAGCTCGTCTCTTGTCGACTTGAATGCAATTTATTTTCATTCTTTATTCATTTTCTGTGATATATTTTTTTACTGCTTCTTCTTCTTCTCTCTACTTCTTCTTTTGCATAAATGACTGTCTGTCTATACACTACACGAATTGAGATGCTTATTATTGCAAATTTTTCTTTCGCTTTGTATACAAATATGGATTCTTGGTACTTGGATGTGTATGAATAGGAAACATTAGCGATACTTGTGTCCGTCAATTGTCATCACACAGTAATTGAATGATTTCGCTGTAGTTGCAACATTCAAATTTTTTTTCTGAATGTTTGAAACTATGTGCAGCGATATATAAATTGGAAATTCGTTTAGAAAAGTACGTTTGCATTTATACAAAAATCGATATGTCTGTGTTAACTCCGAACGAAAGCAACATAACATAAAGTTTCGATTCAGTAAAAAATGTAGACGACCGTCTCTATATCGTACAATATCTAATTAACCCGTTTAAACCATCACCAACCAAAATAGCAAACACAATTCGTACACTATTTCCAACAGCGTTAAGCAACAAATATGTTTGCTTGAGGTCATGAAACATTAAAGTGAGTTGTTGACCACTGACTTTATCGTGGAAACATCTGCTCATCTGTTCTGTAATACTGTTTGCAAATGACTTCTCGGTATCATAATAATAACATAGCCAGATAATGGATTTGTATGCTGCTCATTGCGAGAAAAGCATTACTTAGACGACAGAACTTTCATATCGAGAGGCGTGTTTCACACTTATTGTTTCGATGCCATCAGCTATAGCTTTCACTTAAAAACTTAAATTTAATTAAACTTTGGAGAGTGGAAATCAATTAATGTGATTGTCGAGACATGAAATTGAAAAAGCACCAGAATATGGAGTTGGAGTTGGAGACGTATAGTCAGCATACTGAGGGCCTATTTTCAGGAATTTGTTTTCGACAATGTAAAGAATTTTTAAGAATTTAAATTCTTGAAAATTTTTGAATATTAAGAAAATTTAAGAATTTTGGTAATTATTAAGAATTTTAGGAAATTTTAAGAATTTTGAGAACTTAAGGAATTTTTGAGAATTTCTAAGATATTAAAGTTTTCGAAATTCCTAATTCGAAAATTTTCGAGAATTAATTTTACGAAAGTCGGTCCTGGTGTACTGATGGTAAATAAAAATGTGAGAAATGGCACGTTGTCCATTGTCTGAAGTCAGATGATTTTTGGACGAGCCATCAAAACTTTCGTTAGCTTCAATTAGTGTGAATGTGTTAAATGTTGACCTTCCAACACTTAAAATTAGCCTCGCAAAATAGTTCCATGCAAGAAAAGTTCAAATTGATCGTAAAAATATTTTTCTCATTTTTTTTTACGAGATGAGAATTCTTGTTGTATCAATCACCAATTGGTGAAGGTGATCAATAACAACAATTTACATGATTGCAACATTCTAATGTTTTGTTTACAATTACCTACGCAACACACACTCATAATACACCAATCAAAATGTATACCGATCAGCCATGACCTATTACATGCCACAAAAACGGTTTTAGTTCGCGTGTATGTGAAACGTTGATGGAAAAAAATTATTAAATTATTTCCGCGAAATAGGAATGACATTTTATAAATTCAACCAACGTCACTAGCATAAATTTTTTAACGGTAATTCACATATTATACTCTCCTCCACTCTTACCTATTTCCAACAACACTCTATCTGTCTGTTATACACCGAAAAACAGTAACCAATTTATACATCCAGCGAAAACATTTTCAAAATATAAATTAAATTGCCAATAAATAAATCTTTACACTGACACATTAACACAATTGATATTCTTTCAGTGAATTTCATTTTGTTCTTTTTTAGATGTTTTTTTTTCTGAATCATGATGGGCTTTCTGGTTGGTGTTTTAAATTTTAAATGTAAAATCATCGCGGTATGAAATAGTCATTTGTTTACCGAGGGAAGAAAATAGGTAATTCCAACAATAGTAAAGTATTGCGACCAGAGCAGAGCGAGGGCCTCTAATGTTCGAATCATTTGAGATGGAATGTTTTAATTTCAACCAGAGGTCGGCACAGCACAAAACAAGAACATTAATTTGTTACCAATTTTCAAATTCAAAACAAAAACTAATTTGACAGATAGTGGGAAAAAATGTCTATTTTCTACCCTGTCAAAGCAAGAAGTAAGAAATTTGACATTTTCTCCCCCTAACTGTCATCAAACAATGTCATTTTCTCTTGCCTCTTGAGTGGAGAAAATAAGGTTAATCACACCACTCACATGAAAAATAAATTTTTTATCGTATGGCTGAAAGAAGAACTACAGCATGGAACTACCATCACCACAACGAAAACAGCAGACAATAAAACCTCGTGAAACAGCGTAATTACGAATGTTTCTACAACAATTTTTTTTTGTGTTCGTACAATTTTCCATTTTTGCTGTAGAATATTGCTCAATGCTGCTCTTTGTAAAATACGTTTTTTTTTATAGCGTCGTCGTGCATACACCAGCTGAAGAGTGTAATAATACACCATCAAGTGTATGTAACGTTGAAAATCCAAAGAATTAACTAGCAAACTATTGCTACTATATGCCATCATCAACCGCAATTATATGACTGTAGTACGCTGCTCTCTCACAGACCATTCTTTTTTTGTAGATTTTTTTTTTGTTCATTCGTTTCTTGATTCTATTGTGCTAAAGTTATTACAATAAGCGAACACACGCCATAACAGAAAGAAAAGAGTGAACCGAGACAAAAAACGAACCTCTGGAATTAATATAAAAATATTTTTATGGAAATTTATATTCTTTATCCATTTTATGGTAATGATACATTCTCTACACGAAATTTTGGACGGTGTGTAAAGCGGAGTGAAAAGAATAAATGGCCACCACACACAAAAAAGAGAATTGGCAAGACGTATAATTATCGTATAACATTTGCCGAATTTATTATACCTAAAACACACGGAAACTATTCATTCAAAATTCGAAGAAAAGTCAACATTTTCCAAAGAAATATTTTACTCAAATTGACTTTAGTTTCGATATAATATTCATAAAATAAAGTTATAGGTTTGTCGTCTTAGTATAGTATAGTGGGTATATACTAAATGTATTGGGCCCACAATTTGATAGCTTAATATTATGTATGAAAGTCTAACCGTTAATAGTATGGCTTGGCAGAGGCCATTTTCGTGAAATTTATTTGAATTCAAAATTCGTAGAAATTATCGAGATCTATGGAAATTTTCGAATTAAATTCTGGAAAATTCTTGAAAATCTCGGAATTGTTGAAGTTTCTGATAATTCTTGGAAATTCTCGAATTGTTGAAAATTTCCGAAATTGTGGACTTGCTCGAAGTTCTGAAACTATTGAAAATTCCGCAAATTCTTGAAAATACCCGAAATTTTCGAAAATTATCGAAATTCTTGAAAACCCCTAAAATTGTTGAAGATTTTCAAAACTGGCAAAATTTCTGAAAATTTTCAAAATTCTTGAAATCAGAAATTCTTGGAAATTTTCGAAACTGCAGAATAAATGCTCGAAGTTTCGAAATTCTTGCAAGCAGGAATTCTTGAAAATTGTCAACAATTTCGGGAGATTTCGAGAAATTTTTGAAAATTTTCGAAATTCTGTAGAAAATTCTCAAAAATTTCCGAAACAATAGTCCCTGAGAAATAGCGTTAGATGTAAAATGGAGACATGCTCATACGAACACACACATTTCACATAATACAGAGACCATCATCATGGAGCCATTAGTTATTAATGGGTAAAGGCAACCCTTTTCCGCATGAATTAATTTTCGCATGGCATGGTGAACGTAATTAAACACGACACATAGTCTATTTTATGCATTAAAGGAATTGAAAAGGACCTATTCATAATATTGTTAACCAGTTTTGCTTAAATACCAAATTTTTCTTTTCTTTTTTTTCCTTCGTCGTTCACTTCCATTTTCTTTTGCAATATTGTATTGGTAATTTTGTTACAATATTAATAATGGGAAACTAATGATTATGGATGTAAAGACTACGGTATTACTGTTATGGTTGCGTAATAACTTGTAAAAAAAAGGTAAATGAATGAGAAAACTTTTGGATTTTTTTAAATGGATGTAGAGAATGAATTATTTTTCCTCTGTATAAACTGAGGAAGTGAATTTAACAACGCGTATACGCAAACACACAACATGTTTTCTCTCTTTTTTTGTTATACAATCTGCACTATTAACATTACGAGTGCAAAGTAAACGGGCCAGGTATGATACCGTCAGTTTATAACATGTGTGCACAAACACACAATGTGAATAAACTATGCACACGGTCTCTCGGAAACACTGACAACTTCCGAACATATGAATAATTTAGTTTGGAAAGCAGGACGCTTCAAATTTGTGTCATACAAACTTTGTGAATGTAAAATGGAAAAGTTTGTTTGAGATTTTTGTTCTAACTCACCAATGGATCAAATTCTTCTTTTTAAATCACAAATAATAATGCAAACTGATTTGATTGAAATGAATGAATGAATTTAAAAAAAAAAATGTCATCGTTCGTATAACAGATGCAGCAGCAAAAATGCAACAAAAATTCCTTTCAGTGAAATGCTTTTTTCTGCCTCTCTTGTCAATTAAAATTGAAATAAAAGAAAAATTTAATTGGCAACAATTTAATTTACTTGATGCAATTACATTTGCACATAACACAGTGTGATAACATACAACAGATTTCACTCTGTCGCACACATTTAATTTGGTTCACTTTTTTAGCGTTGCATGCCAGCTCATTTGTAAATCGAATGGCTTCTAATTTACGTAATTATAGAGTAAAAACGCAAGACGGCAATAAAAACACACAATTCGATGCAAATGGTTCACGTCCTCGGAATGTTCTTAAAATGACATTCAGAGAAGGGAAAAATCGATGGTGCGTGATTACGGAGGTTTGTTTTTACAGGATATGTCCTGTCGAAGAATCAGCGCCATCTGCATACCATAGGTCTATTAATGCAAAATATTGCTCATGTCGACTAGGCTTTGAAAGAAATTGTGATAGTAAAGTTCGTTGAATTTTGTCAACATTCATTTAGCCCACCATACGATGAAAATACAATCGTCTCGTTTCTTGGCCAGATAAACAATGAAAGTATAAAACAGGTATGGTCTATTGTCCGCCCGGAGGACATAAAAATTTGATTTTCGTACTTAAACGCACTCATTTTCATATTATTTTGACATAAAATGTGAGTGCGCTTAAGACGAATTTGCCGATCGACCATATCTGTTCTAGACTTTCATTGCAGATAAATGGTCAAATGCATTTGATTGAATGCATGCGCTCTTATATATGCCCTTGTGAAAATCATTGCACCTACGCATACACACCGTTTTGGTCGACGTTTAGAAAAGACGCATGCGCAGATATAGAAAATAACCTTTGCGCATGCTCAAAGAGCATTGCTCAAAATGAAAACGGTGACCAAAAAGTCATGAGATCCACGCTTTAAGTGTCCATTCCACTCAACAAAAAGTACTCCGTGAGAGAGCGAGAGCTGTCAAACAAACAATGGAAAAATTAAAAAAAAATCAATTTTGCCTCTCACACGGAGTACTTTTTTGGTAAGAGGAAATCAAGCATTGTCTTGATTTCCACTTACAAAAAAGCCACTCCGTTTTCTCTGCGTTTACTCTTAAAACAATAGAAAAGAGGCGTGGTTTAGCTAAACGGAGGCAAAACGGAATGTTTTTTTTGTAAATGGAAATCAAGCCTTCCTTGACGAAGCATGTAACAAAACTTACAATTGCAATTTTGAACATCTACATAGTCCATTGGCTTATAAGCCTCTTATTTCTCTTACTGATCTCATTTCTCCATAAAGAAAGTAAAGAGAAATAAGATAAGTGAAGCGAATTGAGATAGAGATTTCTAAACCGACGAGCAAATTCTACATGTGGAGATTGTCTTCCCAGTTAGTACAATACTAGCCTGAAAGATTGTGATTTGCTTTAGAGAATCTGATGGGTTTTGTTTTGAATAAAAACGGTCCAGAGAGCCATCATTTATTCATGATAAAAAAAATGATTTAAAGAATATCTTGACCAAAAATATGTCACTAGTTCCTATCATAGGACTCTTATCGATCTAAAATGGTCGACCTAGTTGGAAAACAGATTTTCTTTCAAAAGACTTACAAACAGGAGTGCTCTGACCGTTGCTTGATTATTATTTTGTTCTTTGGCTTACCTGTAAAGAAAAGAAATTGAAAAACATTAGTCAAGTCGTATGATTTTCTGTGATATAAAGTAAGGAAACAATGGCACCAAAGAAAGGAATCATTTTAAGTTTGAACAACAAAGGCTTCACGGAATCTACTGCAGTCTTTATAATCCATTAGTTCAATGAACGACGTAGCGAAGAAGTAAAGTGCAAAATGTAATTCTCCATAATGTTCACTATAATAAATGAACCGGTTTTCATATCACGGCAATATCAAAGGAATGAGTTATTATAAGGAGTTCTCTCTTTCAATTTATATAATTACTTTTCGACCGTTCATTGTTACTATTCTTGTAGGGGTAACAAAATGACGATATTTCAATCAGATGAACAAATAAGATGAAATTGTGTTGCGCCAACTTTTTGTATAACATTCATAATGAATCCATCAATAATTCCCATTCTAAAATCACTATTTATTCAATGCAAGCTCATTAGCTTCTAAATACCAACACGGCAAAAAGTGTAAGTTTCTCGGTGTAATACTAAAAATCGAACAAACAACATTCTCTGAATTCCTTTTCCATAAATTTTTTTTCTCTCGAAAAAGATTACATTTTACTGTCTTATGCTATTTATTAAAGCAATGCAAGTAACTGCAATTATCCATCTATTTCTGTATCGTAACTTTTAATAGATTCTCCATATAAGTCAAACGTGTAAGTAATAAATGACTTATGGTAAAGACGGAAAAAAATAAATAATTTAAATACTTGTTGGTTCATTGGATACGATTACTCATATCGTAGACAACGCTGCCTGTATAACATAATGACAAGGCGCTGTCGGACGTGTTGCAATAGTTATAATAATGCATATACGTACATGTATTTCTCTGAGCGCACCACCGTTTTACACACCTCTACCATACGCACACTATAGGTCTAACGTCTATACGCATTTCAACGTTGATTTATGTGTGGACTTACGTTTGAACACATTTTTTATTTTTGGTATGCATCCCTTGTGTGATGCAACGTTTAACGTTTATAGCATTCGGAACGCAATGATTCATTTTAATGAGCCCGATGACGTTCAATTTTCGACATTCTTTTTTATTTAAATGAATGGAGCTGTTTAGTGTTAACATGATTTCGAAATTATTAGACCTGTACTGTGCTGTACAAACGCATAGCTGAAAGGGTTTGTGGTGATCACAGTTTGCCATTGAATTGTCAAGCATCAAGTAGCCTGTGATCCAGCCTATATATACCATGTACAATGCGTCAATAAATCATAATATTCCCGGCCTTGGCCGAAGACACATCTACTGAGTTTCATTAGTAGATCTGTATTAGTTGACTGTAGACTTTCTATATGGTCGAGATTAACTCCCATATAATTGGTGACCCCGACTCAAGTTCACGTTAAAATACCTCTGAACAAAGTCTAATAATTTCAGCTATAAATAGCAATGAAATCAAAAATTAAAGACCAAATTGGCACAATAAACCAATTTGCACTGTCCGTAACAAACGTTCAGTGGACTGTAACAATAATAAATAAGAATGCCCACACGAGCACTACAGTCGTCAAAATATAACGAAGTTATAAGATCTATACTTCGGTCGACAACATCCTAAAATTGTGTTTTTCAATTATGAAAACCAATTCAAAATTTAGTAACAAATTGTACTTTTAAGCATAAAAACTAGGTTAATCCACTAGTTAAGCTCAAAAAGTAAATTTAGATTTAAGACTTAGTTTTAGCACAAATATTTTGGCTAAAATGTTGTCGACAAACTACCGTAACTATAACATCTAGTTACAAGAACTACAGTCAACCAAAAATAAAATTTTTTGGCCTAGAAATATGGTTAAACAACCAATTTCATAAAAATTACAAATCAACGTTTAGTGAAACTAAATAGTTTGATCAGAGGAAACCATTTCCTGAGAATTATTCACGAAAAACGATACATCGAAACTTATCAACGACACTTTCCACCAACCTCGATTACGCGGTTGGGATGTCCACCTCAAAATGGGTGCGTTGCATCACTGTGAAAAAGATAAGGTCTTTTCGTTTCTCGTACAAAACTCTAAAAAAAGTTTCAAAGAATAATTCAACACTTCGAAATTAAAAACAATTTTTCGGAAAAAAACATCCAAAAAATTCTTCTGACAAACACCAAAGAATCAAGTATTCCCTCATTACAATTATAGAACGATTTGCAACAATCGCTAATTCTAAATTAGTCCAATCACCCGGCTCAGCGTTTCGAAAATTAAGCTCTACGCCTATCCGTCTTGAGAATAATCTTTCGTGATTAACTCATAAACGACGGAACCGTTTAAGCAAAACCGAAGCGTGTCGAGGATTGAAACTTTTTGTTTCTTAAAGTTGTAATCGAAAATACTTGATACATGAAAATTGATCCAATGAGTTATCCATTGTGCGATAACACATCCTTTTTCCATGTAAACTAGTTTCACAAGTTCTTACCATCATAGAACGTAAAGAATAAAAAGTCATCGTGTATAAATTCAACACCCTTGAATTGACACACAACAAATTCAAGTTCACGAATGACATAAATTACAAAATCTGATATTAAACCACTAAACCGGCGCCAATAGGTTAAAACTCATTGACCGTAGAATCGTACAAACGTACATACAACCGTTCAATGAGTCACATATATAATATCAGTCGAAATGTACATGACAATTATACTGCCTAAAGTCTGCTACCACAGACAGCTATAACCATCTAATATAAGTACATTTCGTGCAGTGCGTATTCCTGCAAATTAAATGGCAGTAAAAAAGCTCCACAACAATTGGAATAAAATTTAAAAAATTAAAATTATTCCGGAATGTTTCGTGCTGTCATATATTCAAATAACATTCCACGTAGAATGAGACAAGCACCAAACACCGTCTATCAGACTTAAGACAACAACACTTCATTTTTCGCCCATTAAAAACTGTAAAAATAGCAGTTAAATGAATGACATCTTGTCATTTTCCGGGTAAAGCCGTGGACAATGTCATTTCACGAAATTATGAGGTTGTACGATCTCTTAATCTGAATTAATTTGAAATTAAATAAAGAGTTGGAAACATAACCAATCTTCCAACATCGGAGAAAATTCATCTTCATCCGAAATAAAATCATTTTCGAGATAATCTGTTTCAAAATTAAACCCAAATTTAAACAGATCCAAAATTCGATATAATGAATTCTCGAATCAAATCTTATTAGATTGTCACCAATCTAATCAAGACACAAAATTTCAAAGTAACAAAACTTTCGAAAAACCAACTGTTTTCACAGCTATTAGGTAACCTTATGGATCCTACCGCTATGAAACAGATTCAAAATTTTCAAAGTACCTCACGTCATACACCGGTTACCAACATTCAAATGGTTTTGGACACACAACTCGACAAGCAAGCGACTTCAGAAATCACTCAAACCCGAACATCCGTGGCTCCAACCAATCCACCACATCAAATCCCTATCCAAACACAAGTTATGGTCCTGCTGTGAAATCTCGTCCCAAATCCACGTGACACAGACAATCGACTTGGACCAACAAAATTTCTTCAAAGGGGGAAGTATCTGTGGTGATCACAGTTTGCCATTGAATTGTCAAGCATCAAGTAGCCTGTGATCCAGCCTATATATACCATGTACAATGCGTCAATAAATCATAATATTCCCGGCCTTGGCCGAAGACACATCTACTGAGTTTCATTAGTAGATCTGTATTAGTTGACTGTAGACTTTCTATATGGTTGAGATTAGCTCCCATAGGTTTAATGGTTGTGTTGATGAAATGGAGACATTTTTCTTAAGAAATGAAAAGAAATGAAAAGTTGGAATTGTAAGGTAAATATGATGGAAGGTAGTCGATGAGTATGAGTAAAGTTCAATAATTTCAAGGTCTACAATGAGTTCGTACAGTTTTCTGAACGCAAGGTACACACAGAGCGTAAATTATTTCGGTGTGCACAACTATCCACATCTGGTCATGTATCAGCTGGTGAACAATGTAACGTTTGTTTGATTTGTGTTTATATAGCTGCTCTCCCTACATGTACATATGTATGTGGGTTTGTGTGACAGGTTACAACAATAAAGGCAGATCGTACTAACAATGAAGTAGACAACAGGTTCGACACCAGCTGTGCTAGATATGCGCAACGAGATTATTTACTCTCTAAAGCACCATTCTTAAAGTATGTCACGCGTGACAACTTTTTGCATCTCTTTCTATCACATGCTCAATCATATATTCCATCTCTTTCGCACTTTGGTGACATACTTTATGAACGGTTCCTAAGTGGAAATTTTGACAGTGTATCAGTGCTCTAAATAAACTGATTAAATGAGACGTTGAGCAATTAAATAAATTGTATAACATCTGATGAAGCTGTACGGGTCTCCTAAACCTGTTCAAAGGCAATCATTCGTCTAGAATATGTCGCTTAACAATTAAAGTTAATTTGAATGTTCATTGCATCAATGAAATTAATTTTATGCTCGTCGTAAAACTAATCTAAAGTACTGGAGACACTTGTTTTTAAGAAGCCATTGAATGAACCATCTTTAAATGAGTATACGGCACTAAAGTTGAGTGATTTCCATTTTACATTTTCGTAGTAGCTTTATTCAAGTTTATAGATTAACACTGGCTGAAGCAACCAAAAAATCCAGTCATCAAAACTTCTTAACGGATAATGGAATGATTGATGTTAAAGAGTTAAGTTAATGGAAAAACAGTACGGTAAAGATTGTCCGTGCTATACCTAAATCCAATTTAAATTAGGATACACTAATTGCACATTATATTATCTCGACCGATTTGCTAAGAAAATTAAAAAAAAAAAACTTTTTAACCGGTTCTGCTGGTTGAAAGTATTAAAATGATGAAAATTGGGAGAAGGAAAGAATAAAAAAACTTCCTAATACCGAAGTGGGTTCTATAGTTATTTGTATACCAAGAGAAGAAAATTGAACATTACAATAATAGCGAATAGAGTTGGAATTTCCTACTTTCGTCCATAGGTGAATGCAACGTTTTTCATAAGGTGAGGGATGTGAATAACTCAGAGTCAAGTACAAATTTGACATCACAAAAGTTCATATTTTTCGAGCTATTGTTGATTTAAAATCTGTCTGGCTACATTGAATTGTAACCGTTATTTATGAATAACCGCTTTTCCACGAAACAAAAACATCAATTTGTTACTACGTTTTTTTAAAAACAAAATGTCTATTATATCTACTGTCAACACAAGGGGGGAGAAAATAGACATTTTCTCCACCGAAGTGTCATCAGACAGAGCATCACCAAACCTCAATTTTCTTATGGCCTTTTGAGTGGAGAAAATAAGGCTAATCACTCCGCACATATGAAACATTATTTAATCCCATCCCTGGAAAAATATGTGTACATTTTACGTAGGACTGGCTATGTATCGTATGTAAATTGAAATTTAGGCCATTGTTTTGGCTTGGTAAAAAAAAACATATTTAATCGTAAGAGATACATTACATTAAAATGCCAGGGTAGGGCCGTGAATGGATCGGTTTTTTTTCTGCTGTCGAGAAAGTGGAATATTTTATTAAATTAATGTTTCACTGTTGTAGGCTACATGTGACGCGCGATATTATAATAATTTCCATTTCCATATTATTTAACGATCTAACCGAAAATATATAAAACGAGACAGAACACTGACAACCCACGTGTCTCGAAACAGAAAAACATTGCAAACCTGTACAAGTGGCAGACCATATATTTTACGTTCACCTCATAAAAACTGTTAAGGGTGCGTTTCCCGCACAAAATGTTCCATTCATTTGTATTACACACAATATCCATGCGATGAAGTCTTGCGTGAAAATAATTATAAATTGCATATACATGAGTTGAGTGTATATTTTCCAAACTTCCGAATCGTTTTCAGTGGTGGTGTGTGTAGTGTATATATATAGATAGAGATATAGGGGTTTTCTGATGACGGTGGCTATAAAACGAACAGTTCTCTTCAACCAACTGAAAACTTATTCAACTTTGTCTAATTAGTTGTACAATGTCTTCCTATTAACGTGTATAAATGTACACCGAAAATTGGAACAATTTCAAAGTTAACATTTTAAAGAATGGCCATGGAGAAGGCAAATCGTTTTCCGTTTGCGGTATGATGGTTGTATGGATATATCGCTCTTGAAACATATCGAAAAAAAAATTAAAAAAAAAAACATTTTTTTAAAACTTTCATTCATGGAACCAACAGACACATAATCACCGATCCTTTTTTACGTGAAAAAGGGGATTTAAATGAATTATCTTTTTTGGACGGTTGGGCAATAATAATAAACTTGTTAAAATTATTGCTTCCGAATAGGCCATTTGTTTCCCGAGCGAGAGAAAATAGAAATAAAAAACTTCCAATTCAAATTATATTTTCACTTGAAAGTATCTTTCGGTTAATATTGAGTACACTGTTTGTGTGTCGGAACAGGATGCAGAGAAAGGTGTTTGGTAAAAGTGATGATGGTGCCATTTTATAGGCAATATTTTAGGGTTTATGAATCGAAACCCTAATAACATATGAATTATCGTTTTCGTACAGTTTATTATGAGCTTCGCATATGCATGTCGCATCATACAAATTTGAGGGGGGAAATGTTTTCTCCGATTACGATATACCAACGCGATGTATGTAATAGAAAATTAGATTGAAACAAATTATGATATTGTCATGGTGCACCCAAATAAACCAATTTCGTAATTTTTATTTTTACCACACACCCATCCACCAATCAGCAATTGAATTGTAAATCCCTGATCGATTCTCTGGATTCCCTATTAATTTACAGGTTTATCGATTGATATGTATGTACACTGCCATGGCATACATCGGTATAATCATGCTGGTTATAAAGACTATAAATCAAAATTGATTGATCGGCTGGTTAATAATGTCATATTGACAATGTCTCTACAGTAATTGTTGGGTCAGAGCAATGCAATTTCGAGATAGGATTTAATTACAGCAAATTGATTGAAACCGAAATCGGAACTGGATCGCATGGTGTGACGGATGAAACGGTTGTCTGGTAACATTTTAAAAGAAAAATATTTTTGGTTGTTTGTTTTGAACATTAAGCGGCTTAGCACTATGAGTTAATAAATCAGAATAGAAAAGCGGGCAAGCCAAGTGACTTAGTCAATGATTGATGCATACTATTCGCTGTATTGGCTCTTATTACATAAAAGAACGTCAACTGAATTAACAATCGAACAATTTAACCTTTTGATATTTCAACGAATACAACTGCTGAAACGATTGCTTCACAGAACAAGTTTGTTTGCCTTCAAGTGGTTGCAACAGTTACATCATTTTCTTGTATACCATTCAATCTGTTTCCAATCTTCAATGTCGGAATCACTTAAAGTTTCCGGTGAATCGATCGTCACGAAACGTGTAAATCTATTGCAACGTTCGTTATAATATGCACAAAGTTGAACACAGAAATCGGTTTTTGTTTGGCTTTGTGATTCGGAAAAATAAAAATCCACACCCTGAAGCCAGAGATACCATTTTACCAGTTTTTATACTGTTGCATTCAGAATATAATAAGAAGAATCATAAAAGAAAGGACCCGTACGAATAGGTAAAGCAATATAGCTAATTGGCCTTAACCTGTTACACACGAAAATTATGGACGATGGAAAATTAAAGACGATAACCGAAAATAGCCCACACGTAATGGATCATTTTCGCAGGGGTAAATTGCTTTGTAATGGTCAACTTTCGCATGGGGCAGGTAGTAAAAAAGTTCAAATTACAGTGTTCACAGACAAGTTTTTCCCCGCTGATTTGGCATCTCTGAGCGGTTTTTACTTATTCAGTAACTCGAACTCGACCACTCGACGTGTTACAAACGTAGGAGTAAGCCTATTAGACCTGAGTACTTCGTACGGGTCTTAAAATCAAATGAATGGAATGAAAATTTAAAAATTCATCATTCGTTCGTATGTGGATGCAAATAAGCTTATTTTAAAATTGGATGTGAGTAAATAAAATTTATTGTTTAATATGCAAAAATATGAACTCATTATTTGCGGAATCGGTTTGTACATACAATGTTCCTGTGTTTTATTATTTGCATGGACAAAAGTATGATCTACCAATTACGCATTCACCGTACATTTATATGCATTAAATGTGGCACAGTACACATTAATACGATAAATGAAATATTCACCATGATTCTTGTGAAAACTGTTTTAACCTGACCGGAGGCGATACGAAAATGTTTTCATTTCTATTCTCATGCTGATGGATTGCAAGAGAAATAAAAAACGAATTTTTGTCATACGATAGGGAATTGCTGTGTGGAAACTAAAGGTCAAATGTACGAGATTTTTGAAAATTACCATCCAACTTCTTTGCTATGACATTTCATGGAAATTAAACAGAACGAAGTTATTCCACATGAAAATAGAGCGCAAAGAAACAAAGTAAGGCGCACAGGTCAATGGAGGTTTCTTTGTACGACTCCATGTCATTCATTCTTGTGGTATAGAAAACTAGTTTTTGTTTCTAAAAGTTTAAATTCATTCTGCTGGTCATTTCAAACGATATTGAATCGCTGAATCGATGCATAAACAAGCTGCGAATAATACAACTGTTATGCGTTGTTTGAACGGCATAAAATTATTAATCCAATTCCATTAAATTTATCTGTACAGTTTTGTCATCACTAATCAAATTGACAAACTGAATTAAATGAATTCAAACATTGCGATGGACAATTTTGCAAATTTTTGTAAACATTTTTTCCCCGATTGCAAAACGTATCATTTGGTATAACTTCAATTCGCGTAGCCTCAATCCACTGGAAAATTTATAATTTCCTGAATGAAGTAGAATTCATTTTTTAAACCTTACGCTTTTCACCAGAGCAGGGTTTATTTTCGTGAAATTGATTTTTGAAAATTCTAGAAAGTCTACAAGTTCTTGAATATTCTAGAAGTTCTTGGAAATCCTAGAAATTCCTGGAAATTCTTGAAAGTCTTGAAAATTCTTGGATTAAAAATTCTTAGAAATTCTAGAAATTCTATAACTTTTTAGAAATTCTATAAGTTCTTAGAAATTCTAGACGTTCTTAGAAATTCTAAAAGTTCTTGGCAATGCTAGAAATTCTTTGAAATTCTAGAATTCTTGGAAATTCTAGAAGTTCTTGGAAATTCTAGAAGTTCTTGGAAATTCTAAAAAGTATCTAAATTCTAGAAAGTTAACGAAATCCTTTAAAAGTTACAACATTCTTGAAAATTAATAATTGAAGGACTTCCTAAAATGTTGAAAAACTTTAAAAATTTAACGAAAACTCTCGAAAAAAAATCCTAAAAATAGGCCCTGCCCTTTACATTAATCTTTTTTTCCACGTAAATAAATTTCGATCTGGCATTATAGGTCAAAAAAGGATTTACGTTTTGTATTTATATACCCATTCCAATCGCAAATCTATTTGCAAGCTCGACGCTAATTTTACATGATTTTGATGTAATGAATGTCGGAAAATCGCTTCAACCCCGGTGTATATATTGTTGTTCAGATACGTTCAAATTATCAATGAAATATTCAATTAAAATTGGAATGTTAATGAATGCGTTAATACTAATTGCATTACGGTGTTACGTTCGGCCATTTGAATTTCTAATAAATATATTTTTGAATATAAACACATTTGCCCATTTTCCAGATAACATCGAGCGGCGTTGAACACTTTCATCATTCGTATTTTTAGACGATACATACACAATGGGTACAACGCCGCATATCCTTTTTTATATAAATAAAAAATTACAATAAATTTCAGCCCTCATTTACGACGAAGAAAACCGCCATTTCAGAATGAATACACAAAAACATTAGTGTCGAGTATTTCGGCTACATAAAAGTGTGAGTAATGTGTACGAAAACAGTGGTATAAACTCTGTCAACCAGGTGGTTTTAATAATCAAAATTTATATTTTCACAACATAAATTATGCTTTTAATTAGACATATTGTATTAGTACCAACAATAATTATGAATAATGGAAACGGAAAACGCAAGGAATTTCGTTGCACAGCGGTGAAATGTTCCTTAACGCTATACAAAACATAAAATTTAGAGAGAGAGAGAGAGAGAGAGAGAGAATGTTATAGTCCCAACACACAAAAACTGTATCTAGAATTGTGTACTGTATAGCACACAAATTAAACACAATTATTAAGTTTACAGCTATCGTGGGAATTAAATATTTATCTATCTATCTATCTATGGAATTAAACATTAGAAATATCCACAAATTTATCCAAAAGTAAACATATTCTGAATGTTAAACATTAATTCTTCCATTTGTTGTTGCATAACAAACTGTTTGTGTGGCTGTGTGTAGTATTCTGTATGCCTGAATGCCTCATGAAATACCTCTTAATATCACAACAGATTTATAGTTTAATAGAATTTATGAAAACTGTCTTCACATGATAATATAACATAACAATAAGAAAACAATTTCTAGCAAACATCCTATTACAGAACTTTTGGTTTAAATGTAATTGTTCTTGGTGTTAGCACACAAAAAGAAGAGTAAACTTTCCGAACAACAGTATTTATATTCCGAAATGAATATATTATCGGGAGAGCAATGGCATGGAAACGGAAGAAAGAATGGTAACACGAAAATGTATCGAAAACTTCCACGAAGTGAAATTAATTTCTTTTTGAAATGGTTTCGGTTTCGTCGAACTGCATTCGAGTACGTTAAACCAATATTTATTCGCTTTTTATTCCCATTAAACTCTTATGGGTACATGGACTGTACGTGGTGGAAATTTGTTTTTTGTTTTTAAGTTTGTTTTTTCTACCAATGACTGACTTTGTCCTGCCATACATTTCTTTCTTACACATTCAAAAACCTAAAACACAGTGACGGATGGGTATTCGGTAAAAAATCGATAAACTAGTCAAGGGAGGAGTAAGGGAGATAAAAGTTGAAAAGTCCAGTTTTCGTGTGAATTTTGTTGAATGTGAGGTTAATAAACACACGAAAATGTAACTTTTATGTTAAGACTGTCGAAATTTCATGAAATTCGATGAAAAGAACGAATCTCTACCCACAAGCATGTAAAGCCGATTCATACTCGGATTCATAGTACTAGGGATGTCAGGGCGTTTCAATTTTTGTTTTTGTTGATTTGTTTTATGCCAAATTGCTCTCGATCAACTAACTTGATCCTCTAAGCTTGATAAGCAACTTTAACGTTGAGAAGGAGTTAATTTACTTTGGGTGTGCTATGCCTGTGAATCAACTCAATAGAAACGTCAGTGTATCGGATTTTTATCCGAAAATCTACTACTTCGTCGGTTTACATTATTTTCTATTAACTATTGGTCTACAAAATCTAGGACTTCATTTGATGTAACATTTTTACTGTATTACAAACCAGAGCTCGTCGCTTATTTGTGTCGTGATTGTCGATAACAGATGACTAAGCGTTTCTAAGCAGGTGGTTTGTGGACTTATATCCGCCTGGAAACTACAGTAGCTTGAACGATAATTTAGTTTTTAGGTAAAATTAGCAGACCATGTTAGAAACTACCGGTTTTACAACACTTTTACAACTCCTTTTACTACTCTTGGAAAAATTAAAGAAAACGAAATATTGCATGCCGCAACTTTATTGCACTGTTCAGTTCATTCCCTTTTGCCCCTCCAGTAACTAAATCAACCAAAAGAATTCCAAAAGTTTTTGAATTTTCTTCCATAAACGGCCGCTTATAGGCGAAATTTTTCATATACTCTCACATTCCTTCAGGTAAATAGTTCTATACCTTGCAAAAGTTATTGTTTTAAGTGTAGTTCTTCAAATTAATTTCATGTTCCACCTGGCAAAACGATTTAAATACTGCAGTTTATCCGAAAACATGAAAAACTTTTACGTTCCAAGTTCCCCAAAGGAACAAAACATGCCTGACGGCAAGACGTACATACATAAATAATGTGCATTCTTCGGGAAAACACAACATTTCATTTTAAAATCAATTCAAAATAATAACTAACTTCAATAAACTATTTTCCATCATGAAACGGAAATTAATTGAGAATAGAATGCAAAATACAGTTTTCTTCTCGTCTTGAAGTTCTTCCTTCCGTTTTTGGTGGTTGTTAGCATTACATCAAAATAAATGGGGAAATTTGCAAATATAATTGAAGTACGGAACGTTGTCGAAATGAGATTCTGCTCGAATAGTTGTCAACAAGCGGTTTCATTGTCAGGGACTGTTTTTGGGAAAATGTTTTCTCATTTTTTATTGAATTTTTTCACATTTTCCTAGGGTTTTCCATATTTTTTCCTAATTTTCACAAAAAATATATTTGGGAAAATTTAGGAAAATTCCGGAAAATCTAGGGAAAACATGAGAAAAAGATTTCTTAAAAATAGTCCCTGCTGTTACCATAAATTGCCACCAGATATGCTCGCATTATATCACACATCAAATGTTTAGTTAATTTAAGGCCATTTCACGTTATCGTGTTCATTTCAGTGTTACACCAATTCACTTCCACACTCCCTCTGTTAAAGATGCCTGGTATCCATATCCACTCAATCACACTTAAATTCCAAAAATAAATCTTCCATCTTCCCTCGAACAGAATTTTTTCTTTGTCAATTATGTTTACCTGCCCTCACATCTAATTCCATCTAAATTGAACTGTACACTTCGATATAATATACAATTTACACGCCGACCGACAACACATAACATCACTTTTATGGGCTATACATGACATAAACTCAATAGAGACGAGAATATAAAAAAAAAATTCTACCGCATCCACAACACCATATTAGCTCAAACGAAAGAAGGAGCCATATGGTATCTATCCGAATTGTGAAGTCCATAAAAAGAATGTTGTTCCACCAACTAATACACACTGGTGTATATCTCGGTGATGTCATCGGTTATAGTGTGTTATACAATTTGTATGGTCTATCTAAAAAAGAGTGTGTAGGTGTTAATGGCAAACGATTTATACTTACTGATATTACACATGCCACACTGATGTTACAATTTTTATATTAAAGTCATAACACAGAAACGTATCACACATTACGGGTTTTTTTTGGGTAACATCCGATCGGATTCGCTTCATTTTTTTCTTCTATCCATTCACCGTTCAGTGTATTATATAGGGGAATGTTAAAAGCGTAAATCGATCACATAAAGAAGACATTGAGGGTATAACGAATTGTTTACATTTCATTATCATTGTCATTGTTTTCGATTAGCTCAGTAAACAATTATTGAATGGAAATAGGAAGAGAGAGAGAGAAAAAAAGCCGAACAGTCAGAATCACTGAATCTGTTGACTGCTTTTTGCGGTGTACAAAAAAAAATTAGAAATTCATTACGAATGAACCATATCGTTGTAGCAAATGCTAATTTGAATGGATCGAAAAAACAAAGCCAGTTTAAACGGTTGTGCACAGTATCACAGAAAAAAAATCCAATTTAAATGATAGAGGAAATTGAAAAGTATATGTACACTCTCAGTGCTACATTTATCAATTTATACTCTCTCTCCGTAATGGCAACATTGGAAGACGACAATTTCAATTTAAAAAAAAACTCACTTTCTGTATACAGGGTGATCGTATGAAAACAGACACCGTACGTAAGGTATTATAAACTGTTGATGTTACGATTGTGTTCATGCAATTAAATTAGCGTGCTCTCTTGTGTAAGTCAGTAGATTACCGACATTAAACATTTTAATTGTAAAAAAAACGCGCAATATGAAACACTAAAATTAACGACTCGTGCCAATCGTCCGTCCATCATATTCGTTTAAAAAAGAAAAAAAAGAAAAGAAAAACCTTGCCATAAAAAACTTATTGAGTGAGTAGTTCAGTTCGACTGTATCATTAACATTCACCATTTCTAGTTTTATAGTTGAAATTATGGCTCTGGTAATTATTGCTACCAAAAAATTTTAACCTTAACCCAGCTGACCGTATTGTTATGAGAAAAATCAATTCGAACATACTTCGTCTCACCAGGCACTCCCATTCCAGTGTATCATAAATTTGATTTATATTTTACAGAACTAGCTATCGAAATGGCAATTTATTGAAAATTAAATCCCTCCGTTGATTTATTGGAGACATAAATTTTTGTTCATATTTAATATATTGAGCTCCTCATCACTATCGCTTATTCAGTAAAGTCGATGGTAGCCATATGAACGATCGTAGTTTAGTAGGAAACTATTTTGATTTCTACAAACACGGAAATTTGTGGGTTCAGAAACTCTCAGCCCAACACAAATTTTTATGTGCGGTGGCTCATGATGTTTGAAGAATTTGAATGTTCCACAAAATTGTGCAAGTCAACTCAACTTTAACAGATGACTATTCTTGAAAATTTCTTTAAAAATTATATTAGAGTTGCGCCGACTTGATTGCAGTGCTACAAAAATGATTTTTCTCAGAGAAATTTGCCAAGCAAAGTCGTCTTCAAAGGTTGACTAGACAAAAACCATCTTGCCAATTTTGTGGAACATTGTATGCTTTGTAATCTTTACATTTAGCCTACCGATAGGCTCAAATGCTTCAAACAGTAGGAGCATACATAAATTCGTGTTAGGCAAGCAAAATCCAAAAATTTCCGTGTTTGTGAAAATCGAAAAGTTTCCCAAATTACGATCTTTAACACGGATAACACCTGCTCCGTCGTCTCTACACAAACTATATCCACAAAATTGAAATCATACTGGATTTTATACATTTCAATGCTATTGTCGTCGATAATTCTTCCCATAATCCCTAACCGAAAACACTGAGCTACGACTAACTTACCGGAACATTTCGTATTACCAATCAATCGATTGATCCCTTCTAAAGTTCCGAAAGCCACAGGGAAAACACATAGCTTACCAGCAACTGATAAATGATCCGGAAAAGAGGTCTCGTTCGAGTGTTACACACACCAGTTCTTTCCACCCTGTCTCACCAGAAAATAATAAAAATGAAATACATCCATTGGATTTGAAGTACATAAAACTTTCCAAAGTACATAAATAATTCACAATATAATACGCGTTGCATTACTCAGTTCACCGTAAATATTCTGGGTTGTTTTCTCTTCTCGTCTTCTTACCCATTTTCCCATCCGTGAATAATAGGTTTATATTTTCAAACGGCAGGTGGTCAGGAGAGGCCCGACCAAAGACAGAAGAAAAAAAAAGAACACAATGTGTCAGCCTTAACCATAATACATAAAATAAAAAGTTCTCGTTTTTCTTTCTCTGTTGCTTTATTTTCGTGTTGTTTTCATATGGTTGCGTTGCATATTAAAAGCTAAGTGAAAAAAATTCGAGTTTAAAAAACCTGTGGATTATCCAGAGAGATAGATGTACGGACATAAAGAAAAAGGTTTCCATAAATAAATAATCATTTGAATAAATTGAAAATAATTATGTCTCGTGTGGATATGTGTGACGTTTAAATTTAAATTAATAATTGAAATTATTTATCGTTTGCCAATCAATTTAAGTATTTCGTAAAAAAAGGTAGAGTGTATAGTAACACAGAAAATAAAGAGATTGATTGGAATTTAAGACGATGAGAAAATTATTTTATGCAATTCTGTGGCGAAATTGAATGGTTTCTTGCCTCAATGTGATATCGAAATGAGGAAAATTATTACACACAATCTAAGAGTGCAAAAAAACTTTTTTACATTAGTACGAAAATAGTCCTTTTCCTAACGCATCTTGAGTATCTTCGAATTACTACAACAACAAATCTCTCCCACATACGCCACTATGCAGTGAACAGAGTTTACAACCTAATAACTCAATGAAAATGATACCGACAATAAAAATCATTTGCCCCGTCTCAGCAGGCAGTTGCGGAAATACTATCAATACGGACGCTAATCTAAGCTTCATGCGTGTTCATGTTTAGCGAATAATAAGAAAAATGTAACAATTCTTTTACATAGAAAATACATTTTTCTTATGATTCGCTTAAAATGCACATGCAAAAATCTAAGACTAGCCTCTTCACATTGAGTATGTTTTTCCACTGTCTGTTGAGACGGGTCAAATGGTTACAATTTTTATTATCTCCAGGGCACCGAATTCTAAGGACAAGTGAGGCTTGGGCACCACTACTCGAAGTTTGATTGATACTGGGAACTAGTATTTTTACAGCAAAATGAATGAAAGTGTCTCGTGGGCCCTACTACTCACAAATACAGGTCGGCGCCTCTGATTGTCTCTAATATTTGTACATTGTGATACAGTTTCCCAGGATTGCAACAGTGGCCAGGCGTGTGTCGAATAAAATGGGTCTCTCCGTGGTTTGACATAGAAATAGTCATAGAATTACATAAAATGTTGTACGCACTAAGACAAAGGCTTAAAAGCTCTGAGCAGGCCGACGAAATTCAAACTCTGTAAAACAATGGTGAGGCCAATTGTTTTGTGTGGACGTGAGACATGGACGCTAAAAAACAAACAGGAAAATGCACTCAATGTGTATTCGAGAGAAAAATGTTACGCAAAATCTATGGCGTCCAGGAAAATAACGTGTGAAGAGACCAGACCTAGATGTTCAGGACGTGTAAAAAGAATGGATAACGATAGAGCAGCAAAAAGAATACTTTTGACACAAACTGCAACGTGATTGGACATCGAACAAAATGTAGACCGCGTATAAGATGGATTGTCACCGTTGAAGATGACACAAAGAAGCTGAAGGTCAACAATTGGAAGAGGATAGTGGAAGATCGCCAGCAATGGCAAAAAGTGGTGCAGACAGCCAATATCCAGTTGGGTTAATATGGCAGATAAGTAAGTAAAGTTCGTCAGTTGTATGCAACACGAATCGTATGTTGATATACTATTGCACTAGATGTTGATTGCAAAGCCAAGGCTCTGAGGTTGACAAGACATCGTGAGAGATAATTTACCTTTATAAGTTTCTTGTTGCATAGATAGCTATTCTACATAGAAACGTAGGTAAAAATGTGAGGCTTTGGTACGCTGCTGGTATTTTTTCCCTTTCTTTCTTATTCAGTATCCATTGACCTCTCTTCAGTCTCTATTTTTTATATCAACTAATTAACACATTCATTACGGCTAATGGGGAGCACAACCTTGGTTTCTAGATCCGACGACGTATAAGTATGTATATAACCTGAAGACAAATAATATGAACATTTGATACATCTCCTGTCTATACCATACAACATACAGGTATGGAATAGGTTCGGATATATAATATTGAAGAATTGCTTTCGATCACGCAAATTGACTATTCTATTCGTTGTTTTGAATATAATGAACGTACACCCTACGGTGAGTTGATCGCATTTATATGCTTCGAACCAGACAGCAATTTCTGCACCTAATTTCAACCAGCAATAACATCAAACTGTAAAAAGTTGTGCAAAAAAGAAAAGAAGCGACAAAGCGATTCGATTCATAAAATATTGTGACAGAGAACGCATTGGGGACGTTGAAAGTTAATTAGAATAAACAGTGCAAGAGTTGACGAAAAGTTTGGGCGTTGCCTGAAATTTAAATTGATAATTTGCATGGCATGTCATGCATACGAGCATTTTAATCGCAATATTAGTGCGGGTCATTGCTTTGGGTTTATCTATTTTTGTTCCTTGTAAATGTTGAGTGGTGCTTCCCACTTTCGATGCAGCTCTGATATAATTATTACAGCCATCCCTCAGCACAGGTACAATATTTTAAAATAATTAAAAAAAGGTTCTTGATGTCGCATGGCAACGCATTTCAATAACTCTTTGAGGTATTCGAAGAACTAGAACTCTTGCAAAACGAGCTCTTGCAGAGAATATAATTTTGCCAGAGTTGTTCTTGTAGACTTTACAATTTTCCCAGAATCGTGTTTCGAATTTCATTCTCGAAGCACAGCAAATTATAAATAGAAATTCCTCAAGTGGATTAAATACAGTCATTAAAAACTGAAGCACAGGTCTGGAGTGGCTTGCACGAATGTAAAGTGTCATACTTGGAAATCAATTAGGTTTGCATCGGGTATCGTACAAACATTTCGCACACAACAGTCGGTAAAAAATATGAATAACAAAACAAAGCTTCACTTCGGCGAACCGACCTCCAATGATTTTGAACATTTTGAGAATTTTGTGTGCTAGTCTCCAAATAGCTACAACTGGAGTATACATCCAAAACATGCTCCACATCAATATTTCAATCATTCACAATGAAGCGTCAAGTGTGTGTATCAGATCTGTACTCAACTCTGGTACCAGATAATGAAATTCATTCGGTTACACTTACGTTCTCTGTCCGTTGGATAAACAATTTTTGAACAGCCACACCACACACAGTTTTAATCGAATCAACGGAACATATGCACGATGTAATAATACGCCTTTTCAGATTCATTACACTTTCATCCATGATACACCCCGAGTTAAACCAACATCTATCAATTTACCACGGCGATAGCCTCCAATTTCTATTTTTAATTCTAAGCGAACAGCCAAATCCCTCCCACCCCATATCAATAAAGCCGGTTGTGTAATTGAAGCTGTATTGATTATTCGCCCAACGGACTCTTTGTGTATGTGTATATATATCGAGGGGTCGTAATAGCATGTTATCTAAGTCAAAAGGATGATCCCAATGTTAGCTTCGACGTAATTAACTTTCTGGACTTTCTGTTATGAATTATGCCGTGTGTTTTGTATCGCCCTGCCGTGCAGCTTATAACATTATAACAACGTACAACAATTAATAACAGATTATTTTGCTGGAGCTACTTGTTGTCCTCTCGATAAGTAACATAATTTTTTGCTGGAAATGGGCGAATTAGCTTTTAGTAACTTATTAACTAGCGTTAACTATTTTATGGAAACGGCAGGGGTGGCTGTTTAGCTGGTGCACATTTTGAACTAGAGTTACTAACATCAGGAATGGCAATTCCAGTACCGCCTTGGAAATTATGATGGCAGGAGAATCACAATTTTTCTGGAATTAGCATTCCTGACGCATTTCCGAAAGCCTTAAAGGGTAAAGGTGATACAAGTCCTTGTAGCTTTACTTTACTTACAAAATAACTGATACCGCTAGGAGTGACGCAAAAACAAATTGCTTTACACAGAGGGCAAAACGTTGAGGTTTCCGCAACATCAGCCACAGGGGTGTGCGGTCGCTGTTCCTAGAGGGAAGTCAAAAATTTGATGTAAATATGCTTCCTAGTCCCTACAAAGTTCATGGAAATTTATTGTAGTAGAGGACTTGCGTCACTACGCCTACTAACGTGTGGGCATGATGCATGATCCCTGCGTCACTCCAGATTCCCAGCAAATCGTAATCAGACACTAAACGATAATTTGGGATGTTAATGTCATTCGTTATCGTTCTTCTCACATCCCACTACAATAGCATACAGTCAATTAAAACCGCCCTAACAAGAAGATACCTTTTTAACCGGAATATCGACCTTTGAACCTATTTTTAGACGAAAATATGTTTTGTGTTAAATGTGAACGAAAACTTCGTTACAGACAGTTTATTGATGTTCACTTTCATCGTCACATTCGATAATTAACAAAAACAAATTGTCTGACTCTCTAGGCATTTTCCGGTTTGGCCTGTTTCATAGCTTTGTTGTTGGAATAACGTTAAAAATAAACTGACAGTCATATACACCTAATAATGCTGATAATCTATCTATACGAGTGTCTAATTCGTTTTGATGCCCCATATATATTCAAACACACAACAATCTGTCTAATTGTATTTTATGGATATCATTGTGAAATGTACAGCGTTGTACGAAAGAAAACAAACTTTTTTTTTGGGTTTCTTTTAATATTATTTCTCGAAAAATGTAGAGAGCTGCAGGCGAGCTCCAGAGTAATTGAACGTTTCTATGACTAAATGGATAACCATCTATAAACTGGAAAAACATTTTCAATTTTAAATTTAATTATTTTTTTTTCTTCTCTTGAACACTTGTGATGAAAGACACACCACGCAAACCGTTCGATATACAAATTTTTAATGCTCTACATACTCCGTTAAAAGCCTTCCATTATGCAATGTCTTTTAGAGTCTTGTTGTGTATTAAAGATACGTTTTGTTCACAACAAGAAAAACAAGAAAAATTCTTCATTTTTAATTTCAACTATTTCTTAATAAAAATGCTAAAACTATAAAAGACTAACGATCGACTATAATACACCATGGGTCTTTGTGTGTACATAAATTCTGGTTTTTGTTCTAATTCATTTTATACATTTTGTTATAAACACAACAAACTAAACACAAAGTTTTCTACCTTTGGTATGAAACTATGGCGTCTTGCCATATATAAACACACATTTTTATATATATACATACCCATGAGGACTTTGGTGTAGCCGAGTGTATCACATAACAACAATCTACATATAGTTTCCATTCCACTCTCCTATTTGCTCGAATGCTGAGGTTGAGGTTTCTTTTCGCTTCAACAACATCAGATTGAAGCAAACAATACACATGAGAGACGAAGAAGAGGCCTCTTCGGTTAGAATTTATTATAATAAAAATGTGCAGCAGGTTTTCAACAGGGTTATCGACCCGTGAAAAAACCACCTACAATAATATTGTTATTTTGTACCTATATATCGTACTGATCAGTTTTTTTCTTCATTTTTTTTTCATTATTCGTTTTGGTATGACTCTGTTCGAATTAGTGTACGTGACTGCGGGTATTTATATTGAAAGATTGCTTCTAAAAGAGGACTGAAGTGAGTTTGAGGTCTGAACGCAATTTTCAAAAGTAATTGGAAAATAAACTAAATGTATAGACGACGGAAGCATTATGTGATGTCTACGTCGTCGTAATAGTTATTGCGTCTGTGGCTGGATTTTTTTTACGAGAGACAGTTAACGAGAGACTGTATGAGATTTATTTTTCATAGACGCAACTAGTGTATACTGGTAGTGCACCGACAACATATTATTTATTCTAAACAGAATGTGATTTATGATCAACTTGCAAAAAGGGAGTTTGGCTTGGATAATTAAGCCGATATTCTCGCCCCTAATTCTGGATAAATTTTAAATTTCCAGTCGCACCATTCGGTGCAATGAGAGTCAGTGCACCTGGGCTACGAAGTGAGTGTTGGAGAACTTATTCGTCAGAGGTTGAAATCTAATAGTAATGGTACCAAACATTAGTCGCATGGGTGTAAGGTAAGCTGGTAGAGACGCGTCGTGCGTCTGAGGTAAAAAATTACGATTTTGGGACGGTCGTCTCACTGCAGATTCAGGAGTGGGACATTTGTTAATAGGAAAAGTAATATGTCTGCTACTAGTCACAAAAAACAAACCTTCTCAGGGGCACACACAACCGTTCATAGATGGTATCCGATCCGACAGCATTTTGTATGGAAATTTTCATCTCTGCACCGTTGTGAGCACCCATCATTAATCTGCAGGGAAACGAATCACCAAATGTGTAACACCCACACTGATAGAAAAGTCAACGCGCTGGACGTGTACTGTACGTAGTGGACGTGTAAATTGGCTGGCAGACAGCTATTTTTGGATCGAACTTCGGGAACGTTTAGTACACGTGCACTGCGTCAGTAAACGTCCAGTACGTTTGCTCTGGTATCCGAAATAAAATGAAATTTTGATGTACATTATTTCGTCAAATTTCGTTCTTTTTAATTTTAATTTTTTTATTTTTCGTGTTTTTATTCATTTATATCGTAACTTTTTCTTAGATAAAAATTTTCTCCATGTTTGGTGCTGGGTTTGAACTGGGGACCTCTTGATCTCAAAGCGGCGCTTCAACCAATGTTGCAATTAAGACATACTACATTGATAGTTGTATTGTGAAGCGTTGGTAGAAGTAGGTAAACGTGGAGCACGTTTGCACACAAAGTACTTATACATGCTATACGTTTACTTACATGACACACATATGAAACTTTGAAAATATTTTTTTTTATTCTAATTAGAACTATGGTATATGACAATGACCTAATATCGAGAATCGTAATCGTAATTCCTTCTTCTTCTTTTTGCGTAATATTTCGATATTTCAACAGTATGAGATTGGAACTCAGGGAATAAAACGTTTTGAAATTTAAATGACTGAATTTAATATTTCTGTTTTTAAGTGAATCCTAAAATCCTGATACAGATACATTCATCTCATGTACGTAAAGGACTTGACATAGTTGCTATTAATATAAAATGCACAGTGTACGAATGTTAACGCACAACAAGTACGATCTTTTGACATCATACTTACCATGCGTATACAAACATCCTAAACGTGTGCTTTTCTCAAACGTGTTGGGCGTATGAGGTAATTTTGCGATGAAGTTACACATACCAAAATTTTACACATGTCCTACGTCGACTACACGCGTGAGATGTATGGCACACATATCGTACGTAAACTTACATACGACAGGTTTGCCATACATACCCGACGCATACTATGCATAACAGAAGTATATCATACATATCCGAAGTACACCGCCAAAATCTTTTTTATCAGTGCATGAATCTGCACTGAAACGACCCTCCGAAAATCGTCATTTTTCAGCTTGGACGAGTCTCCACCAACTTCCCTTGCACCCATGGGACTAATTTGTTTGTACAATTACTATTAGATTTAGAACCTCTACCGATTACAACCCCGAAAAGTTCTGCAGTGTAGATGTCCTGACTCGTATTGCACCGAATGATGCGATTGAAAATTTAAAATTTCATTAAAACTCCATTCAACCGCAATGTGATTCGTTACAGCAATCAGCAAATATTAACTCCAACAATGTCCACCTCGTAAATAATAAAACGAAAATTTGAGGAGTTAGAATGTAGAGAGCAACCCCATATAAGTTACTTTCTGCACTGTCCACCCGAAGTTGATTATTTATGAATCTTTTATGTGAGACGTATGGTTTCAATTTGTGGTACCAAAAAAGGAGCAATCACAAACATAACAAATTTGTCATAATATGTGAAAACATTTCTCGGTTCACATTGCAGTTCTAAAGTTATTTTTAAGTGGAACAGTGGCAAATATATACAAAATATTAAGCTGATAAATATTCAAAGAGCAGAGATGTTGTTGCATTGTTGTTAACAGCAAAGCTCCTCTCTGTCTCCAAATCTATTCTGTCTGTAAATCGTGTAAAAGCACTAAACATACACGGCATGCGACATGATGATTGTTCATCAGAGTTATAGTACATATAAAACATTTCTCATAATAATTGTTTATTCATAGAATTCGTACAGTGAGCATTCGTTGTAATAAAGACATTTTGATGAACAGAATTCGTTTTACATTGCAGCATATTTCAATATAATAAATTAAAATCAATTTGGCATTCAAGATCTTTGCTCAGATATGCATACACCGACCATTCATAAACATCAATAAATTAATGACAATCATTGAATTTAACCTATTTTCCCGTTGTTGTTGTAGTATAGTATGTCATTTTCACAAGACTATGCTTTGTACTTGCATTGCTTAGATATTGACTCATTCATTTCGTTCATGGGCATATCGTATGTATTACGATAGACGATTAAATTCAACGAGAAAGCACATTAATTAAAGTACTTCAATCTTAATGAAGACAAAGCCTATAGCTTCAATGGAAAAGTTTCAAGACCCACATCATATTATAGGGCAATATTCAGTCCGTGATTGTGTGTATGGCATAGTTATACACACTGAATGCTGAAATTTTATCTTTTACATGCGCATGTAATTGGTCGTTCGTGATATGTGCGGTGCTATCCAAGAACGATAGCAGAGTCATTAGAGTCGAAGGAAGCTATTAGCCATTGATTTAATCGAAATTGGAATAGTTTGCTCAGAGTTTTATGGACAGGGAAATCCATTTGGTTGTAAGTTCCTCCTGTGCTGCACGGGAAGTAATAAAACGTGGAAGAGTCATGTTAGGTACTTAACGGTGATAAGTAATTGCCGTAGTTATGAAATGTTAGACTCATTGTTACTGCTCGATGAAATACTGGCCAAGATATATGTCGTTTTCATTCTCTTATTTTAATAAACATTAAAAGACCAGAAATACATTCCATCAACCATGGATGGTAGTGTTACTCATTAATTAGTTTATTTAGAATTTCCTGCTTGAAACATTGCATTTGCCATCAAAAGTACGGGATTATAATGAAACTTTTAATGAAATTTTAACTAGATGTTCGGTCAGAATTATGCTGAACATGCCCATGCAACGAAACTATATTTTCATATGTGGCTTATCAATATTGTGCAGCAAATTGACATGGTTATGCATAACGCCTGGCTATATATATGAGTGGGAGTGAGAGCTTATCTAATAATAATTCTACAGAAATTCATTCATAATCAAGTTTAACTGTGCACATTGCTTTCATCTATCCATCAAATATCATTTGTAATTACATTTACGTTCTATCCTGCTATATGCATGGAATCACGACTACATATATTTATATACGCAATGTGTCTGTGCACATATTCCATTTTAAATATCTATTTACTCTTAGGATGATATGAACGACTAATTTCAGCAATAACATCACATCAATGCGTCCCAAACACAAATTTTAAAAATGTAATTTTATGAGATTGCACCAGAGTTATTCGGTGGGAACATGGAACATTAAATAAACGCACCCGAACGCGTGTTCCGTATTATAATCTAATACCCACAGCAGCGTTATGTGTGCCCCTGGATATTATTTGATGCGTCTCTTGGGTGAAATAAAAAAATTGGTTAGATTCTTCGGTCGGTCGCATTCATTATTGTCTATATAATACCGTCATAGGGCAGCAGTATACAACAACCAGTGGTCTGTAGAAAAAGTGTTACGGGTGACAACGCAAACGATATACACTCACCATTATAATGTATATTCCGAATCACCAGAGAGAAATAAATTCGTTTGTGTGTTTTTTGCGGGAAAAAAAATGTATCGGTCAAATGGACAAAGTAATATTGTTTTATGGGACTCTTTTTTCCTCCTACAACTTTTTGTCGTTGTAATTGTGGGTTACAAAAAATAATATTTAAAAAAATTATCTCTTCGTTTTGTGTTTCATGATTCAATTAGCGTTTTCCATTGAAATGAAGAGAATTATTTTTTTTGTATTTATATTTGCAAACAACAACCTTTGCAGTTACGAATCTTTCCCCCTTGTTCGTGGCGATATACAACACACATTTTTCCCATGCAATTTGATCGTTGCCAACAAGAAAACCCATTACAATGCGAAACAATATTTTTATTGTTTTACGCAATGTTTAATAATGAAACTAAATTGCAAAATGTTTTTTCATAATTTTCATGGTTTAAGGTAATTTTATGTTGTTCTACATAAGTGTACAAAAAAAAACTTTAATGAATACGACAAATTGTCTTGCTGACTGCCGTAGGATGGATCGAAATTTAAAATTTTAATCCAATGTTCTTCATAATACTCCTGATTTCGACCTGAACCTGACCTGAATTGGTTCGACCCGAACCTGAACTTTTACTTTCAGGTTTGACCAGAACCTGAGCTGAATCTAAAATTTTCAGGTTACATCAGGTGACGTCATTTGTCTCGCATGTGACTGCATGGCTAGTGATGAAGCAGTTTACTTTCAACTTTCATTTTGCTTATGATTCGCTAGACTTGTACAGGCAACAGGATATGACTAGCCACTAGAGGTGGTTAGTCCCCCTTGTGGTTAGTGGGTAGTTGTTTCCTTGTCACTGTCACCATGGCCTGATGAGATGTTGGCAAACATAATTTTTTTAAACTTTTGAGGAATTATGAAATTATGAAATTGCTCAAGATCGAAACAGTGGCAGAAACCGAAGCTAATTTTAAGGTCAAGTCAGATGGATCAGGTAGTCCAAAAATTTGTGATTTCTGGTTTAAAAAAACATCGGGCATAACAAAGCCCGACCTGATCCTACCTGCAATTTTTTTGGACGTAAAATAAAAGAAAAATCGGTTTTTCGGAAAAATGATCAGGTTTGGAAGCACTATGTTTTTGTAGAACTTAGTAACATATTTTGGGCTAAGACATTCTTTAAATCAATTTTGTACCATGAAGCCATGATGGCTCATTTTCGGTCAAATGGAGAAAAGTGTAGAAGGTAGCATGGTCTACATTTTTCTCCATTTAACCAAAAATAAGCCATCATGGCTTCATGGTATCGGCTGAAAAAATATATTGGCCGAAAATTGCCACTTAGTTCTACGATGCAAGATTGTAAAATCGATCCACCCTACTGACCACCTCCAGAAGCTTTTTAATAGTTGACATTATTTCTCAGTTTTTTTTTTTTTGCATTCATTCATTGTGTTCGAATGGGAACTCAATTTACGATAAATTTAAACGTTTAGCATACATCAAGAAGAATGAAAAAGAAAACTATTCACGATAACACTTCACAAGATGTCTGTGTACCGCAGAAGCCAAACAAGTTCTTTATAACAGCGATAATTAAATACAACCTGGAATTTTTCAGAAATTTTATTTTTTATTTATTTTTGTCGTCAATAAAAAATTGATAGAAATTGATATTAAACACCTGTAATAGCCAGGTAGTTGAACCAAGTAGTTTTCTTTATATGTTTCTATATGTTCGTGTACACAGAATAACATCGAATAATTTCATAAATAAATTTTCTGTGTCGCATATGTCGATTGTTATTGGAACAAATTACTGGTTGCCACATAACATAAATTTCATCGAAATAAAATTAGTTTGTTCAAATATTTGATGAGACCGCTTCAAATGATAGTGGTGGGCCAAAAACCCCGAAAAACACAAAATGGTTTAGCGATGAGTGTGATATACGCGGACATTTCAATTATAAATTGTTTAAACCGATAAATAGGAATTTATTTTGTATAGATATGTATGATTGTGGTACGAATGTACGCCACACACCACACACACAGACATCACACAATCGTAATTATAATCATATTTTCCATGGCGAAATTAATTGCCGGTGAATTTTGTTTTTTGTTTCACAAAAAAAAAACCAGTCAACATCAAAAGGCTGATCAAAATTGTAATAATTCATTTCACTTAAGATGGTAAAGAAATTTATTGCCATGTCTAATTATAATCTTCTAGTGTTAAGCGTTTGTGAAGTCGTTGAAATGAAATATAATTTTTTTGTTGTTGTAATTATGACTGCTCTGTCGTATGGTGTTAGATTTATGAGATAGTTTGTCGGTTGAATTTTTTAACGACTTGTGTAGATAGTTAAAATGCATTTTGTGAGGAACATTTGAATGAATTGATCAACATCTTATGGTTGGACATGCTTCACTTTACCGATTGAATGTCACTTTATGTACTTCGAGCTCTACTGACAGACACAAGTCCCGTGACCAGACCATGGATCTTTATGTAAAGTCTTGTCATATGTTATCAACAGCAACAGTACAATTTAACGACGAGTTCTTGCTGATGTTGTATTACAGTTTGTTCATGTCATTTTTACACAGTTTTAGATATGTCAGAGTTTTAAATGTACCCAGTCAATTAAGTTCTTCCCAAATTATGAATTTTTGGCGCAAAATTTAAAATTTCTATCGCGAATTCAAATATTGCGCAATTTGGGAAGAACTTAATTGACTGGGTACATTAAAAACTCTGACATATCGACAATCTTTAGAAACTGTGTAAAAATGAAATGAACAAACTGTATATATAAAAAAACTGATAATTTAAACCAATGAAGTAATAGATTTTCCGGATTAAAAGTTAAGAAGTAACTTAAACAAAGGAAGTAGCAGATTTAACTCCTATTCGACATCAAACTCAAACCACTGAAACGTTCCACCAAACTCAATCGTAATTTACATTCGGCAGTCAAAAAAATCCTCTCGAATCTCCTCGCAGAAGACTTTTCGTATCGTTTAATATCGTAATTCTTCAATCAATACACCAGCAAAAACGATAATATTGACTTTATGATGATGGTATAGAACACCACCAGATGGTACATAACTCAGTATCTCAATTTACTTGGTGACCCATTCCATAAAAAGCAGCTTCTTCGACAAATTACAGTAGAGTGGAAGTTGAAACAAAAATCATAAAAAACAAGAAACCGTCGAGACCATGGATCGTGCATATATATTCAATTTATTAATGGAATTGACATAAAATTTATTCAAAAATATTTCGATCGAAGCAGGAAAAAAATATCTTCTGCTTCAACGAACATCATCTCTTGAGAAAACTCACTTTTATCTGAATGGAATGGATGCCGTAAATGTTTTAATTGTTCCATAAAATATAAAATTTTCTCAAGGTGATGGTCTATGCACTTTTTTTATGCAACAAAAGAGCAGAAAAACGAACGAACATTTTGATGGCGTGAGATACTACAATGGGAGGAAGTCACAAAAAAAACTCGAGGAAGCCGTTTCATATTTTATGACATCGTTTCGAAATCTGTATTTTTATGTCCTAGCAGATAAGTGTAGCGCAAACGAAAAGTAAATAAAAAGTCAATAAAACGTTCAATTTGGACCAATATCTTCTGACATTGTAACGAGACATTGAATCGACAGCAATTTAAATGTCAGCCAACAGAAGCTTTTACACCGACAAAATTCATAATAAATAAAAGAAGAAGAAGAAAATAATTTAAGGAAAGTGGTACTCGAAATGGTAATGTTCATCAACGTGAGCGAAAAAGAGCAATTTTTTCCTTTAAAAAAAATTATTTCCATTTTCCACATTTTCCGCGTTGTTTTATGTAAGGGAACGTGTCTTTCTGACAGTGATAATTAAGTCACAACATTAAAATGGTTCTACTTTAATTATATACCCTTTCAACCTTGAAATGCTTATGATAAGTGCCTTGGCTTCATACAATTTTCTAACAAAAAAATTTCTGATGAGAAAAAGGGCTTTCTCTATCGTCAAAGCACTTTACTTACATTCTCAGCATTATTCGCTAAAGGATTCGATCGTACCATAAATAACATTTTCGTTTTTTTTTTTGCATTAAAACATCAAATAATGTGATTGGTAAGAAAGTCTTATTGAGCTTTTCTATTTTAACGACAAATCCAATAAAAATATAAAAAATTTGATATTGAAACGTCAGGAGGAAAAGCGGTGGGTAGAAAAGACGATACGTTCTGTTCGGCAATGCTATTGGAATAATAATTTTTTTTTTGACTGTGAAGTAATGGAATATGAAAGTTTTCTCCGGAATATTCACAGCACACATACTCACCATTTTATGTTCGAAACGTTTTCGAAAACATTTTCATAAGAATTTCTGAAAAGCATTTTAGAACAAATGGTCAACCTTTCATCTATGAACTTTAACCGATTTAACTCATATAATACGGTGTGTACAGTGTTAGTTGTATGAAATACCGAGAAGAACACAGGTGAATATAATCATGAAAGTGCGATGCTATAAACCATTATAGTCTACTCGGGTCGTAAAGTTATAAACATCCTACTTGAAGAAATTGAAAATTTAACTCTGAATTTAGAATTTACAAGAAATGTTGTCGGTTCTACAAATAATGCTCATAGAGTTGGTCAAGGTAAATTTATTGCTATATATACACAACCTAATGCCATACCTGTTATTTCGGTGAAATAACCTTGAGAATGTTCATTTTGGTTATAATGGGGAACGTTCTTTCGAGAGAAAAAAAAACTTTTTTGCATTTATTCGTTGCTGCTTGATTCTTTTGGTTCTTAAAGATTATCAAGCAACTGTTTCATTTTTTTTTTTTATTTTGTGTATAAATAACACCGACCGTATTACACTGTCTCTTTACACACGTTACAGTAAAGAAAGTTCTTTAATCGTACACGAAATTTAATGGTTTTCATTCGAGAAAAGCCAAACGTTAAAGAATATTGTTGATGTGTTTTGTAAGTGAGGTATAGTGTCTAGTGAGCTCGGTGTTTACCGTAATGCATTCACAAAATTTTTTAGTTGAATGGTAAAATGAGAATTAATTGAACAGACAAATTAATGAAATTAGGAAATGAAAAATGAAATGGAAATTTCTGTGGAACAAATGAAATGCAGCAGACCAGACGCTCTCTGTTTGTTTAATTAGAAACTCTTTTTTTGTAATATTTACATTATCGACGAAATTATTTGTTATTTTTCCGTTCTGTGTACAGAAACGCCGTTGAGTAGTTCCAAAATGTATTTTCTAATTATACTGAAATATTGATTCACCTACTCTATTCAAATCGTGTTCAATGTAGTTTACGCTGTCATTAAATGTACGTTTTTAATGTTAATTATAATGTTAAAATACAACAACCGAGTTTTAAATGAGTTTTCGATGTTCATTAAAAATAATGAAAAAATATTAAAACGTCGACCGTTTATTCCAACCACTCATAGAACAATTTAATGACCGAAAATTTAACTGATTCTCTATTAATTCCAAAGAAAAACCAGAACTTTTCTCTAAAAAAAAACAATTTTTGTTTGATGTAAATATGAATTGATAACCAACAAAAAAATGAAGAAAAATTTCAGTTGAATGAACAAACCAATCGATCAATGTTATTCAATATGCATTCGAAGACTCTCGTAGCCAAGACGCACAGTTTATATTGTTATAATCCGTCACATACATTTTTATAATCTTCCAATAATTAATGTCTTTAACCGAGACCTTCAACTTTCCTGATGGACAACAAAGAAAGAACAAAAAAAAACCAGTTCGAAATACTCGTTCTGTTTACGATTATTTTTATTAAATCTTTTCTAACAAACTATCGATAAAAATGCATTTCGAACGATGGATTCAAGACCGTTGTTATGAGTGGTAATACAATATTTTTGAGACCCCTACGAAGTGCAAGGTCTTATAAATGCCCGTTCGAATTTGTAACATTGAGAATGCTTCCATGGAAACAGATTTTTGTCTATACCTAGATATGACGAATCAGCAAAAAAAAATGTTCGAGGTACGCCCATCCTCGCTATAACTCAACCGATTTCAATAAGTTAACAGATAGCTGAGCCAGGCCGTCTCTTTTATGAGAGTAAATGAAACATTTGAACCAATCCAGTAAAAAAAAAAAATCTTCAAAATCGAACCAGTGTATTGTGAGTTCGGGCCCTAGTGGCGGAAGACTACTCGCCCTTAATTGATATTTTGTGCATATAAATAGAGTAAATTTTAGCCGATTTCAGTAACTTTTGTGTTATTTGAAAGGTAATTGAATGCCTAGGTTTCCCAACAAAATGACGGATTGTTGGAGAAGTTGAAGGGGAGATGACTACGTATGGTAAAGCCCCACCTTGAACTTTGTATAGGTCTAGCAATACTGCTGGCAATTTTAAGGAAATTTAATTAAGAAATTCTTTAAAGGAAACCAATGAGATGAGATGTATAGAAGAGATTAGATGATTTTGAAATGATCTCGTACGGGTCTGCAATTTGCATAGCCTATGTTCTTCTCTTCATATATTTGACGTGACGTGTCGTGTTAGCGATAACTACGTACGATAATTCTATGTTCCATGTCTTCGATAATTTTCTTTCATTTTATCCTCTTCTTGTTACAACGTCGTCGTCGCACCATTATTCCTTCTGTCTCATTATATTGTTCCTTTTCCGTAATTGTGCTCAATTTATAAAATTAATTCTTCATGACTACCTGCATATATAGGTACATTAGACAGACATTTTTCTTTGTATACAATTCAAGAATTATGTTTCAAAAGAGTCTCTCTTTAGAAGCGAATCGGTTAAGTGAGTGGTAAATTGTGGCATTTTATCGTAACATCAAATATGTCACCTTGAATAAACTTATAAACGCGTAACAGCAATGAAACCAGTTTTTTTTGTTATTTAGCTATTTGGGCGTTTTCTATTTATTCTCTCAGTTTTTTTTTTTATTTCATTATTAATTCGCTTATATTCACATGTGAGCCACGATGCCTCGAATAAAGAACTTTATTTATTATGCAAATGGCAAAGATATAAATTTCCAGATTTCGGAATCGAGTAATACCACTAACTAAATGGTGAGGTATGGTATACAGACTTGGCATTTCTTTTTCGTAAAAAACGGGGTTAACGAACGAATTTAAAAAATAAAATTCAAGTGGACAATGAACAGTGAAATGTTTTACCAATTAGCACTCTTAATGGACTTACTGGAAAGTTAAATTACGAAATAATTCATTGGATTTCGGTTGAGATATAGGTTTCCAGTTGACTAGGATAATTAGAATAATTCAATTCAGTTAAAGAAAGCATGTATGTGAGACAGGGCCTATTTTCAGGAATCTTTAACAAGAATTTCGGGACTTTTCAGGAATCCTTAATAATTCTTGAATTTTGTATTGTTGAGCAGTTTCAAGTTTTTTGAGCCTTTTCAAGAATTTCGAGTAGTTTCAAGAATTTCGAGCAGTTTCTAGAATTGCGAGACTTTCGGGAAGAATTTAAATCCTTAAAAATTCTTGAATTTCGGATTTTTGAGTAGTTTTAAGACTTTCAAGCAGTTTCCAGAATTTCAAACAGTTTCAAGATTTTCAAGTAGTTTCAAGAATTTCGAGCAGTTTCTAGAATTACGGATACTTTCAAGAATTGCGAGAATTTCGAGAAGAATTTAATTTCTGAAAAATTCCTGAAAATTCTCTAGAATTTGAAAAAATCAATTTCACCAAAATATGCCCTGATGTGAGACAAAATTATATATCGATAATGCAGTTGAGATAAACCCAATTCAGGTTGCCACATTACTGAGTAATAGATTCATGGTATTATTAAACTGGCCAACTGTTACTGTTGACACGATATACACCGAGCTTACCGCCTCCCAGTTTTATACCATAACCCATCAAAAACAAAAATTGTATCACTGGACTGTGCTAAACTTTAACTGACCATAAAGTGAAAACATGAAAACTTTAACATAATCTGCCAGTAGACGACACATCCACCTGTGCCACTCCAGCGTCCAGAGTGTCTCGTGCAGAAACCAATGTCAAACACCCAAAAGGGATCAACGCAGACAATATGATTTAATTATGTAATTACTGTAGCCGACACTTTAAACCAGCAATGATTTATTGTTCGCATTGAACATATATATCGGTTAACATTACCGTTTTGATTAAGTGCGGCACCGATGAAATGTTCATTGTGATATGGCGGAAATTTGGACTGCTAGACGATTTAGAAAATTATGAGGAAATTTGTTTGGATTGATTGGATTGAATAAAAAAAAAATTGCAGAGCCCTGGTACAGAATGAATGGTACATAAATCAGTGGATAAGCCAAGCGCAAGTTATATGTATAACGATTGACAAAGACTAACTTTGAGTAAAGTTTGCTTGGAAAATGTGATAAAACAACGTTATTGACTTCAACTATTTTCGGCTCACTTTTCAAACGACTTTTGGAAACAAGAAAAGAGTGAGGAAACTTAGCGGGAAATGGAATCCGCTCCAGTTCAAAATGAACAAACACCAACGAAAGAGTGTCGGTTATTTATTTTTCGTTTTATGTTTCTTTTTCCAACCCGAGTTCTCAAACAAAACGGCTGAAAAGTTTCTCTCTCTATAAACATAGCGTAACTTCAACTATTTGACTATTATTTTAGGCTATAATTAATGGTCGTAGAATGTTATACGATTTTGCCATACGAGAACATAAACAACACTCAATATTATACAGCGTAACCGAGTTGTTTATTTGCATAAATATCGGGCATAAACATTCAATTAATAAAAATAAATGGAAATTGATACTTTCAAAATGGTCTTAATCTCCAGTCCGTACAATAAACTTTTACTCCATATTATAAGTGAAATCAGTGTTGCCTACAAACAACAAAAAAAAACCATCTAAATTAGAACTAGCAATAAATATTCCATTTTTATTCGACTTTTCAAATACAAATTATTATTTTTTTCCTTCGACTGAAGTGGCACTGAAGGTTAAAATATGAATGGTCATGATGTTTGTTCCACTCCAGTCTTTTATTTCGAACAATTTTGTTTGTGTTCAATTTTAAAAGACTCAAAACTTGATACATTCAACATTCTCCAAATGTAAACTCAATACAAACGTAATATTTATGCAATTCTGTGACGGAATTGAACTGTTTCGAGTCTCTTTGTGCATATCGTTTGAGGAAGATTAATACACAAAGGTTAAGAATTGAAAATAGTTGTTTGTTTGCCGAGGGGAGAAGATAGAAAATTCCAAAAAGAGCAATGTTTGTGGCTAAAGCGAGCGCGAGGGCAGCAATTTCGCTCGAGTTGGAATTTCTTATTTCTAGCAGAGGTGAACACAACGTTTTTCTCAACGAAAAAACATCAATTCACCACATCATTTTTGAAAACATAAAAAAAGTGACAAAAAGTGAAAAGTTGTGTTTTCTTCCCATGGGGAAGAAAGTGCAGTACTTTTCTCACTAGACATGTTATTCGACCAATCGTCAAGAAAACGGAATTTTTAACTTCGAAAATGTTCATAGAAAATTCAATTAAATTTTTTTAAAGATTCGCTTAAAATGCCCATGAACTAATAGTAGTCTCCTGAGAATGCCTTTGTCAATACCTGTTGAGACGTGGCAATAAGGTTAGAGATGCTTTGTCAACCTTCTCCTTCGATTCTTGTTGCAGAAATAACTATTAAGACAAAAACATTGTTGTTGTTTTTAGTTTGAAAGTCAGATGTTAAATTATAATATTTCCCGACGAACAAAAAAAAAATTGCATTTCGATCAAAGACTCTAGACAATTTTGAGTATGTGAGTTATGCGGGATGAGAGATGTAATGTACAAACATCAAATCTCGTTCCTTTCACGTGAAAAATCCAGCAAATTGGAATTTATACTACAATTCCACCATCCATATAAGAGTTGCACGAAAATGTTTTACAATCCGGTAGAGAAATGAATTTTGTACGGCGATTTATCGAATGGAGAGAGAGAGAGATAGGTACTTTGGGATGTTTACCTATGCTTTTGACGAAAAAGACGAGTTCCATGTTCATTTTGAAACTTTTAGTTTTCAGTGCTATAATTTTCAGCGCCACTACTTTACATAATGTTTGAGGAGTTTAACTATTATATATGCTCGACTGTGGCTGGTGGTAATCCTTGAACATCTTTCAATTTGATAAAAACTTTTATTTTTTTTCTCAAGAGAAAACTTGTTCAACATTAAATGCATTTGAGATGATAATTTTGATGAAAAAGAAACTTGGCTCATGCGGTAAGAATTTTCAGCAAAAGTACAAAGTTTTGTTAATGAGAGAAGAGATATCTTGAATGGCTTAAATTCGGATAAACATGTGGATTTGTTAGCAACAGTTTCTGACAAATCCACAAGATTTTCTTAGCGAATAATTCTGAAGAGATTAGCAATGTGTGGTAGAGAAGTATTCTTCATACCAACAGATGTCTGAAATAAAAAAAATGTTAATATTTCGTCGGATGAACTCTTCCGAACTCTTCGCAGTGAAATTCGAGTTTCCATTCAACAGAAAATCGGATACGAGTTGACTATGCTGGTAATATATCAAAAAGTTGAGCTCAATCAAATTCTACGGAATTTCATTTACATTTATGGAAATCAATGAATAAGAGACGGGTGAACTGAATTAATTAAAATATCGACTGGATCTGCGGTGAATTACTCACCGATCGACGGAAGTCTGATAAAAACGTTTAATTAATTGGTGATTGAATGTACTTCTGGGAAATGGATTAGGTTTGCAAAATGTTATCTGAACAAAGAACAGGGTGTTGTCTAACTATCGTTGATAAAATGACCAAGTCTTCGAACTTAAGTTTTGAAAATAATTTTATTGAACGAAACGCTTCGTCTTTCATTCAAAATTTCATTTCTCTACTTCGTAATAAAATATCTAAAACCAAAATCTAACACATCCACCTGTTCACGTTTCTTTTTTTTACATTTAAAACCTTTCGATGCTTCTGAACCTGTTTCGTTTTTGAACCGCTGAACGAAATCTTTAAATTCGTAAAACGTTAACCGAAAGCCCCTTTTTCGGTACGGGTTTTTCTTTCTTTCCTTTTCTATTGTACGTCTAACAGTCACACCGTTTGGGTAAACAACCGTAAAATTATTGCAAAAAAAAAATTCTTTGAAAATAATTATTATCAAACCGAAATTCTACTTGGCTTTTTATGCTCTGTACGTACTATCTTATCGGGACCAGGTAAAACAACGGATAAGACGAGGTATGAGGTGTATATGGGTGGATGTTTGACACACCAAAAGATAAGTATAATATTTGCGCTGATAGTAAAATGGTTATTGCAGCGAAAAAAAGACATTTTTTTTGAACGCATATATATAGATAAATGACTCACCTGTTGAGAACACGGCTATGGCGATTAGCATCAGAATATTGAAATTCTTTAATCCTAGCTTCACTTCCATTGTGATTCTTTTCTCTTTTCTTAAATTATTCACGAAACTAAATCCAAGATAAATCTCTTTTGTTAGTATAACTTCCGATCAGCTTTCTTTAAATGCACTGGATAATTTCGCGCACTCAACCAAATTTCGTTCCGGTCTTTTCAATTTCGTTTCAATACGAATCATTAATTAATTATTCTTCTTTTTGGTAATTTTGTTGGTCTTCGTCGGACTCTATTTCGGAATTATATTTTTTTGCCACACACAAAAAATCACTCTGACTCACTGATCTTGTTAAGATTATTCGTTCGACAAAATATTTATTGTTTTACGAATTTAATGGGAAACGATCATCTTCCATACGACAATCACAGAAATTTTATTGTTAACAACGAGCATACAAATCTACATCACAAACATTCACTTTTTTGCTCACAAAAATTATTTCTTTTTTTTTAATAGTAAACCAAATTGCGTAAGGTTTTTATTTCAAATTGTGCGGTTGTGTATTTAATAAAAAAAAAATTGTATTAAAAGGTAAAAACAGCGCGACTTCGTATTCTAATATACAATTACTTGTGAACAGACAGCCACACACGGAAAGACTGAAACTAAAGCTTGAATGCATATACCGAAAAGTGTTTACTTTCCTGTTTCTGCTTTGTGGTATTCGTTTCAATAGTTTGCGCAATCAATACCATCACGAACAGTCACCACACGCAATAAGCACCACACCGACCTGTTGTACTCATTTCTTGCGATTGTGTTGGTTTCGGCACAACAGTTTATCTGAGTATAGTATGGTATAGTGTGTGCACATCACGTTGTGTGCGTATTCAAATCCATGTGCCCGAGATATGAGAGTTGGGTATTGATGGTTTGGATTTTATTTGCGTTGAGTTTGAATTTATAAAGAGAATGAAGAGTTTTTTTAACGGTAGGTTTGTCTACCTCGCCTTAGATTTTTTTTTGTATGCAAAAACAACTTGATGTGATATGATTTGCATTTTCTTTTTAGTTTTTTTTTTCTAACGAAGTATTGACAACAAGTGAAGCCATTGACATTTTGATGCGTTTGGAAGACTGACTGTCATTGAGATATTTTTTTCTTAGAAGAACAATAAAATCGAGAAAGTTACATGAAAATTAGGAAAATTTCGAGAAAATCAAGAAAAATTTGCGATTTTTTGGATAAGAAAATCTTGAATTTGATGAAATTCAGGAAAATCTAGAAAACCAAGGAAATTTAGAAAAGAGTTCAAAAAATTCGGAAAAATCAAGGAACAAATATTTTCATGCTTCTGGGCGAAAATGAGGGCAATTTTTCAAATTTTCTCGTGTTTTCTGCTCTTTGCTTGAAAATTCACATGTGTACCTGTATGGGACGCAGTGCCGGACTGGCACTAAAAAGCCCTTCGCGCATTGTATGAAGAATTTTTTTAAAAAGCCCCTCGTTGCCTTTTATCATTTCAAAAATTAAAATGCCTTTCGGGAATCGCCCGAACGCCCATTCGGCCAGTCCAGCACTGATGGGACGGCTGGTTTAAGGCACCTTCGCTAGTAGACCTCACTTCGTTCGGCCTACAATTCGCGAAATTGCCTAAAATCAATCGTCCAAAACAGGTATACAAATGACTATTACTTTCGTCCCTTGTAAACCAAATAACTATCTCAAAGGCAGGCGTGGTTTGGAAAGTAAATCGGCTTTGGGCTCAGGTAGTTCTCTTTTTTTAAGTCCTTAAGGCAATATTATCGTTATTGTTATAACAGACAACTCGACATCATCACTAGGGTGGTCCAAAAACCTATTTGTGTGACTTGGCAAGAAACTAAGATCGACATAAAAATAGGGATAAGCCGCTTGTTGGGCTAGCACAAAATCCCAGAACGAACTGACCCCAAATGCAGGCTGTCGAAATCGGCTGACAACAAACGGCTTAGTTTCTTACCATGATCTTTTACAATTACTAGGAGGACCCGAACAAGCCAATAACGGAAAAAAATCATTCAAATTTCAATCATCAACCGTAGCAACTTCTAAAGTCTTTTTTGGATAAAATCATCTGTTAGTGACATCAACAACAATGAGCGTTGCACTCGTTGAAGCTTCGTCTGATATAGCAAGATGTATGATAAGACTAATGAAGTAATAGATTTTGTGTCAAAATTAGTTTCAACCGCAAAAATGACAAATTGATAGATTATGCCGGGATACGGTTGCAGTACTTTAAAGCTTAATTCCAAAACGGTAAACTATTCAGAGCCAATCATCAAATTAACTTTTCTCTGCCGACAAGGCTGATTCACAAACGAGTTTTTTACCATTTCAAAATTTGTTGAAACATTTCCCAGTGGAATTATATCAGTGATTCACACCTTTTAATATTTAATTTCTGCTAAAATTGTCATTTTATTTGCAAAATATGTGTACACATTGTTTCCATCCAATTTCCCGAATGTCTTCACCAACCCATGACAATTTAATATTTAATTCCCTGAAGATACCGGAGGAAATTTACTGACTGTGTGTAAACACGAGAAACATACAAAGCGTCGTCAAAACCAGCAAATAAAACCATTTTAGTTTGAATGATGACGATTGCGATCGTCATTTGGCTAATTAAATACAAATACACATAAAATATGCAAATGCAAACAAACCTGTCGCCCGCATTAGAACAAAAACCAAAAAAAAAAAACAAGTTCAATGGAATAATGCCCACAACCATTCAGGTATACGCGCCATTCGGTTCATTTTGATGCCCACATCATTGTTGCCTAAAAATAAATGGGAACAAATATTGGGCGCGGTATAATGCCGTGTGTCTTACAAGTTTCAAAACAGAATGAATGTTTGTTGAATTCAAAAATGTAACGGCCAGTTCTGCATTTTTATTTTCTTTATTTCTTCTTAATTAATCAATTAATTCGTAATTTTTTCGTGACTAATTAAATAATTAATTATTTGCCATAGAATTTTTGTCAAATTGTTTGAAACATTGATGCTATTGGCTCTAAAACGTTTGTTTGATGTAAAATCAAAAAATTAATTCGACAATTCTATGGCAAATAATTAATTATTTAATTAGTCACGAAAAAATTACTAATTAATTAATTAATTTAAAAGAAATATAGAAAATAAGAACTTATCGTCAAAATAAAACAGCCGAGATCTCGCTGTATATACATACAATGTATCGGATATAAACCGACGGTTATAAACAAAGAAATTAATTTTTCTGTTTGTTATTTTTATGTGACTCATTATTACAATGGCAGTCCGCAAAGTTTGAGCTGGAAAAAGAGACGATGTCAATATTTTCCATAACGAAAATATGAAAATAAATAAAAGCCGAAACATTCGAAAAGTAGTATTTACTATTCGTCGAAACCTTGTTTGTGTTTTATAAAATAAAATTTTTATTAAAATAAACAAAAAAAAGAATCATTTCGGTTCGAAATAGTCTCCGTAGTTTTTCGAGTATTGGGTGTAGAGAGGTAACAGCAAAGAAGAGTAAACAAATCCTCTACCGAATCGTTTTTGGCGGTTTTTATCCGACGAATAAGAGTGGAGATTTACCATTAAGAAAAAAAGAATCATAAAACTTAGGATCTCGCTATACTCATTTTTCTTATTTATAATACCCAACCAACCGGTTTTATAAATTTGTGCTTGTGGTATCGTTCACAAAATTATGGTACACATACAGAGACTATAATGTCGAATATACAATAATATCGAAGCAAAGCCACAAAGCATAATAATAATGTAACACAATTACGCTGACCATGCTGTTATTCGCTTCAATAATGAAATCCATGATTGGATTTGGTTAAAGAAAGGGTTTCGAAAGTTGTAAGAAATAAAAAAGGTCAAAATACACTTCATGCAATTGTGTGCAATTAACAAAGACGTATTGGTTGTACTGTACACCTAAAAATAATGTATTGTTAATGATGTGAATGGGAAGATGTTTAATTAATCTTTTGCAGTTTGGATCTTCAATTCAATTTCATTTTTTCTAAATATGATCAATGATGAGTCTGGAAGTGTAGGTATACCGAACCCAGTTGAGAATCACATCTTAATGACAAATCATCTTGATTTGACTAAAGTTTTTTAAAAGACAGGCCCGTCTTTCGAAGGGCATATTTTTTGAATTGGAACTTTAGAGCCTCGGCCTGTCTCCGCTATCCATCCCCGAAAGTTTTGGTTATCCTCCCTCAGAACTCGGCGCTGATGGTAAATGTCCCGAATCAGCGGGCGCCTGAGTTTCTATGGTGAATTAATAAAACTTGCTGAAGACGATAGAGTGTGGAACAAATCCGTTTTTGGCGGAGAAAAAATTTTGATAGCGGAGATCGCTGTAGAATATGGTTTTGAAAATTCAGACCTCCGCCAATTGCAATAATTTTTGTATGACCAGTTACCTCAGATCAAATTTTTAACACTTTGAGGCAAAAGAGGAACGATCAGTCTAATGCCTGAAACTACGATTTTTTCTTGAAACTAGAGTTTTCAGTCTTAAAAATTGTATCGCAACAGACCGTTATTGGCGGAAAAATAATGTTCTATGTCAATTAAAATCAAAGGTTGGGTCACTACGAAAAGGCTGATTTGGCGGTGTTAGTGCTCCAAAATCTTTGCATTGAAAGAATAAGATTTCGTTTATTCTTCCAGCCGTTAGCAAAATGTATGTATATGAATTCATTCGCCTTTAGCGCGCTGTTAGTGTGACTGTGAAAATGTATTTGCCACCCTAGTATTATATGGGCCAATTTTAAATTATTATATGGAAGACATCGCAATAATTAGAACAAAAGCGGACTCGACGATTTTCGATAGGCTTTGGGGTCCTTTATAACCTCCCAAAAGTCTCTTTCAAAAAACTGGCAGGAAATTGGAAAAATCAAGAAAAACCGTAAAAATTGAGGTTAACTGTAAGCATTTTTTCGATGTTCGACCAGAATAGTCCAGGTACTTGTGTAATTCCGTGCGCCTAAAGTTCTTTAAGATTTTTCTTTGTTTCATGTTGTTTGCCACAAAAAGTTGTGGAACAAATTTTTTTTCCGGAAAATGGAAAATCGTTTTTCCGGCCGGAAAAGCCATTCATATGAAAACCTTCAAAGTCGAATATCTCCGAAAATACAATGTTTTTTTTGAAAAATTTCTTCTGTTCTTGAAAGTATGGCCCATTACCGATATTTCATGGAAGAACTTTTTTTAGAGGAGTTGGAATGGAGTCGTTATTAGGGTTCACCTAAAAAGTGTCCCGGAAAATTCATCAACTTTGAAGCGATTTTCCCTGGCCATTTCGAATTTATTTTTCATAAAAGTGGTGTCATTCGAAAGCTACATTCAAGTACTTCTGATTTCAACCGGCCGGGCATGATCCATTTTCGGGAGCCTGAGATATGACCTGGGAAAGTCATGTATGTCCATATAAGGATTTTTCAAGTTTTTTCTAGATCAATAAAAGATAGGTAGCTTTCTCTCCTTGATTTCGGTTCAAGGATTATGGGAAGTTCCATTTTTGGGATGTTATTGATGGTTTTCCCTATGAAAATATTTATTTTCTTTACGAAAGCATTTTCGTGTGACATAACTATTTTATTGGTCCCGTTCCAGAATGAAATAATTTTTGTGACTGTTTATGGAGTAACCCATCCAAATTTTGTCGAATCCTTACGTTTCTAGCTCTTCTTTGTTCTAGACACTAGACATTTCTCACGTTTTTGGCAGTTTTTTCGGCTAACATTTGAACTTTTAACAAGTTTGAAGTCACCAGAGGTCAGTTCCTGATTTTCCATTTTCCGGAAAAAAAATTTGTTCCACAACTTTTCGTGGCAAACAACATGGAACAAAGAAAAATCTTAAAAAACTTAAGGCGCACGGAGCTCTTTTTTTCGACACAAGGACCTGGACTAGAAGTTGAGTTGCTAAATTTTTTCTTGAACATTTCTTTTTGCCCCATTACAAATACCTCAAAGTATCCGAAACAAGTTAAAACCAGAAAAAACGTTTTTTAACTCACGAGAAATGAATTTTTAAAGTCAAAATTTTATGAAAAAATTGACTTCCGAGAAATCAAACTTTGAAACATTGAAAAATGGCAGACTCAAAGAAAATTACAAAATCTTCTCAAATTGAATTTCGTTTGACTAAACGGTTGTGTATTGGGCTTTAAATAGATATTAACAGCTTCTTTCATTCATATACCAACACTTGGATTCTTAAAAGTCCATTAGATTTGTTTCTGTATCCCATGTGACCGATGAAAGAGTCAATACTTAGAAATTTTATATGCTATCCCTGCAAAAGGATTTCAATTTCACTTGCTAATACTCGTAGCATATCCCTCTATCATTTTCGCAAAATAAAGTTGTTCAGCCCCACCGTGACTAATAATAGCACATTACATAACAATGGGGCGAATGATTGAAATGGTACTTCTTGTGTGAAATTTGCAGATCGAGGTCGGTAAACACACAAGAAGTACCATTTCCATCATTTACCTCATTCGCCGCACTGTAGAGGTAAGATAACTTACATAACTGTGCGGAAATCAACTCATGTGGTTGTATGCTCTTCAAAACAACGATTTTCCACACAAATGTAATCTACTATTATTCAAAAACTTGAGGTAAAGTTTTGGATCCGTGCAGTAAAGTTAACTTTACCTTACGTTTTTGAATAAAAAGTTATTTTTAAAGGTTTTGTGGAAAATAGGTATTAAATGTAGGTCAATTTCACGATTTTTTAATATTTCTTGTAAGACTTCCATACAAAATCCGAATAAAAACTTTCTTAATGTAATTATGGAAAACATTTATGTCTAAAAATTTGAGAAGCATTCGTTCCACCAGAAACTTGATAGGTTTACTATGCCGGATTATACTGATGGGCTTTATTTTGCCAGTTCTGAGATTCAATTGTGACTGTGAAAAATTCGTTGAATGTCCAGGCTCTAGAACTGGGAAGATGTAGGAATCAACTCGTATGAGAAGAAAACGAAAAAAAAATCTTGTAAGACTCGTTTGATCTCTTGGTTTATTAAAAGAGATTGGTTCCTTCGGGATATACTTACCTTTTTTTTCTTCAAATAAGAGCGCAAATGCACACAGAAATAAAATAAAATAAGTTTCTTTGGAATATTTTGAAATGATCTTAACGAACTCACCTTTAGAAGTCACTTCAACATATCTGATAGGAATGTCCAATTTCTCAGAAGTCTGCATTTTCCTCGATTTTCGGGTTTTTCACACATATCTTAATTGAGCGACCCAAAATCAACTCGGATCCAGTTGCAGCCAAACACACTTTCTATCAGTGTTCTGTAAAGGCTTGTTTTCCACCTAGTCCAACAACTTTTATCGAACCCTTTATTTGTTGTTCCTATATTCCCAGGGGCTTACTGAGTAAAAACGTTTTCATGCATTGAACAGCATTAATCTAAATCATTTGATGCAACTGTTTCCCATGATTTTTGATTGCTTCTGAATGCAGTTTGATAGGAAAGGGTTTTATTTTTCCTGCAAACAAACGAAAAGTTCAGCAAACACAACTCGTCCTGGCACAATATTTGTAGAAAATAAAATTCAAAAACATTTTTCTTTCCTAGTTTTTGTTTTATATGTAAACTTTTATTCTCTTCGTATATAATAAATCTTCTCTTTCTTAATAATAAAATTTTCATTTTCAAATATATGGCGCTTCTAACACATCTCTTAACTTTAGGTAAAATAAAATCTATTTTTTTTACAGAAATAAAAATCAACTCGTCATAAAGTGGAATTTCATTCATTAATATAAATTTCAAAGCAATTTCTATATTTGCATTCTTAATGTTAAATATCTGATTTCACGTTTATTGACTTAAATGCCCGGTATGTCTTGCTTCTGTTCAAATTACTAGAATTAATCATCAAATCTTACTTTACCATTGGATGGCCGGGTGAGCGGCAATTTAATCTTATTTGCTTGTCAAAATGGAATTATTAAATCTGTTACTTCCTTTGTTAAATGTATTGCCTTTAGGCTATATAGACCTCGACACAAAAACTCGTAATGCCAGAGTTAATCTCTCATTTTTGTAGCTGTTGCCGATGACTGGTATATAGTTTGGTACCTGTTGACGCCAGGTACTATTTTTAGGAAAACATTTTTCCAAGTTTTCCAAAATTTTTACATTTTCTTTCTTAATTTTTTGAAAAATTTGAGAAAATCAAGGAAAATACAGGAAAACGTGGAAAAATATGGAAAACGGTTTCCCAAAAACAGTTTCTGCGTGTTTCAGTTCAGGCTAACACGAAAGCTACGTTTGACTGAACTTAAATTTTTAATTGCGAAATAGACCCGAATCTGAGAAATTCACGGGTCGGATCAGTTTAGATATTTCATTGGATCCACGGAACAGGGAGAGAAACATTAGGTAATCCTATAAATGCCAGTGAAGTTGGCGAAGTCACTGATATGATTATCCGTCGTTAATTGCTACTTGCCACTTGGAATAGGTCTGTAATAACAAACTGCAACCATGTCTAAGCATTGAGCAGAAGATCTGAGACGTTTTTTTCGGTTCAGTAGTATTATCTCTAACCAACCGACTGGCCTCGGTAAACACTAACACTCGCATAGTCATGATAATCAATAAAATGTTTGTTATGCGGCGCAAAAGTACGACGACTATTTTATCAATGAACTTAGTTCGTGCTTTATATCCGCACTGTGTAGAGCTTTATATTGTGTAATCGGTGAATGGAAATTAGTTTGAATGATGGTGCTATTAACGCTATTACTGTTGTTGCTATTCGTTGCTGTGTCGTATCTCTATATCAGTTATAAGATCCGGTATCAATTTTGGAAGAAACGAAATGTTCCTTATTTACAGCCAACATTCCCCATCGGCAATATGCTCGATTCGTTTAAGCAAAAGCATTTCGCATATACCGCTCAGGACTTTTACAACAAATTGAAACATCACGGTGACTATGCGGGAGTGTTTTTCTTCAAGAAACCAGTGTTGGTGGTTCTGTCGCCTGAGTTTGCGAAAACGGTTTTGGTGAAGGATTTTCAGTATTTTGTGGACCGTGGTATTTATTACAACAAAGAAGACGATCCCTTATCGGCAAACCTATTTTTCATCGAAGGGGATGAATGGCGCCAGCTACGGACGAAAATGACCCCGACCTTTACTTCGGGGAAAATAAAAGTGATGTTCCATACGATGTTGGAAGTGGCTGAAAATTTGGTGGAACATTTAAGCAACCTGGCGCCGAATTTAAATGAGCCAATGGAAATTCGTGACTATCTGGCAAGATATACCACTGATGTGATTGGATCTTGCGGTTTTGGAATCGAATGTAACAGCATTGCCAATCCGCAATCGGAATTCCGAGCGATGGGCAAGAAAATGTTCAATTTTTCGCAGTTTAAAAATTTCAAAATATTCCTCGGTATGCTGATGCGAAAACAGGCTCGAGCTCTGCGAATGGTGTTCAACGACGATGAGGTGACAAATTTTGTGATGCAAATTGTCGAGAAGACAATCAAACATCGCAAAGAGAACAACATTCAGCGGAACGATTTTATGCAGTTGATGATCGATTTGTACAGAGATGAAACGGAAGGTGTGACTGAGGATTCATTGACGCTGAAAGAAATAGCGGCACAGTCGTTTCTGTTCTTTTTTGCTGGTTTTGAAACCTCGTCCACAACAATGACATACGCTCTACATGAATTGGCAGTTAATCCAGATATTCAAGATAAATTACGAAGTGAGATCAACGACCGATTCAATAAAAATGACGGAGCGTTCAGTTACGACAGCGTCATGTCTATGACGTACATGGATCAAGTGATAAATGGTTGGCTACAATTGTCTTCAATGATTTAAAAATTAAACACGAAAATTGATTTATTTCAGAAACGTTGCGCAAATATCCACCCGTTGCATCCCTTCATCGAGTGCTCACCAAAGACTACACACTACCCAATGGCTCCATTCTCCCTCAGGGTAACTTCGTTATGTTACCGACCTACGCTTTCCACCACGACCCGGAATTCTATCCAAATCCAAGCAAATTTGATCCCAACAGATTTTCGGAAGAAGTTAAAGCAACCAGAAGTCCGTTCTGTTTTCTACCGTTCGGGGAAGGACAACGTATTTGCATTGGTTTAAGATTTGGATTTATTCAAGCAAAAGTGGGATTGGCCATGTTGTTGCGACACTTCAAATTTAGCTTATGTGATAAATCGAATGCTACCCTACCGATAGACAACATTCACATGTTATATGTGCCGCTCGGAGACGTTTGGTTAAATGTGGAGAAAATTAAATGTACTTAGTGCTCAATAAGGATGTGATAGGGGGCTCTACACAAATTACAAACGTTTTTATTAGTGGTTTTAGAACCTTATCGTACGATTTTTCGAACGAAATCCTCGACACCCCCATCCCCTCAAATGCTGTACGTAATTTTCGTACAGCCCCAATTTTAGGCCATTCACAAAGTACGCGTAATTAATTAGAATGCGGTCAAAAATTCGTCATCCTATGCGTGCGTACTTTGTACGACAACTCCTTTGTTTTGTAAGAAAATATTCACATTACGTTGACAAGTGGACTGGACAACATAAATTCGATTAAATTTGTACTCACTTTACGTGATAAGAAATACTTGTTGGTACATTTGTAAGTGCAGCTACGATTAGTAAGATTACATTAAAAACGAAGATAAGGTTTCGATAGAAAAAAGAGTTTTGCTAATACAGTTATAAAGGAACCTTGAACTTGAGACAATTTTTTTAGACACCAAGGTCTCGACCGGTATCGTGGACTATTTTTTAAATAGAACATCATGTTCATGTTGAAATCGACTGAAATGTCAACTGTGGCAATTTAAGTAAGAAAAAAGCGTCACCTGAAATGGTAAGAAAATTGCCCCATATGCATAGAGGAGGAAATAACTTTCCAATTAATCCCAAGAGTGATCTACCCCTCGATATACACATGCAGAATTACCAGACTAAAAAAATGAGAAACTAGTCAAAAACGAAATTTCGTATTTTACTTTCCATACATTTACGTTAGCAAGAAATTTACAACTCTCAAAATTGTATGGACTAATAGTTATATTTACGTATATATGTTGTGGACGGCAGATTTTAGGCGAGTTTCGCGAGTTGTAGCCCGGACGAAGTGAGAGCGACAAGCGAAAGTGCCAAAAGTCAACCGTCCACAACAGCTACGCTACGTATACAGCTTTGCATGCCGAGGGCATAAGTTATGAAAAAATTCTGAAATGTCCAAGGTATGAAAAAACCCAAGAGGGATTCTTTTGAAAAACGACCTGCCAGAAACCGGACGCATTTTCCGGTGGACTTTTTATATGTGCCTAGATATAGGTATTGGTCCCTAGATGCCAAAAATATTTTTTTGATCATGTGATCATAATAGAAATTTCTTCGGCGATAATTTTTATTGGTAGTCCTACGACTTCACGTTTCACTGGAATACATCTTTAGCTTCTAAGGACGAGTACTTTTCTGGGCACAAATAAAAAATTCCACTGGAAAATTCGTCCGATTTCGGTAGGATGTTTTTTATAAGAATCCCTCAAAGACTTCGGAGATTTATTACCTTCAGTGTTATCTGTTTGGCCGTTCATCACTTAAAAAATATGAGAATAAGTATTGTGATATCCCTCATCCCGATATGAACAATCAGTCGGAATGAGCCATATAAAATTCCATAAGAATTTCACACAAGCAAAAACAATTTACTCGAGCCAGGAAACGTGATGCAACGTCCACGAAATCGATATTTTCGAGGTTAGACAAGCGTGTGACTACGAACGAATATCCATTATAGGCTGTCATGACCCATGAATTTATGTCCAAGTAAAATTTAATTACTCTTTTGAATGACTTACTTCCCGTTCATTAAAGCGACAAGTCGAGTATAATTTCACTGTTCGTTATGCGTTCGACATTTTTGCTTTGTGTAATCAAATGAAAAATAAAATTAATGTAATTCGGGAATAAGTCCGTGTGTCCATTTTACACACCCTCTGAGCTAACAGGAAGTGTCCCATAACAAATCCTGGAACGCGACACAGCGTAAAAACCCGCGACAGTGACCGGTGAAACAGCGAAAGTGAGGCAAAAAGCTAGTGAATTTGAATCGAAATTCCGAGAAAAAGTCGTAGTCTCTATTTCTCTAATTCTCTATTTCTATCTAAAAATTTCAAATGTTTCCACACAAGCTATTACAATCACTGACGCCAGCAATGTTTTTATAATAGTGTTAAATATCATCGAGCATTGCGGCAACAGAGGCAACATTGTCAACAGATTGCCATTGAGGCTAAGTGCAAGTCCCGCATCTATAATGCAAATTGGTGGTTCCAGGTATAAATTGAAAGCTGCTACTTTCCAATACATTGGCCACTACACTGCCTACTTAACAGTCAACAAAGAGTGAAATCTACTCAACGACAACAACGTATCGGCAACTAGATGGCCTCAATTGAGTAGAAACGCTTACATCTTGTTCTACGAAAAAGTTGGTTGAGTTTAATATACATTGTTACTCTATGGGAACTATGGGTTACTCTATTGTTACCATCTACAGTATTCATAGTAAGAAACTATTACACACATTTCGAAGGCGACGGCCCTTCTACGCAACAAAACAAATGCGCAGCTTCAAGAAATGCGATCGTTGATCATTAATATGAGCATTGAGCATGGACTAGGACTACACATAAGCTAAATTGCAATAAATTGCCCAATTCTAAGTTACGCATGCTGTACTACGATTCTATACAGATCGGGCAAGAATAGCGGGTGGAAAAGATGATTTAGCCGAATATCATCTTTGGATTGTCAGCCTTTATTTGAATGGAACGTTTGTATGTGCTGGAAGTATCTTTCATATGAAATGGGTAGAAATGATTTGATATGTTATGTAAATGCAGCTCATAACAATACGTACATCACAAAGGAATAAGGCCCACAAAATATGACTATCTTCAAGTAAGGGCAGGTTTCATACGGCAAAATAGTTTCACGCCACATGAACAAACCGTTCGGGTCTTAAGAGTCATCATTCATCCCGACTACAACGCAAACAGTGAGTCAATACTTTATTCCTTGTGTGATGCTGGTAGTATATGATTAACTACGGGTTTCTTAACAGGGTATATTAAAATTATATTGGCTTCATTCTTCAATAGTTTTGTCAAGCCAATTTACTTAAAGCTGATAGGAAATGGAACTGATCCGAATTGGATGTGGAAAGCCGATGTGAACTCGACTTGTTTAACAGTAACAAATATTTGAAGTATATTTGAAGTTTTTTTTTCAATGTTACTATTGTGACAAACACAGGCCGGCTGGGGTGGTTTCACTGATCGTGGACATATCCAGTCGTAAATCTGATTGAATTAGAACTTCCAATTGCGTCCAGTTGTGTTGTGGAAAACCTTAAAGGTTAAATATAGTTGTAATACAAGGAATAAAATCAAATCAAATCGAACAGTTGTGTGTATCACTTCTTAGTAGTATACTGACACCGAGTGTTAGGGATTTCTTAATCCTTCCAGTATAGTGATATAAGTAATAGACGGCCTGGGTGGTGAAGAAACGTCTGAATTGAGAACACAGGGGTCTGGCACTTGGTTTAATTGGTCAGTACGCATGAGCATGAAAGTCAAGCAGCGAATATCACATTACGTTACGAACACAAAGGTCGATCCAGAAGAGAAAGAAAATTCCAATGTGATTTGCCACTGGATAAAACAAAAAATGGACAATATCAAACAACATCTACGCAGAAAAACAATCTACATAGGAGAGGTAAAGAAAAAAAAGCAAGCTTGCAGATAAGTAGATAGTTTTCCAATCGAAAATGAAGTTTCATAGAATGCGAGAGTATAAATGTTATATCATTGACCGCAAGATTGATAAGTAAGCAGATGAGCTTGCACAAATACGATGTGAAATAATAAAATATTTACGCATTTCGATAGAGTGAAATAAACGCACACGCAGAGTGGATATTAAACTTTATTTTAGTTTGAAATCGAGTCTTAGACAATGTCGTATGAAGAGGTGTTTGGAAACGACGAAACAAGAGTGTTAAAAGCAACAGCAAAAAGGTTGACGAAAGTTCAAACGATGTGGCCATAATTTTACTTAGAAAGAGTTAGATTTGAAGGCAATGCGAAACATGGTTGGACGAGGAGACACGCCAGGAAATGATATAAAGGTATATTTACTCCATAGTTCGAGACGACACAGCGTCATATACGTGGACAATGAAGAGGTCACCATCGAGAATTTCAGTAGACGGTTAAAACTAAAGGAAAACGATCTAATCGGATTGGTGGGTAGAAATTAGTTAGTACCGGATATGTTGCAAAATCACGAAGTAATTGTGTATCGTTTCAAACAATACACAAGTGAAAATATACCGGTGTATGAGGTCGAAGATGGCGAGGTAATAGAGGTGAGCGATGGAGAAATGGCTGGTCCTTACAAGATATTTCGAGTTTTGCGATACGGACGTTATGAAGTGCATAAAGTGGGATTTGGCTACTGTGGACACGATGCAACCATACACGGAATGAATTGGAGAAGTCATTAAGGACGAGGAGTAGTTTTAGAAATACAAAGTAGAAAATTCCCAAAGTGAAGCCAAGTCAGCGGCCATTTTAGAAAATTTCCACTGTCAGAAGCCAATGGCCATTTTCAGTTTCGTTCAAACAGTGGACATAAAAGGTAACCGGTAAAGAAAAGTCGTCTCATTTAACCAAATCAGCAATTAGCAAGTTAGAATACAAGTGAAACGAAATTCTTATTGAAATTCAATTACTTCTGTAACTTCGGTAAGAACGGTTATTCTTGCTTGCATTCTTATTTTGTTCTTACTAAAACTGCACGATTACCTTAGCCAGTCCGCGAGAACGGACAATTCATTGAATTTCCGTTATTAATCACAAGTCATTAATTAGCAAGATAAAATTAAATCTTTCATGAATTCTAACACAAACTTCACCAAAATGTTAAATTATAACTATTACTCCTGTCCCCTTTAGTTCAAATAGTTAAATCGTATATCAGTACTAATACTGTTAATTAATTGTCGTGAGCTACCCCCCTCCTCGCGTTACAGCAAAAAAAATCACTTGCGCTTTATGGACGGTAAAAAATCGGAAACCGAAGAGCTGAATGATATCAAGCTACAGGTTCAACATATGAACAAAAAGACCGAAGACCTCAACCAGAACCTGAAAAAATATCTTCACGCCCTAGCCAATCGAGAAGTTTACCAACTACTGCTGGACAACCCACTCGCAGCACAAATTCAAGCTTGGAAATGAACCAAGAAAAAGGTGCTGAAAACGACATATAGCAGAATGAAGCAAAGTGGAAGCCTTTGACTAATAAACAGAACACACCGAGTTTTATATCGGAACTTCGAAAACAATTGGTATCCCGTTTGTGCCGACAATTCAAATAAGTTTGTGCTAAAAGCATGCAAACAGGAACTAGGTATTCAGTTAAGGTGATTTAATTCTATTTGATAGTTCTCGTTTCACAACTATTTAAATGGGATCCATTTTACGGAATTGAATCAATAAGCATTAGCCACTTGCTTCATCACAAAGGGATACGGCTCACAAAATATGACCACCTTCAAGTAAGGGCAGATTTCATACGGCAAAATAGTTTCACACCGCATGAGCAAACCGTTCGCGTCTTAAGAGTCATCATTCATCCCGACTACAACGCAAACAGTGAGTCAATACTTTATTCCGTGTGTGATGCTGGTAGTATGTGATTAACTACGAATTGGATGTGGAAAGCCGATGTGAACTCGACTTGTTTAACAGTAAGAAATATTTAAAGTTTTTGAAGAGTGCTTCTGATGTACAGAATGAGAATACATCAAAATACAGAAATGCGATTTATTCAGACATTGTTCAAATGGAGAAGACGAAAGTGACTGCGTTTTGTTGACGATAGGACTGCTACTGTAAACCCATCCATTGGAAACACCAAGGGTATTTTGTATCGCAACTTCGAAAACAATTGATATCCCATTCGTGCTGGCAATTCAAATAATTTTGTGTTAAAAGCATGCAAACAGGAACTAGATATTCAGTTAAGGTGATTTGATTCTATCAATAAGCGATAGTTTTCGTTTCACAACTATTTAAATGGAATCCATTTTACGGAATTGAATCAATAAGCATTAGCCACTACCTACAATGGCAACTTCATCACAAAGGGATACGGCTCACAAAATATGACTATCTTCAAGTAAGGGCAGGTTTCATACGGCAAAATAGTTTCACATCGCATGAGCAAACCGTTCGCGTCTTAAGAGTCATCATTCATCCCGACTACAACGCAAACAGTGAGTCAATACTTTATTCCTTGTGTGATGCTGGTAGTATATGATTAACTACGGGTTTCTTAACAGGGTATATTAAAATTATATTGGCTTCATTCTTCAATAGTTTTGTCAATTTACTTAAAGCTGATAGGAAATGGAACTGATCCGAATTGGATGTGGAAAGACTATGTGAACTCGACTTGTTTAACAGTAAGAAATATTTGAAGTATATTTGAAGTTTCAGACTTCAACTTCAGACTTCAAGACAGGCCGGCTGGGGTGATTGTTTCACTGATCGTGGACGACGGTTGTCACGGTCAAATAGCATCGTTCTAAAATTCGACGAAGAATCTGTTACTGATCGATTGGAATGGACATAACGGCGATAATTTAAACTTTGAATAATTGTAAAGGTTAGTTGAGAGACGATTGTATCTTGACGAGTACTTAAATGGTGGAAGTTCACACCCAGGTCGCGGTCCGCCAACCCAACATGTTCTCATTCTTTTGCACATAAATGGTATCGAAGTGTTATAGAAAGAGTAACTAAAGGCTGGATGAACATAGAAAATAGGCTGCTACGTATAGTTTAACCTTGGTTAAAATACACTCCATCTCAAAAAAATGAAAAACGAATAATTCTGCAAGGCCGATGGTACGAGTTAAAATTTTTGTCTTTTAATAGTATGCATACAGTGTTGAAAGCTCAAAAATTGTTTGATAAGTTTTATTATTTTTGTTTAAGAGCGCTCACCCTTGGCAAATTTGTAGCCTACATTTGTGCGCAAAAATATTCGTTTGTTGATGAAATCTGTTTATGAAAAAGTAAAACCATTGAAGCACGCAAAAATGTGTTAAAATTGGCTTGGAAGTCATAATTTTAAACACTTGGAGAAACCTTTGCAAAATGTCTAATTTAAACATTTGCAAATGTTTCTCCAAGTGGGATAAGTTATCAACCACAAACCAATTTTTCCTTTAAAAGTAACACATTTTTGCGTGATTCAATGGTTTTACTTTTTCATAAACAGAGTTTGTTTCATAGAAATCATCAAAAAACGAATATTTTTGCGCACAAATGTAGGCTACAAATTTGACAAGGGCAAATGCACTCACATCAAAATGCTGATCACACAAAAGTGTGCAAAATGTGGAATGTCGATCGTACCGAAAGGTCGATCGTGATTGAAAAATATATTGCAGTTCAGTTCTAGTTTGACCATCGAGTAGATAAGTTCCAAATCGGGAAAGAGATTTCCGATGACCAGCTTGCTTGTGTCAAGAAAAGTTTTGAGTAGTGAAAGGATAAGCGGAAAAGTGATTTCGGGTTGTGTCCGTTTAAGGACATGAAATGAGAAATGTAAGACGAGTAATATTGTATTTGAAATTACCAATTGGTCATTCACAAATTGCAACTACATCAGTTAACAACTTTCGGCCTGTTATGAACCTCAGCGAGTTGATTCAAGGAAATCTTTCAAATTTAAATGTTCTCAACCTCACCATGAGTAACACAGAAATATTTCATGAAATTAATCACAAGGTACGAACCATTATTGAATGGCATCACACACTATACTGGGCCAGTCAAATCACAGTTGTTATATTGGTGATTATCATCGGAATCGCTATCATTGTACTCCACTGTAAATCACGGTTACATCAATGGTGGTTGCATCAATTTCAACAAGCCACGTCACCTATTTCATCACAACATGAAAGACACGCGCTGGACACTCTTTTGCTGGAGCAGCGGGGTAGATGGAGAGTGATGACTACTGCCGAGACATTTACATAGTGAAGTTCTCGTTGCATCAGTACCGCGAGATCTGATGGGTGCTCCAGAGACTATAAACGCTCTAAAAATGCTCAGATGACGAGGGAAATAGCTTCATAAAAAGTACTCCTGAATGCATGTATGCGTCGAGAAACTTTGGAGACTTGGAGCGTCTCATAACAGAGTCTGGAGACCTGTATGAGAAGGATGATGAAAATGAAGCTGACACTTCTAAGGACTAAATCCCGGTTGAGACCCCAAATGTTTAGGGTAATCATGGGCTTTCTTTTTTTACGAGTAAAAAACCGGTGTTATCATTTCAACGTTAAAGTTAAAACTAAACTCTTCTTTGTCCAGACGATAACAATGAAGTTACGTTATTCTCTTTCATTGACTGTACCTACTTTACGTGAAACATAAAACCGTTCAAAATGTTCTGAACACTATTGACTACGATGCCCTCGGCGAGTATATGTCAGAAGCCGACAAAGGGAAGGTCGTGGCCGTGTTGAAGAAAATACTACAACAACTTGTTGAGAACGAAATGACAACATTTGAAAAATGCGTTAACTGCTAGAGTGAAGTTAGAAGAACTGGTCAAACACGTACGACAGGGTTAAAAAAGAGTCCAGCCATCACAAGTTCATTGATGAGGCTAGGAAGATGATTGTGGGATTCCAATATGTTAATTGGTCTTAATACGTGGATTCTCTCCGTGCTCTCCCCTCATGCCAAATTATAATATTTCAGCATACAACAGTGCCAAAAGTTAAAAAATAATCGATAAACGTCCACGTTATTTGGGTTTATTCACCGATCGACGCGACGCCTAGTGCGCTAAATACCTTCATATGGCACTTGGTACATAATGGCTATTTATGCAACTCAGCATCATAATGTGCATAAATCATTGTGGAAATCTCGGTACAAAGTAGTTTATAGGCTTTAGATGTGTAACTATGACACGGGGCCGCACACGATGTCATAAATAAACACTAGGTTTAGTAGGTGCGCCTTCCATTTCAACACATAACGCACATCGCGACATTTTAATGCACAGTTTTTGACATTTGCTACATGAAGTCCAACTGTCATTTGAAAATATTAAAATTTTCTGGCAGACTTATTATGACGTGATTTCTGATATAACTGTTATCGACAACAAGAAATAAAAGGTGAACGATGACCTCTGGTGTCTTAAATAGCAAGATGTATGCCAAAACTATTGAAATAAGAGAGTTTATGTCGGCAACACTTTCAACAAAAGAAGTAACAGATCTAAAGATTATTTCGTCTGTCCACTGTGTGTCTGAAGTGAATTGAATTGAAAAATGTTGCGTATGAGATTTTTTAGTGGATTTGACTTTTTTGGGGCATGAGAAATAATTGTTGTTCGAACTGTAGGGAGGCGTGACGGGTGCTCTGGTTTTCGATAAAAAAAAGGGGCGACAAATTTCACGTTTTTGCCGGGTTCGAAGAGAAATAACAATTTCGCTGTCATGCCAAAAAGCACCCATCGCGCCTTCGTACTGTTCAAATAAAAATTATTTCTTATTACAAAAAAGTCCAAGCCAAAGTTTTCAATTAAATTCATTCCAGGCACACCCTGCTGCCGTTGCTTAAGCAAGTAGACGTGCCCAACCATTCCTAAAAATTTATGTACAAAATCTGGAACTACTGGGACAATCACTGTTCATTGCCTTAATAATAAAGTAATGTGCTTATATCCCGAGTGTACTTAACGATCATATTAACTCTAAGAGTCTTGCTTATCATGTGTTAATAAACGGTGCCTTAAACGCTAGTCTAGACCCTGGCATTTAACTTACAATCAAATGTAACGAACTAAAAATATCACAATCGAATTTTTAAGTGAAAGACCTACTGTCCAAACGCATAAGGTTGGACATCTAAATAAAAAATTTTACAAAATAAATTTTCTGTTCAGTGTGGCATTTGTGGCGATTCCACGAAAAACCGCACTTTTTGATAAAAGTCCAACAAAACATCAACAACAACAAAATGTTTAGATTTCACTTCCCGACTTAAATCCAACCAAAAAAATTTCCATAATCGCTGATAACAAACCAACGTAAGACGATTGGACATTGCCATGCCGGCATTACAATAATGCGATTCGTTTACATAGCATGTTCGCACAGGAACATTATCGCCTGTTATCTTTTCAATTAAAATTTGCTTTTGGTTGTATCGCGATGACATTTGCATTTTTTTTTGGGAGGAAGTGACAATCGTATTACGGTGCGAAAAAATCAACTAAGCAAAATGCACGGCGCTGTATTCGTTTCGTTGACCGTTCGCGATATGTGCGCCCATTCCTCCAGGCGTGGAGCACAGATCAACATTAGCTCGTCGAACCGTTTCCGACCGATGAACACGAATTCACCTTCCCCGTGCGACGGTGAACAGTGCGTCGGCGTGTGGAATTTAAATTCAGCCGCATCGGTTGGATGGTCGTCGATGTCGTTGGAAATCGGTGACTTTCGACGATGTCGTTTTGAGTTGAATTTCTGCTCTTTGTAGTTACGACGCCAGGCGTCTTCCGCATTCTGTATGGCCTGCATATTGTTGCGCAAAATTTTTGTACGTTTTATGGTTATTTCGACGGTGTCGAGGGACGGTTGTTGTTGGATGGAAAATATCGTGCCACGAGTCACTAAAAAATTGAAGAAGAAAATTCTTAGTTCATTGGCCGCAAAGAGTATCTGATGACACAATTTACCAATGTCACTGCTACAGTAGGCCTCAACCATTTCATCTCGAGAGCACGGACGGCAAATGTTCCACGATTCGCCGAAGCTACCAACTATATCTTCGTCGACATAACCGCCACGATTCCTTACATTTACAATCTTAACAGTAGCATCACTAGTTTTCTTATCATCACTACTTGTACTATGGAGCCATTTTCTCCACCACCACCACCACGAATCACTTTCATCTTTTGCAGAGTTCGTCTCTAACGACTCACTTCCAACGACGTCAATCTTATCGTCTTTCGATAATTGCGCTGGGATCGAATGTCGTTTGTTGTTTATGAACTCGAGATTGTATTCGAATGTCGTTTGCATGATCTCGAATGGCGTTTCTACGAAAGAAAATAAATTTTATTTGTTTGAGTTTCTTCGTTCGTAATATTATTTGTGTAATCGCTGATAAGTTTAGCGAACATTAATTTTGTATTAATCATTCTGCATTCGATACTTTGTTTATGCTGGCAATTATGGAAGACGAAAATGAAATAAGATTTTCCTCACATAGTTTCATCATATAATGAAGGAGTGATATATGCGACCAAGTTGAATATTCGTGGGACAAAAGACCATGTGTTGGTAACACTGAGTAACACGTCAAAATTATATGAGACGATACCTACAGCGCCTACAGCATTACAGCGTAACGCTACACCATCGTCTCATAAAATATTTTCCTTACATAGCTCCATCACATATGATGATCCTTCGTTGAAGGAGTGATATATTCGACCAAGTTGAATCTTCGTGGGACTGATTTTGAGCTAGTTGCATGTCAAAATTTTTATGAGACGACGAACGCTAATTTTGTCCAATTTTGTCGCATATATCACTCATTCACAATAAGGTTTCATTAATGTCGACTGTACTCATTGAGTAACCAATCAAGAAAACAGATAAATGTGCACAGTCATGTCCAGAGAAATGATAACAGATGGCGTTGCTGTCGCCCCACCTGATGGAACGACCAAGGTAGATATATGTGCGGAGGTAATGCCACATATAAAAGAGAATCAGTAATCAGATGCCATGCAATGGCACGGAAGTTTGCTATAAATGCCATCCATCCCTTTCTTTAAAATTATAAAATTGCTTAGAAACCTAGGCCATCGGTTTTGTGATATGCACAACATTTTGTGATACACAATTAAATCATAGTCAACAATTTTAAAAAAAGGTGTCATTAGCATCGAACTATTTTGTTAGGCCGTGTGTCTGAATGGCATTACCTCCGCACATACCATATACCTTGGGAACGACAAAAACTAACAAATGAAAGAGTCACCTTCAACAAAATATACTTTGTGTGAAGAAGCTACTTATAATATTCAAGTTTTACGTCAACTTATAATTATAAGTGAAACAAGGCATCAGAACAGTCGGAACGTTTGCTGCGACTTAGCCCCGTACGCCCGTAATCTTATTTTATCCGTAACCATAATACGTCCGTAGCCGTAATACGCCCGGAACCCTAATACGTCCGTAGCTGTAATACGCCCGGAACCCTAATACGTCTACAACCCTCTAATGCGTCTGTTACCAAAATGCAAGTCAAGTTGGGCATGATCAAATTTACTGAAAGTGTTCATTTTTAAAATTGCGCATAGCGCAATTACGAAAGCCCGTACGAAGTACCTCTCAAATAAAACCAACAATTTACGACATTATTTTAGAAACCCAAAATTTTTTGCCAACTTTCCATTGGGTATTCAATTACCTCTCAAATGAAACAAAAACTAGCAAAATCGGTTGAGATTTACTCGATTTATGTGCAAAAAACACTTAGGGCCGAGTAGCGGCCTTAGTCCAAGGGCCCAAATTTAAAACTGTTTTTCCCACCATTCTATTCGGCATTCAATTATCTCTCAAATGAAACAAAAACTAGCAAAATCGGATGAGATTTACTCGATTTATGTGCAAAAAACACTTAGGGCCGAGTAGCGGCCTAAGTCCAAGGGCCCAAATTTGAAACTTTTTTCGACACGTTCTTTTCGGTATTTAATTACCTTCCATAAAAAACAAAAACTAGCAAAATCGGATGAGATTTACTCGATTTATGTGCAAAAAACACTTAGGCCCTATGTGTTTTTTGCACATAAATCGAGTAAATCTCATCCGATTTTGCTAGTTTTTGTTTCATTTGAGAGGTAATTGAATACCCAATGGAAAGTTGGCAAAAAATTTTGGGTTTCTAAAATAATGTCGTAAATTGTTGGTTTTATTTGAAAGGTACTTCATACGGGCTTTCGTAATTGCGCTTTGCGCAATTTTAAAAATGAACAGTTTCAGTAAATTTGACAATGCCCAACTTGACTTGCATTTTGGTAACAGACGCATTAGAGGGTTGTAGACGTATTAGGGTTCCGGGCTTATTAGGGCTACGGACGTATTATGGTTGCGGACGAAATAGGATCACGGGTTGTACGGGGCTAAGTCGCAGCAAACGCTCCGACTGTTCTGATGCCTTGTTTTATTGCGGATTCGTTATCTATGAACATAGACAAATGCTTTGCCCTTACCGTCTGCTTCCAATTCAACATGTTACAAACGGCATATTAATCTTATAAGCCCCCAGTACTTCGTACGGGGCTAAAAATCGCAATCTAGCTTTTTATTTGTCCCACATTGATAACATAATATTCAACAAATCATCACAATTAGGTTATTTACAATATTAAATTAACCAATGACTTTACATCAGAAATTTCATTAAATTATTGAAACATCACACTTCACCTACTAAAAGTTACATTGAATAATAAATAAAATGCATCAAACTCGTCTACTGTCAACACATTGTAGCGAATTAGAAAATTGTCTCGTTGTCCCAAATCAGCGTTGATAATTGCTGACTTTGTAAAAACTACAAAATTACTGATAGCATCAATTGAACATTTACACTTTGACCGAAAAACAGCAACCGACGTGCGCATTCTATCCGGCAACAACGAAGGATTGTTCACTGAAAGATATCATCAATCGATGGTAGATTTACCGAAATAATCTATCAATCGATGGTTTTATTGATAATCGATAAATATCAATCGGTATTTACCGATTATCGTCAATATTAATCGATTGTCGATAAAACAGTTTCGATATTAATTTTTTGAAAATATCGATAATCGATTCTAAGGAAATAACCGATATTTTATCATCCTCGAGCAATGCACTCTCCTATAATTTTTTTGGGTTATGCCTGTTGATTTCGGGCTTGAAACTAATTGATCCGTCGTCAGTACCAAGGCTGTGGATCGTCTTTATTAAAAGTAAAGATCATTCCAATAATCGGTTACATAAGTTCTTGCTCAAAATAGAACTTCAGGAAAAATGTGGTGTACGATCTCTGTCCATTATCAAAATTCTGCATAACGAACATTTCTCTTAGAAACCATTGTATCATAGTGCTTGTAATATTCGATGCAGTGGTGCGGATGCATTATTATTATTGAAGCATTTGTTATTGACAGCAACGCCAAAAAGAATGATGAGTTCAGGCAATTGTATTTCTCTTATATAGCTTATAAAGATGTACAAGATTTGGTATCCGATACTAAGCGATACTTTGAACAAAAGAAGTAAGAGATTTAATCATTTTCAAAAAAAATAGGATATCTGGCTAGTGAGTTAGATCACTTGGTGTGAACCAGATACAAGAGCGTCAAGAGTTTTCTCCGAGTAGATCGAGCAAATTTTCGAAAATGGATTACGGCATCAGTTTCCCTTTTCCGACTTCTATCTCGACTCTACCTGACAGAGAACGGTTCCACATTTTTCGACAGATGTCGCTGCAACAAACCCAGCGTCAACAGAAAAATAGTTCAGTTGATCTTTTACTCGATGGATTTTAGTCAAATAAATGCCATCGTATAGCACATGACCTCAGGACTCTGGAACAGTAATTCGTTTTTAAATCTTAGTAGTTTCGATGGCTATATCTTAATTGTCTGCCTTCTGTGTAAGGTATATTTTTGAGGTTTTGACGCATTGATCGTAGTATGATGGCTTTCTTCATTAAAAGATGCAGCCAAATTAAACTGATCAAAAGATCAATAATTTAATATTAAAATGTTAGCACAACGAATAATATAATGTTCGCTAATCTGGTTGAGACAACATTTATGAAACTTTTAAATTTAATTCGATTGAACGTCCACTCAAATTTTGCTGATAAAATAACTTAATGGTCACACGAAATTTGATATTATCATTTTTTTTTTCGTTTTAGTTCATTAAAACGAATCGTATAACCAAGTCGTATACAATGTATACGTTCCGTGGTCTTTTGAAGTTTTATTATTATTGCTTTGAAATGAACGGTTAACTACGTACAGATTTATTGCTGATTTTTCGTTTTTGAAATTGAAAAGACAACTTCATGATCATCATAAGTATTTGCTTGGTCAGCATTCATATTCGTCAATTGTAATTGCAGCTAAAACAGTCTCAACTTCACCCAACCCAAACATTTTCCATAAAATTTTTACTTACTATCAGCTTCCACATACAGCGCCACCTGTCCACCGATACTGCGAAAACACTTCACCATTCGTTCGTCATTGACGTCATCGTACAAAGCTATCAGTCGTTTTGGTGCTTCTAAAAATATCCTTGCAATTTGATTGCCTGCTATGAGATCACTATTCGCTAAAGTTTGGTTTTTCGTGCCATTCTGTCGCAGCAGATGACTGGTATGAGTTTTGTGCACTTTTAGGCATGCCCGGAAATTGGTTTCCGCATGCGCCGACCGAACATTGCTTCGTAATATTATCCGGATAGCGCCCCGAGGATAATTCCACACAATTTTTCCAGCCGAACATCTTAGGTCTATGGACACTATTTCGCGGTCTTGATGTTGGTTGCTGAGTCCGCTGGAAAGAAATTGGAAATTAAATCATTTGTTGTGCAACAGCGAAAGAGTTATTTAATTATGAACGCCGGTTTTATGAGCACATAGAGTATTGCAATGAACGATACCGACCTGATATCGGTTTTCATTTGTCAGGCCTATAAAACTAGAAAAGGTTTACGAGCAGATTGAAATAAGAACCAGTGTCGTAATTCGATATTTTCATTATTATTACCGCAAACACTAAAAGATCATAAAAACCGCAAAGCGTTAAGCACTCGATAAACTCACTAAAGTCTATCGTTAAAATAAAGAACATGAAAATCGCTTCGATAAGTATACGAACCAAAGGGGACCCACTAAGTGCATAGATTGTTTCTGTAATAAATGTCTGCAGTGCAACACTAAAAGTATCGAGAAAAAAAAACTTTTCATAAGACGATTTCATTACAATCGAAAAACTGGAACGAAACTTAATCGTCAAGCCAGGCCGACATGTAGGTAGCAATCGTAACACTATAATATTACGGGATATATGTTAATTAAATCGCTTCGGTTTTAGACTTTTCAAAGAAATATAATAAACTGAAATTTAGACAAATCGCAGTAATTTAATTATCACCCGAAATTCTTAATTGATTTTTAACAGCGTCATAACCGCGCTGACATGTTTTGGTATAAACTCGAAGAAAATAATTTCGATGTGGGCGTAAATGGTGAATTAATTGTGTTACTTGATACACCAGGGGAAACCAGGGACCATATTTGAGATAAACTTTTTTTTGCAAATTTTTATTTGTTAAATTAGAAAATTAGTCTACGTTTTAAAGAAAATTGTTATAAAAGTACATTTCATGACGTGAATGTCAAACTATAGCAGCTACAGTCAGAGGCAGTGAAAAACAGCTGAAGCAAATTCATGCTGAAATTTCACTGCCTTTTACTGTTAATGTCAATGTTATCAATATATTGTTGAGACAGTAACAAAAATAAGGTGTTTTGGAAGCTTACTTAAAGGAGCTTGCGTCACTCTAATCCTTTTTTGAGGTCTTCGTGGTATTACACTGGAACTGGAAAATATGAAACAATATGGAACAGGATCACCAAAGAAACCATAACATATGGCTCGTCGGTGAGGCGGCAGCTTCGTGTACAGCAGGGCCTATTTTCGATAATTTAAATTCTCGAAATTATCGAAAAATTCTCTAAATTCTACAAAAATTATCGAAATTCTCAAATTTACGTTTGGAGAATTTTGATAATTTTTCGACAATTTCGATAATTTTTTGATAATTTCGACAATTTAAATTATCGAAAATAGGCCCTGGTGTACAGACAGTAAAAAAAATACTCCTAATGTCAAAAGTAACGGGACTCCTAACGTCAAAAGAAGCAAAGTTGACGTTTCCGTTTTAGTGGTGTGTGTGATATAATTTTTCAATGAATTTCCGTGAATTTTTCAATGAATTTCTATGGGTCCAAATGAGTTGCTCTGGTTTAAAGAACAAAACAAAAAATGCAAGCGAAGGCATAGTTTAGGAGATAATGTTGCAAGAAGTGGTCATACATCCCAAACGGTATTTTTAGCTTTCGTAGAACAAATTGTTTACATGCATTTTATAGCTTCAAATTTAGAAAAGTAGATAAATAAAAAAATGTCGCATCAGTCATGGGACCCGCTCCACCTAAATGATGGAGTCTAGTGCTAAATAACGAAAAGCAAAACTTTACAATCGTCATTTTTACTGGATTACTGGATTTTACTGGCAAACTAACAAACTTCGTCATGTATTCGTGTAACATTCTACGTAAAATCGTTCGAACTCTAGTTAGAAATACCAGTCTAGACATGATGGTCTAACACAATAACGACTAAAATTAGTAAAAAACTCTGACTTTGACAAGTGTTCTTGCATATAATAACGTCAAAAAGTTGTGGTACGTCACAAGCAAGGAAGTCGAAGTCATTAGAAAATACCTTAACAACAGAAGTAAAAGATTTGATGACTGTAACATATCATCAATTGCCGCTTAAGTAGGTTAATTGCAGACACACTGATTTCCTTCTCTACTTCTACTGAATTGGATCTTTTCCATATAATTGGTAGAAGTAGATCACAATCACTTGTACGTAGCACGAGGTCAAAATAGCCTTTCGCTAAAATTTATTTTTTAACGAAACAAAAAATTTACGAACAATTTTTCCACGTCTTCAATTTCACTCTCCTACTACATTCATTTGACCTTTTGCCTATAGATGTGGCTAGACAATTTTTTTGCATCAGCAATTTCATGAATGATTTCAAACAAAATTATAGGAGGAACTGTTAGACAAAACAAATTACATTTCGATGTGTTGAATCAGGTAGAAACAACCTACAACAAAACAAAGTTATATTTCCATGCTATATCGTTAATAACAACCGAATAGACCATCAATGAATCGCTAATTTGTCTTGTGGGCATTTTGCAAATTTTTGTAATCAAATCAAATTCCAAGAAACTAAACCGTCAATTACACACATCCACCGAATGCAAAAAAAAACAGCGAGAAAGAAATAAAAAGACCCAGCAACAAAATCCGACCATAATACATTCACTAATCTCATTAATATAACCAATTTAACGAAAATGTCTTTCTAATTACACGTTGCTGTCCGTTGATTATGTAAAACGTTAGCGCTATCACACATATAAAAAGATTGCATGTCGATGGTCGTCTCTTTTGGCGTCAACGCATATTATCCTTTATTCCGCATATTCGTGTGGTCAAAAACAAAAGAATAAAATAAATTACCGAAGGAAGAAAAAAAAGGAAAAGAATAAGATTTGCATTATACTCCCGCGCAACATGAGATTCACTCGGATCGGAGGATTTTTTTTTAAATCTCTCTACCTCTTCAACCACATAATATTAACTTAAAATATTGATTGCGTTTTGTTTGGAAGTTGGTTGGAAAAAAAAAGTTTGTGAAACCTAATCCGCAATTTTGCGACCAAACACGCGTACATAACATGTTTCTTATTTGAGTAGTTTCTCGGTGATATCCTTTCGCGCATATACATATACTATGCGCTTCATTCTACCATATAATACAACTAACCACTTCATGTAGAAGAAGAAAAAAAAACCTTTCAATATGCACACTCCTCTCTATTGTTTAGGCCTTTTGAATATTTAATATTTTATTCGCCGTGACATTTATTATTGGTGGATTTATTTATTTTTATAATTTTTTTTTTCTCTTTATTATAAAGAACAAGAAACGAGAACCAGTTTCGTTTTAAAGCCGAAACAATGAATGCCTCCGGGTTCTATCATAACTTAGACTGTGGTATGGCTATAATGCATACGCTGCGCATTTTGTTTAAATGAAAGAGTTTTTAGCTTTACACACACACCACATAAAAGAAAAGTTTTTTTATTTATTTTTGTTTAGTTAATATTATTATGTTGTAGATAAACTAAGACACAGTAGCGGAGTCCATTGTTTCCTATGACGGACGTACGGTCCACCCACTCAACAAATAATGCATTTCCATTAACAGGCCACCGCAAAACCGTCGTCTTAATGGACCTTCAATCAAAATGTTTATATGTGATACGTTATTATGGTTCGACCAGTTCCTTTCTAAATCAATATTGAAAAATATTTACGACGGGCGCTTAATTGATAGACAAGACATCGGATCGTATACCGTCATACAATTTTCAACCAACAATAGTGAGTGTTACAGTCGAAGAAATTTAGTTTTCGGGTTTTCCAAAGGTATTAATCTTATTTAACCCACACTTTATCCCACAACAATGGAATCCACAAATTTAAATTTAGTTAACACAACGGTCACAATGACGGCGCTGCAGTCACGATTTCAAAATGTGATATAGGGTGGATAAACTAAATTTTGGTTTTGGTTACATTTTCTCTTGGTTTTCAATTATTACATCAGGCTTCTAAATTAAGAGTAAATTTATGCAATATAAACCGTTTGAGTTTGAAAAAAGATGTTTTGTATCAGTGAACGATATAGGAAAGCGTTCAGTACGTCTCAACATACAAAAGAACGTAGTATATAATTGTACATTTAGCCACCCTACGTCCATCATCGCTTCTATTGTCTTCAAAAACATATTGTGTGCTTGTCATGATATGTATCAGACGTTTGTTTATTGATGTGTCTCATCTAAAATGCTGGCCAGCAAAATTTTGATCATTAAATTCAACGGCCAAATTGATCTAAATGTTAAAATAATTGTGAATAATAGTGAAGTTAATGTGGTTTTGTTTTCTCTTCATAAAGGAATTTGCATCAGTTCGATGTAAAGTGCGGAGCACCATTAGAAAAAAAACTTGTCGCTGAAGAATGATCAAAAAGTTGCTGGACGCAATAGCTTCAATAGCTGCAGGATATAGAATCAAAATTAGAGAAACACCAAGAGCCGTCCATTTGAAATCTTCATCATCATCATTTCAACTAAAGGTTTTTTTTAACGAAACGGAAGTTCGCTCGCAGATTCGGATCGGAACATCTCATTCGTTTTCGCTAAAGCTCGTAGCCGTCATTAATCATGATTCCCATGAAGAATCGCCAAAAATAAAAAATTGGCAAGGGATGAAGAAACGCCGGCAAAAACAAAGATTGATAAATTTGTCTTTGTTTCGTTTCTTCACACTTTGGCGATTCTTCGTGGTGATTAAACAAATCCTTGGAAATGTATCCTTTTACGAAATTTATCTAAAAGGCGTTATTTGTTCGAAGCTAGTGAATCTATCCTTTTATAAAAGTTACGAAAAGCTGCCTGGTTCGATCCTAAGGAAACACTTATTTTACGTCAGGTAATCTTGTTCGATCCTAAGTAATTCATACTTTAACGAAAGATCCCGAGGACACTATCATTTTACGAAAGATAATGTAGAGACATTTCAAAAACGTATTTTTACACTTTGGCGTTTCCTCACACTCTGGCGATTTTTCTCTTCACACTCTATCGATTTTTCTTGGCAATTCATCATTATGGTTGATTTGTTAAATCAACAAGAAAAATCGCCATAATGTGAAGAAAAACCAAGAAATATCGCCAAAGAGTAAAGAAACTCCAAGGATCATAGAGAATTGAAAATTTGTCTTTATGGCGTTTCTTCACACTTCTGAGACTTTTCTTGATGATTTAACAAATCAACTAAATATGATGAATTGTCAAGAAAAATCGCCAAAGTGTGAAGAAACTCCAAAATATGACAAATCGCCAAATAATACAATATTGTCGATTTGACTATAACTTTTATTTAGAAAAAGATTGTACTGCATATCATATAATTCCTCTCTCTTGTGTTTATCTGTGTTCTACGAAGCCAAAATATAATTTCGGACTACAAGTAAACCGTCTCGACTGCCCAGTAGTTATTTTCCTAAGTTCCTAATGAGTGCAAAAAGGCTATTTCAACATTAGTTAGGAAAGCATAATTTTTATGTGAATGTTTCTGAGGTTTTTCATCTTAATATTTTCATGAAGTTACAAATAATCCACAGAAAATTTTATTACCCTAGAACGAGGTCGGAAATCAAATAAATCAAATAGAAAACAGACTTGGAAATTGTTATTTTGTCTAAAAGTTGATATAAAAATTCTTTGGAAATCGTAAATCGCATAATTGCATGAGCAGGCATCTCAGGATTATAAATCAGGAACTTTGAAGTTCGTCATATATTCATATTCTTATCTTATTCCTGACCAGATTCTGTTTTCATGATTGAGCTCAATCATGAGCTTCACTTATACAAAGAGTTGAATTTATTTCCTATGCCAAATTGTAATTTGGCGAAAATAATGTTCCGAATCTGCGTTTCGTTTAAAAAAAGCCTTTAGTTGAAATGATGATTGTAAAGATTTCAAATGGACGGCTCTTGGTGTTTCTCTAATTTTTATTCTATATCCTGCAAAGCATTAATTGTAGCTACTGCGTCCAGCAACTTTTTGATCATTCCTCAGCGACAAGTTTTTTTTTCTAATGGTGCTCCGCACTTTACATCGAACTGATGCAAATTCCTTTATGAAGAGAAAACAAAACCACATTAACTTCACTATTATTCACAATTATTTTAACATTTAGATCAATTTTGCCGTTGAATTTAATGATCAAAATTTTGCTGGCGAGCATTTTAGATGAGACACATAAATAAACAAACGTCTGATACATATCATGACAAGCACACAATATGTTTTTGAAGACAATAGAAGCGATGACGGACGTAGGGTGGCTAAATGTTCAATTATATTTTACGTTCTTTTGTATGTTGAGACGTACTGAACGCTTTCCTATATCGTTCACTGATACAAAACATCTTTTTTCAAACTCAAACGGTTTATATTGCATAAATTTACTCTTAATTTAGAAGCCTGATGTAATAATTGAAAACCAAGAGAAAATGTAACCAAAACCAAAATTTAGTTTATCCACCCTATATCACATTTTGAAATCGTGACTGCAGCGCCGTCATTGTGACCGTTGTGTTAACTAAATTTAAATTTGTGGATTCCATTGTTGTGGGATAAAGTGTGGGTTAAATAAGATTAATACCTTTGGAAAACCCGAAATCTAAATTTCCTCGACTGTAGTTCCTCAATGAAATAAAATTGGTCTGTTACTGAGATCATAACAAATTATGAAAAGCCTTGTTTCACAGATGAAACGGTTAATAGAAGCATTTTATTTTGGAGATTCTGACCATCTGCTATCGACTAAAACTATAGAAAAATTGTTGAGCTATAGTGAGAGTTGTCTTACATGACAAAACATGTGAGAAAACTAATGAAGTAATAGATTTCATATGAGTGATAGGTCACTATAATTGGAAATATTTTGTCTAAAAGAAGTAGGATAAAAAAGGATAAATTGAAATGAGTTACTAATACGTAGTTCATGCACCTGTGCTTCTAACAGACCTTTTATCCACACCATAACCACGTAGGTAGGTTAGAGGTTCATTCTTTTCGGTTCATGTAGAGTGCAGTCTAAATCGTTTTGAGAGAGTAACTTCTTAGAGAGTAAGCTTTGATGGTGTAGACTCTGAATGTTCTTGCTCGGGCTGTTATGTAGGCTGTGGCATAACAGGTGTTGGGTTGTTTCAAATGGTTGTTTCAGAGATCAGTGCCCAGTTAATATGTCAGTATTCATTTCAACATCTCGTTTAGAGGTCTTTTGTATGCTTCTCGTTTATAGGAATGCCTGATTTGCGTAGTTGAGGGATTCCCAGAGAAAGTAACTGATTTAAAGAACCTAAATGGCTGAACATGTTGAATTTGTAATAGAGGTTTGGTTTAAACATTTCGTTTGAAATGTCGCCGATGACGAGGGGTATATGAAATCATGGGAATCGCTAAAAATAATCCAAATGCAATCATGTTAAATCGACAGAGTCTATCAATGATTGTGAAGACTCCAGATTAATAAAAATATCTGGAAAGCCACACTGTTTTTGATGCAGCAGAGGTTTCTGGTGAACATTGAATTTAGCTCTGATTTTGAAATTAGAAGTTTTTCATTATTTTTATGACAAATGTAATTTCAATATTTTGTGATTTGCATGCAAGACTTTTCCTATAGATCTGCGTAAGGCTTAAACTTGATGCAAGGCGTAATTTTGTGAAATTAATTCTGAAAAATCCCGAAATTCTGGAAAGTTCTTGAAATTCTCGAAGTTCTTGAAAATTTAAATTCTCAAAACTCTTGAAAAATTTTAAATTCTGGAAATTCTTGAACATCGACGAAAATATTGAAAATTAGAAAAACCTAGAGGCGTACTTTCGAACATGAACCACCTGTTTTCGACAGCAACGAAGAACGTATGTGATCAGCACAATCAAGTTTTGTCTTATATGGTAAAATGTATGCTGAAACTAATGAAGTAATAGATTTTGAATCAAACACTAAATAAAATTTGAATAACAGAAGCAACAGGCAACATATTTTACGATTTTACCGTGCTACGCTTTCCGTTTAGAGATATTTCGTCCTACTTAAAAACTCGCAACACTGTATGCAGAGATTGCAGATCTCTACTCAAATAGTCCTTACATTACAATCGAATAAAAGCCTACGCCTTTGTTCAATTTAATAAAATATTGTTTAGCAATCGAGTTATAACACAAAAAGAAAACAGCACTCAGCAGAATAACGAAATAAAAAAAATAAAAAAAATTGCTAAAAGAACGAAATCCCAATCCTAACGCCCAATCGATTTCACAAGTGAAATAAAAAGAGTTAAAAAGACCAGCAAGAAACTGGTTCTTATAGTGAATGGTCGCGTGCTATTATTCCTCTCTCAATAATGTATAACGTTCCGTCTTGTCGTTTTAATATTATTTTCCTTTTAGTGATCTTTTTGTTGTCTTGTGTCCGTTGCTTATCTGCAACTATCCATATATACCTGAAAGCCATTTATAACGTTTAGGCGATAGATACACCTAGGACTATAAGTATGGGTATATATACGTTGCTTGAACATTTTTCAATATATTTAGAGAGTGGCTGGTTTTGGCTTATTGTCATTTATTTTCTTGCTCTTTATGAATTTCGTATAATAATATTGTTTATTGTAGTACAGTTTGTGGGTGTAAAATGATTCCGCTACGGGGTACACACATCACATTATCTTCATAAAATATGAAGAATAATGGATCAACCAACAAGAGAAATTATTGTTATCAACATGCTTAAATCTAAGAGTAAATATAACGTTCAAAGTGTTTGGGTTCCTTGACACGTAGGTAGACGGTTCGACTGAAAGAGTCCCATTATTTTGAGGAAAATGTTTTCTTTATAATGGAGATAAGATTTGTGGTTTCGTAAACAAAGCGAACGTTAGTGTTTTTCTTATTTGAGTGCTCTCAGTGACTAAACACAATTATTGAGTGAGGTTGTTGGAAATGAACGGCAACACAATTTGGAATAAAGAAAATTTGTGCTGGTGTGGTAATCCGTTGATACCGAGAAACAGAGGGATTGACAGTTGTCAATTTTGTTCAAAGTCACTGACTTCATTATAAATCTCCTGCATTTACTTCCATCAACAGAAAATGTGAGGATGGAAAATGATTGTCCTTTTCAATTGCGATCATTTAAAACATATATTTTGTCAAAGGTGTCTTTGGTGTCGTGGGCTCAGTGGCGTGGGTGGTTATAAGTATTGAATTTTTGGAATTTTAATTAACAAAGACTGACACATAAATTCAATGAACTGAGACACCAGTTTTTAGTATCAATTGTATATTTCATGGTCTATTAATAGCCCAACAAGGCCTGTTTTCAAGAATTTTTTAAATTTTAGGAATTTTCAAGAATTTCAAGTTTTCGAGAATTTCAGAAATTAAATTTCTTGAAATTCTTGAAAATTCTCGAAATTTGGATAAAATTTGGAATTTGGAAAATTATGAATTTTCGATAATTTTCAAGGGAAAGAATTCCAGAAAATGGGCCATGATTTGCAACAATTCTTGAATTTACTATAAAGTTCTTGAAAGGTTGCCAAATTCCCGAATCAGTTTATCCTATCCTACCTTAATTTCGGTAAGCTAAGCAATACTGTAAGAGTGATAACCGAGAAAGTATCAACTAAAATACAGAAACGGTTCGAAGAACAGACATTCAAAAAGCTGTGTAGTAATTACATTGAATTTTAGTGTAACGGTTACATTGTCACCGAATCTATTTTATGTAGGGACCACGATAATTACGTAAGCTTTAAAGAATTGTTGATGTTGTTTTCTGTTGCAAGCAACATTCTGTATTATGTACATAGTGCTCAAACAACATGTGCACACATTGATATAATGTGATACATCGACTAATTGAATAGAAACACAAAATAATGTCTGTAGTAATAGTGTCCAATAGTAAAGTCAAACGATCAATTTAATCAATTTAATTAAAGTCAGACGAATGTTTTTTTCCGTTAAAGCAATATATATCGCTTAATTACTCACATTCAGTGGACAACAATCTGAGCGAAAATAAATTTAATTAAATGGAACCATGATGGTATATCGTACATTTGTTCAACGAAATCTTTGAACTGCAGCATATGTATGATCAATACAAATATTGACTCTATTACTTCATTTAATCACAGCCAATTTCGCAGGTTGAAACAAAATCTTGTACTTCATTGATTTTAACATTTATTTTGATATATCATGGCGAATTATCCAGAGTTCATTGCTTATTTGTGTCGTCGCTATCTTTAACAGATGACATATAGATCCCCTCGAGATCCTCCTGAATATGTACTTATTCACTACCATAAATATCTAAACGCTTTGCAACTCCAGTTCGTTTAAATAAAGATTCTAAGCAGCTATATCGTTGTCATAAGCTATGTTTTTGATGTCGTACATGGACGATCAGTGCCTATTTGCATGATTTTTTCTTTCTAGAATATCGAGAATTTTTAAGAATTCAACAACTCAAGAATTTGGCGAATATTTAAAAATTTCACGGCTTGTCAAGAACTTCATGAACAATCAATTTCCTGATAGTAGGCCCTGTAACCGAGAGTCGTTTTCTTATTCAATCGCATATCATTCACATTCCGCACTAAACACGGTATTGGCATCAAGTCACAATATTGTTCTGTTCATTTTATTGTTTTCGTTCAACGACACTGAAAATTTATGAACATAAAACATGCGTTGTCCATAATAAAAACGAATTTGAATTAGCTTTCAAATATTCGAGATCTTTGAGACGTTTTACCTTTTTTCTTTTGGATGAACCAGCAGAGATAGAGAGAGAGGGGGGAAAAACTATGAAAGAAACGAAGATTATCATTCGTTATAAGACGGTTTTAAGCAGAAATTTTTTTCCGAATTGAAAGCAAATGAGCATGGAGATAAAATAAATAAAAAAAAAACGAAAAAATTAAATACAAAACTGGACAATGCAATTTACGTCCAAATATAGAACAGACGTTGATGCACTGAAAATGGATTAGGCGCGCGAGAAACTCCACAAATGGACCGAGATCGTTATTTCTTATAAAATATTTTTTTTTTCGCTTTGCCTTTTTGATTTTATTTTATTTTTCAATTCTGTTGCCCATATCATTTCATGCATTCGATCGGTACGAAGAAAAAAAAACCCACAGAGAAGAGAGACTGCAAGTATGCAATAGTTACTTATTCGTACTGTATCACGACGACGGTGATATTTTATATGTTACTTTGTATGATATTCATCCGATTGGAGTTTGTAGAAGAAGAAAAAAAAATCGCGAGCCAGCTGCTTAACTATTACTATTAAATACCCACAATTTTATAAGAAAATGTTTATTTCTTAATTGAAATCAAAATCGCTGGTAAGAAAAATCGACTTCTACTGACATTGCCCATATCAATAATAAAGATAGCATCGCATATGGTCGGAAAGAATGCAACGAGCATGTAAAATCGAATAAAATTGTAACTGAAAAAAAAGCCAACAACAACGCAAAACACAATTTTAATTACCTTCCAGTCCAATCACAGGCATTATTTGACGTGTTTATCGATGGCAATAGAATCAATGAAACGTACAGGACCAGTAACGTTGTCCAATTGCACATCCATTCCATTTTATAAATTTGATATTTGTGTTGAAATTTATGATTGAGCGTCATGGCTGAATGTAACAGTTTTATTGGTGGTCTACTTGATGGTTCTGGATTCCAGTGGAGGCATTTTGTAAATTTTTCATCTGAAATTGTTCGAAAAGGAATTTTTATTGAATAAAAATCGTAAGTGTGACTGCAAATTAACTACGTATATGAGCAGAGAACATAATCAATCCCTTAGGCTATGTGCTATGATCGCTATAATAATGTATTCTAGGTCACATGGATAAATGGAAGTAAATTACACACGTAAACGATCGGATTGAAGCCTTCGATTCGATACGTATTAACTTACTCATTAAATTAGTCGGAATATCAATAGCTCGGTTGTTGGTATTGTAGTAAAATATTGTTAGTTTGGAAAGCAAATGATTCTAATTTAATGGGAATCGAATGGCGACATATACCTATCGATTTCCAGTTTTGAGTCGTACACAAATGATCCCACGCTACTTTACTGAATTTTTGACTAGCCCTCGCCCTGTGTCGCTCAAAAGAGGTCAAAATTGATCCAAACTTGATAGAAAACCGTCACGTTTTCTTGAACACCATCCTCATGGAGTGACGTCATTTGTGTACGACACCTTCATAACTTTCAGAACAGAAGGAAAACGTCGTAAATATAGATTTTCAAGTAAAGCTTATGAGTGAAAATATTGGCCTAGGTGCAGGAGACTCAGGACACTCACAAATAACAATGTGAATGAGTACCTTGCTGATACAGTAATTCAAAATACAAATATTAATTCATATTGCCTTGGACATTAGACGAGAAAGGAGAGCATCTAGTCGTTGTGGTAGTAGGGAGCAGCGCCGGAAAGAGTAAAAAATCCGAAAAACTTTATTCAATTGGCTGAATTTAGTTTTGCAGACAGGTGAAAGGGGTTAACCGACAAAACGTCAGACCCGTGCAAGGTGTGCGATTTCAGTGATCATTCCATATGAACCATCAAAATTACACTAAGTAATCTAAGGTATAATTCACTTGCTAAATACTCTTTGTTAAACCGCGAAACGACCTATCGATGCTGGTCCATTAAACATTGGACCATTTTTCAAATTAACAGCAAGTGTATCTTGTATCGAGATAATATGATCATTTTATCTGCTACTTCTTCCGTTCAAAGTTAGATACAAAATCTTTTCCGTCATTAGTTTTAACAAACATCTGCTAAATAAAAGAACATTAACACAGTTCTGCTTTAATTTTTAATACTGACGCCCTGTTGATAGCAAATGTGATCGATTCGAATTTTAACCGTTTTCACTTGGACGATTGAGCCTTTACCAAATTTTTACATAAGAACGGTTCTAGTAGTTCGTGAACTTTCATGTAATTTAACGCATTGTTTTATTTGATGGCGGTAGACTATACTTCGAGGGTCGGATAAACTAAAAAATCCTTTCTCAACAAATTTTTATTTTTTTATTTTTAGAAAACTAGATCGGAAAATCCTCAATAAATCACAGAGACTATTTTTGGGAAAGCATTTTTCCATTTTCCCCCTGATATTTTCAGGAAAGTTGGGAAAATTTGAGAAAATAGTCTTTTTTTTAAGAAACTAAGGAAAACCTTAAATACTTAAAAATTGATGGAAATCCCTAAATCTAGCAAAAATAGTTTTTTATGAAACAAAAAGGTACTTTATCGCACTAGATGTTGATTATCAACTCAAGGCAGAGTCGATGTTAACAAGATATTGTGTTACAACAATTGGCACCCTTACAAAACCCTTATAAATCCTTTAAGGCACTAGTGCGAAAAAATACGTTCATATGGCATCGCACACAGCCTGTATAAGAATCGAATTCGCTCACTGAATTACAAAATGGGAAAGAAAATCATTGAAAATCCTAGGAAGATTTTCTTCTTGATAATCCTGGGTCAACGAAATTTTACAAATAGCCGACGCTCGAATTCCTCATTATTCAAACTAATTTCAACTGTTGTTGTTTGTCTATTAGTATACATTGTTGCAAAATGGTTATTTGTTTACTACAATTTTTCATCCGTGCGTGGCGTGAGTAACCGTTTTTATCCACGAAACAAAAGCATCAATTTATTTCACCATTTTGAAAACAAAGTGACAGTTGCAAAGAGAAGAGTTGGCTCTCTACATTGGAAAAACAATAAAAATTGTCTAACTTGAACTGTCATCAGAGATAGCGTCAACAAAACGCCATCCTCTCACCGCATTTGAGTGGAGAAAATAAGGTTATTCACGCCGCACGGATGACGTACTTTTTTACATGACAAAGTATAAAAAGATGAAAAGTCTCGTTTTCGTGTGTATATTGACCTCGCTTAAGCCTCGGATCAACGAAACTCACACGAAAACTCTACTTTTTATCCCGATTTATGTATTGGATTTTTCATGCTGAGTACGTCGAAAGTAGTGCTTGAAAAATACGGTTTGCGACGCATGTAGCATGTAATAGTACATTACTGTCTTGCTTGGACATTTTTTTTTCATGGGGTGTGGGAAGGTTGCATTTCGAGCCGAAGGCCAACAATCCCAGCCCAGCAAGACAGAACGGTACTTGGTTGTATTGTGACCAGAAAATGCAAAAAACCAGTGACAGCATAGCACTGTCAGTGCATTGGTGACTGCAATGACGTATTTTCTGGCCGCAAGATAACAAAATATATTGTGCACTCCGTAGAACTTTATTTTTGAAGCACACGTCATAAGTTTTCCATACCAGCGACGTTGTGCAACACGGTGCACAATATGCTATACAAAGTACTCAATCACATTCAGCTGATACAGCAATAAATCGTTAGACTTTCATATTTTCATATTGTAAGTGTTAGGCATTTAAACTCTTCGATGGCAAAGTGTTCAAAACTAATAAAATCTCGAAACAATTTCGATTCGACGCCACACAATCCGTATACACACAAATGATATATCTGCCTAAATCCGCCTAAAATCAAATCAATCAAAGTCGTATGGCTGCATTCTCCGACCGTAAAATTAACAACATATAATTTCACGTGTATGGTTGTGGTGTAAGTATAACCTACAATGATTGAAAGCATTCCAAATTGAAATATTTAATCATCAGTGGTGCACGAGCTTTGTACGTTTTTACTATCAAATTAACCATTTTTCCATTCGAATATGTCTGTAATTTCTTACGCAAATAATCTGTAATTTTCGAATTAACAACAAAAATTAACGTTAACGAGTTAACTCACCAATTTCTCTTTCTCCTATCCCATAATCAGAAGCATCGAATATCGGAATTTAAGTACTGAAAAGCGCTTAACTTGTTGCAATGTGTCCTGTTCGATTAATAATGATTTTATTTTTGTGTTTTGTTAAAAAATTTTCTTAATTTTTATTTCTTTTTAATTTCGAATACTTATAAGTCGCGCACTCACTTCGTTAATATTATATTTCGTTTTTTTTATTATCATCAAAAAGAGTATACCGCTCGGGTCGTCTTGCGCAAACAGAATTTTAATTTTTTTTATTAATAAAACGACACTTTCTGTTTGAAATAACAATATTCTCCCATTTCAAATATTATCATTTATGTGCATTTTATATTATAAAATTTATTGCTGACTTAATGCTTTAACGTTTTAGCCATAAAATTGTTGTTTTTTTTCGTTTTTTTTTATTTATTTTTAATTTTTTCTTCGTCTTTTCGTTTAAATATTTTTGTTTAAGTCAATAAACCTACACAAACATTGCTAAAGATTACGATTTTTCGTTTCATTCGTTTTTATTTATTTATTTCAATCTTTTTTTGGTTAAATATTAAATACAAATTATTACTCATACCAAATGCGCGCACACACCTTCAAAACCAACAGATAATTTCTGATATATAAACTCGAATTTCAATTAAATTCAATCAAATGAAAAATATCATTGGCAATTTGCCCATATTATGCACCACAGAGTTCTATATTTATATCTACTGTTCTGTCCTTGGTGAACAATTAAAACTTTTAAATTTCTGCTCAAAATCAGACGATGAACTATCGACGATGAATTGGCTGATTTGTCAAATTCATACGCTGAAATCTAATTTGATTCAATGCAGACACTCACACAATTGTGCGATATTGTCAATTCACAAAATGATCAAATGATCTTTTCAAAAATAAAAATTTTCGTCTCCTTTGTCTGAGTCAATTCATTCATTTTTTTTTTGTTTCAATAAAACACAGTGCCACCACCATATAACATTATAATCCGAATGTCTTTTTAGAAACTCATTTGTTTGTTAAATTTGACTTTTCACAAAATTATTAATTCTTTGATTCAAAATCATCACTAAATATAGAATTAACACTGGTGTCTCTCCCGTTTTATTATGGAACGACCACCGTGTATATATGGCACAAATGTGTGTATATTATACGAAGACCAACAACAAAAATATAATTTTTTGTTTGCAGTACGAAACAAAACAAGTGGTTTTATGATTGTTTGCATTTAACAAAAAAAAATCTTTTTGAATTGAATGGGGTTCCGGGTACCGCAACGTTCAACAACACTTCACTCTTTGACGAATAGGGCAATACTAATGTTTCTTTGGATTTATTCGTTTCATTTGGTTTCGTTGATTCGGCCAAACACAACATTCACTCTTTTCGTGTATAATCGGTATAATCTGTATACAACACAACGATAACATAACGATTCGTTGTGTCGCTTGATCGGTTGGTGCAGAAAATTGTGGAGATTTAAAAATAACGACACTTATAACTCACATCTCTTTCATTTCTTTTCTTTGTAATTCTTTCCAAGTCTTTTAATAGACTGCCCGGCTGACGTTTAATAGACTTATCTGACAAAATTCAAAACGAAATTATCTGCATTTCACTTGGCTCAATTTTCTCCAACTGAATTTGTTTAGTTGTAAGAGTCGGAAAGTAATCTTTTAATAGACTACCCGACTGAAGTCGTTTTTTCCAAGTATTTTAGTAGACTACCCCACTGAGTGAATCATTACCAGTATGCTAATTCATGTTATGACGACAGCGACAATAAAAAATAGCGATTAAGACTCTTGCTAAAATGGTTTTATCAAGAGTTTTGTGTACATGGTAAAACTAATGAAGGAATAGATTCTTCATGTCTTGAGGCCAAATTTTTCTTTTGATTTGACCTTTCGCATGTAATAGTTATTATCTAATATCTACTATTGACGGTTGATTTTAGGCACTTTCATAATAAAAGCAGAGAGGATTAAACGCGTCGATAGTTACATGTTCGTGATGTCCCAGTTTCTTTTCTATGATAATTTTAATCTTATTAAAAATGTGTTCGTAAATGATTTTTATGTGTTCGTAAACGGTAGAGGGAATGCGTTATTCAACGACAACTTCTACTTTCTTAAGTAGCGATTTGTAGACCCTTACGAAATACTATACAGCATTCTATGAACTGGGTTCTTATAACGTCTATCACCAAGTTGGTAACATGTCGAGCTCGCACTCCTGAGTGGGGGGAAATCTGCTTTTAGTCGAGTCGGTAAGGACAGAACGTTTACCGAGCCGTTTGGGCAAATCGAGTGATTGGAAATTGTTGGGGGCTCGGTTGGTGGAATCGAAAAAATAGGTTCTAGAAGAAGAGACAAAATTTTCGGCCGCTCTCGGCTTCGCCTCGCCTCTTTAAAGTTCAAGTGCAGAGGTGACTTTGTCAAGTGATTACTCTGGCTGAGTGACACGTAGGATACCTTGTTATAGCTCAAATGAAAGGTAAAAGTCTCCAATTTTCCTAGAGATTTTTCAGTTCTTCTCGAAAGTTGACTCTTATTTTTAAGTTTAAAGTTAAATATTTTTTGAACTAAAATTTTTGGAGTCAAACTTTGTTCACCAATAATGTTCTACGTTTCATTCTGCACAATTTAAAAAAATCGATTTTCTTTCTTCGGTGCGATTCTACATGCAATTTTCCACCGATTTTCGCGGATTATTTTTCGTATACAGATAAATGCTTTTTGCATGCTTTACTAGGGATTTTCCAGTTTTCCAATTTTCATCTGAATTTTCAGAGTTTTTCCTAAAATATACTACAAATATGAATATTTTGCTTGCAAATCAAATATTTTCAACCGGATTTTCATTTAAAAGGTGAATAAAGACCAAATATCACAAGTGTTCAAACAGGACAAAGTTTCCAACAAAACTTACGCCATTTTTGATTTTATTAAAAACAAAAAATTTCACAAAAAATACTTAGTTTTGGAACGAAAATGCACTAAAACGTTTGGTATCATCATTCTACGTGCCACAAAGCCGGATTAATCACTCGACAAAGTCACCTCTGCACTTGAACTTTAAAGAGGCGAGACGGAGCCGAGAGTGGGCGAAAATTTTGTCTCTCCTTCTAGAACCTATTTTTTCGATGCCCCCAACAATTTCCAATCACTCGATTTGCCCAACCCGCTCGGTAAACGTTTACAGAGGACAAATCCCTTATCGACTAAACTATTTGGTTGTCCATAGGAGTCAAATCAGCGGAAACAAGTCCGGCAAATTCAAAAAAGTGGAATTTAAGACGGCTGGGGACGGCTTTTCACATATATAATACAACATTATGCCACTAAGAACAGCTACAAACCTTACTTCCATAGATAAAAGTTTTTCAAATCTTGTACTTCAATTTTTTAACATGGATCTTTCTATATATAGAACCATATTACCCAGAGTTTGTCATTATTTTTATCGTCGTTATCGATAACAGATCAATAGCCGTTTGGGACAGGCTGAATCGGATTACGGGTGTCGAAGTTAGGGTTCACGTTCATGTATCCTTGCCATACAGTCAGAGGCAGTGAAATTTCAACATGAATTTGCTTCAGCTGTTTTTCAGCTGATCAACACAAACAATCAAATTCACTGCCTCTGACTGTACGAAATAATAATAATCTGACAGACAATAAATTCATCGATTAATATTCACCATATCGGATATGGCATATCCACGCCAACCATTTGGTTTGCTTCTAAAGCTTTTTCCGGAATTATAACTCAGAGCTGCGTTGTCTTTGCCGGGTCAGCAATGATAAATAAATAATTCGAGGAATTTGTCTTGCCCCTCAATTTATTGTTTTTATTTGCCATTTGATCGTCAGTTTTAGCCAAATACCGTAGTTCGCATGAGTGCATCTTCAGGACCAGAATGGATACCCAACATCCGCTAGGACAATGCCTTTAAAATAATTTTTTTGATTTTTAAAATTTTTAACGGTCTAAAATAGCTAGCGACCGGATCGCCCAGTTTGGCCTGTCCGAGCCTTGTTAATCATAAGGTCACTGTTAAGCCGTATGGTATACAATATCTAAGATAAAAACAAATGTTTGTTCCAACACTTTTGCTCCGAAGCGTTAGTAACAGGTTTCCGGTGTCCATTCAATTTTACAACCAGCCAGTTGACAGAAACCAATTTGGAAGCAGATTGAACAAATGGATGGATTTTAAAAATCAAATTTTCACTGCAAGCTCTATTGTGCCTGGAAAAATGAAAATGCGGAAATCCGACTTCCCTGGCACTACAGAATTTTCAACGAATTTTTTTTTTTAAGATTTGATTTTTCGTGTGCCTTTATTGCTCCATTAGGTCCTCTTCGACACCGATTAGTTTACTGAACTACTTCGCTCGTTAGTTCTTACCATCGATTAAAAACAAAAGATCCAGAACAAACCATTTTGTGGGTGTAACGACATTGCATAGATGTCGAACCGTTCAGTGGGATCTGATACGAATGTATCACCCATATGAGTATTGATGGAATCAATGATATAACTGACATGTTTTAAGTTAAGAAAGCAGAAACAAATGCCCATCATCTTCTCACAACTCGGTAAACTCAATTTCAAGTGTAATTTGTTTTTAATTTTCGTCTCCAATAAATAAATCACAAAAAACAAACAAAATGTGATACAATTTCGGCTATTTGTCGGGCATTCTTCCATACAAAAAACAATAATTAGAAAACCTAGCGACTGTACAAATAAGAAAAGGTTTCTCCTAACACACACACACGTTACTATGACCCATTCAGGCCGTTGTAAATTCTATTGTTTGATGACTGGGCAAGTATCCGTCGTAAGTCTGTAAAACAGAAGGAAAAACGGGTCAGTTGAAAGGTGAAATACTCAATCCAGTTGCTCGCGCCTCTTACCTTCTTTCTCGTCTGGAGTGAACTCCTGTTTGGGGAATTCCACATCAAATGTAACGTACAGCGTTCCATGCAAATTATTATTTTCGTAATTCGGCATGCCTTCGCCCTTCTTGCGGATTTTCGCTCCCGGCCATGTCGCCTTATCTCTATTCACCGTTACTTTGTGACCATCTAAGTGTTCGATTTCAATCTCAAAACCAGTCAGTGCATCCTAACGGAACAATTTCGTAACAACTTCCATTCACCTGCCGAATGTCTGTTTCAACGTACCTGTAAACTGATCGTAACGTTGGTGTACAAATCGTCACCGCGTCGTTCGAATTTCGAGTGTGGTGCCGTCTTGATTCGAATTATTAAATCGCCCGGTTCACCGTCCATGTGTGGTTCGCCTTCGGCAACGAATTTCGTTTCTTGGCCGTTGGTCATACCAGGTTCGACCTCAATTTCCAGAATTCGTTCCTCGTTCACCATGCGCACGTTGGGACATTCGTCACAGACCTGGAATATTTAAGATTTGAGTCAATTTCGGTGGGATGGAATACAGGTTTTGGGTCATTCAGTCATTCCGATCTGTTAGTTCCCCCTTTGAGAATGTATTGGTACATCTAACGACTTCGTGATCATTCTGAGTCATTACTCGAAGATGAATCAACAGAATTTCGTACCAGATATCACACAGGCTCTGGCCGAGATATTTGCTTTACACAGAGTGACTAACGGCGATGTTTATTCAGATCTTTTCACGAAATTCGTGAAAATTCTCGAAAATTCATGAAAATTAGCGAAAACGATTCGACGATTACAGGCTCTCAAAGGCGTTATAGTTCACTAAATATCCTTACCGTTTGCTGAATCATCTGAAAGCGACCAGGTCCCAGATTCCTGGTAACCATTTCCTGTCTGCAGTTACACTTTCTCGTACCCGAGGCAGGTTTCATGACTGGCTTGTTTCTAGTAATCTGAAAGACAAGACACATTCAATATATCCGTCCATCGCACCATACTCCTGACGACTTCACACATACCTCAACGAAATTGCCACTGTACAATTCCTCCAACGTCACATACAAATCCATCACAATATTGGCTCCCCTTGGTGTGTCATGATTATGACCGCCTTCATTACCGAAATGGAATCCAAAATCGCCAAAGAAACTGGCAAACGGATCCGAATTGTCCATGCCATGTTCTTTGGACAGGCACTCCTCCCCGCACCGATCATACGTTTTTCGCTTATCTTCATCAGATAGCGCTTCGTACGCGGCACCAAGGTCCTGGAATTTCTTGGACGCATCCGGATCGTCTTTGTTTTTGTCGGGATGCAATTCTTTGGCCTGTTTCCGGTACGCCTTTTTGATTTCATTCAAAGTGGCCGATTTTTTCACCCCCAATATCGCATAGAAGTCTCGGCCAGCCGCTGTCAGCACAACGAACAGGAACAAATTTAGTAGGATCAGCGTATTCATCTTGGGAATTCGGTAACAACTTTTTGTGGGTGGTCAGTTACGGCGCTTTTAATTTATAAATTAGCTAATGCTGCATCATTCGATTGATTGTATCAATAAAAAAAAACTTGAATTAGTGGCTTCACTACTTGGCAAAATTAAACTGACGGAGAAGTGTCAAAATGCACACGCATACACTCCAGCGTTGATTATGTTGTGTGTTGGTTTTTGATTGGTTGGATGGAATATTTCAAAAACACATGGGCACTGTAGGGGAGAGCGGTGTCTCTGTAGTGCGTTTGACGATATTATGTTTAGACATGTTGTGGCGCAAAAAACTTGAAAAATGATAAGCACTGTACGAATAACATAAGCAATATAGTTATAGTTGTCCATACACGTCAACTAGACATGTATGACGGGGAAAAGTTATTTTGTCAAAAATTATGGGAAGTGTTAAATGAATGAGAAATCCATTTGCGTGAACTTTTGACAGCTACCGCAAGTTCTTTGGTCAAACCAACGCACTCCAATAACAGGCATAAGAAACAAGTGTCTCTTATGCAAATTATTTGTAACCATTTTTCAGCAAGTAGTTTCTTATGAAAACTTAACGAAAATATGAAAAAAATTTCATAAGAAACTTTTGTCAATTTTGTTCTAAACGAAATTGGAAGAGAAACTACTTTCCTAAAAATGACCACAAATAATTTGCATAAGAAACTGATTGTATGGAATTTCTATGTATTTTGTGCTGTAATTTCCTAGTTGTTTCTTATACAAAATATTTGTGGGAAAAGTTTTTTTTGCAAATTATTTATTGGCATTTTTGATCAAGTAGTTTCTTATCAAATTGAAAATTGCTAAAAAATAAACGGAAATTTACCGTTAAGTGTTTCTTATGCAAATTACGGCAGATTTGGCCTCTTATTTTGTATAGACTATTATGATCAGAGCGAGAAAACCGAAGACTAGTTATTATAACTTGCCTTGGGGTACTTGTCAAAGTATTTGCTTCTCTTTCAACGTGGTACGATTAGAGCGAGAGAACAGAAGACCAGTTTATTTTATCCTTCTTCTCTTTCATCATAACACTCTATGGAACGTCCGTAACGCAGTGACCTATACCAAAATAAAAAAACTGAATTTATATTAGAATTTTAGACTACTGCGTCGTGGAGACCTCTTACTTAACAATGAAAGTAGATAAGTAGGTATGGCCAGTCCATACAAGTCGGAGCACATACGGATTTGCATGGCGCCACCTCAAACGAACTCATTTCTAGTGGAAATTTGCGCTAGAAATGAGTTCGTTTGAGGTGGCGCCATGCAAATCCGTATGTGCTCCGGCTAGAACAAATTTGAACGTTTGGCTATACCTATCTATTTACTTTCATTGTTACTTAATTCTGTTCTCGTGCCAGTTCTTGGAGTGCGTTGTTCAAACTCAATTTCCCCTACAAAACACTTCCCCGTCATAACAGTTTATTTTGAAACTGTACTGCAACACTACACCATCGAAAATCTCCATTTAAACTCATCTCTCCTATTAACATGGCTTACTGTAATATTGATAGCCCTATACGAACACGAACTGTTGAAAAGTCTTGTTTTTGTGTGTTTATTGGCTTCGGCTTCGCCTCGGCTCAACAAAATTCACACGAAAAAACCACTTTTCAACTTTTTATCCTTTGTCATGTTATAGTCATCCCATACATGAGATGCTGCGAAAGCAATTTTGTGGTTATATTTATGGTCTAATGTCAAATATATATTGTCTAATGTCAAAATTTGTATGGAACGGAGGCAGGGAGATGCTAAATGTGACGACTGGGTCGTTTCGACGGATAGAGCGAACATGTCGAATGTTTTTGAATTTGTTCGACAGAAAATTGAATTTTGCATTTGTTTTGGGGAATTTCGAATGAAAAGTTGTTTATATGAATATGTTAATATGTTTATATGGGTAATTCCAGCCAATTTGAGACTTTTCGAAATATTTTCACCAAATGAAAACCGATTTCAGTAAACTTTTTTTTCCTTGAAAGCTGTTGACCAGACGCGTCGGTGGCCGAAAATCTCGGGGATATCAATAAATGACAAAAAGAGATCGGAATATTTGCGTGGACGTCCAGTGCTACTTACCAAAGTTCGCCGGGGACACCGAGTAATAAGTTTTATTTGAAAAGTACAGACAAATCTGAAATAATGAAACTTTTTTTTTGCAGATAATGAAGTCCTCGTTAATCTGAACATTTCCACATAATAATTTTTTGGGTTTTGTTCGTCACCGATAAGGACTCGCTCTCAGAATAAACGCTATGAATCTGATCTTTGACAAGCACTGCCTGGACGGACACAGTAGGTGTCGATACACGGGAAAAGTTGAAAAGATTTTACACTAATATAAACTAAGATGTCCTAACATCAGTCTTCATCATCAGTTCGAATTATTTTTTTTTTTTCTAAAAACCTGGTTGGCAAGTGATTTTGGCTATTTTTCACATACTTTGTGAACCCTAAATCGATTCGGATCGAGTCGGTCCCATAGACACTTTTTATCAGGGGACCAATAGAATGATTTTCTGCCCTGTGCCCCAAACATTTTGTCACTTTAATTTTTCCATACAATTTTGATCACCGCAACTGGAAGTAATAGACCCGATAGTAATACTGGTCACATGATTGCCGTCCGTAACAGGTTAAATCTCCACAACAGAAACAGACTTACTGTTCTGGTATGATTGATGCATTCCGAATTCAGACGGAGAAACTTTGAGGGATTATTTTGAAGATCGACTTCCAAAAATCGGGCGTTGAGAAGTTCAAAAACATTAAATATTATTAAACTTCAGTTCCAAGAATGTTCAAAAAAATTCCATGACTAGTAATGTCTAGTTTTGTCTCTGAGCCCGACGTATATATTGATGACAATGAACAGAAAATCTACAAGGAATACAGTAGATACCAAGGTTACACCAGCGACGAAACATTAAAAAACAAATCTGGAAAAAATATTCGAGAAGTTTAATGCAATTAAAATATTGATTTATACATGAATTGCTAAAAATCGTTACAGTGGGAGAAAATGAAGAAAATGATGGTAGCTAGTTATTTCATACGAAAATTTCTTAATATTCTCGTGATTCTGGGTAATGCATGTGGAAATGAATAAAAAAAATTTAATGACCTCTCTAAAGTTTACAGTCTTGCCCGTGATGTTTGTCTTCGTTGTGAAAAAGTTGTGAATTTTTTTATATGTTAAAGTTTGCAGCCTCGGATAATCGCACACATTCGTTATACCGCAGAAATATTATGTTCGACCTGTTTTTCTTTACAGCAACATAATAGTAATTGGTGCCAGATCAAAATACCGCAGCCAAGCAATATTGATAAAATCCAATCAAATAAATGCAAAGGTTCGCATTCGTTATAATCTGGTGGCAAAAGGTATATGATACATTGGGTTTGAAGCACATGTAAAATTAAAGCACCAACCCAAACGACACACAGGGGTAGATTTGAACAAATTCCATCAAATATGTTACGTTCGGTAAAAAGTTTTCTTGAATTGAATACGTTAAAGAAAGTCATCATAACGACAATATTCTGATAGATGGTATCATCATCGCTATGCGACAAAATATACGAGACTGCAATCAACACAAAAAATTGGTAAACCAATTGAAAACAAATGTTTTTCGTCATCGTCTTCGAAATTATAGATTCACTTCGTCCATAAGATCGATTCAGTGATAAATCGTTTCCAATTTTGTATGTAAAATATGCCGACACCAGCGCCAGAATGGCCATAAGCCAGTCAATCCCAAAAATATTTGAAGGTTTGTAGGAAAAGTCACCAACCAATGAAACAATACCTTCAACCACAAAAATTACCACTTTAACACTCAATGCAAATTGCACAAATTTAGCAATTGAGTTATAGCAATTACGACCCCATAACACAGTTCGTACAATTCCATCTAATTTACCATTGTTTAACAAGACAGTGGATGCATCCCAGGCGGCGACGTCACCTAATGGATTAAGTGTAATTCCAATATCTGCTTTTTTCAATGCTAGAGCATCTCCATCACTATTACCAACCATTGCCACGATTTCACCATTCCGTTTGAGGCCATCAATCATGTTGTACTTATCGATAGGTGAAGCTCTGGCAATCACTCGCAAATTGGGATATAAAGTATTAAACAAATAGTGCTGAATGACACCATCCTTGTCTCGAATGCAACGGTTAAGCTCTGTAGCATCCAACGCTACGTTCTCGCCATCTGTTTCCATTATTCCACATTTTATTGCGACCGCTTTTGCAGTTTCGATGTTGTCACCGCTAATCATTCGAACAGTGATGCCCAACGATTTAAGAGTCTTGATTGTGTCAGGAGCGTCGGGTCTTATTGGATCATCAATTCCAAGTACGCCAAGAAACGTTAAATTTTGCACAATATTCACTTCGTCGTCCCAATTCGGTTCACAATTTATATAAGTTTCATGGACAGCAGTTTTCTCGGTAACAAAGTCACGGTATGCTAATGTGATTGTTCTTAAACGTTTCGTAGCTGTCGACTTTATAACTTCATTTTGGAGTTGATCGCGCAAGGTATTTGTCATGTGCATCAGTTTCCCGTTTTCACCGAACATAAAATTACATTTGTCAAGTACAATTTCAGACGCTCCCTTGATGAAGAGTCGATAACCAGTTCCATTACCTATTGACATTATTGCAGTGCCCATGTATTTTCGATCAGAATTAAAAGGAAAGACATGGGCCACTCGCTGTGTAGAGTGTGTATCTCGGATTGTTTGGAAGTTTAGATCGATTTTTGTAACAAAGTCCAATAGAGCTCGTTCTGTGTAATTTCCGAACTGTTCCATGTTGCCATCATTATTGATGTGTGTGGATGAGTTTATCGATACATTATCTGCTATCAACTTGAGGATGTTATTCGGTATAGCTTGTTGGTCATTTCCAGTGGTCCATGTTTGTTGATGATCACATATATGAGACAGCACAACTTCCATTTTATTTGTGGTCAATGTTCCAGTTTTATCAAAGCAAATCGACGATACATTTCCCATTGCTTCACATTTGTATAGACGACGGAAATAGATGTTCTCCTGGTAGAGCTTTATAAACGTTATGAATAACGTAGTCGGAACTACTAAAACAATACTCTCTGGTAGTCCGGATACAGAGACTCTGATGGATACGACCAGTCGCCATATTATTGCTTTGAAATAATGGTTTTCCCAAGGTCTCGATCCAATAACAAATTTGTATACTGAAAACTGTCCTATCATTATAACGAAAAGAATTCCACCAATAACCGAGCAAATGCAAGCAATTTTCCAAAAGAATTTTTGAATCTTCTGTCGTAGAATACTTGCTTCTTCGTCAAAAGTTATTCGCTCACTGTCTACACTCACAATTTGATTACTTTTGCCATTCTTTGCTCGAATCTCCATCACCTGAGAAATCTGTCCTTTACGCGTGTTCACTCCCACAGCTGTTACCACCATAATTCCACTGCCAGCAATTACTTCACTTCCACATAGTATCATTGCGTCGAGATGTTTACCTTTTTTCGTATAACACGAGGTCCCATTCATAAACGATTCGTCTAACTTGAGACCATCACTTTCAATTAAAATACCATCCGCTGGTACGACATTATTCTCATTTAAAATGCACACATCACCAACAACAACATCATCAATATTTATGCTCGTCACAGTCGCATTTCGAATTACAGTCACTGCTTTCGATTGACTACCAACATCAAAATAACGCCGATACTTGCACACCATAAAATTGTCAAACGCAACAGTCACGACTATTGCAACAACAACAAATATTAATTTGTGAATTTCGAATAGAATCAAAAACAGAATCAGCAACGTTATAAAAAATTTATCGCGAAAGGCGTCACCCAGTATTGTCAAGAACGTTTCTCGAGTTTTCGTCGATGTAGAATTACTACCGAATGTGGCGCGTCGATGCTCTGTTGACCACTACATTCCATTAACTTGCATAAGCTTTTCACATTTAATCCGTAATATTCTCCCATGGTTACTGAAACATTTCACTTGAATTTACAGATTTGTCTAAATGTGATCAGAAGAAAAACTTACTTTCGTTGTCAGCAAAGTGTCGGTGGAACTGCTTTGACCGATAACATTGATATTTTTTTTAACTAAACTTCTTTTTTAATCCGAAACACATACTATGTGAGTGAAGCAATTCATTAGTCAGGATATTCTACGACTCATTACTGCTATCAATGAGTGATAGAAATAGTCACACGAAATATGGGATTTTCATGCTTCGGGCCGAAAATGAGGACAATTTTTGAGATTTTCTCGAGTTTTCGGCCCTTTGCATGAAAACTCACATACATGTGTACCTGCTTTGGACGATTGCTTTTAGGCACTTTCGCTTGTATTCACCAACTCGTGAAATTGCCTAAAATCAATCGTCCAAATCAGGTACACAAATAACTATTGCTTATTTGTTTTCCAATTGTAAAAAGCATTGGTAAAGTTAGCAGAATTACCAACGTTTGTCGACATGCGACCAGCGCGCCATCTTAATTATTCACAAGAAGCTGTTACAATTTACGTGTAAAAGTATTGGGATTTTTAGCAAAGGCTCAAACCAAATCTCCTTTAAATTTTTGAATTTGACCCTTTAAATTTTGTTATTTAAATTCGTCACTTTTAATCAACTTTATAAGAAAAACAACACATTTTTTGGCATAGTGTAGAATAATTTTTAGTTGATCCTTGTATATGAAATTGAAATAAATTCATATGCGAGAGCCTAATTTATTAATTTTTCTTTTAAAATTGAACCGTGTGCGAAGTTTGCAGCCCGTGCCCGAAGGCCAGGGCGGCAATCGCACAGGTTGAATTTTTTACGTCGTGCCACGTGATCCACACTACTTTTTTTTACACCCGCTACGAACACTGTAATTTGAGCTTCCCAAGCACGTTCCAATTGATAAATTTTACCGAAATACCTGATAAAAAATAATAATAAAGTGTTGGCAACGTTCTTTTCTATCACAACAATCACAGCGATCACAACGACACCAGGCGGTACACATGTTGTTGCTGTCATTTACTTTCGCATCTCATCTCCGTTCGAAGGCCGAAAGTACTTTCGCTACTTTGTTAGAGAGACGAAAATACTTTCGCGCCTCTTGTTATGTCGTGACTAACTGATAGTTGAATTTTCATATTTCATGCTTCGGGGCCGAAAATGATGGCAATTTTTCGAATTTTCTCGGGTTTCCGGACCTCTGCATGAAATGGTTATTTGTGTACCTGTTTTGGACGATTGATTTTAGGCAATTTCGCGGATTTCGCCGAACGAAGTGAGGCTTACAAGCGAAAGTGCCTTAAATCAACCGTCCCAAACAGGTGCACATGTAAGTTTTCATGCAGAGGGCCGGAAACCCGAGAAAATTCGAAAAATTGCCCTTATTTTCGGCCCCGAAGCATGAAAACTTACATGTGCACCTGTTTGGGACGGTTGATTTAAGGCACTTTCGCTTGTGAGCCTCACTTCGTTCAGCCTACAATCCGCGAAATTGCCTAAAATCAATCGTCCAAAACATGTACACAATTATAACCATTACGTACCTGTTGTGGACGGTATATTTTAGGAAATTTCGCGAGTTGTTGCCCGAACGAAGTGAACAGTGAGCGAAAGTGCCGAAAATAAACCGCCCACAGCCGATGCGTATAAAACTTTTCATGCTGAGGGCGAGAAAATTCCGTAATTTATGCCCAAGGCATGAAAATAACTAAAGTTCTTTTAAACGTTTTTCATTACACCAACTACGAAAATTTTAATTTTCATGTCTTGGGCATAAATTACGGAATTTTTCTCGTAATTTCATCCCTCAGCATGAAATAACTATTGTGTACTTGGTTTGGACGATGTATTTAAGCTATTTTCGCGAGTTGTAGCCCGAACGAAGTGACAACAACACTCTCGACTATTTTACACAGTTTTGGTTCCTTCGCATTGGTGTGGTTTATATATAGAACATCGAGAGATGGAAACATTTTTATAATAATTCGTCTCAGCTTATCTTATTCCCTGTAAAGACAGTAACAGAAAATCACATCAAAAGTCCAAAACTGACACTAATGATTCTTTTCATGCCCTTGGGCATAAATTACGGAATTTTTCTCGTAATTTTGGGCCCTCAGCATGAAATGGTTATTTGTGTACCTGTTTTGGACGATTGATTTTAGGCAATTTCGCGGATTGTAGGCCGAACGAAGTGAGGCTTACAAGCGAAAGTGCCTTAAATCAACCGTCCCAAACAGGTGCACATGTAAGTTTTCATGCAGAGGGCCGGAAACCCGAGAAAATTCAAAAAATTGCCCTCATTTTCGGCCCCGAAGCATGAAATAGTACATTGAATGACAAGGGGCGAAAGTAAAAAAATTCAACCGTGTGCGAGAGTTGATGCCCGCGCCGAAGGCAAGGGCCTCAATCGCACAGGTTGAATTTTTTTACTTTTGCCCCGAGTCGTTCATACTATTTTTTTTGATACCAACATCGAAAGTTGATACGTATCGCAAACAGCAGAACAAAATGTTGAAGTATGAAGGCATTTAGCCAGAAAATGCGGGGGTCCAGGGGGCGGCAGCCTCCTGGCATATCAAAAATTTAATTATTTAGCCATCACAACAACAACACACACAAAAATTAACAAATAACTAACAAATCATTCAGCAACAAAAAGTATCAACTTCGTATGTTAATTTCAATAAGAGCACTGGCGCACGCTTTATTTCAATTTTGATCGCAGTACACTTATTGACAAGAGTCGACTATTACATTATGTAGTCGACTTTCGCATTATGTATATTGACTTTCGCTTTATGTATTCTTTCTTTCTCCCCGCTCAAACACATAACTTGCATTTTTTTACTTTCGCCCCGGATTTCGAGGGCGAAAGTATCAACTTTCGATGTTGGTATCAAAAATGGTTATTTGTGTACCTGTTTTGGACGATTGATTTTAGGCAATTTCGCGGATTGTAGGCCGAACGAAGTGAGGCTTACAAGCGAAAGTGCCTTAAATCAACCGTCCCAAACAGGTGCACATGTAAGTTTTCATGCAGAGGGTCGGAAACCCGAGAAAATTCGAAAAATTGCCCTCATTTTCGGCCCCGAAGCATGAAAAAGTTGTATACGCATCTGTTGTGGGCGATTTATTTTAGGCACTTTCGCTCACTGCTCACTGCGTTCGGGCTACAACCCGCGAAATTGCCTAAAATATAACGTCCACAACAGATACGTAAATAACTATTGAAAATATTCCGTTATAAACGTTATACAGAGAACGTCCGAAACGCTTGTTCTCACAATAATTCGAGTAATTCTTAACCAATTTTCAAGATTTTTTGTTTTAATCGACGAAAAATTAAATTCTTGAGAAAAAATTCGTTGAAAAAAAATGAAGTTAAGAGATGAAAGTATAGTTCTTTCTGTTCAATCTTTAGTTTGGTAATTGACTACCGTTTGATTAATCTATTCTGAATGAATACTTCTACCCGCATTTTAGCATGTGACGCAAATCCAATTACAAGAAGAAACTTCCATTTTGTTTGTCGTCGTAGACTGATTTTCAATTTAGCCCAAAATGGCTCTAAATTATCATACACACATTTTATTGTTTCTGTGTTTTAGTTTAGTTTCTGACTTCTCCATATAAAATACATGCAAAATTCACAAAAAACCAGTACACCACGAAACAGAAAATGGGTCGGTTTTTAAAATTCCGCAAGTGTACAAGTTTAAAAAAAAATTTTTGTTCATTTTTTTTCGGTACAATTTTCGCTTTTCTTTTTGTGAGTCGAAGCTGTACGCGTCACCTCCACCGATATCAGTTCTTTTGTAAGTGGATAAAAGGACTTGCGTCAAACCTCCACTGTAAGTGGCTTTGGGCGATGAATGTAAACCAGGTATGGCCGATTCTTCAAAATCTGTCGATTTAACGAATATGAAAATGGGTGCGTTAGCATCCGTTTTTAAAATCGTTATTTCCTCCGAGGTGACATCAGAACGTGTACGGATAGTGTGATAGTGTGATGTGAGTTTATAACTTTGAAATTGAATTTCCGATTACTTATTGCTTTGAAACTAATTTAATTGTATTTTGCTGTGTCAATTGAAACCTCGATTTTCATTGAATATTGGAGTTCAGCTATAGGTATGTCTCTGTAAACGTTAATTTCTCATTTTCGCTGCTTTGAATTCTCTCACTGTTGTCGCTGTCGTTGTGTTTCTGCGCGCCAAAATGTCTGTCAGTGTTATATTACATGTACTGATGGATCGTATGGTTGTTCTGAATCGCAAAGCTAAGCGTAATACTCGAAATCATCCGTATACCAAAGATAAACAGGATAGATCTGCTAAAAGAGTTATAAAAATGAGTGACGATAACGTATTAATCATTAATAACGATGCTGAGGACAGATTACTTCGGTCCAGCTCTGAATCCAGTGTATCTAGTGGGGTAGACCCCGTCAACCACTCGGTGCAAGTTAATTCGAACGTACATGTGGCTAAGGACGAAATGCTATCGCTTTTGCTACAGATTCGTAACTCCCAATCCTCGTTGTGCACTAAATCGGATCTTCAAGAATATAGCCTCAGGCTGAACAACCGAATTGAAGACGTTAATGAGCGAGTGTCATATAACCTAACCTCAATTGATGCGATGGATTCACGTATCAGTTCGATTGAAGCTTCGTTGGAAATCAATAAGCATGATTCGGAACTGCTTAAACAAAATGCTCTGGCAATGAATGTAACCATCATGGGAACTCCTAATTTACCAAACGAGAACTTGTCATCAATTGCTGTACTAATATTTTCGTTGATTGGTTGTAAGGTTACTCCAGCAAATATCTCCAGCTGCTACAGGATCAAGGATGGAAACACCCACACGAACATCTTCATCGTGAAGTTTAATGACTTTAGCACTAAATATCAAGTGTTGAAGGCCAAGATGACGAGAGATGTGAGGATAGCTGATGTCATTAAATCGTTGCATTCTAGGAATGAGAACTCGCTGATATTTATCAATAATCACGTTACTCCTCACTTTGGTAGGCTGTTGGCAGTGGGTCGTAGAGCAGTGAAGGATAAAAAAGCTCATTCGGTTTGGATGGGCAGAAATGGATGCCTGGTTCGATTAGTAGAAGGTGGTAAGGGTTTCCTGTATCGTAGTGTTAACGAGTTGGAGCGCATGATATCGTGTGGTGTCGAACAGTCATCTATCGATCGCACGAAACCGACCAAAAGATCGCGTCCAGCTGATTACTATGATGTTTCTCCCACGATTGCACATAGAGCAAAGAAGTGATTGGCGCATTGAGTGAGTTCATTGCAGTGAAAATGTAATTTTTGAGTTAAATTTAAATTTTTTATTTTATTTTTCTTCGGGCTGATTGTGCTTGACTGTTGCATTAAAGTTTGATTAATTTAGATTTCAAATTTTGATTTGTACTTGACATTAGTTCTACTGAATAAAGGACGTAACGTCGTGCAATAGTTGATTGGCTTTTATTGCTATTATTTATAACCACGTAAAACCGAACCGTAAGATTGTTATCGTTGTCGTTCTTACTTGTCTATCAAACGAATTTTTCTAACATATTTTCTATCTGAAGACCTAAACGTAAAACCGACTTTTTTTGTATATTCATTATTATTCGTAAAACCTAATCGTAAGTTCATTAACGCTTATAACTTACAACTCTTATTCTAGTAATTTAACCGAAAACCCTATGTGTAAAACCTTAATTTGGACTGTTGACTGTCTGCTGTTGATTTTTACCTTAACTTTTATGATGGACGATGATTTTAAAATCTATTATCAGAACGTCAGAGGTCTTAAAGGAAAAACTTATGACTTTAGATCTCAAATGTTGACGTGTTTTTTCGATATTATACTTCTCTGTGAAACGTGGCTCAGGACTGATATCCTTTCGACTGAGCTCTTCGACGATAGATATGTTGTTTATAGAAAAGACAGAGATAATAGTGCTCTAGACAAAAAGGATGGTGGAGGTTGTTTGATTGCTGTTAGAAAGGACTTGGTTTCGAAACGGATCCATAGTTTTGAAACGGATACTGATATTTGGATCTCAGTTGAGCATGTTAACAGTGGCAAGACGTATTTTAATGTGAAGTACATAGAGCTGGGCACTAGTCTGAGAGCGTATAAATTTCAATTCGATAAGATCATAGAGAATCTGATGTCGTGTGACACAGACGATGCGATAGTTCTTTGTGGTGACTATAATCTTGGAGACAGCATCAGTTGGGAGTATGATTCAATGAATGCTAAATACAGTGCGTCTGGTGTTAAAGGTGCTACTCCGAAAAATTTATTGGACATGATGTCCCTCTGTGACTTAAATCAGCTTAACTTAATTCGGAATGGTAATTTGAGAACGATTGATCTGTTTATTACGAATCTTCAGCCGGATTTAGTGAAGATTTCGAGGTCGAAAGACCCGTTAGTTCGCGTAGATGCCCATCACCCTGCCCTAGTCGTAAATATGAAGTCGTCGAAACCGAAACTCTTGCCTGACAATAGGCTATCAAAAGTGAATTTTTTTAAAGCGGACTATGCCAAGCTCAATGAAGAGCTTGTGAAAGTTGATTGGTTGAGTTTACTTGGTGATTTGGATATCGACGATGCCGTGAATAAGTTTTATGCCACGATTCAACCGTTCATTGACGGTATACCGAAAGTCTATGTTCCGGCTAGGGATTATCCAGTCTATTATTCCTTTGAGCTAATCTCCCTGATCCGAAAGAAAGATTCTGTGCGGTTGAAGATGAAAGATGAGAAGTGTCCGATGGCTAAGACTAAGCTCGTAACTGATTTTCGTGAACTTCGTAAGGCAGTTAAAGGTAAGATAAAAGAATGTTTTGACGATTACGTGAAAGATTGTGAGGAAAAAATGAAGTTCAATACGAAATGCTTTTTTTCCTTCACTAAATCATTAATGAAGACGAATTCGTTGCCTGGAGGTATGAAATATGTGAGCGAAGAGGCATTCGATAGGCCATCTATTTGCAATTTGTTTGCTAAGTTCTTTAACTCAGTGTACAATCCGATTCTTGAGCCTGGTATCGCAGAAGTTATGGATCCTTTTCTTCACCAAGAAGGTGTCCTCTCGGCCGCACCTGATATGTCTTTTACTGCTGAAGAAGTTGAGGCTGTGATTAAGGGTTTTGATAAGAACAAAGTCTCGAGCCCAGATGGGATCCCAATGCTGTTCTTCATGCAATTATCACTTTCGCTTAAGCTGCCTCTTTCTATCCTTTTCAATAAGTCGATTAGAGTCATGTCATTCCCTTCTGGTTGGAAGGTAAGCTTTGTTTCTCCCATTTTTTAAGATGGGGATAAAGGTGATGTGAGCAACTACAGACCAGTAAGCATATTATGTGCAGTGTCTAAGATATTTGAGAGGCTCGTTTTCAACAAGCTTTTTGAGGTGGTTAAAGGTAATATTCATGGCTCACAGCACGGTTTCTACAGGAAAAGGTCAGCACAGACCAATCTGATGGAATACGTCTCGACGGTTGCAGATGCTATTGTCAATGGAGGTCAAGTAGATACGGTCTACACGGATTTTGCTAAGGCCTTTGACAAAGTTGATCACGCGATTCTTCTTCGTAAGCTGAGCAATTTTGGATTATCACCTGGGATGATTACGTGGTTTTCATCATATCTACGTGACCGAACTCAAGTAGTCGTCATTGGCGGTTGTAAGTCAAACGAGTTTTCTCCTACGTCAGGTGTTCCACAAGGCTCTATCCTCGGTCCTTTGCTGTTTATTATGTTTATCAATGATTTGTTAACATCGTTGTCAGCATGTTCAGGATTTGCAGATGATCTTAGACTGTTCAAATCTATTAACTCGTCTTATGATTGCCAACTACTTCAAGATGATCTGGGAACTGTTGTGGATTGGTGCAGAAGGAACAACATGGGTTTGAACGTTAAGAAGTGTGCAGTAATGTCGATCTCTCACAGCCGTGACAAGGTGATGTTTCCATATACGGTGGATGGGGAAGTTCTCGTGAGAGTATCAAGTAAGAAGGACCTAGGTGTTATCATAGATGATAAGCTGTCGTTTAATGAGCATATTGACCGGGTGACTCGTAAGTCTTATAGTATGTTAGGATTCATATTCCGGTGTGGGCGTTATTTCACTAGTCAATCCAGCTTGCGTCTCCTTTACGCGACGCTCGTTAGAAGTCGGTTGGAGTATTGCTCGTCGGTTTGGAACCCCTGCTATGCCGATGCGATGCAACTGGTCGAAAGAGTTCAAAAAAAGTTCACCCGAATGCTGTACTTTAAGTTTGGGATCGCTCAACCGAGACCTCCATATCATGAACGTTTGAAGCACTTAAAACTACAATCGTTGGAAACGCGACGTTTGAATGCTGACGAAATTATGTTACACAATCTGGTACACAAGCGAGTCGATTCATCACTTTCTCAACGTCTTTGTTATCGCCATCCTGTGAGGGATACTAGGCGTGTTGCTGTATTTTACCTACCGAGGATGTTCACTAATTACCAGGTCAATGCGCCGGTGTATAGGCTTCAACAAAATCATGACACGTTCTTCCGTGAATTGGACATCACTGGTAATTCGTCGATTGCGTACCATCGATTTTACATTTTATTCTGATGGTTTTGAAGTAATTTTTACGTGTTCTGTCTTTTCTCTTCCTCTGGAATTTTATTGTATTAATTTTTTTTTGATGTTCTCCGTTATGCTTTTATGTATAGACTGAATTGTTATTGGGCTTTGGCCTGTTATTTGGTCTCTAAACGAAAATAAATAAATAAAATAAATCTGGGGGGCTTATATTCATTGAATTTTTCATACAAAACCACGGCAGAGTAAAATAAACCAGGCAGGAGCGGTTCATTTTCGAAATGTCAAATAAGAGACCTTACCAGGGACTATTTTGAGGAAAATTTTCCCTATTTTTATATTTTTCCCAATTTTTCCTATTTTTCTTAATTTTTCCTATTTTCCTCAATTTTCCCTATTTTCCTTAATTTTTTCCAAATATTGCCTTCTCACCTAAAATAGAATAGTGTATCAAACAAGCATTTTTTAAATTCGGAACAGTGAATTTTACATTAAAACGAGCCATCAGAACAGTCGGAGCGTTTGCAGCGACTGAGCCCCGTACAAACCCGTATATCTATTGCGTACGTGACCCTAGTGCGTCTGTCACCCTACTTTGACCATAAGCCTATTGCGCCGGTTAATGTGGTTAAAGTAAAATTATTATGGAATGTGTACATCTTAGAAATAGCGCATAGCGCAATTACGAAGCCCCGTACGACGTTGCTTTCAAATGAAAATTTTAATTTATTGAGTATAAATACACATAGGGCCCTAGTACCGGCCTTAGTCCGAAGGACCCAATTTTTTTTTTCAACTACATTCTATTCGGCCTTCGATTACCTTCTAAATTAAACAGAAATTACGACAAACGGATGAAATTTACTCGAGTTGTATGTAAAATACACATAGGGCCCTAGTACCGGCCTTAGTCCGAGGACCCAAATTTAATTTTTTTTCAAAAACATTCTTTTCGGCCTTTGATTACCTTCCAAATGAAACAAAAATTACGAAAGACGGATGAAATTTACTCGAGTTATATGTAAAATACACATAGGGCCCTAGTAGCGGCCTCAGGCCAAGGACCCAATTTTTTTTTTCAACAACATTCTATTCGGCCTTCGATTACCTTCCAAATCAAACAAAAATTACGAAAAACGAATGAAATTTACTCGAGTTCTATGTAAAATACACATAGGGCCCTAGTAGCATTTCACTTCTAAGGCCCTAACTCACGGTCCACTCACCCGATTTAAAAAAACTTTTTTTTCCTGAATTGGTATTGACAATACCTATCATTTGCCATGTCATTTACATTTCCATCGTTTGTTTTGCCATAAATATCACCAAAAGACCTTAAATCACTTAGGTGGCCCTAACTCACGAAGGGCCTACCCGAATATGCCCATCTTCGAACTTAGCCTCACTATTTCGACTATCTTTCAGGGGATTTTTTTTTTGAAATCGGATTTGATTTACTCAAGATATCGACGTGACGGACAGACAAAATTTTTATTGCGGATTCGTCATCTATGAACATAGGCAAACACTTTGCCCTTACCGTCTGCTTCGAATTCCATCAATTACACACGGCATCGTAATCCTATAAGCCCCTTTGTACTTCGTACGGGGCTAAAAATATTTTGTGAGACATAGCTGTAGGGAATGCAATCCCGGACTGTTTTTGCAATACCGGGACTCGGGATTTTAAATCTGAATCCCGGGATTTTCGGTATTGACAAGAAATTATGATTTGAGTAACAAAAACACTTCCACAAAAATTACTAGCAAAATTCATTAATTTATTGTCGCTTCAAGAGTTTTGACTTATAATGATGGTAAAGACATTGTAAAACGTTTTTATTCTTTTTGAAAAGGTATTATCACATTTTTGTTTCATGTAGGATCTGATATTTCTAAGCCCACAGATTGTGACAGCTGTTATATTGTATGCAATTTTTGAATTTATTCCTAGTTGAAATATTTGTCGCACACGCATAACGTCCAGTTTACTGGGACAAAACCCATTCAATATAAAGACTGTCAAATTTGTGGATCTAGAATTTATGTAGAATCTGTTGAAAACGAAAATGTGATAACTTCTTAATTTTTTTAAGTGAAAGAACGCACAAACGGTGCAGCGTTTCGTCGTTCAGTCTTAAACGAATTTTACTACACAAGTAGCCACAAGCTGAAAATGCCCATTCTGACTCTATGCTAGTTGGCTTGACAAGTAGCAAACACTTATACACGTTCGATAAAAGCAGTCCACGATTCCCTCCATTTTCGAACGAAACTGATAGCTGAGTGGTCCATCAATTTTTATGCTTTTTCGAAAAGTAAAGGTTGAAGGAATTTTCCGTTTTAATGATTTTTGGTTGTCAACAATTTGATTTGTGTGATGGAGTCATGGTCAACTTCACGTTGCATTTTTTGTCCTTTGTCCTTTTTGTCCTTTGTTTTCCTTACGAAAACTGTTAGGTTCTTCACCCCATCGAAAATCTTTTGTTTTGTTGTATTTTGGATATCGTAAAAACGACAAAGAAATACAGTGGTCGCTTTCAAAAATTGTGCAGTTTTAAACTACTGTACACTTTCATTGCAACTACTGGTGATGAGTTAAACGGTTTTCGTGATGAAAATCTATAGTCGAATTCAAAAAAAAACAACAGAGAATGTGACGATGACAACACATTGAATAAAATCAACCTTACTTTTCGTTAAAATCATAAAAATTGATGGAACAATTAACCGGCATCGGGGAATCTGTCACAGACGATCATAGTATGGGCACACCATCAATTTGTATGACGTGCCAGATTACCCTACGCCCAATGTCTCACAAAGTAGTTTTTTTTTACATAGAATTGTTTATTTGATACACTGTTCGACTTAAGGTCAGAGACTAATTTGGAAAAAAAAGAAAATTTTGAAAATTAAAGAAAATTGGGAAAATATGGAAAATAGGAAAAATTAAGAAAAACAGAAAAATTGGGAAAATAAAAAAAATAAAAAAAAATAAGGAAAATAAGGAAAATAGGAAAAATAAGGAAAACAGGGAAAATTTTCCTCAATCTTTTCCCAATTTTCCCTATTTTTTCCCCTGTTTCCCTTAATTTTCCCGATTTTCTCTATTTTCCTTATTTTTCCAATAATTTTCCCCAAAATAGTCCCTGGACCTTACACTATGAAAATGAACTTAAATTAACACTGACATAAATTGATAGATTTTATTCGCAAAAAATATAGGGCTACGATTGTTCAGGTCCCTAGTCAAATCAGCGCTCCTGCCTAGTTAAGTTTACTCTGTCGTGACAAAACACTTCTGCGTCATAACAGTTTATTTTGAAACTGAACTGCAACCCTACACTTTCGAAAATCTCCATTTAAACTCATCTCTCCCATTAACATCGCTAACTGTAATATTGATTGCCCCATAGGAACTGTTGAAAAGTCACGTTTTTGTGCTTATACATCATTTTCATGACCTTGTAAACGTCAGACACGACCCCAGCTGTCAGACATGTCGGAAAATATCAAATGAATAGATCTGTGTCAAATAGCGGTTTCTTCTCTCTAAAATTGTCAATTTCACAAAGCTGACCTCAGATGTTCGTTCACAGAGCCGCCCCATTCGACAACTTATCTGATAGCTCAAACGACAGTGACAATGATCTATTGAACGAACGATTTTCATTTAAAAACCAGTAAATTGATGGCAGTTAACGTCAATTTATTGTGGTTAAGGACGAAACAGAAACTTGACGAAACATTAAGTGGGGTTACTTTTTATCCTTCGTCATGTAACAGTATGTTACATGGGATCCTGCGAATATGTCGAATGTAGGTGGAAAATGTCTAATGATTTTGAATTTGTTAGAGAGAAAAACCAGCTGTCATCCGACATATTCGTCGTATCAGCATCTCTCTGAGGGGAAGGGGAGGACATAGCGATTTCGAGTATTTTTCATTTGTTTTGGTGAATTTGGAATGAAAGATGAGTTTGTTTATATGAAATCGCTATGTCCACCGATTTGAATGGACAGACAATACCTGGTTGAAATTTTCATTGCAAAACCACACTTGAAAGTTTACTTTTATCACAAAATTGTTACCTCGAAATGAATTATTTTAACCGAAATTATTCCACATGTAATCGATGCACTAAATGAAGTTCATATGGACTATATCGTCCGCAATTCCAATTAAATAAAATATTCCATAACTAGTAATATCTAGTTTTGTCTTTGAACCCGACGTGTATATTGATGACAAAATACAGAAAATCTACAAGGAATAGAGTAAATACCCAATGTTCGTCAACACCAAGGTCAACACAAGGTATGGTCGAATGTCACACTTTCCATGTAGTGGAGGACATAGAGATTTCATATAAACAAACTCAACTCTCGTGAGAGGTGAGTTTGTTTATATTAAATCGCTATGTCCTCTGGTTTGTATGAACAGACCATACCTGGTTGATACTTTCATTGTAAATACCAAGGTTACATATCAGTGACGAAACATTAAAAAACAAATCTGGAAAAAATGTTCGAGAAGTTTAATGCAATTAAAATATTGATTTATACATGAATTGCTAAAAAGGATTACAGTGGGAGAAAATGAAGAAAATGATGGTAGCTATTTGATACGTAAATGTCTTAATATTCTCGTGATTCTCGGTAATGCATGTGAAAATGAATAAAAAAATTTTTTGTGACTTCTTATTTTGCTCCGTCTTAAGAAATTATATCAACTTTGATGAGGTTACGCAGATACAGATACTCTGCGACATACCAAAGTTGAAGATAATAAGGTGCATACAAAAAATTAACCTCTCGTGGTTTCGTCGCCGTGATGATTTTTTTGTACGTAAATACCATCAGAACTGATGTATTTTCGCTTATCTAATGAAAAGGCAATCTGCGTGACCTCCCCAAAGTGAATTTTTTATATGTTAAAGCGGAAGACACACGAGCAATTTTGCATTGATGGGATGTAGCATGTGGTGAATATCCGATTACAATGGAAAACGCAGCATAATTGTCGATCCCATCATCGTAAATTTGCAGCCTCGGATAACCCCACACATTCGTTATACCGCTGAAATATTATGTTCGACCTGTTTTTCTTTACAGCAACATAATAGTAATTGGTGCCAGATCAAAATACTACAGCCAACCAATGTTGAGAAAATCCACTCAAATAAATACAAAGGTTCGCATTCGTTATAATCTGGCGGTAAAAGGTGTATGATACATTGGGTTTGAAGCACATGTACAATTAAAGCACCAACCCAAACAACGCACAGGGATAGATTAGAACAAATTCCATCAAATATGTTACGTTCGGTAAAAAGCTTTCTTGAATTGAATACGTTAAAGAAAGTCATCATAACGAAAACGATCGGAATTAGGTGATTTTCCATAATATACGATAACATACACATGAGTGCAATCAATACAAAAATTTGGAAAACCGACTGACACCAAATGTTTTTTTTCATCGTCTTCGAAATTATAGATTCACTTCGTCCATAAGATCGGTTCAGCGACAAATCGTTCGTGATTTTGTGTGTAAAATATGCCGATACCAGCGCCAGAATGGCCAGAAACAAGTCAATTATAAAAATGTTTGAAGCTATGTAGGAAAATACACCACCCAATGAAAAAAGACATGTAACCACAAAAATTACCACTTTAGCACTCAATGCAAATTGCACAAATTTAGCAATTGAGTTATAGCAATTACGACCCCATAAAACAGTTCGTACAATTCCATCTAATTTACCATTATTTAACAAGACAGTGGATGCATCCCAGGCGGCGACGGCACCTAATGGATTAAGTGTAATTCCAATATCTGCTTTTTTCAATGCTAGAGCATCTCCATCACTATTACCAACCATTGCCACGATTTCACCATTCCGTTTGAGGCCATCAATCATGTTGTACTTATCGATAGGTGAAGCTCTGGCAATCACTCGCAAATTGGGATACAAAGTATTAAACAAATAGTGCTGAATGACACCATCCTTGTCTCGAATGCAACGGTTAAGCTCTGTAGCATCCAACGCTACGTTCTCTCCATCTGTTTCCATTATTCCACATTTTATTGCGACCGCTTTTGCAGTTTCGATGTCGTCACCACTAATCATTCGAACAGTGATGCCCAACGATGTAAGAGTCTTGATTGTGTCAGGAGCGTCGGGTCTTATTGGATCATCAATTCCAAGTACGCCAAGAAACGTTAAATTTTGCACAATATTCACTTCGTCGTTCCAATTCGGTTCACAATTTACATAAGTTTCATGGACAGCAGTTTTCTCGGTAACAAAGTCACGATATGCTAATGTGATTGTTCTTAAACGTTTTGTAGCTATCGACTTTATAACTTCATTTTGGAGGTGATCGCGCAAGGTATTTGTCATGTGCATCAGTTTGCCGTTTTCACCGAACATAAAATTACATTTGTCAAGTACAATTTCAGACGCTCCCTTGATGAAGAGTCGATAACCAGTTCCATTACCTATTGACATTATTGCAGTGCCCATGTATTTTCGATCAGAATTAAAAGGAAAGACATGGGCCACTCGCTGTGTAGAGTGTGTATCTCGGATTGTTTGGAAGTTTAGATCGATTTTTGTAACAAAGTCCAATAGAGCACGTTCTGTGTAATTTCCGAACTGTTCCATGTTGCCATCATTATTGATGTGTGTGGATGAGTTTATCGATACATTATCTGCTATCAACTTGAGGATGTTATTCGGTATAGCTTGTTGGTCATTTCCAGTGGTCCATGTTTGTTGATGATCACATATATGAGACAGCACAACTTCCATTTTATTTGTGGTCAATGTTCCAGTTTTATCAAAGCAAATCGACGATACATTTCCCATTGCTTCACATTTGTATAGACGACGGAAATAGATGTTCTCCTGGTAGAGCTTTTTAAACGTTATGAATAACGTAGTCGGAACTACTAAAACAATACTCTCTGGTAGTCCGGATACAGAGACTCTGATGGATACGGCCAGACGCCATATTATGTCTTTGAAATAATGGTTTGCCCAAGGTCTTGATTCAATCGCAAATTTCTTTACTGAAAACTGTCCTATCATTATAACGAAAATAATTCCACCAATAACCGAGCAAATGCAAGCAATTTTCCAAAATAATTTTTGAATCTTCTGTCGTAGAATACTTGCTTCTGCATCGAAAGTTATTCGCTCACTGTCTACACTCACAATTTGATTACTTTTGCCATTCTTTGCTCGAATCTCCATCACCTGAGAAATCTGTCCTTTACGCGTGTTCACTCCCACAGCTGTTACCGCCATAATTCCACTGCCAGCAATTACTTCACTTCCACATAGTATCATTGCGTCGAGATGTTTACCTTTTTTCGTATAACACGAGGTCCCATTCATAAACGATTCGTCTAACTTGAGACCATCACTTTCAATTAAAATACCATCCGCTGGTACGACATTATTCTCATTTAAAATGCACACATCACCAACAACAACATCATCAATATTTATGCTCGTCACAGTCGCATTTCGAATTACAGTCACTGCTTTCGATTGACTACCAACATCAAAATAACGCCGATACTTGCACACCATAAAATTGTCAAACGCAACAGTCACGACTATTGCAACAACAACAAATATTAATTTGTGAATTTCGAATAGAATCAAAAACAGAATCAGCAACGTTATAAAAAATTTATCGCGAAAGGCGTCACCCAGTATTGTCAAGAACGTTTCTCGAGTTTTCGTCGATGTAGAATTACTACCGAATGTGGCGCGTCGATGCTCTGTTGAGTTTGTTATTCCTTGAGTTGGACATGTACCCAATTGTTCACAGATTCCTTCCACGCCACCCAGCTTGTTAATTTCGATGGCGCCTTCTTGACCACTACATTCCATTAACTTGCATAAGCTTTTCACATTTAATCCGTAATATTCTCCCATGGTTACTGAAACATTTCACTTGAATTTACAGATTTGTCTAAATGTGATCAGAAGAAAAACTTACTTTCGTTGTCAGTACATCGACTTTACTGACTTTACTTGTTTGACCGATAACATTGATATTTATCTACTAAAACTGTGCTTATATGACATCCTCTTCTGTTTTAATCCGAAACACATGTGAGTGAAGCAATTCATTAGTCAGGATATTCTACGACTCATTTCTGCTATCAAAGAGTGATAGTAATAGTCACACAAAATATGGGCCTTTGTAGATCAATGTACTGGTACGTAGTACAATTTGGAGCGATGCATCATGTTTCATCTAGAACGTTTGTGTTTGAAAGAACTTTGGCTTAAATGTAATTGTAATGTATCACCAACACTCTCGACTATTTTACGCAGTTTTGACTTTGCTTTCTTCGTATTCGCATGGTTTATATATAGAACATCGATAGATGGAGAGAAAAAAATATGTGAAAAGAAGAAACATTTTTATAATAATTCGTCTTGGCTTCTCTTATTCCCTTGAAAGACAGTGACAGAAAATCACATCAAATGTCCAAAACGATCAATAATGATTTTTTGAAAATATTCTACACTGGTTTTCATTACAATTCGAGTAATTCTTAACCGATTTTCAAGATTTTTTGTAATCGACGAAGAATGAAATTCTTGAGATTGAGATCGTCGAAAAAAAAAAATTGAAAAAAAAAATTGGAGTAGTTCTTTCTATTCGAACTTCAGTGAACTGTATGGTAATTAACTACCGTTTGATTCATCTATTCTAACGTCAGATTTTTTTAACGCTAAATGCCACAGACTAACGCTAAATCCGTACGGTAACGGCAAATGTCGACGATAAAAGCAACATTAATGAGTTTAAATTTAACATCTGTGAGGCCAGCAGGCACTTTTTCATCTCTGAATATATCAGCAATCGCTGTTTGAAATTTAAAAATTAATTCATTGCCATAATTCTAAGGTCCATTAATATGAGATTCGTCATTTATTCGCAAGAAATTTACTGAAATTAAAAATTTATTTATGAAATATGGATACAGTGGGCCGTATACTTATAGTGACAGCTTTCAATAGTGTATTTCAACATACCCCAATACACACAAGATGTGTGTGCACGCACGGGCGAAGCCCAAGCGAAAACACATATCGAGTGTGTATTGGGATATGTTGAAAGATATTTTTATGTAATAGTGAGAGTGTGTTGGTGCATTCCTTACCAGCCGTTACTTTCCTTCTCGACCGTTTACTTTCCCTACCGACCGAATCGGTCGGACCGATTCATATCATAGCTCACCAATACACTCTCACGTATACAGAAAAAAGTTTTACGCATTGAAGCTGCTTCGCGCTTATTTTGGCTAATTTAACAATTCGTATGGCCTTGGAACAGACCTATCGGATCTTAAGCAAAAGTACCGAATTTACCCAAAGGATAAATGTATAAGCTAAGAGTAATTACAACTAGAGAGGAAATTTGTACGTCGAAATGTGGTCCCAACTTAGAGTAATTATACCTAGATAGAAAGGGCAGCGCCGGGTTTTTTTACGTTACGATTTAGCAACGGACTAAATGCAACAGTAGACCTCACCCACAGCGCGAGGCTATTAGACTAAAAACATTGAAATGATTTTTGAAAAGACTCGAATGAACAAAATAACAGAGCTGAAATGACTACAAAGTGGTACTGAAATTACGAACAAAATTACGTAAAAAAAGTGGCCCCTACATCACATACGAATTATTTGATAGTGTGATATTTTTCCTACTAATTTGCCCACCAAAATTAGCGCGTAGAATTTGAATGTGCCTACTAAAATGATTATATTAGTCGGACATTGAATTACATCGAAATTGATAAAAAATTTCTATAGATTATTAACCGATTAACCGACTATGAACTGAACATTGGTAAGGCTGTAAATACGCTAATTAAGGTCCATAATTTATAAATTTGTTGAATATACCTGTCGTCACACAAATAATTCGGAAAAACGGTCTCTGCGCACAAAATTATACCGGAAAAATGAACATTTGTTGCCTCTTACGCTCCTACTTCGGTAGTCCTTAATAAAACATATTTCCACGTGGTACAATGCACCGTATTTTAATTTGAATGATTGAATTGAATTGAATATTTAAATTGTTTAAACAAAATTAAAAATCACAACGTCGCGACGCGAAAAACAATAACATGAAAAATTGACAACTATCAAAATAGTCAACGCCTACATGTGTTGGTGTAAATTCATACGAAATATGAATATTATACAAACTGATGTAGGGACCACTTTTCGCCGTACGTAATTCCTGTCTAGGTATGATTAGTCTAAGGTGGTCCCAACATCAGTTTGTATAAGATACACATTTAGTATAATTTTACACCAATACTAAATAACCTCCATACAAACAACACACACTCTACGGAGAATAATGGTCGAGATGTGCGTCAAATTCGTTTCACTCTGCTCGGAGGGACCAGCAGTTTCATATGTTTTTTCGTTTCACCCTGCCAAACAACCTCTCGATCATTATTCCCCGTAGAGTGTGTGTTGTTAGTATGGAGGTTATTTAACCAATACATGTATGCGTTGACCCTTTTGATAGTTCAATTTTCCCTCTTAATTACTGGAAGTTTTACCTGCACACAGCCGATAACCATCGAGCAAGCATCATCGTTATGTAGCTGAGTCGAAGGTATACCAGTGATACCTTTCAGCAGCTTTTAAGTAAACATCCCGAACACTGAAGAAACCTAACCTACCTGAATGAACACGATTCAACATCTTCAAGTCGTCAATTTGTTCGTTTGCGAATGGGTACTGAATGGGTACTGGCGCTGGTACTGAAAGCGAGTCGTTCTAAATACAATTTTGTTTCTGTTCAAATGTTCAATGATATAGTCAGGCCCGGACTGGCCATACGTGGCGAGTAGTGGCTTGGCAAATCGCAAGTGCTCTTTGATAATTTTCTTTCAATTTGCTATTTTTGCGCCTTTCGGAAGTGTTTTTTGGCGCTTTATCGTACCTTCAAGCCCTTTTTCCTACATTTCACAAGAGAACCAGTCCAGCCCTGTATACAGTACTGAACTGTACAGTAATTAACTATATAACGTTTGATTAATCTATTCATCTATTCGAGATTATCTCTTAAACGTTTCATTCGATTTTTTATTTATTTTGGGAGTTGCTAGTCGTCATTCTAAGATATCCGAGCAGAATATGGAGGTAGGTGCTTGTCTGGGAGGTAGGGCTCCTTGAAGTTCCCATGTAAACCCCATATAAGAACTTTTTTGTGTGATGTCAAAAAAATGCCATAAAGACTAAAGAGTCAACTATGGAAAGTTCTCAAACATTTTTTATTTTGTCGTTTTTAGTTTTGGTTTTTTACAATTTTTGTATGATTTTTATGGAATAATTAACAAATGGATTAAGGTTAGCTCACTTAGTATGTGTTTATTACGTGGATTTAAGCACGGGCTTTCAGGTGGTATCATGTACGAATGCATGTTTTACCAACTTGTAAAAATAACATATCACAACCCACTGCTGACCTCCTTTTACTCTATTTTGATTTAGAAATTGCTTTGAGAGGTTGAACTAATTGCTAATTCTTTTTAATTCTTTCCTTCTACTTCATTTTCTAATGTTGTCCAGTAACAATATATTTTCTTAAAATTAAACTTGAGGAAATTCACATTTAGTTTGCATTTTATACTTTTTAACGAATATTTGAACCCATCATCGACCTTCTATTCGTCCTGTAATACGGTTTTGCTGCCGTCAAAACAACGTATCCCATTTGTGTCTTTGCTTTGAAATAGCTCTTAAGAGATTTGAGCTTCTTTTGTATACCACTTTTCCAATGGAATATAAGAGAAGCTCAAAGCTCTTGAAAGCTCGTCAAAGCACAAATACAATGTGATACGTTGCTTTGGCTAAAACTGCAATTTTTACTATCACACGCCTGCACATGTGAGAAGTATGCGCATTGCGCACATAATAACCACAAGAAAAAACGCAGTGGTTGGTCGATCTTTCCGCTAAAAATGTGATAAAACAAATTTTGAAGCAAAGTCGGTAAATGAGAATTTTCTCAACGTTATTGACATTCTCTATTCTCTTGATCATTTCGATGACAACATCACTAAAGGGTATATCTACCATATCTCGGCATACATTAGCATTTCTCGTCGTACACACGCGGAATTTTGAGAACCGACACATTTTCTGTCTCTGTGCTTTACTTGAGTTTCTAATTTCTCCATATAAAAATACACGCAAAATTCACAAAAAACAGAAAATGTGTCGGTTTTCAAAATTCCGCGGGTGTATTCTCTACTAGAGAATCTCTAGATTCTTTTCAGTTTTTCGACAATATCTTCCAAACCATATGACCACGGCAGAGTAAAGTAAACCAGGCAGGAGCGCTTGATTTGACTAGGGACCTGAATTATCTGGTAGCCAAATTTTTTTGCAATTTATGTCAGTGTTCATTTGAGTTCATTTTCATACAGTGTATTACAACAGGTCCCTTATTTGACGTTTCAAAAATGAGCCGCTCCTGCCTGGTTTATTTTACACTGCCGTGATATGACCGATTGACTTCATGTCGGGTAATTTATGAAATATCGGAGATATGAACTTAAGTGACGTGGCCCTCGATTTATTCACGTTACTGAGAAAAACTTGTTTCTGTGTTTACGGACAGTGTCTTAATACATATAAAATCACAAGGCCCCACCATATGGGTGGGTCAGGTCCCTTGACTGACTGACTGATATTTTCTCAATAGATTTTTGTAATTGTTACAAAAATATCATAGATTGATTATAAAATCATAAAGTTCTTCTATTGTTATAGCTGGATAAAATGGTTGATCAAGAAGAGAAATCGGCCCTTTATGTTTTGTAATTTGACCATAAGAACGAGCCAATACATCTAAATTAGAACTTGTTAAATAATATTGCATGCTTACATGACTGTCAAATCCTTCTTTAAATACACCTTGCAAAACTAAAACGCTTTTGGTTAAAGAACAAGAGAAACAAAGATCAAAGTTTTGACGCTGTATACGAATGTCAGGATATTCCGGAAACAGCAAAAGTGATCGATGGACATTAGTAAGATCCAAGCTACAAGTGACATTTTTCAGTTGGTCGAAGTTGAATTGGTAATAGTTTGATTCAAGCCGAATGAATTCAATTTCAGGCAATTTCGATAAAATGCTCAAAGCCTGCCAGAGAGCTGAATTTCTACCTGCGTTATCTGATTTCAGAAACATTGTTTGATCAAACATTTCAATAACTTCTGCTTCTAACAGACGAGTTGAACTCTGTTGAGGTCCGCTTCGGATTTGAGACAAGTGCTTAACCCAATCAGATTGGTACACCGATTGATAGTCTATGATGTGGTATACGTGACGATCATCGTGTCCCAGCGTTCTAATTTTGAAGGCATTCGGAAATTGTGCCACACAAATATAACCGACATCGCCATCAATGGAGTAGCCAACATACTTTTCCTCATGCTCAATGGCAACGAGAGATGAACGTTTAATTGTAATTTCGCCCAAAATATTTGGATCGGTAAGATGTTTTTTGCGAATTTCGTTGTCAAGAAATGAAATGTCTTTCAAGCAACGATCTCCGAAATTGGCATGCTCGACTAAATTATCGAGATGGAACGTATGTACATTGATCTGATACTTCGACGAATCGTCTTTGTACAAAAGAAACTCCAAGCCGCTACTAATGGCAACGCTCAACCCCCTGGGCACAACACTTGCATTCAAAACGCCACGCATTAGGACTGTGCAAGGTTCGTTCATGTGAATATGAGTTATATCTTCATATATCTTCATTTTTGTCACGAAATCCTCCATATCAAGCCCTTTTGTGATGACAAGCTGCTTTTGATTTTCTTCCACAAAATATGCCAATTGATCGTCATAGCTCACGAATCTTGCCTCAGTATAATCTTCATTTAACACAAAGTATCTCTTTTTTCCCGGATAGTACCAAGTGTGGGTGTTTATCACTTTGTCGTCATTTGTGCGGTGGGGCATATACAAATGCACTATGGGATTATGTGAATTGTCTTTCAGCAGGGCATCCATTTTGGCCAGGGCTTGCAACTGATCTTTTATTTGATTGAACCAACTCTCAGTAAAACCAAAAATTTGCGAGAACAACAGTTGAGTCTTCAAATCCTTTGTTACGTAATAAATTACTCCATCTTTGCGAACAATGACAGTTCCTTCACCCTGATTCTGGAAAGTCTTAACTCCGCTGAACTTGAGCGACAGTTTTTTCGTTTCATTACATACGAACCAAAGTGTTTCGTCCTCCTTCTCTAGGTAGAAACATGCGTACTCTTTCGTGTCAAATAGGAAAACGGCCTTCTCTTGCTCTTCTTGGGTGGCTTCCTTATTATAAAAGAAAATATTTTTTCGCAAATCAAAGTAGGCGATTCCATTGTAATTGCTATTCGGATCTTGATACTTCGAAACGACTACGTAGATCGCCGACTCCTGGCCATTCACTTTGATGTTTTGTTTCTCGCCTAATCTGATATTCCCTTGATCAATTTGCAGATCCTTTTGCGAAATTGAGCGTTCAGTGAATTGAATAAACCACACAGCATCTTTGTTGGATGCGTCCAACCTGATGTCCACAGGACATTCCAGCCCAGGCAAGGAAATGTATTGTCGACCGCCATTCTTCGCGCTTATGTGATAAGTGAGCTTTTCTAAATTGGATTTAAACTCATCATTCGAAGCGGCAATCAATTTTCTTTCGTCTTCGTCTTTGGCATGTGCTGGATCACCCCAAGGGAAAACCATTTGCCAATTACTCTCTTCAATGTGTATAGTGATGTCAGTTTTTTCGAAATTAAACTTTAAATCAGTTGCTATTTGATCGTCGAATCCGGTCCAGCCATCTTTTTGGAATTTGAAGCCGGAATCTTTGCTCTGAAGATCATGAGCCGTGTTGAACTCGGCATCATGACGAGTAGCTCCAAATGGAAGCCATTCTTCACCAATTTCAAATGTGTAGCCGGGAAGGTGAGGCATGACTAGAACTCGAATATTTTCATCAATCGGTATCTTTGCATGATTTGGATCCACATAATATTCTTTGTCGGCATGATACCAGTAAGTGAACCAATTGGTAGATGTTGACGTCGGTTTGTAATCGACCTTGCCATAGGCAATCTCCAATGCAGAGGCTGTTAATTTCAACTCTCGCACGGCAATGAAAGAAGGTGCTGATAAGAATTTGCCTTCTGCGTTCTTCTGGTAGGTTCCATTTCGGAGTTCGTTTACAATCGACTCAATGATTTTGCCGACATGTTTGGCCTTTTCAACTGCTCCAACGAATCTGGACACGAAATATGTGACTGGAATTGATAGTATAGCAACACCCAGGCCAACTAAAGCGAGCGGGCCAGTCCATGCCGTCGCCCCAACAATTGCAGCAACAATTGCCGCGATGGAAACGACCAGGCCTGTTGCAGAGAACACGGTGTTTGTTATCAAGACAGGTCTTTGGGCTGGATCATGATTTCGAGTCAATTCAAAGATATTTAAACCCAAATCAATAGCATTCACAAGGAATCCAATGACGTGCATTGCGTTGCCGGCAAAACGACCGAGTGACAACAGCGCTTTCCCTGTTTTCGATGCTTCCGCCATTACCAGCGACATTTTCACAAAGGGCTGCAAAGCCTTGATCAAAAGTGCGTTACGTATTACCAAGTTTGTAGCGGCCTTGCCAATGAGAAAACCCGATTCAGTCAGACCTTGAATAACACCAGCTGCATTGACATAAAAATGGACTTCCATGGCCGTGGCGAGATTTTTATCAGTTATTCCTTCAGTCGATGGTCTGAAGCCGTACTCGACCCAATGACAAAGTGCTTGAGCAGCAAAAAACAGATTAAGTCCTGTAGAGCCCGTCATAGTGAGATGCTCGACTGACACTCTCTTTATGAAATTGCTCACTCTTTGGAAAATGGGCTTTTTGGTCTGGATTGTAATGGCATTGTGATCTGGGCTGGCTGGATCAACGAAGCATAAACTCCAAGTCTTTTCTGTCCCTTCGCCTTCTGAGGTAAGCGTATCGAACAAGGGCACGAGTTTCTGTGCTTCCTTGTCAGGGAATGAGCGGAATATTTCTGCAGTTGTTTCTCGAAGCTCTTTTGCCATGTGATATGTTTCGGAGAATGTCAAAGCGTGAGTAGCCTCTCTGGAAACTAAGTCGTTACGAACGATTTCGGTGTGAATGTTCCACTCATCCCGTACTGACGACCAATTTGATGTTCGAACGTTACTGTCTTTATCGGAATAAATTACAAGCGCATCGCCTTGCTCATTCAAGGCGCTTATATTGTTTTTAAGGTTTTCGAATGCCGTATCTCTTCTCTCTAAAATGTGACGCTTTTCGACGGCGAAATCGTCCGCTTCGGCTGAGAATCTTTCCATTTCTTCAACTAAACTGACTCGAGAGATGTCATTTTCTTGATTTGAAGCATTAATGAGTACAATGGATTCGTTACCTCTTTCAATAGATAAGAAAGATCGAATATCAACGTGAGCGAGAGGTTGAGAAAGGTCTATGTTGGCGAACATAATCTTTGAGGACAAAATATTTTTCAACAAACAATTGAAATTCTCTTCAGTTATGAATGACTCAATGTGCTCGGTGGCATCAGGAAAAACGGATTTCAGGAATGCTTTCCAAGTAACAAAATCATTAAATTCAAAAGCCATTCGGAAAGCTAGGCGGACAGCACTGATCTTTTCGGGAATTGTGCTGACTATTATGTAGTCACCATTGCGATCTTGAGCGCAACAAACCAGGGCAGTGACATCTGATTCTAACATGAAGTGGCCATCTCGTTTCGCTCTGCTTGCGACCAAAATTTCATTCGAAACACTTTCAGCTGTTGTAGGAACTTCGAGTATTTCTGGATATTCGATGGCGCTTGAACCTTGGAATACATCATCAGAGATGCTAAATGTCGGTCCACTACCAGCATGTCGTCTCATAGTGACATCTACCATATGCTCGATGCTGTCCCATTTGTATTTACCCGTCTTGGAGTTGGTGAATTCCTTGTCGCAGTATATGATATATGTTCTGACTACAGTCATTTTATCTTTCGGAACAAGGTTCATTCGGCCCTCAAATGCATTAACGTTAACTTTTGCGTCTGCTGCTTTCACTTGGTTCATTTTAATGCCGTGCATTCTGCAATTATCGATAAACTTTTCTAGAAACGTTCCGTTTGGCAAGAATTCGAGTTTATTTTTACGATTGTTTCTTAGAGTGGCTAAATTGCAAGAGACAAATACAACCTGCTCGATAGGAGATCGACCAAGAAATTCATTGAAAAATCCCATGAACACGTCGTTGAATTCCTTGATCTCCAAGCCTCCAACGCTTTGTGCAGTCGGTTTTCGCACCGAAAACAAAATTTCTGTGAAGTTGGGCCCGGAATGGCCCATGACGTGAAGACGAATTTTACCTCCATTTGTAGAGATCCCGTGAACATGTCCCATAACATCGGCTTCAGCCAAGATTTGATTGTTTGGAAGAATAATGCCTGATTCGCGAAACTGTATCCGGTCATTAGTACGTTCGCCATCGTACTCGAACAAAATGCCCCTTCTACTGAAATGCGGATACCTAATATGGCCCAGATATTGTGCTCCGTCGTGAATGTAGACAAATATATCTAAATCAATAGCTGGATCCATTGTCCTGTCTTGGATGTGACTCACGAAATATTCTTCAGCCGACTGATCAAATGGGGTAAATTGGTACGGATTTTCAATGGAACGAAGAGGGCTTAAATTGACGCGCAACTCTTTCCAAAATTTACTTCCACTACATTCGGATACATGAGTTTTGTAATTACTGGACGTTGACGCAATTTGTCTGAAAAACTCTGTATTATTTGTCCCGTAAAACGCGAAAATTTCCTGTTGAAATGATTGTAAGATTGATGTAAATTGTTCGCCTTTTGATGGATTCAAGCCTCGACAAACTAACGTATTAACGACCATTTGAACGGTATCCAACGGAAACATTTGGATTTGTTTTGATCTTTTTCGGTAAATAGCCTCGAGTGCCATCTTACTATGGTCATTGTCATGAGGAAATGCCATGTAATTGATAGCACCATCCAATTCATTGACGGACAAATACATTGCATCCGGGCGCAAATCTTCAATCGGAGCGAACAAACTCCCTTTGTCCGTTGAATTGATTTTGTTCCATATTTCCGGATTTACATCGAACTCATTCACATTTAAGTCCTGTAGTTTGATGAAAGCACAACCGAAAGCTTCATCAATCTCATTGGGTGAAATGTCAACATTGAACTTTGGATAATTATTTACGGGCATTGTTATGCCACTACTTTCGCTTGCGATCATACACGTGAGTAAGTTTTGCGATAGTGCTGCATCCCGATTACAAAGAATTTCAAACAAATACAGGGCGTACACATTTTGATCAAAGTTACTAGCGTTTGCATAGAAGTCATGGACCTTAATATTGCTACGTATATTCTCCGGAATATCAGCGAACGCACGGTTATTAATAAAATCAAAATTATCTACAATTTTACCTTCGAGTATCTTCTCGTTTTCGTCGTTGAAGTACCCCTTAAAGTCGGCTCGTTCTCCCAGCATATTTTTCGTCAGAAACTTTAATATACGAGACATGTTCTCCTCGAACACAGACTTCATCGTGCGGTCGGATAATGACTCTTTCAATTTGGAAAGGTATGTTTCGGTGAATTCCTTCATTAACTTATGGCCACCGAACATTGCCAAGTATTTGTTTCTTCTTGAGCGGAAACTTTCGTTGAAGAACTTGAATTTTTCTTCAAAATTTCCAGCGGGATCATCTCGTAATTGTTCGAATACTCGATGGAAGTATAGCGCAACTTGATCAGCGAATGAATCGAACCACACATGAATTTCTTGTTCCGGATAAGCCAGCGCCCATATTTTGATCATATGTAAGTACTGCACGGGGGCCCGATCGGGCGGAAGAACGAAATTGATCGTCATTACTGTGCGGAGAAAATGGTAAAAGGTAATAAATCGCCAATTAATTTGTCGGGAATAGTAGGTAACTTTGGATGATGCGAAAGTAATTTATTACATGAGGTAACAGATTTTGGGATAAAATCAAACTCACAAGTGAGTTTTTGAGCAATAAGCTTCAGTAACTGTCTTTTCGACAGTTGGCGAAAAACAGTTGCCAAAGCAAGTTGCTTGACTGAGTTTGCGAGTATCACAAAGTTGTTTCCGAAGTGATGAAGTAGCACAATACAATGTATTCTGGTTTACTACCTGCCCCATGTGAAAGTTGATTTCCACATAGAACATAGGAAAATAAAAAAGAAAATGTTCCGAAACCGGCCCACATGTAATGGATCACTTTCGCAGGGCGCAGGTAGAACAACCTATCTTTATAATTTAACATTCCTAAGAAATGTTGTGTAGACTTTTTCTTGTTGCGTTGCATTTATGATCAGTATGATCAGATAAGGGGCCAAAATTGACCCTAAAGAAATTTTTCTGGTGCTTGGTTTGTAGTCACTAGGCAACAATGTTAAAGTTTTTTTTCCACAAATTCTCAGTTAGATAGTTCTCGGTGCCCTGAGTATGAAACAATATAGATTAATCCTGATATGCGTGTGAGAGCTATAAGTGGACTTAGCACCCCCATTTTTTGGCATATAGCTGTGTAATGCATATTGCGAAGACTGTAGTTAAAATAGCTGTGTAATTTATATTATAGCTGTGAGCCACATTTCAAATCTATCACGAGAAATATTTTTTTTTTCCCAAACTTTCATGAATTTTGCGGTCACCCATCTAAGTACTAACCGCGCCGATTGATGCTTAACCTGAGAATCCGACCGTCACATACGCTGCTGATGTGCTAATTTTGCTTGTGCTTTAACATGTTCTTATTTCGAAGCGTTCCTACGGCAATATAAATCCTGCAGCTATATTATGTGGCACACAGCCTAATTCAAATCTGTAGTTTTTATATTTTACTTTTGCTAATTGTCACTGCAAGGATTGTTCTAGGTTCTGAAAGAAAGTGAATTGAAACAGCGCGAAGAATCACGAATTCAATTGCAGTGTTTCTGATATTCTCATTCGTCTGTGTTTCTGCGGATTCTGACTGTATTGAAAAGGTATTACTCTAACCTGATCATCAAGCTTCATTACAATCAGCCAAGATATTTTAGAACAGTTTTTGTTTGTATATTAACATTGAGTCCGACCAGCACGAATCATGCCTTGAGCGTATGGTCCCATACATTTTCTCATATGCAGCACACAGCTATATTTTTCATACGTCAAATATGTGTTACACAGCTATGATATAGAGTACACAGCCACAATATGCAGATCCTAGCTATAAAATGTGTCCACGGTGCATAATGTAGCTCTGTAATCCATAATATAGTTGTGTAACTCATATTGCATGAAAATAACCAACATTAGAAGAACATGCGTTTAGTAGCTATATTTTTATAAGTCTTGCAGCTATACAATCGCTAAACCGAACTGGTGTGCATACGTTATTTTGCACCAGCTGGTCACATACAATTCCAAATGGGACCAGCTGGTGCAAAATAACGTATGCACACCAGTTCGGTTTAGCGATTGTATTATAAAAACTACAGCTATATTATAAGTTACACAGCCTTTATCGAAATATATAAGAAAAAAAATAAAAATGCACGGATTAGGGTTCATTCAAATAGTCCTCTAAGATTTAATAACCGCAGACAAAATAACCACCACAAGGGCGGTCAACAACAAACATACACACAGATTTACAAACTTCACTGCACTTGTCATCCTTATCCATGAAAATTTGTTTTCTGTACTTGGACCCAAACTTTTCATTTTCTACACTTTATTTTTTTTGGATTTCCTAAACCCCAGAGGTGATTGGGACCAACGGAGGTGTGTTCTATACTCAAGGAACCGAGCCCAATTTTTTTGCCTAGTGAATTGGAACGTTACATTTTTTGTGGAAACACAAATATTATTTACTTTGGTTATGGATGGAGTCATATTAAATTATAAAACCAGATCGACATTCGCGACTATAATTGAAAATTTAAAGAAATCAAAAATGTTTTTCACTTACTTTATTCACTTAGATCTCCTTTATTCGACTTCCTTATTTCTTCGTATAATAACTGTTGATATCAAGTGAATGCGCAACGAAACAGTTTAATTGTATCAATTAAACTAATGTGAAGTTTGTTTTTTTTTTATTTTTTTACCATACGGTTCAACGGGCCACGATACAAACTGACCAAAAAAATTGACATGAATACAAAAACAAAAAAGTAAAATAAATATAAAATTACAGTAAAAAAAACTTGTTTCAAGCTCGTTTTGTACGTTGACTGCTGTAGTTGATGAGCTACTAAATTTCGTTTTCGAAACGTTCCAAACACTTTTAAATTTTAAAAATATCATTCACTAGCTAAAACAATTGCTAACACCAAAATGATGTTTCTGCTGAAATCACTCTCCTATTTATATCGATTTGTGTTGTAGAATGTTGGGTTATACTTATCAGATGTTTTTCTTTTATGTTTACGAGTGCGTGTGGAAAACGGTAATCCTCTTCTCGGTCAAACAGTTGTGATAGCATTTATTTGTTTATTGCATTATCAGAAAATAAATATTTCGGCTACGACAAAGAATGAGATCCGCTGGATTTTTTTCCGATTTATTTTTTAGATGGTTGGTTCGGTTCTCACCTGTGCGCCAATTTTTCATTGGAAATTGTAATTTACATGGCTTCTCTACTCTAGAGAAATGGAATGGTTGAGCCGATGGGTGAGATTGTTTTTTTTTCCTTTGTATTTACCTCAGGAATGCAGTTTATGTAACAAATCTATGAAATACCACTGAAAAAGATGTTTCTACAGGGAGAGGATAGTGAAATTTAAAATGTTTTCTGTGTGTTGGGAGTTGTTGTGGTTTGTAAATGATTCCACACAAAATTTGTTTAACAAGTGAAAATCTAGATTTTGTATTTTAGTATTTCGTTCTTGTTGCGAGCGCATGCCTTACCACAATAGATTCCTCATGTTTAAAAGGTGAAATTATAATTGTTTCACAAAAAATAGATAGCTGATATTAGTAATTTTATGAAAACTTTCGTTTCGAAACAGCATATCCCTATAGTTAGTAAAAGTTATGTGTAAAATTTACCAACTGACGTTGAGAAAATAGAATCATTCCCAATCATTTACAGTTGTAAAACTCTACCAAAATTTGTTACACCCGTCTTAAATCACTCGAGCTCAGCGAGCACTCTGATCCACTTTTCTTATCGTTCGTTCAAACGTAGATCTTCGATTTAGATTTACAAAGTTACATTTTTACCGACGATATCAAATCACTATGCATGTAATAACTTCGATATTGAAAACTATGGTTATAATCTATTGCCCAAAACCACTTACAGTGGAGATGTGACGCAAGTCCTTTTATCCACTTATAAAAGAACTGATATCGGTGGGGGTGACGCAAACAGATTCGACACGCAAATAGAAATACAAAAAATTTCTCTACAAAATTGTAGAAAAAAATTAACAAAATAATGTTGCGTCACAAGTGGCAGATGATTCGGTTTTTTTCTGTTTTTCCTTTGCTTCAGGACGTATTTTCCTTTATTTTAACATTTTCTTAATGTACTTTCCTCAACATCTGCTGTAAGTGGTTTTGGGCGATATCAGTTCTTTTGTAAAAAGATTTTTTTGAGGATTTGGTATAACACAATAAAATCAGCGACTTTTTTGAAAAACCCTGGAACACGTGTCGACTAAAATCCAAAACTCTATAACTTTCCCTTTGAACCGAACTTATATGGCAGTTATAGATATTTGCCGAGATATAGATCACATAGCTCACAATTAAAACGCTCATAGCTTCCAAATGAATGATTTTTGGGATAAACCCTGAAACATATGTCGACTAGAATCTAAAAATTTATAACTTTGTCATTTAAACAAACTTTCTATCTGCCATATTTTTTGACTAATGGCTGACATAGCTCGCACTTAAAACACTCATAGCGATTTTTGGAGAAAACCATGAAACACGTGTCGACTAGAATGTGAAACTCTATAACTTTGTCTTTTGAACGAACTTTCTGTCTACCATATTTTATGAGTTTTAGGTCCCATAGCTGAATAGCTTTAAACGCTCATAGCTCCGAAATTATAAGCTTTTGGGAAAATTCCTTTAATTTACATGCTTGACATACCCTGAAAATTTCAGCCGAATCCACCGAGTAATTAAAAAGTTTCACCGTAACAGAAAGACAAAGTAACAAAGGTTGGTAAAATTCATCAATTTCAAAATGTATGGAAATCAGTTTCTTCATACAAATTTGCAAGTTTTGAAATTTAATATCAAGGTCAAATTTTAACTTTATGAGGCGTGTGATAGCTCGTTGAACTCGTATGGACGCCCAGATTGCGATTAAAATAATTTGGGGGTAGTAGGAGCAAAGGGGGAACACTCAAAAAGTTCCTCAGTCCTGTGGAAAAAATTTTCACAATTTTTTGTGTGAACGGACTTGCGTCACGATCCTTCACTAACATAGGACCATGATCTACAATTGTTTATTTTGATAAGACAGCAATAAGTTCCTCCTTTTCGTTATAGCAGAGATGACTCTAAATATACAGTTGTATACGTTGTAGCATTATCTAATATTTTAATGTAAACATATTGACCGTGCCTAGTTCAATGTGCAATGTGCATGAACCTATCTTCGTTTGTCCCATCTTAACATTTGTCATATGAATAACATTTAATGAAAAACAGAACATATGCATTGGGGTGTTGTCATATTACTATGTGTAACATACAAAAAGTCCCATGATCGTAGTTAATTTATTTAACACAGATAGGTTTGTTCCAAGGCCATATGAATTGTCAAATTTCATCCATATAACCATAACCTCAATAATACCTCTGTGTAAATCGCGTAGGCGACGTTGGTCGATTTGTATGAAACATCACGTAAGCGACGTTGCTATGGATGAAATTGTCGTTGTTCGGGTTGTCAAAGTTCGTGTTTACAGTTACTTGGAACAAACCTACCCGGGTGAAAATGTCTCATGAGACCACGAAATACGTATTCTCAACGGTCTAACTCCAGTCTCAAAATTGCTGGAATTTTCATTTCGGTCTCAAAATATTTTTTGTGTGCTAAATACATTTTGGATGAACGAATGAGAATGCTGTAGGCTGAACGAGTAGTCTCTTTTCGATAAATGTCTTTGCCAGACCTTGTGAGGCTGAATGAGTGGTCTCATTGCTTATATGTTTTCAGATCGCTTCAGACGGAACGAGTAGTCTCTTTGCTAACATCTATGCATGATCTGTACGAGACTGGATGAGTGGTCTCGTAGCAGTTATATCTCCAGATCGCTTGAGACTGAACGAATAGTCTTTTTGCTAACATTTATTTGTGAACAGTGCGAGACTGAATGAGTGGTCTCTGTGGCAGAAAATATTTTTTTGAATTGTGGAGACTGACTGAGTGGTCTCACGATGGAAAAAATATTTCTTTGGACTTGTGAGACTGGACAAGTGGTCTCATTGTAGTTATGTTTTCATTTCGTTTTTTCTTGGACTTGTGCGCCCGGTTGAGACGTCTCATTTTCAGAATTTTTTTTCCGTTTCTGAGACCGGTAGAGACGTCTCTTTGCTAGAATAATTTTTGTTGGACTTGTGAGACCGGTTGAGACGTCTCATTTTCAGAAAATATTTTTTTCCGTTTCTGAGACCAGTAGAGACGTCTCTTTGCTAGAATAATTTTTGTTGGACTTGTGAGACCGGTTGAGACGTCTCATTTTCAGAAATTATTTTTTTCCGTTTCTGAGACCAGTAGAGACGTCTCTTTACTAGAAAATTTTTTGTTGGACTTGTGAGACCGGTTGAGACGTCTCATTTTCAGAAAATATTTTTTTCCGTTTCTGAGACCAGTAGAGAAGTCTCTTTACTAGAAAATTTTTGTTGGACTTCTGAGACCGGTTGAGACGTCTCATTTTCAGAAATTATTTTTTTCCGTTTCTGAGACCAGTAGAGACGTCTCTTTACTAGAAAAATTTTTGTTGGACTTGTGAGACCGGTTGAGACGTCTCATTTTCAGAAAATATTTTTTTCCGTTTCTGAGACCAGTAGAGACGTCTCTTTACTAGAAAATTTTTGTTGGACTTCTGAGACCGGTTGAGACGTCTCATTTTCAGAAATTATTTTTTTCCGTTTCTGAGACCAGTAGAGACGTCTCTTTACTAGAAAATTTTTTGTTGGACTTGTGAGACCGGTTGAGACGTCTCATTTTCAGAAATTATTTTTTTCCGTTTCTGAGACCAGTAGAGACGTCTCTTTACTAGAAAATTTTTTGTTGGACTTGTGAGACCGGTTGAGACGTCTCATTTTCAGAAAATATTTTTTTCCGTTTCTGAGACCGGTAGAGACGTCTCTTTACTAGAAAAATTTTTGTTGGACTTCTGAGACCGGTTGAGACGTCTCATTTTCAGAAATTATTTTTTTCCGTTTCTGAGACCAGTAGAGACGTCTCTTTACTAGAAAATTTTTTGTTGGACTTGTGAGACCGGTTGAGACGTCTCATTTTCAGAAAATATTTTTTTCCGTTTCTGAGACCGGTGGAGACGTCTCTTTAGTAGAAAATATTATTTCGGATTTTTGAGATCGGTTGAAACGTCTCTTTGGCAGAAAATATTATTTCGGATTTTTGAGACCGGTTGAAACGTCTCTTTGGCAGAAAATATTATTTCGGATGTTTGAGACCGGTTGAGACGTCTCTTTGGCAGAAAATATTATTTCGGATGTTTGAGACCGGTTGAGACGTCTCATTTTCAGAAAATATTTTTTTCCGTTTCTGAGACCAGTAGAGACGTCTCTTTACTAGAAAATTTTTTGTTGGACTTGTGAGACCGGTTGAGACGTCTCATTTTCAGAAAATATTTTTTTCCGTTTCTGAGACCGGTGGAGACGTCTCTTTAGTAGAAAATATTATTTCGGATTTTTGAGATCGGTTGAAACGTCTCTTTGGCAGAAAATATTATTTCGGATTTTTGAGACCGGTTGAAACGTCTCTTTGGCAGAAAATATTATTTCGGATGTTTGAGACCGGTTGAGACGTCTCATTTTCAGAAAATATTTTTTTTCACTTCTGAGACCGGTAGAGACGTCTCTTTACTAGAAAATATTATTTCTGTTTTTGAGACCGGTAGAGACGTCTCTTTGCTCGAATAATTTTTGTTGGACTTTTCGAGACCGATGGAGACGTCTCTTTTTCGTGTGGTCTCACAATGGAAATTTTTTCAAACTAGTGAGACTGACTGAGTGGTCTCATGATGGAAGAAAGTTTCACGTGAAGTCCACTGTAAATTCAAAATGAAACGCACAACAGCTAAATCAAATCGTTGAATTTAATCTACTCGCTTTATTGTCATTTATTTTTTGATTCATTGGTTCAAATTCTGAAATGCGCTTATAGTGTGAAGATTAAAAAAATTTCTTCAGAACTGTGAGACTTGTGGTCCACGATGGAAACTTTTTTTTTTAAATTTTGTGAGTGTATGTGCGTACAAACAATCATTGAATCAAAAAAAAAAACGAAAATTGTACTTCGGGTTTTGAAATCGAAGTGCAGTGTAGAAATAACAACAGAGACATTCAGTCTGTGCAAGCTTTAGCGAACAAACTAAATAATTTTTGTTCAATTTACGCAAAGTTTTGCTTTCTTCCATCATGAGACCACTCAGTCAGTCTCACTAGTTTGAAAAAATATTTCTTCCATTGTGAGACCACACGAAAAAGAGACGTCTCAACCGGTCTCAGAAGTCCAACAAAAATTTTTCTAGTAAAGAGACGTCTCCACCAGTCTCAGAACGGAAAAAAATATTTTCTGAAAATGAGACGTCTCAACCGGTCTCAAACATCCGAAATAATATTTTCTGCCAAAGAGACGTCTCAACCGGTCTCAAACATCCGAAATAATATTTTCTGCCAAAGAGACGTTTCAACCGGTCTCAAAAATCCGAAATAATATTTTCTACTAAAGAGACGTCTCAACCGGTCTCAAAAATCCGAAATAATATTTTCTACTAAAGAGACGTCTCCACCAGTCTCAGAACGGAAAAAAATATTTTCTGAAAATGAGACGTCTCAACCGGTCTCAGAAGTCCAACAAAAATTATTCTAGCAAAGAGACGTCTCTACCGGTCTCAGAAGTGAAAAAAAAACATTTTCTGAAAAAGAGACGTCTCAACCGGTCTCAAACATCCGAAATAATATTTTCTGCCAAAGAGACGTTTCAACCGGTCTCAAAAATCCGAAATAATATTTTCTACTAAAGAGACGTCTCAACCGGTCTCAAAAATCCGAAATAATATTTTCTGCCAAAGAGACGTTTCAACCGGTCTCAAAAATCCGAAATAATATTTTCTACTAAAGAGACGTCTCCACCAGTCTCAGAACGGAAAAAAATATTTTCTGAAAATGAGACGTCTCAACCGGTCTCAGAAGTCCAACAAAAATTTTCTAGTAAAGAGACGTCTCTACCGGTCTCAGAAACGGAAAAAAATATTTTCTGAAAATGAGACGTCTCAACCGGTCTCACAAGTCCAACAAAAATTATTCTAGCAAAGAGACGTCTCTACCGGTCTCAGAAACGGAAAAAAATATTTTCTGAAAATGAGACGTCTCAACCGGTCTCAGAAGTCCAACAAAAATTATTCTAGAAAAGAGACGTCTCTACCGGTCTCAGAAGTGAAAAAAAACATTTTCTGAAAAAGAGACGTCTCATCCGGTCTCAAAAATCCGAAATAATATTTACTACTAAAAAGACGTCTCCGCCGGTCTCAAAAATCCGAAACAATATTTTCTACCAAAGAGACGTTTCAACCGGTCTCGCACTGTCCACCCATATTTATTAGCGATGAGACTACGCACTTAGTCTAACGCGATCTGGAAACCTAACTACAATGAGACCTTTCATCCAGTCCCAGCATTTGTAACAACGGTTCAAAAATAGAACTACCAGTACATATGTCAGATTTAGCAGCAAGCGTAAGGTCGTTGGCGGTCCGCACTGGAAAGTTAAGCATCATTGGTCGCGGTTAGTACTTGGATGGGTGACCGGAAAAAACATCAAGAAATAAAAAAAAAGGTAAAAATAAAATTCATAAATTCATAAAATTTACTAACACTTCTCTACATTTACAATAGCGAATTATAAAAAAAAATGAAAAGTGGTGGCCATCTGTTGACTCAATAAAGAAGTATACGAACAAAAAACTCGAAAAATGAGAGACGTCTCAAACAGTCTAAAAAAAACTCGAATATGAGAGAAGTCTCAAACAGTCTAAAAAAAACTCGAATATGAGAGAAGTCTCAAACAGTCTAAAAAAAACTCGAATATGAGAGAAGTCTCAAACAGTCTAAAAAAAGCTCGAATATGAGAGACGTTTCAAACAGTCTAAAAAACTCGAATATGGGAGACGTCTCAAACAGTTTAAAAAAGCTCGAATATGAGAGACGTTTCAAACAGTCTAAAAAAAATCTTTTTTTTTCCTGTCTTTAAAATAGCAATTCGCAATGAGACCACTCAGTCAGTCTCACCAGGTCTAGCAAATCCAAAACGGGACCACTCAGTCAGTCTCACCAGGTCTAGCAAATCCAAAACGAGACCACTCAGTCAGTCTCACCAGGTCTAGCAAATCCGAAACGAGACCACTCAGTCAGTCTCACCAGGTCTAGCAAATCCGAAACGAGACCACTCAGTCAGTCTCACCAGGTCTAGCAAATCCAAAACGAGACCACTCAGTCAGTCTCACCAGGTCTAGCAAATCCAAAACAAGACCACTCAGTCAGTCTCACCAGGTCTAGCAAATCCAAAACGAGACCACTCAGTCAGTCTCACCAGGTCTAGCAAATCCGAAACGAGACCACTCAGTCAGTCTCACCAGGTCTAGCAAATCCAAAACGAGACCACTCAGTCAGTCTCACCAGGTCTAGCAAATCCAAAACGAGACCACTCAGTCAGTCTCACCAGGTCTAGCAAATCCAAAACGAGACCACTCAGTCAGTCTCACCAGGTCTAGCAAATCCAAAACGAGACCACTCTGTAAGGTTAGTGCATAATGACATTGACATTTATGCAAATACATCGTCACATCATCACATTCACATTATAACGTTTGTTAATAAAGAAGCAGTCAATATCAAACTCTCTTTCACTAAACACCTTACATGGCGCAGCCTGAAATTTAATAATTACGTGAAATGGTGATTTCGCGAGAGCACAAATTTAAGCCTGAAATTAAACGAATACATAAATGTGTTGCACAAAGTGAAATAAAAGCAAAGGAGATTCGAACATCAACAAGATTGTTAATTTAAGAGCGAAAGACAATTTAACAAAACGGATTAGAAGGCAAAATTTTTCGAACCGGTCGAACTTCAAAAGAAACAAAATGGAGTTCGTCAAAAAGTTGGATGACTTAAATTTCGAGGGGAATGTCGCAGAAAATTGGCGATCATTCAAGAAAGCTTACGACATTTTTGAAGTGGCATCCGAATGCAACAAGAAGAAAGATGAGGCAAGAATTGCGATCTTTCTCAATGCTGCTGGTCAAGAGGCAATGGAGTTATTCGATACATTACCACTGAACGAAGACACCAGAAAATCATTCAAGCACGTGGTCGAGGCATACGAAAAGCTGTGCAATCCGAAAAAAACATTGTATACGAACGATTCATTTTCTATTCAAGGCATCAAAAGGATGGCGAAAAGTTTGATAACTTTTTGATCGGATTGAAAAAATTAGCAAAAACATGCGAATTTGGTGACAGCAAGAATGACATGATAAGAGACCGGATTGTAATGGGGATCGCAGACAAAGGCTTACAAGAGAAAATGTTAAAGAAAACAACAACATTGGAGGAAGCAATTGAGATGTGTCGAGCAACGGAATTGGCCAGAGGACAATCAAGAGATATGCAGCGCGAAAAAGATCCGGAAGTAGCCATACATGAAGTGAAGAAAACATTCTACAAAAAGCCAACAACATCGTTCAACACCAAGAATCCATCGTATGAACGATCCTCGGAACGATCGTATAAATGTAATCGATGTAACGCAAATCATGGCAACGGGAAATGTCCGGCGTACGGGAAGACCTGCAACAATTGCAAAAAGTCCAACCATTTCGCAGTGGCATGTAGGATGAAGAAAGTCAGATCTGTTGTTAATGAAAAAAGAGAAGATGATGACGGTGAAATTTCTATTCATTCATTCAAGATTGTAAAAGTAAATAACGTAAATTTTCGACTTAAATTTAGAAAGCGAACAGGATGCACTGAGCTTGTTCGATTGAACAATACCATCGTTGCAATCAAGTTCGACACTGGATCGGAGGTGAATATTATTCCTTTGCGTTTGCTCAAGAAAATCGATAGGAATGTCATCATTCAGCGCACTGATGATGTACTTCAAACGTATAATGGCCAACAGATAATACCTGCAGGTGAGTGCTTTCTGGTGTGTGTGCATAATGACGAGACGACGTTAGAAAAATTTGTGGTAATTAACGAGAACTTTTCGCCGATTTTGGGCCTGCCAACGATTGAGAAGTGGGGGTTGATCAAAAGATCGAAGAATTTATCGGTCAATGAGGTTAAAGGGGTGAGTAACGAACGGAATGAAATTTTGAGGCGTGAGGTTATAGCGAAACATCATGAGGTATTCAATGGTATCGGAAAGTCATCAAAGAAGTATCGCATTGTTTTAAAGCCTGGTGCGACACCAGTCGCTAGACCAGCGCGACGTGTTCCATCAATTCTATTTTCGAAATTAAAGATGAAGTTGGAGCAAATGGTAGAGCAGGATATCATTTCGAAAGTCGATGAACCGAGAGAGTGGGTTCACAATTTAGTGAGTACTGTAAAGCCTTCTGGGGGTTTGAGGGTTTGTCTAGATCCGAAAGAGTTAAATAAAGCTGTTGTGAAAGAGCAATTTTTGGTTCCAACTCTTGAAGAGGTATCGGAGAAGCTAGTAGGATCTGAGATTTACTCGGTTCTTGACCTTCGGGAGGGATTCTGGCAGCTTCAAATTGATGAGGAATCGCAGAAGCTTTGCACGTTTAGTACGCCGTTTGGGAATTATCAGTTCAAACGGTTACCATATGGCATATGCGTTGCCACCGAACTGTTCCAAAAGTTCGTTTGTGAAAATTTTGGTGATATTCCTGGAGTTATAGCTGTCGTCGATGACATGCTCATACACGCCAAATCGATTGAAGAACATGACAAGATTCTGTTGTCTGTTATAGAGAGAGCTAAGAAGTTGAATGTTAAGTTTAATCCCGAAAAGTTTCAGTTCCGCGTGAATAAGGTCAAGTATTTAGGACACGTCTTTTCGAAAGACGGGATGCAAATTGATGATGATCGTGTTAAAGCGATTCGTTTGCTTAAAGACCCCCACGACAGGAAATCGCTTCAGAGCTTCTTAGGGACTGTGAACTATCTTCGACAATTTATCCCGAAGTTGTCGCAGCTGATTGAACCGTTGCGTGAGCTGTTGAAGAAAGGGACGATATTCAGGTGGACGGAAGTTCATTCAGCTGCTGTGAAAGCGGTTAAAGACAGAATAACTAGTTCGCTGGTTCAACAGCCTTTTGATCCGAGTAAGAAGATAGTGATTCAGACAGATGCTTCTAAACATGGTCTAGGTTCATGCTTGATGCAAGAAGGTATGCCGGTAGCATATGCCTCCCGTAGCCTGTCTGATACTGAAGGTAGATATGCTCAGATTGAGAAAGAGTTCCTGGCGATAACTTTCGCTTGTAGGAAGTTCCACTATTTTATATATGGTCGAGCGGTGGAAGTGAAGAGTGATCATAAGCCTCTCATATCGATAATGAAAAAAGATTTACATAAGATTCCTTCAGCTAAATTGCAGAGAATGCGTTTGAAATTGTTTAACTATGACTTGAAGGTGGAATATGTTCCAGGCAGGTATATGTATATTGTATATAGCGGACTATCTGAGTAGGAATCATTTAGAAACAGGGAATTCTGAAGAAGACAAAGAATTTACGAAGGCTGTTCTGTCGTTGAGTGTGGGCAACAAGAGGGAAACTCAGTTTAGAATAGCGACAGAAAGCGATGAGGCCTTAAAACGGGTGTCGGATTATTGCTTGACGGGTTGGCCTAGTGACAAGACAAAAGTTCCAGAATGTGCTCGTCAGTACTTCAAGATGAGAAATGATATCTGCCTGCAGGACGGCATTCTGTTTTTCGAAGATAGAATTGTGGTACCGGCGTCAATGAGGCGTCTTGTTGTAAAGTTGCTTCACGAATCGCACATGGGCGTTAATAAATCGCAAAAGCGAGCTCGGGAATTGTTTTATTGGCCTTTGATGAACGCTGAAATTGAAAACGAGGTTCGTGACTGCTCCAGATGTAACAAATACGCGAAGTCAGTGACTAGAGAACCAATGATGCATGATGAAATTCCTCACCTTCCGTTTGTCAAAGTTGCTTGCGATATCTTTGAGTACGAGGGCAAGGATTTTCTTATGATGATGGACTATTACAGCAAGTGGATAGAATTTAAAGCGATGAGAAATAAAGGCTCTCAAGAGGTAATTCGGATTTGGTCTGAAGTGTTTTCTAATCTGGGCATTCCGAAGATAGTTAGGGCAGATAACGTTCCGTTCGACTCGAGGGAATGTAGAGAATTTGCGGAAAGGTGGGATTTTGAGATAGTGACCAGCTCACCGAGGTATCCTAAGTCCAATGGTCAAGCTGAAAGAGGAGTTCAGATAGTTGAGAACATGATGAGAAGGTCAAAGACTAGAGAGGACTTGCAGATTGCGTTGCTTGAGTATAGGAACACTCCGACTAAGGATTTATCAGTTTCACCGTCGCAGTTGATGTTTAATCGACGTTTAAGGACGAAGTTGCCTGTATCGGAGAAGTTGTTGATGCCTAAGATTAGTGAAAAAGTTCGTGAGCAGTTAGTAAATAAATCGTTAAACAATAAGCGGTATTATGACCGGGGTGCAAAGGCGAGGCCAGATTTTGAAATAGGGCAAAAAGTTTTCGTACAAGATCACACCACAAAGCATTGGAAACCGGCAAAGGTATTACGGAAGTGTGCCACACCTCGATCGTACATCATCAGCGATGAGAATGGTTCCACTTATCGTCGAAATTCTAGTTTTTTGAGACAGGACAAGCGATCAGATTCGAGCTTGAAAACCAGCGAGGTTCATTCATCGAATAATAATTTATTTTACAGCCAGTCGAAGACGAGGAGCGGAAAGTCTTACAAGTGAAATACGCTTTTCATTTAAATTCTGCTTTCTTTCTAATTTAACTTCAATTTATTATATTTTTTCATTCTGAATTTTCAATTGTTTTCTTATATATTTTTTTTCTCGCTTTATAAAATTTTTCATTTGAATTGTTATTAGGATAAGTTGGCTTGATTTAGATTATTTTGTATGAATCAGTGAAAAATAATCTAGAAGGGAGATGTAAGGTTAGTGCATAATGACATTGACATTTATGCAAATACATCGTCACATCATCACATTCACATTATAACGTTTGTTAATAAAGAAGCAGTCAATATCAAACTCTCTTTCACTAAACACCTTACACACTCAGTCAGTCTCACCAGGTCTAGCAAATCCGAAACGAGACCACTCAGTCAGTCTCACCAGGTCTAGCAAATCCAAAACGAGACCACTCAGTCAGTCTCACCAGGTCTAGCAAATCCAAAACGAGACCACTCAGTCAGTCTCACCAGGTCTAGCAAATCCAAAACGAGACCACTCAGTCAGTCTCACCAGGTCTAGCAAATCCAAAACGAGACCACTCAGTCAGTCTCACCAGGTCTAGCAAATCCGAAACGAGACCACTCAGTCAGTCTCACCAGGTCTAGCAAATCCAAAACGAGACCACTCAGTCAGTCTCACCAGGTCTAGCAAATCCAAAACGAGACCACTCAGTCAGTCTCACCAGGTCTAGCAAATCCGAAACGAGACCACTCAGTCAGTCTCACCAGGTCTAGCAAATCCGAAACGAGACCACTCAGTCAGTCTCACCAGGTCTAGCAAATCCAAAACGAGACCACTCAGTCAGTCTCACCAGGTCTAGCAAATCCAAAACGAGACCATTCAGTCAGTCTCACCAGGTCTAGCAAATCCGAAACGAGACCACTCAGTCAGTCTCACCAGGTCTAGCAAATCCAAAATGAGACCACTCACTTAGTTTCAGGACGTCTCGCAAATTCAAAACCATTCTCGAATGAGACGTCTCACCATTCTCGGATGAATTCCGATGAACAATCTCGATGAATTTTCGGTCTCAAAAATACGTAGTCTCACTGCCATACAAGCGAACCGGTCTAAAATAGGTCTCAGAGACCACTTTTTTTTTCACCCGGGTATACCAAATGTCATGTGGAATGTATGGAACGCAAGTACATGGTGTAACAGCACTGCACATTGACGTTTGATTTGTTTTTATCAGAGAGATGATAATATGACGGCTGGTCGTCTCTCTGGTTTTTGTTTGATTCATTGGTATTGTCCAATACATTTAGATTCAACATTTTCTTTTGCTTTTCTGTGTAATAAGAAACAAAATGTCTTCGAGTTTAACTATAATCATCCATGTTGCGTTAGTCAATTTTACCTGTTTTTGCTTTCTTTGTTTTACAATAAATATTGAAAGTGAAATGGCTGCACAACAAAAATTTCTTGGCATCAACGGCCGACTATCTCAGGTCAAAAAATACAAAAATACCTGGAACCTCATTTAACTACGGATGATATCGAAGGAATTTGGAAGAGATTCGGGTCATATTTTTCCACCCTTTCCGGATATTATGAATGCGGTAGAAAAGTATTGTAGTGCCGATGCATATTCATACTGTGTATGACACTGTTACTACTACTGCTACTTTCGTATAGTGAAGAGTATGTGAAATCGCTACAAGAAGTTCAGGGCCTAAACAACAGTTTCAGTTCACATCAATTTTCAAATTGGAAATGATCGACGTGATGCAATTTTAATGTCTACTTTCCCCAAACTGCAAACATTTATTTTTCGAGATTATTACTGTGACGAAAGTCTGCTGATTTTTCTTGGAAAATTTAAATTCTCCACCTAGGTATCGAACTTGAATTCAGCGACAATGTAGCTGAATCAGTCGTTAACAGTTTAAAATTTTGAAATACCTTACGGTGATAGCTGCAAGATAATTTGTTAATCCAGTAAGGTATCCCTCGCCTACGCCATTATGTAATAAATCTCTCCTCCAACTACAATTGTGACTTCTGGCTCCAAAATGCTCCGTACATGTGGTCAAGAAACACAGAGTTACGCATGTCGAACATCAACAAATTTGGAAGTTTAAAAAATATCAGAAAATGTGAGCGTGGCAAATGGCCTGACTACTACACCACGGTGGGGTTGAACAAAACTTACATAGAGTCGCGACACCACCTCTGATTTTTTTCATATTCTTATTAAGGGACTCAAGTACTATAAGGAAACAGATTCAGTTCGCAAAATTTTCCAGCCGTATCGGAGAACCGGCACTCATGGCCGTGCAGGACCGACGAGTCAATTTGAATACAGATTGTTATCGTGACGGATAGAGGGACTAATTCTAAGCTAATTCGTATTGAAATGGCTCCCCTCGACAACCTGACCACGTAGTCACAGCCAGCTAAAGTCGAAAATTCGACATCTTTGAATCAGGGCCGTAGCCAGACTTCAAAATCTGAGTGCGCTAGGGGGGGCGCAAGGTCCAAAAAAATTATTTTGTATGGGAAAAATTAAAAAAAATGAAAAAATGACTTCGCTAGGAGGGGCGTTGCCCCCCCCCCCCCCTGCGCCCCATCTAGATACGGCCCTGCTTTGAATGGTGATATGTCCAAGACGAAGAAAGTTTGAAACTCTTTGAATGGCGATATTGGTAGATTATTCCATGCTCTATTAAACGCCGAGAATGGATTTTACAAAATTTGTCTGAATTGTACAATATTTGAACAATTTTATTTTCACCATCCTCGAAACTTGGACTCGTCTGTAATACACAGGTTGACCCTGTCTGCAACAAAACAATAGTGACTGATCAGCCTGCAGGCTAAGCTTTACAACGATACCACACTCGCCATACCAGCCTCATAACAAGTATCTGTTACGACATTTTGTTTGCAGGAAGGTCGAATTTTCGACTTTACCTGGCTCTAGCTACATGGTCAAGTTGTCGAGGGAGGCCATTACAATACGAATTAGCTTAGAATTAGTCCCTTTATCTGTTGCGATAACAATCTGTATTCAAATTGGCACGTCGGTCCCGTACGGCCATGAGTGCCGGTTCTCCGAGACGGCTGAAAAATTTTGCGAACTGAATGTGGTTCCTTATAGTACTTGAGTCCCTCAATAAGAATATGAAAAAAAATCAGAGGTGGTGTCGCGACTCTATTTAAGTTTTGTTCAACCCCACCGTGACACTTCCTAGGCTTATCTCAAATCTTAATAAAATTCTAAGCTTTAACCGTGGCTCAACGCTTTCCCGTTAAATATATTCTTCGTTTTCCTGTCAGAAGGATGTGCTATGTGACAATAAATACAGACACATCTTTGTAGTATTAGGAACAAACTGAAACCTGAATTGACCTGAACCAGATCTGATAGATTTTGACCTGACCTGATTTTAGTTGAACCTGAAAATATAAAACACTGACCGGACATCATTTCTACCTGACTGAATTGACCTGTTTCGCAAATTATTTTAACAATATATTGAGAAACACGATTTTGGAACTCCGCGGCAACGGAAACAATAAAAAAATATGCAAATGAACCAGGTCAATCCCGTCAATCCTGGTTATCAAGTTAAATCTGAAACAGGTCAGGTCAGATCAGGTTAAATTGGAAATATATCAGGTCAGGTCGGGTCAAATAAAAATCAGGTCAGATCAGGCTTTGATTTTCAGGTTCAGATCCACTGACAGAAAACAGAATGGTTGCCTCTCATTTTTAAGTACAATCAGGGACCTTGTAAAGTAATATTTTCCTATTAGATTTTTTACATAAACTACACAGTTTCATCGAACTCTTTCCTATGTTTTCTAATACTTTGTCTAAATCTTTTGCCGATCCCAATATGCATCCCAATTTGCCGTAGAGATCTTCGCATCATCGATAAAATACAACAGTCCATTGAATTTTTATGATTTGTATTCATGTTTAGATCTCCAATGAATTTAAACATTGACGAATGTTCAGCGACCTTTTCGTAAACGTCTTCCAAAAGCACTTTACGCAAACAATGCAGTGCACATGATCAAATTTGGACGATTCAAATACTTGCCTAGCATAAATTTCATGAAAATGGCTCCAAGAAATAAACATTGTCTTTTGTTTTCAATTTGTTGATTTTAATAGCACTTTCCTTATTCGAAGTTCAAGAAAGTTATCAATCGAAGCATCCAGTAAAAGATTTGTTGAATCGAATTAATGAAACAATTTCGGAAATATTGAGAGCTCTCTGGTTTAATGTAGGCAGAAATCTAACAAGACAATGACGTTTGTTGGTTGCGGATGTGTATGCGTACGAGCAATGTATTTTTGGAATGACAAATTTTCAGGATTGAATTATGAATAAAAAGTTGTGACAAATTAGTGGAAAATAATTAATTTAGATAGTTTGTCTACTGCATTATCAAATTAATTAAGTTTTCTTTAAAAAAAAGCAAGAACCGAATGAGTTATGTACGAAAACAAATCACTCAAACACAAAGTAAAGTTTACGATTTTACGGCCAAATTAGGGCTTATTATATAAGAACACATCTGAAACCTACACAATTTATAAGATTTTAAAACAATTTTAACACAAAACTCGAAGTTGTTTCATTCCTTGTTACACAGAATGAAAGAAATGTTAAAATCGAAAAGCACTCGACAAAACCAACAAATCAACAAAACAAAAAAATAGACGTCAATTACGTAGTAGTCGCTGTTTCTCCAAGCACTTGCGTTCCACACATTCCACATGACATTTGGTATCTGTGTTAAATAAATTAACTACGATCATGGGACTTTTTGTAAGTTACACGTAGTATGTGTGCGTGCAACTTATGCTTCTTATCAATATACTTACGCATATTTTTGGCTTGGGTGCGTTGCATATAGATACATACAATCTTTATGTCTCTACTCCTTATACTATGTATCGCTCGATAACATTACTTTAGGCAATTTTGACGAAGTCGAATGTCATAAATGACTGTACACATCTACATACAGCTGTAACTATGTAACTTTAATATATTTTGTTTATGTGCATTATATTTGATAGTTGTTAGAAAAATTTGTGAGACAAATAGCATAAATCGGAAACTCTGTAACTTTGTCTTTTAAAGCGAAGAAATCATTCGAATGGACGATTTTTGGGAAAAATCATGAAATTCTTGTCGACTAGTATCACTAGTATGTGAAACTGTATAACTTTGTCGTTTAAACGAACTTTCTATCTGCCATATTTTTTGACTAATGACTGACAGAGCTCGCACTTAAAACGCTCATAGCTCCCAAATGAGCTATTTTTGGAGAGAAAATAAACAATTGTAGATCATGGCCCTACGTTAGTGAAGGACCGTGACGCAAGTCCGTTCACACAAAAAATTGTGAAAAAAAATTTTCCGCAGGACTGAAGAACTTTTTGAGTTTTCCCCCTTTGCTACTACCCCTACTACCCCCACATTATTTTATTCGTAATCTTGGCGTCCATACGAGTTCAACGAGCTATCACACGCCTCATAAAGTTAAGATTTGACCTTGATATTAAATTTCAAAACTTGCAAATTTGTATGAAGAAACTGATTTCCATACATTTTGAAAGTGATGAATTTTACCAACCTTTGTTATTTACTTTGTTACTTTGTCTTTCTGTTACGGTGAAACTTTTTAATTACTCGGTGGATTTGCCTGAAATTTTCAGGGTATGTCAAGCATGTAAATTAAAGGAATTTTCCTAAAAGCTTATAATTTCGGAGCTATGAGCGTTTAAAGCTATTCAGCTATGGGACCTAAAACCCATAAAATATGGTTCGTTCAAAAGACAAAGTTATAGAGTTTCACATTCTAGTCGACACGTGTTTCATGGTTTTCTCCAAAAATCGCTCATTTGGGAGCTATGAGCGTTTTAAGTGCGAGCTATGTCAGCCATTAGTTGACTGTCAAATTTGATAGTTGACTACCAAATTTGATAGTTGACTCTCAAATTTGATAGTTGACTATCAACTTGATAGTTGACTATCAACTTCATAGTTGACTAACAACTTGATGGTTGACTATCAAATTTGATAGCTGACTAACAACTTGATGGTTGTCTATCAAATTTGATAGTTGACTACCAAATTTGATAGTTGACTCTCAAATTTGATAGTTGACTATCAACTTGATAGTTGACTATCAACTTCATAGTTGACTAACAACTTGATGGTTGACTATCAAATTTGATAGCTGACTAACAACTTGATGGTTGACTATCAAATTTAATAGTTGACTGTCAAATTTGATAGTTGACTAACAACTTGATAGTTGACTAACAACTTGATAGTTGACTATCAAGTTGTTTTGTCATTTATCAAGTAGGTAGTTTTTTACTCCCTTTACAACCACATGATACGCCAGCAAAATGCCTGTTATCACATTAGCACACTTTGATTAAAAAGTGTAAGAAATTTTAATAAAAAAGTTAAATTTTTGCAGGCAATATAAGATGAATTATCTCAACTAATTTCTGAAGATTTTTTAATACATGGAATTAAATGAATCAAAGAGAATACTGTAAAAATTTTACGAGTGTGAAGTTTGTGGCCAGAGCGAAGCGAGGGCCGTCACACGAGTCGTGACATTTTATTCACAATTGAAGGTTTTGTGAATGGGAAATCGAGGGATTATTTTTTCTTGGTCTACCAATAAATTTCTCCTTTTACAAATATTTTATAGAGTCGAAATTGGTACCAATTTACCGAAAATATTGTAAACTGAGTTATTTTTAACGATGAACCAAAAACTAACAAAGTTCATTTATTACTATGTCACCATGTGAAGATATATCTACTCTGATGTAACAAAAAGGCAATCAAACAGAATAATAGACAGCTCATACGAGTGGGAAGTATATACACGAGTCATATTTTATTTATGATTTGAGGTTGAGTGAAAATCTTGAAAATTGAAAATTTATAATAAAATTGAGAGCTGAAAAAGTGGTCAAAAATCATTCCATCTTACGCCCAATGTTTCCAAGAAAAATTTTTTTGTCAAATTTTACTGTCATTTGCGTGGAGTCATTAATATAGTAAACATATTATGTATTAAATGTGACAAGTTTTTATGAATACGTCAAAAATACATTTAGAAAAGTCTCAGTCAAGGGACCTGACCCGCCAAAAAGGTGGGACCTAGTCTTGTAGTCCTATATTTTTTACGAATAAAATTTTTCAATTTATGTCAGTGTTCATTTGAGTTCATTTTCATACAGTGTATTAAGTCCCTTATTTGACGTTTCGAAAATGAACGGCTCCTGCCTGGTTTATTTAACTCTGCCGTGCACGAACGCATGCAGCACACGCATATATATTTTAAAATTTAGTGACTCTGACTTCGAGTGTTACTGCTAGAAACAGTGCTTGGATAAATATTTGTGATTTTATAGATGATGGGATCATTTCTTCATACCATCGCAAAGCGCTGCGGACGTTTGGGTATTTGCATCAAAAATGTCGAAGAACTTCAAAAAGTAAGAAAAACAGTTAAAAATCGACAATTCCTTTTTTTGGTTAAACACGGCTTATAAAAGTACACGTGTCCAAGGATGTGAACTTGAAGTATTACTAGGATTTTTCGAGAGTGCGGTAATAGGTGGTCAAATGGTGCACAACAAGAACACACTCTCTTCGTCTGAATGGGTATCTGCCATTAAGCTAAGCGTTAACTATGCCAACCTTAATGCGGTACCAGGTGTCTCGAACTCTTCCAGCCTCTGTCGCAAATGCGAGAGAGAAAGAGAATTAAACAATAGCACACGTAACTGGAAGCTGTCCATCGAGTAGCCTGCTAATCACATCAAGGCATCATTTCGTGAAGCACGAACTAGCCGATTTGCTGCGAGAGAGAAGTTTTGAATGTTTCGTCGAGGTTTTCGCAATTGACACGGATGGAAAATCACGCTTCAGCGATATCATCGCCTTCGACTCAAAATCAACAAACGCGTTCATCATAGATCCTACCAAACGATACGAAACCAACAACATCAATCAAGATGACAGTATCGTCAAGGAGAAGCGCGAAATATACGAAAAGTGCATACCACTTTACGCGGAGCGTTACAGAGATTCGTTTGGCGAGAGGATCTGGTCAGTGCGAGGACTTTGGTTTGGTAGCAGAGGCTGCATCGGCAAAAGTGTGCTAGATTTCTTCAACGATTTCAAGTTGAATCGTGATAAGCTCAAAATCATTTCTGAAACGATTCTAGTCAAGACTATTTTCATTATTAATAATCATATATACAACTGACCAAGTAAACTTTTATTTTATTGACAAGCGAAAAAAAAGACTGCTCACAGTGGCGCAGCCAGTAAAAAATCGATCTTTTCAAAAAATAAATTTTACAATAAATAAAAGTCATTTACTCTATTAGCTCCTAATGTTCCCAAAATGCATGCCGCGTTCCCTCTTCGAATGACAATTGAAAGAATCATGCTGACATATTAATCGTACTGACATATTTCTGGCCAAGACATTCTTTAAATCGATTTTTCACCATGAAGCCATGATGGCTCATTTTTGGTCAAATGGGAAAAAATGTAGATCTGGTCGTGGTCTACATTTTTCTCCATTTGACCAAAAATGAGCCATCATGGCTTCATGGTGAAAAATCGATTTAAAGAATGTCTTGGCCAGAAATATGTCAGTACGTCTTGTGATTCTTTTCTGTAATAAATAATCTGTTGAACGTGGTTCTCCTGAAGCAGCCTTCATGATTGATCCCAATTTGTGAACAAATTTCATAGTTTCTGGCCCCATACAACCTAAAGTTTCGAAAGCTAACGGAGTGAACAAATAATTTTCTTTCAAATGTTTGTAATGATTATGTTTAAATCTTTCCGCCTTATCCGCAATTGACCGTTTTTTCTTGCTAGATTCCTTAATGTATGAAGGCGCTAATGTATCCCTAATTGTTACGTCCCACAGAATAGCTTTTCCATGACTCCAAGGAATTAAGGTCATACCATATCTACATATTCCTGGTGGTTGTATAATATTTGGAAATCCTGCTGAAGAGAATGCATGTGAGAAAACTTTTTGTTAACTTCATCATGTTCAGCTATTTTGGCTGTTTTTAACGGAAATGTAAAAAAAATCGACGCGACTTATTGTTAGTAAGAAGATTGTCTTCTGATAGATAGATAGGCTGTGTAGTAAAGCATCCTTCGATACGAGGGCAGCACCTTTATTTATATTTTTTTTGTGAAAATAAACGTTTTCTCATCTCAACCGACTGGTTTCTTATAATTTAGTTCGATTGACAGATTACCAAAAGAAAAATTTTGATTGGGTCTTATTCGCGTCGTTATGTGTAGCTCTTGTAGTTAGAGTAAGGGTAAAGTGAAGAAAATAGTTTCTGTAAAATGATAATGATACTGAGTTGAATTCACGAATAAATTTATTTGCAGTTAAACACAGTCATTCTAGAATGTTTAGAATTTTTTATCCGACCTTGTTGTAGCATCGTCCTTCAGCCCAAGTCTCAACATTCTTATGGCAAATGAGGTCTCCACAGCAATTTCCTCCCGCAGCATCACCGGCATTTCGTGTACATGGACTGTCAAATGCTTTACAATCCTGAGTCTCCTGAGCGAAAGTAATACTCATTAGAAGAGCGGTAATAATGAAAAATACCAACAATAGCTTCATTTTAATCTGAAAAAGTAAATTTTTTGCTATACAAACGCTGAGCTCATAATATACTTTTACTGATTGTAAACTGTAGGATGTCGCGGACTAGAACTACTACTATGTATGGAAAAGGACTCTACTTTCCTTGTACACAACCTGACGTACAACTTTTGATAAATCATTAAAGGATGGTAATAGATCATTTTCATTATACGGTACTCGTCAACGTAACCCCACTAAATGTTTCGTCCAGTACTTCTTAACCTCAATTAATTGACGTTGACTGCGTTCAATTTACTGGTTTTTACATGAAAATCGTTCGTTCAATTCATTCGTTAATTTTCAACATGTCTGACAGCTGGGATCGTGTCTGACGTTTGCAAGGTCATGAAAATGATCTATAAACTAACGTTATTAGTTATCGGTTGAGCGTTTAATTAATTTTGAATTAAAGAATTAAAATGTAATGAAAAATTCCAGTGGACGTCCCACAGAAAATAATGGTCGGATATAATTTCCCAAACATTAAACATTTTCAAATATTTTCACGAATTTTCGGAGATTTTCATTATTTGTCCCAAAAATAATTTTTGGAAAAATGCAGAAAAATTTGAGAAAATGTTCTCTTAAAAATTGACCCTGGAGGCCGATTCTCGAAGAATTCGAAACTTGCAGGTTTTGACAGCAGTGGGCGCCCATTCTATTGAATTTAAGAATTCGTAACTTGACAGTTGTCACATTAATGCTAGGAGTGGTCCATACGATTCGTAACTTTTAAGGTGACAACTGTCAAGTTAGGAATTTTTAAATTCATGAGAATCGACGCCCTGGGCGTAAATTCTCAAGCCGTTCGTAACTTTAGGAATTCGAAACTTGACAGTTCTTATGGGATTTTATACACGCAACTGTCAAGTTACAAATATTATGGGTTACGAAAATACGAGAATCATCACATTGGGCGACGATTCTCGTATTTTCGTTACTCCACCACTGAATCACCCATACAATACTGTGACAAAGATATTGATTTTTTTTTAAATTACCTGAATTGATTGAGTAAGTTGATTATGTAATTGATTGATACGATGAACTGATTGCAAATGCATATCAATCTGTATATTTATATGAAATCTGAATGTGTATGAATAGAGAGCAAAATTATGTCAAAGTTTGTAAATAGTATTGGGCATAGACAATCTGGATTTGTTTGCTCAGCGTATTAGTAGATCAGTGGTTCAATGTAAGTTTACTAGAAATTTTTTGAAAACAGCAAATCGACCCATTTCAACATCGACATCATTCATGGAGTTGAATGGAAAAAAACAAAACAAGAAAAAAAAAAAATCGAAACACATAAATACCTTAAATTAATAAATAACATTTGATCAACTGGTTGCAAATTTATTGGCAGACTTAACGAGTCATCGTCATCGAGCTACTATCATCGAAACACTCGAAATAACATTACTCTTCGCATAAAGGTTATTCTACTTCGAGTTGGGGCAACTACCTGACTAGACTACATTTGGCATTTTAGTGCGGAAAATTGAATACCTATATAAGTATCAGATGTTCAATTCTTTCAATAATTAATCGATAATTATCTGTATTTACTAATCATTGTTATAGGCCTTCAGAACTTCATGCGTTGCGTTCTATTTTCTGATGAATAGATTCGCTCTGGCAAATTCGCCAGGTCGGTTGGCTTGTAGACACTGGAGATCTGTCTATTTTGGGTATATTGCGGGCCCTCTTATCGGTTGCTAATAATACACGTATTTCGAAAATCTGTCTAGTTTGGTTTATTTCTTGTTTCATTACTTCCTCTCCATATATGTTTTTGTGGGCTCTGTTTCAGTTGTCTCATTTGGATTAGAGGTGTGCGCCGCCGAGTTCAGCCGGCGCGCCGCCGGCTGGAGGTACTCAGCCAAGCGCCGCCGCCGATACAAAAATATGACATCAGCCGCCGCCAGCCGCCGACTGTTTTCATCGGCTGGACAATAAAATAAGTTTAGGGCGTCATTCAACTAAATATCACGATTTTAAATTTCTCCGATGGAGCTTAGCGTTTCTTTGAATGGAAGCAAACGCAAATCTTCGTTCTTAACGCGTTATGTCTTTTAAAAGCATAATTTCTATTATTGTTTAGGTATATAGAATATTCCATCGATATAAAACGGTTCGATGAGTGCTGTAAAACAGCATGTACGTAAACTTCCTTCTGAGGAAGCGCGTGGAATGATAAGAAAATTGCAATTTTTACTTATTATTATAATTTGACGTAAACATTCGATTTATAAGTCGATTGACTACACAATTTGTATGGAAAAATTCCTTATAATTTCCTCGTTTTACGTCAACTTAAAACTAAATTAAATTAAATTAAAATCACAATCTGCCTTAATGTCATATTACAAATATCTTGTGTTGAACTTGTGTTTTTTGAAAAGAAATTTTAGTCGACTCTTACCTCACCTTGCATTTCAAGAAGAGTTTTTTTTACTCTCTAGTGAGTCACTAGTGACTTCCTAGGACCGCCTAGGACAGTCTCGGAATTATAAGAAGTAACTATTACAATCCGATCGACGCTATTCATTCCACATGCATTACCAACTTTACGACATTTACGTATTTATTATACGTGTTCTCTTTTGAGTGATAAAAATTCCACTCAATGAGCTGTCGATTTTTTTATGTTTTCTGTTTCTTTCCTTGAAGAAAAGACGATGTAGCTCAGTATTTTGTCTGTCTTTATTTTCTGCCAAATTTTTCGCGCATCACATTGGATGGCATCTTCAGTGGCTGTAAAACATACAGTATTTATTATAACGTGTAAATCGTATGTGGAATGAATAACGTCGATTGGATTGTAAATTAAACTAAACTAAACTTTTTAAAGCTCTGGCGATCCACAAAATCTGCATTTTCCAGACTTATCATTATATCTCGTAATTACGTTTCCATATAGTTCTGAATATTTTGCGCTATCTGTAACAATATGTCCAGACCTACCTGTGACTCTTTCGAGTTACGTACTTTATGGACGATCCCTCTGCATTTTATGAAAAATAAACTCGAGTCGTACCACTAAAGTAATTAGTTTTTAACAACGAACTTTAGAAGTTTCATTGTTCTTTCGACTATAAGCAAACCCAGTTTATTTATCTTCGAATTAAATTTTCAAAGATTCAAAATTTGAAAGAAATGAAGTTGGTCGAGTTGGATAGGAGTTGGATTTGTGAACCAGAGGTTGCTAATTCAAGCCCAGCTGTGGACATTATGAGCGAAAATGCTTTCACTTCAGATTTTGATGTCTAGTATGTTTCACTAAATAAAAATTAAACTTTGTTGGCTTTACATCAGAGTTCACAAGAACTCATAATTCTTGTATTAGAAATGAAGTAGGTATTCTTATGACTAACTATCTGTAAAAACATTGACTTTTCTATGAATTTTTAGAATTTTTTTTAAATTATTCAAAATATATCGGCGCGCCGCGGCTGTGCCGAGCCGCCGAGAAATATCGTTTTGGGCGCGCCGCCGCCGGCACATCTACACTCGGCTAGCCGCCGCCGAGAATTTTTGACTGGCGCACACCTCTAATTTGGATATACTTTTGTGGGCTCTGTATCAGTTGTTAATAACAGATGGATTTTTAAAATCTGTCTGTTTTGAGTATACTTTTGTGGGCCCTTTATCACTTAGTTCCTATCAGTCTTACATTCCTGTGATGGAGTATTCATACCCAATCAAAGAACTCACGAATTCCAAGTTTTTTTTTTAAAGAAATGTAACTAAACTAGTACGCGATATCAAAGTTTTCGGCAACTAATGTACCGCCAAAAATTATCAATTATCAACTTGTCTTCACGTGCGAGGGTTAATTTTTTACAGGAGGATTCGATTGGACCATTCTGTACTGATAACAGTTTAAAGCAATCGGTGAGTTCTTTTTTTTATATATAGATTTTATTATTACTTCTTTTAACACTAGTGTGAAGTACAAAATAGGGCTCATATAGCAAATTTTTCTTACAATAGAAAGATTACATTACGTCAAGATAAATAAAAATAAAGATTTTACAAATAATAGAATACACTCATTTGATGATGATATCACAGGTCATATAGGATTAATATAGTTTAACAAAAACATAAAAGAGAGAAAGAAGCATTATGACTAGTCATATCACAGTTAAATATCACTGATTAAGACACCGTTCTCAGTTTATAAAATAAAAAGGTGACACCGGTCCAAACTCATCACTCTCAAGCATCACTTTAAGCTTCACCTTTGTCCACTTTTTTGTAGATTTATCAGTTTGGGACGATCATTTAAGATCTCGAAACACAGATCTGTTGATCCTTTGTTTCCATTCCCGGTCATCATGTAAATCATGGTAGCCTTCCTGTTGCCGATAGGAACCTGTCTAAGATGTCAGGTCCTATTGCAGCAATTTCCGAAGGAACCACCTCGTAGTCTCCGAGCATCCTGCGTCTTAGTTGAAGAAATTTGGGGCAGTCACATATCAAGTGTGCACCCGTTTCTTCTTCTAGGTCGCAGGAACATCTCGGAGTGTCCGAAAGCCTCAACTTATTCATGTGCCGATTCAGCCCGCAATGTCCCGTAATCGCTCCAACTACTCTTCTAATGCGATTTCGGTCCATTTTGAGCAAATCTTTGGCCCATTTTTTGTTAGGCTTAGGGAAGAAGCATTTCGTGTGAACGCCTCCGTTATACGCTTCCCAGCGTTCTGCGTGTTTACGCTTAACCCAGTCTTCCAGTGCTCTTTTACACTCTGACTGGGGAATCGGAAGGTACGGTTCTGGCCCGTTTGCCTGAGTCGCCGAGCCTTCTTTGGCCAGCTTATCTGCTTCCTCATTTCCCTCCACGCCGGAATGTCCTGGTACCCAGACCAAATTGATCCGATTGCTCAGACCAAGAAGGTTCAGGTATTCCTTACATTCCTTCACCAGCTTGGAGGTGACTACGGGCGATACGAGTGCCTTGATCATTCCTATATTGTCAAGACATATAAGGACCTCTTCGCCTTGCGTCCCTATAGGCAGAGTTTCATGTGCTCCCATGAGTGCCGCATAAAGCTCCGCCTGAGGTACGCTGGCGATCTCTCCCAGGTGGAAGGAATTGCCTAGCCCCGTTTCGGGGGCATACACTCCAGCTCCTGTTCCATTTGGAGTTTTCGAACCGTCAGTGAATCTGACTTTACTTCCCCTTGATAGGCCAGTAGGCCAGCCGTTAAGCCAGTCTGCTCTGCCTAAGAAGGTAGCGTCGAATCGCTTCGTGAAGTCAATCACCGGTGTCATCCGGTCTCTGGGCATACCGAAAACTGGGCTTTCTACCACGCCACATATTTTCCCATGCCCTGCCCGGAAGTTAGAAGTCCACAAGCCATTTTGCACCAACCGATCCGCCGTGGCGAAGGCTCTAGCCTGAATTATCAGGTCGAGCGGTGGTACATTCAGCAGTGTCTCCATGGCCGCGGTAGCTGTGGTCTTCATAGCTCCAGTTATGCAAATGCACACTAGCCTTTGAATTTCCCCTAGCTCTTTCCGCGCTCTCTCTATGTCTAGTCTCGGCCACCACACCTTTGTCCACTTAAAAAATGCCAGCAGAAAACGGAAAACCAAAAAAAAAACTTGATGGAAGTGAATCCATGATTTCTTGGAAACGGGGTGGAGCATTCAGTAATATTGGAATCATATGAACTTACCTCTGTTCACCCCGAAAATGCTGCAAATCCAGCAGAAATCCAAAAAAAACTTGACGGAAGTGAACATAATCCGTGATTTCTGGGATCGGGAACGGTGTGGTGCATACTACAGGAATAATGGAATCATAGGAACTTACCTCGCCTCAAAAATGCCACAAATCCAGCAGAAAACCAAAAAACTTGATGGAAGTGAACTTAATCCGTGATTCGTGGGATTGGGAACGGGTGGAGCATTCAGGATTGAAAGTAATTGTAGGTTCTACTTACTAGTGGGTATTGTAACACTACGTGCAAAACTTGACAAAAAAAACGTACTTTTGTTACTATTAGTTTTGAGGCTCGTATCTATGGTCCCTCTGAAAAGCTCAAGCTTGGCCGGCTAGATCTGGAAGTGCTAGTCTTCAGCTTTCCAAAGAGGCCCATATCAATTAAATATGTTTCGATTTGGCAAGGGAAATTGGGGACAGAGTTAGCAGTTTTTTTCTGTCACTTTTTTGGCATCCTCAAAATATCTAGGACATTTTTCCAGTCCCAGAAAAGAGTTCATTCCATAAGAAAATTTTGCTTTTTAACGGAGATATTCCAGTTTTTAGTTTTACACTAAACCGGTTATTTTACCGGTTTTACCGTTTCGCGATACACACAAAAAATGTTGGATTCACAACTTTGAGCCCTATATCATATTCCATTGTCAAATTTTCGATAAGTTCCGCAGCGCGCGGATAAGAACTCAAACTATAAATGGATTTTGAAAATCTGACTATTTTGGGTATTCTTTTGTGGGCTATGTCGTCATCAGTTGCTTATGGTAGAGAGGTTTTTTAAAACTCTTGTTGGAATCTAAAGATTCGTCATATAAAATTGTGGAATTCCACAGTTGAACCGGAATACTAACGTGGGTCATAATCAGGCACTATTTCTGGAAATATAAGATTATGCACCTCTCCTTCGGCTTGATCTACAGTGCCCACCACACTAATAGTAGATTATTCACCTCTGTCCACATGTTTTTTTAGACACTTGGGGAGTTATTGCATGAGCCGAAGGCGAATGTTATAACCCCAAGTGTCTAAATAAACATTTGGACAGAGGTGAATACGCTATTTTATCTACCGACGGCGAAATAATAGCACTTTTTCATTGCTATTATTTCACCTAGGTACAGTCTTTGATATTTCAAATGTCTCACTGTCAAATTTTTCTGAGAATTTCATTGTGTCATTGCGAATTCACAATGACATTCTTTGAAAAAAATGACAGTGAGACATTTGAAATGTTAAAGCCTGTAGATAAAATTTATTTTGATATTTTCCTACAATTTCTCACGTTTTCCTAGATTTTTTCATATTTTCCTTGATTTATAAAAAAGGGAAAATGTAGGAAATTTCAAAGAAAATATGGGAAAATCTTTTCGTAAAAATCACGACAGAATAAAGTTAACCAGGCAGGAGCGCTTGTTTGACTGGGAACCTGAATAATCTAGTAGCCCTTTATATTTTGCGAATAAAGTTTTTCAATTTATGTCAGTGTTCATCTGAGTTTATTTTATTTACAGTGTATTAGGTCCCTTATTTGACGTTTCGAAAATGAACCGCTCCTGCCTGGTTTATTTTCCTCTGCCGTGGTAAAAATAGCACCTGATAATAATAAAGAACAAACAAGGCAAGGTTCTGGATATTTCATATTTATTGTAAACGGTTAAAATACGAGTTATGAAACGTGATTATGATTAATTGAAACAGAAATGACTTAAACAATACTTGAAATTACGTTACAACATGTTTGCACTACTCATCTAACGCTAAGTGGAAACAATAGAATTTACAATTGACTTAAGACGAACAACAAAGTTAGAATTCAATCCGTGTGAGACATTCTCTTGGGTTGTTAAATGTTAGTTAAATGAACAAAATACAAAACAGAAATCAAAGATCGTTTGCTATTGTCTTTGAATGAAATGTTAACATTCAGTGCCAATTCCACGGTGGTCCCTTGAACAATCGACGTATATGTGTGCAAAGCATTTTTGCTGGCTGTGTCGGATTGGAAATTGATCGCATACAAATAATTTGCCTCGATAAGAAGCGGAGCCGAAAGTTTGACATAATAATTTCCACCCACAATGTTGACTTTTTCCTGATACAGACATTCTGCATGCCACGATGAAAAATCTTTCTTCCGCTCAATGGTCATATCGAAAGAGTGTTCAATTGCGTCGTCACTATATTTGAAGATCTTCGAACAAGCTATATCGGTCAACATCATCGATTTGTTTAAAGAAAATACGGTTGTCTCGTTTAGCGTCAATTTCCCTTATGAATGTTTTTTTTTTAATTCAATTTAATCAATCAGCTTGATTGTCTGCACGAGATGGGCGGCTGTAATGTCTGACTGGAACTATGCACTTTGCCGGTTACTGTGACTAGTCGACTTTAGGCACCCTGGAAATCAGTAAAGGAGTCGAGGAATACCTCCAAAAAAATTTCTAAAAATCGAAAATTTAATTTTAGATTTTTAAAATTTTATTTGACGGTAACCCGCGACTCCTTTACTACTTTCCATGGTGTCTAAAGTTCCAGCATGCGCATTATTCTGCAATGTGTTAAAACCGTAAGTGCGCCTCAGAATTGGAATTTAGAAAGAACGAGTAAATGAACAAATGAATATAAAAATGAATTCGCTCTGATTAATATCGTGAATTGGTATGATAACGTTGCGTTAGTTAGGCCTATTGGACCCTTTGCTCTGTCCATTGACTAACTGTGGTTCAATATACGTCAAAGTGTCCATCTGTCGATCGCAGCGTGTCTTTTGCGTTACATTGGGCTTCATATTTTACTTACCTTCGTCTCCAGAAACATCTGACTCACTGCCAATCAATTTCCGATAGAAATTCAAATAACAATCTAGTTAATCAGTCAAAAACACTCAAAGAGTAAAAGTGACGCAAGTCCCTGGGCATACTTCCAAAACAACTGATATCACTGTAGGTGACGCATTCTGCGTTTGTACGCAAAAATTGTCAAAGCAAAAATTAAGCCAAAAAAATTCTAGAAGAAAAATTTTACCACAAAAATTTTGCGTCACAAAGTGGCAGATGATTCGGCTACTTTTCATTTGTACATTCTTTCAGGACGTATTTTTCCCTATTTAGTCAAGTGCGAGTTGTCCAAAAAAGCCGTTTCGCTCATATTGTAAAAAGCGATTTTATGGTTGATTATCGCGATGTTGCCAAGCTGGGATCGGCCTGGTTTGGTCTAGGGAGCCGACGCGACGTTGCCTAACACTTCTTTTCGCTCTATGAAATTTTGATTTTTGAAAATTTATTTAAAAATATAAAATGAAATATTTTTGACATGGTTCCATGGGCGAAATTATTCCAAATGATGTCTATTTTATGTTAAAAATAAAAAACATTATTTTTTTTTTATTAAAGTAAGCCGCTCTTCTAGCGTAGAGCACGCACAGGGGCCTCCGTTTGGGCCCATTGTACTGGCTTTGGGGTTGGGTTAGACATTCGCTGTTGTATGGGACTATCCCATACTAACGGTGTAGCTTGGAATGTCCTCCGATTGCAAAGATCTATTTCCTCAGGCTCTGCCTGAGTATGTTTTTGTCAACACATTACTTCATCTATTTAATGATGAAAGTGACAGAAACAGCAGTGAAATTTTTAAGGCAACGATATCATCGAGCATTACAATCACTGAAGCACATGTCTGAATATGAAAAAGAACAAAAAGTCTTGTACAAAGCGTATACAGAAGCCTGTACCGTTTGTACCGATAAAAATATCATTCTACATTTCCAATGGAAATTTTCCTTACAAACCAAATTCACTGTTCAATATGAATTTTAACTTAGTTTTGCTCAAAAGAAGTCCAAGTACCGCTACAGCTGTAAATAACAATTAGATAGTTTACACATTCAATAATATCATGAACCATCAGGCAAACTAGAGCATCTAGAGCAAACGATTTTGATTTTGTCAATAAATTTTAAATTATTTCACTATTTGACCACACATAATTAGCCAAGAAACATCGAAAGCATCAAAAAGCAGCACATTAGACAAAATCACAAATCTATTTACACAAAGAAGCACAAAAACACTTTCAGAGAGCGACGTATAAACACGTCCGTTCACTATGCCGTTCACAGCAGGTCAACATTAATTACTTTAAAAAAAGCATTTACCGGATTTTCCAGATTTGCACATTTTTTTGTATTGATGGGGGCCATCTTGAATTACAGCGCCACCTGCATATTTTTTCAAGCACTTATATTTTTCTCGTATGCAGAAAGGTTCAAGGAACACAAGATTTTTTTCCCACTCAATTCGGATCAAAATTCAATTTTATAGAGCCGAAAGAAATTTTAGCTGACTGCGGCTCCCTGGCGCAAACCAGGTCGATCCCAGCTTGGCAACATTGCGATTCGAGTTCGTGGCCGACCCACCTACGATAATCAACCATAAAATCGCTTTTTACATTCAATATGAGCTAAGGAACAACTCGCGCCAGACTAATTTTAACAATTTTGTTAATAGTACTTTCCTCAACATCTGCCACTTGTGACGCAAAATTTTGTTGGTAAAATTTTTCTAAAAATTTTTTTGGCTTAATTTTTTAATTTTCTCAAACTTTTCACATTTTTTGTGTAACATTCCACAATTTTTTAGTCATTTTTTTTACTTCCAATGCCTCAACATTGAGCAACTTCTGAATTTCGTGAATTTTTAGGAATTTTCGGAAAATTTTAGAAATTTAGGGAATCTTAAGGAATTTGGGGAATTTTAATTCCCTAAAATAGGCCATGGGAAACGTCAGATTTTTCGTCCATAAATACCGAATTTTACACTAATTTTCAGTTTTCCTTTTTTCAATCTGCCAGATGCAAACCTTTTGAAGTTTCTTTAAATGTAAACGTAAAGTTTTTCTTTTCTTTTGAATTTTTCAAGTCCAAAATATGGCTATTATGATACAAAAGTGTCAAGAAATTTCATGTGTAAATTTGAAAAAGCCTAGAAGGCTGTAAATTTATTTTAAGTATAAAATATTTGTAAAAACTGTAAAGAATTTTGATTTGAATAAACTAAATTGATAAAAAAAAACACTTACACTAAATCCTGACAATAAAGGCATATGTCAAATGTGCCTATCACAAAACATAAGACCCGAATTTCTATGCAATCTTTTGCTATTTAACGAAGGGATGAGGTGGCGTTTGTATCGAACTTTCGGTTATGTTATACATGGTATTACCGCTCATATCATCGGCAACATAACTAAAGGACGTATCGCCGATATCTCAGAAACTACTCATCCGATATTGATAAAAGTTTTTTTGCTTGAAAGAGAGTGAAAAGTTATGAATCTTGAGCCTGACGTAAAGCGAATCGATAATATGGTTCGGAAGATATTGTCGAAAAACTGAAAAAAAAAGCTTTTTTCAAACCAAATTTGTAAGATATTCGAGCCGATTTTGATAAAATTTAATTTTTCATTGAAAGGTAAAGTAATGAATTTTGAGTTCAACATGAAGTTAATCGGGTTCGGTTTGGCAGTTATTGTGGAAAAACTGAAAAGCCTCTAGAGAATACGACAAAAAATACTGATTTCACTGAATTTTTTTTATGCTCAAAATTCGGAAATTGTTATTACCTTTCAGGATTTCTTTTTTTCAAAATCTGTTCAGTAGTTCCTGAGATATCGGAAATACGCCCACTATATAAACGACGAAGTACCCAATCGACTTCATGCTTCGAATTTGACACATCATAAGTGGTTGCGTGTAGATCATTTCCACGCAAATTTAAATTATCGGTAAAAAGGAAAGTAACATCACCAAAATTATTAGATTATTATTAGATAATCTAATATCACCAAAATTATGCAAAATTTCAGACATTTGTTTGAACAGTTACATGCGGAAATGGGAAGATATGACTCACCCTTGCAATATATATGCATAGGCGTCGACATCTTCATTGGACTTCGACTTTTCATCTCCAATCCACAAACGCCATGTCATCCGTTAATCACTGTTAATCATGTTAATCACCGGTTAATCACCCGAAAAAAGAAGTGGTTTCCCCCTCGTAGGAAACGTTCACTGATAGACGGTAAATAAAATCACCGTCCTTTACCCAGTGGCTCATAGTTTGAATGTGAATTCCCATAAAAATTCAAAAAATCGGATCCCAGCGCTTTTCTATGCAGCGCTAAATACCATATAACTAAACGCGTGGATTACATGATACTCTTGAAATTCCAAGTATATAATTCCGAAACAAAACTTGCATGTATGTGCACTGTTCATACGATCAAGGTCATGCAATCAGAGTAAAAACTAATCAATATCACATATAGACAGACTGTTATGATCAGAGCGAGAAAACTGAAGACTATAGTTATTATAACTTGCCTTGGGGTACTTGTCAAAGTATTTACTTCTCTTTCAACGTGGTACGTTGAGAGAGTTTAAACTTGCCTTGGGGTAGTTGTCAAATATATCTCTTTCTCTTTCATCATAACACTCTATAAGCAACATTCTTCTATGCTCGATGTGTTGAAACTGAGACCTTCAACTCCTTATGAAGTACAATTTCGATTTTGGTGGCTTTGCTTGGGACTAAGTTCTATTAGAAATTGTAGCTATGTTGAACCAACGAATTGCTATATTTTGAGAACGTAAAACACTATAGAGATGTTGCTCGTATGAATGCTCTGTTTTTAGTTAATTTAGTTCGTAGAGTGAAAATACTCCTTGCTCGATTTCCAACACGATGCTATGTTTAAAATCAATCATTTTTATTTGAAGTTATTGTCTACTAGTTTCTACAAATGTTCGAATGGTTTGCAAAATATCATGCGTGTCCAGAAAAATTAATCCGCAACGCTTGATCTTAAGATCGACAACTTTTCCTTTGAAGCAACATGCTGAATCAATTCTGATATTATTTCCAGTTACATCAACTCTCATTACTCCGCAAGCCTACAAAAAAGTATTAGAGTAATATAATAAGTCTGCAAAAAGGCTTGCTTTCACAATTTTTTTTTTGTAAAACGAGATTTCATTGATTCAAATTGTGAGTTATCAAAAGCCAAAGTCCACTCCAAGTATAATGAGACCGAAAAAAGTACATAAATCAAAAACATATGAAATTGATATTGTGATTATCGTTATAAAAGTGGGTCCGGATTATTATTTTATCAATGCAATTAGTAAATCCGACTTGTAGGAAGCCAGCGGCAGTGAGCTGGAATAGTTTTACTAAGATTTTAATGAATAACAAAAACATCCTCCAAAAGCACACGTTGGAAAATATAATTTTTGGATCGTTCAATATCACATTAAAATCTTAATAAAACTATTCCAGCTCACTGCCGCTGGCTTCCTACAAGTCGGATTTACTAATTGCATTGATAAAATAATGATCCGGACCCATTTTTACAACGATAATTACAATAACAATTTCATATGTTTCAATTGAAGGTTAACCACGTGTTTGTTGAGCTAGTCGATGTTGTTGGACGTCGAATATCTTATTATAAACCGAATGGATTTTTTCCGGCTCCATGTAGCTATGTTTCTGCTAATTAGATCTACAGATTGCAGTAATAAAACATTTATCCAGACGCGCTTTTAGAATAATAATCGAAAAATAAATAGAAAATTGACTCATCCACGTGTGTGTATGCAATCACAATTTTTTGACAGAACATTATTGTTAGTGTTTGAAATTAGAGGACGCCAGCTTTTTTGGACAAAAACGATAATGCCCCACAATAACAGTAATTCCCAACAATAATGCCCCGTCAAAAATGGCGACCATTGTGAATGCATTCACATGGACAAGTCAATTTTCTATTTATTTTTGATTTTTATTCTAAAAGTTCGTCCGGATCTATATTTTATCACAGCAATCCGTAGATCTAATTTGTAGCGAGCTAGCGACAATGAGCTGGAAAAAAACTATTCACTTTACAACGCGCTGTTCGACGACAAACATCATCCACTACACAACAAACACGTGCTTAACCTGCAAGCGGAACACATGATGTTTGTCGTCGTACAGCGCGTTGTAAAGTGAATAGATTTTTTCCAGCTCAAAGTCGCTAGCTCGCTACAGATTAGATTGCGGATTGCTGTGATAAAATATAGATCCGGACGAACTTTCAGCATAAAAATCAAAAATAAATAGAAAATTGGCTTGTCCATGTGAATGCATTCACAATGGTCGCCATTTTTGACGGGGCATTATTGTTGGGAATTACTGTTATTGTGGGGCATTATCGTTTTTGTCCAAAAAAGCTGGCGTCCTCCATTATCGTTTGTGTTTGAACCATCTTTATTGGCTGACGACCCCAATTAATTCATTCTAAGATCCATTAATATGAGATTCGACATTTATTTGCAAGAAATTTACGAAAATTAAAAATTTATTTATTAAATACGGATACATGGTCCGCCATTTCGATGTAAGTTAAATGAATTCAAATGTGCAATATGGAATAGAATCAATTCGAATTGGAATCAAAAATGTATCCATATTTCATAAATAAATTTTTAATTTTCGTAAATTTCTTGCAAATAAATGTCGAATCTCATATTAATAGATCTTAGAATTATGGCAATGAGCACAGCCCTGCTACTAGCATGAACACTGAATTGACAAATGTCAAATTTGGAGGCTTTAGTGATACGAGCTACCGCTTAGGATTGTTTGTATTGTATGTTTTAACTCATACAACAAAAACAAGTCATCTATCTGTATAACAGAAACGCAGTGCTGTGCAATGAGTTAATTTTTAAATTTCAAACAGCGATTGCTGATATATTCAGAGATGAAAAAGTGTCTGATATTGGCGGCCTCACAGATGTTAATCTTAAAAGCAACATGGCGTCAACTAACTCATTAATGTTGCCTTTATCGTAGGCATTTGCCGTTATCGTACGGATTTAGCATTAGTGTGTGGCATTTAGCATCAAAAGAATCTGCCGTTCTCTATGACAAAATCCCTGAATCTTACACGGAGAACACAAATTCACAGTAAACATCAGTAAATATTTACTCGAAACAATGTATAATGCTTGGAGTGGACTTTGGCTTTTGATAATTAGTTAGCATTATTTTCACTGTTATTGGTTGTGCATTGCTTGCCGAAAAACATTAACTTACTGCAGTTCTTTCCGAGAATAAAATGATGATTTCCCTCGTTTCGATTCTTTCTGATTCGTATGATATTTGATTTTTCAGCATTTTCGACAGAACGCTTTTAATTGCATTTGTGTTCACTGTTCCATATTCATTTATATCCGAACAAAATTTAACTACATCATTGATAAGGTCATTCAAATCACCTGGATTCCAAATCTGAAACAAATTTACATCATTTTTTCATCAAGTATATTCCAATTTGCAGCTGTAGCAACTACTATTTTATTAAATTCTTGTTCCTTTGTAGCAAGATACCGTGCTAGGTCGCTGTGCTGAAATTCCTCGAAATGTGCGCCAATAGTTCGTAACAAAGATACATATTGCCCATCAGATATTTGTTCATCGGCAACATTGACTGTGTATTGATCGTCAATGTGTAAAACAAATTGGATAACTATATTGGCAAGACTTTTGACCAATATAGCCAAATAGTAGGGTAATTGGGAAATTATATGTAAAATGTTGGCACGAGTTGCTCTCGCATGTTCATCATCTGCAGTAGCATGAAAAATTTGAGAATTCATTTCTAAGAATCCAATTTGCTGTTCGATTCACTGTCAAGAAAGAAAAAGTCAGTCAGGTTAAAAATCGTAATTTATGCACTGTAGTGCGCATATATTCCTTTTGCGTGCGTAAATATTTATTCGATAAAGTGTAAAATTGCTACAGTACATAAAATCTTGTTGCTAACTTGTGCCTAAACTGGAATTTTGCGCTTCGCCTTGGGTTGACAATTTTCACATCTATTGCGCAAAGTTACATTTAGGCACATGTTAGCAAAATAGCTATCATCCATCTACGGGAGTCAATATTTTTGTGACTGTGTCTAGTTTGCAATAATGTGTGTCAGAAATATATTTACTCATATCCTGACTTGTAGCAAACAATATGCAATATAGCAAGTCACTGCCTATCTTTTAGAAATTTTTTCTTGATTTTCTAAAATTTTCCAAGAAATTTTCTTTAGTTTCTTTAATTTTCTAAAAATTTCTTAAATTTTCTAAATTTTCTCGAATTTTCTTCAATTTTAAAAATTTTCTTGAATTTTCGTAAAAATTCCAATAAAAATGATTGATTCTGCGTGAATATAGATTCGAAAACAAGTGTTGGCCGACCTAGGAGTTCTGGGGCCAAAAACAAATTTATCACTTATTTCATAGAAACGAAAAAACGATGTTGGAAATTTTATTTCATTCATTAGCAACTTGTGCAAATTCATCGAAGGTAGATCGTGGAATTTTAAATCATCTTGCTCCTGAGTGACATAATTTGACGTTTTTCGTTACTTAAAAATTTCGAAATTCTCGTACTCTCATAGAGAGGTTTTATGCGGCTGAAAATGGATTTTCATATATATTTTTTCCGACGAGATCGAGCAAAGATTGTTGTTGAAATGGTTGCAGAGTGATTTCTTTGTGTTGATTTGGTTTCGTTTCATTTCATTTCGAGGTTTCGCCTCGTTACGATAAGCTAACGACTAGTACCGAAAAATTCTGCTTTGCATCATTCGTACTATTAAGGAACTGCGTATAATTTTCTTTTACCCAATAGAATCCAACGTATCAGAATAAAATAAAAAGCAGCAGAAGTTTTTTGAAAAAGTTGTCAATATTCGCCGATACTTAAAAACAATCGCTAAAACGAACTGGTGTGCATACGTTATTTTGCACCAGCTGGTCACATACAATTCCAAATGGGACCAGCTGGTGCAAAATAACGTATGCACACCAGTTCGTTTTAGCGATTGTAGTACATTTTGTTACGAGTGATGAAAAGTTGAATTTTTCGGTACTAACCGGTCCGCCTCGTTAGGACAAACTTACGACGTGTACCGAAAAATTAAACTTTTCATCACTTATAACAAAATATACTGTAGTTTTTGCACAAGTGGGCTCAAATTATTGAAAATTTTGTAGACTAGCTAGAAAAGAAAAGCTTTTGAAAACTGTGAGTGACAGGTGAAACAATCCAACCCAACACAACCCAATGTGATGGGTTGGGTTGTTTCACCTGAAATTGAGGAAAATGACTCAATCCGTTTAAACCGAATTTAGAATAAGTTACGAATATACACGTTTTCGCAACAAGTGACGAAAAGTAGGACCTTCCGTTGCCTTTATTGCGAAAAACGTTGTATACAACTCGGTTATAAATAATTTTTAAGGCACACGATGTGTATTGACAATCTACACATCATTTCATTTCATTTATTTCAGTTTAAATTCGATTATAAATACAAAAAACATCTGCGTAGCTCTAGTGTGACGAAGTCAATTCGAAAGAGCTACATCTAGTGCCTAAAAAAGCATTTATCACTCGGTTGTATAAATAACTATTTCCATACAACCTTTTACAGTGCGTGTGAATAATTCGCAACGGAAAAAACTGAAAATTCGTTAAGCGATTTTGCTCAATATAGCAACAAATTTAACTCGACTTTAAAATTAGGAAGAAAATTGGTTTTAAGAGAGTTCCGAAAGATTGCGTGTCTGCGTCTAAGATATCTCTGAAATACATCTATACTAACTTAGTTAGCAGTGAATATTTGCTTCGAGCAAAAAAAAATCGTTATAAACCAATTTGAGTTGCTCGCAAATAACTTCCAAGAAAGTAAAGCGGTCTTTCAGTTTATCTAAGACATGATGAATTGTTAATGAGTCCTAAGTGAAAATATTTGGTAAGAACTTTAGCAGAAAGCCAAATTAACAGTTTATGCCACAAAGCTTATTAAAAACCCGTTCGATATTTTCATCAATTCCAGTCAGAAAGCTAACACTAGCAGCCCATTTAATCAGCCTACAGGTTAAAAATATGAGGATATATGAGGACTTAGATATAGATTTATCCTTTGTTTCCATTCCATATGAGGGGCGATACTCAGAAATAACTGGTTTCCAAGTAAAAATAATCGTACTCCGGTTTCCGAAAAACCGGGTATCGATAATCTAACCGGTATTGCATTCCCTAAACGAGAATCGAGAATAATACATTCGATCTTTCACACATGTGACAAAGAGTTTCGATCGAAGTCCATGAGAGACGAGTTTCGACCCAAAAATGATGCCTGTTGCGTATTATCTACGTTTGTTGGTCAAAGAGTAATTTCAAATATCATAATTCCCTTGACTGAAAGTCAGGGTCTTATGAAAGAAAATACCCTTAAATGTCCGTAACGCTAAGTTCACTTTGATATTTTGAACATGTTCTACATTGGCAAAAAAACGTTAAATACAGAAAACGTCCGTACACTTGTGGACTCGATAACTCGAGTAATTCTTTACCGATTTGCAAAATTTTGGTTTTAATCGACGGAGAATGAAAATCATGAGGTTAAGTTCGTAGATGGGCAATGTTGGAGTAATGAGATGGGAGTAATTCTCAAGAGATTTTTTTACTTGTTACCGCGATAACTTCCATAATTCTTATCCGATTTTCAAATTTTTTGTTTTATTCGACGAAGATTGAAATTCTTGAGGCTGAGTTTGCAGATGGATAATGTTCGAACAACGAGATGGTAGAAATTCTACACAGACGCTTTCTCTTGTTACCACGCGATAACTTGAGTAATTTTTACCCGATTTTCAATTTTTTTGTTTTAATTGACAGAGAATGATAATGGAGTAGTGAGTTTGGAGTAATTGTAAACATAACTTGTTATACCACGACATTTTTGCAACGGATTTCCAGAAACAATTAAGAAGTACTTCCCAAAAGAGGTTTTGCTTGCTTGCTTGAGAAACCGATAGCTCGGATTCTCAGATGCTTCAAAAATCAATTTCGACCAGTAGCGTAATTCATGTGGTTTAACTCGAACATTGGAATTTAATTGGACTAGTAATCTGGGATATACGACATTTTTTGCGTGAAATCCGTATTCTGAAAAGAATTTTTTTCGTTCCTAAAATCTTTGAACATGTGTGAACACGAGTTTTATTTTTTCATGAGGTAGGCAGGAAATACGCCACCTTTTCAGCGCTTTTAGTAGACTATATAGGAGACTCATATTAGGTGTTAAATGTACCTCGCTGGACCTTCCACTCATTGCCTCATTGCACTTTTTAGGAGACAATATTCAATCGTTGTAAATATTGTTTATTTGTATTCTTCTCTGTATATAAATAACATACTCAAAAATACCTCTCCTGATCACATCGTGTTATAATTTCATATTTTCCATGCTTAGACTTATGAATATTTGAACGAGTATGAACTTTGCGGCCAGAGCGAAGCGAGGGCCGTAATTCACACGAGTATAATTTATTCAAGAGGTAGGCAAGAAATAAACCATTTTAAAAGCGTTTTAAGTACTCATATTTATTGGATGTAAAACATCGCTCGCTGAACCTTCGATTCACGCAGCTTCTCAGAAAATTAAATTAATTTTGAGTTTTCTAAACGCCCAGTGAAAATAAAAGAGATACTCAATTAATGATGTAGCAAATAGACCATTCTTGTTGCGCTTTTTCATATGACTATAATTTTATGTTCTTTATGTTTATGTTTATGTTTACAACTGGAATTGGAATTATTGAAAGTCAGTCAAGGGAAATGACCCACCCAAGTGGTGGGGCCTAGTAATAATAATAATAATAATAATAATAATAATAATAATAATAGCGTATGGTTATTGTTCAGCCGGGAGGACACACTTTAAGTGACAGATTCAGCTACCATTTGCTGCTATAGCTAGTGAAGGTACTTTTACATGGTATTGTAATGACCTAACACTAGGGACCACATGCTTAACGTGAATTCCGAACCGCGCCTTCTAAGTATTTTACACTCTGAATGATTTTTTGAATATTGCGCCTTAGTACCTATAGCAGTGCTGAACTCACTAAGCCGTGTGACAGCTCTACACACACAACCATACCAGATTTTTATGAATCGATTCAACCAGCTGTGTATTTGTGTACACGTCTGACAACCGATTTTTTTTCTGGCCTGGTTGAGACTCGAACCACCGACACTGACATCTGAATCGAGTATCGAAAAACAAACGTGCTAACCATTACGCCATTGACTCGTAATCATAATAGTCATTCTCTATGTATCGTTGCTAATTTGAAGTGCAATTATAAGTAAAGCTTATATAATTTTCTAAATTTTCTTAAATTTTCTTAAAAACTTTTCTAAAACACAGGCAGTGATAGCAAGAGAAGAGATAAACATGATTTCAGCTAATTTGACATAACTAAACACATCAAAAGTTTTACTATCGTAGATGCGTAGATGAACTCTTCCACACTATAGTTTGTATTATCAAAAACAATTTACAACACAGTCGCTGAATAAAGATATTAGATTAGTCAAAATCAGAGATATGGGCAATTTATAAGTATTTTCTTGATAACATTGTGTATCTAGAGTTACTGGTTGTGTAGGAATTTCGGCGAAAATACTGACGAGGGTAATATTACCAAAACTTTAAATTACGAATGTTACCAAACTTCATGTTACGTAATATTACGGGGTAATATTATGAACTAATATCTGGGGAAAATGTTCACATGTAGTTTTTTTTTAATAGAAAAAATTTCACTAATCTGTTCCGATTGCGAATCGTCAACAATCATCATCTCACTCGTACCACAAATTCTTTGAATTGTTAAATTCATACGCTAATAAATATGCATTAACTCTCAATCAACGATCAATTATTTGACGTGAATATGGTTTCGCGCAAATTATTTTCGATTCATTTGTAAATTAATCTATAATAAAATGAAGAATTACACAAAATTACACAAGTTAAATGTAGTTCTGCTGGTACGCCGAAACTGATAGAAGGATTTAAAATTCTAACTTCAATAAGTCGAAGTCGTTATTTTACTACCTGCCGCTGCCCCATGCGAAAGTTGAACATTACATTGCAATGTGCCCCCTACGAAAATGACATGTGGACTATTATTTGGAAATGTTCTGTGAATTTTCATGTGAAATTGAACTTTCGGATGGGGAAGATAGTGAACCAGACTACATTAGATACTGTTACGTATTTCATTAATTCGGAAACAATGTTTAATTTCATTCCAAATATAGACTTGATCAGGTTCCTTTGGAAACAGGAACTTCTGGGACTTGCAATAAAACAACTTACTATGAGAATGAATGTTCTGTATTAAATATTGACTTGTTCACTTGTACAGCCATCGATTGGCAATGAGTTGAATAATCGTAAATCTGACCGAACCAAATATAATGAGACCACAGTGTGGCGAATAAACATTCGGCAGTGATGACAGCTTAATTATTACGTGAACAAACAATTATGTGTTACTAGCAAACTTACTCGTGAGTTTTTGAGCAACTTGCTTGGTAACTCTTTTTCGACAAGTGTAATAGGCTACCTGCACGAGTTGTCAATACTATTTTATTCGGATTATTCAGGTCCTAATTTTACTGATTTTACTAATTTTTACCCATTACTACAAGTTTTGTTCGCTTAATTACGTTAATTAGTATTTTAAACAGCAGTTCAAATTTTTTGTAATTGTCGATGTCATAATTTTCATTTACCAGTAGTTGTTTACATCGGAATATGTATTTACTATGCTGGTGCATGTAATAAGGCTATTACATGTATAGGCAATAACCTTTACATCACTCGCATAGTAAAACGTCGTACTACACACGGAAAATAAAGTGATAACTCGTATCACGATGAGTAAAAGTACCTCGGGCTGCCGCCCTCGGATACTTTTTCTCATCTGGATACGAGATATCACTTTACTTCCCTTGCATAGTAATGTACTATTGTTAATATTTTCGTTTTTTTGATGTTGGTACGTAATAGTGACAGGTGTCTTACCATAGTATGAGTGTTACGTATAAACGATCGCACTAGTCTGACTTCAGACATTCCTCTTAAAATAATTTTCTTAATTAATTTTTTAAAAAACCGAAGGGACATTTTGATAACGTGTAATGGTAAATGTTGTTTAATTTTACATCAAATTTCATTCAAAAATGGTTTAAAAAGATTTCATGATTTCATTTTCGCCTTCGGCTCGAATGTGCAAACTCTACACTTGTCGGAAAGTCAGTTATCGAAGCTTGTTGCTCAAAAACACACTTGTGAGTTCACTTTTATCAGCAAATTGTTACTTCATGCAATGAATTACTTTCGCAGCATCCAATGTAAACTACTATAAATTTTCGTGTTATTCGTGTTTTCAATTTTTCGCCACGCCCCAGGTCACTTCTACAGAAAAAATCTTAAAAATAGATTGTTGTATATTGAAGAGACGTGAGTTGTATCTGAATTGACCGCTTCACAACCTTACTCTTTTTGATTCTCGTTAATTCTCTAGCTTAATTAACAAAGTTAATAAACATTCCTTTAACACATTAGCGCCGGGTAAGGTGGGATGTGCAAAGTGAAACGAAACAAATTGAAAAAAACGAAAACAATTCAGTTTTGATGACCATAAATTTTTCAACGGTTGTGCCTTGAATTGTATTAAGGCGAAGTTGGGTCTTTTGAATTTCAAACAATATTGACTGGGTCAGCTCGTACTGACATATTGTATTTTCCTGTCAATAATCTGTGACATCTTCACTTCGTTCAAAATGACAGTTTGTTTTGTTTCTATTTATTGGTTTAGTTTACCGTATCTGCCGAAATTACTTTTTATTTGTTATCATCGAAAAATGTGATAACAATATGAAGGCGGAGAGGTGTACAAACATAAGCTCAATTTAGATACCTTCCCGTGTCGGATGATATTTGGACGTGATCGATTTTAGAGGTAAATATTCAATATCGGAGCAGAACTAAAATAGTCAACAACAAATCCGGTCCATGCTACAAACATGTACTCCATAACCTAGTTTCCGAGCTGTGATCAAATTCGAAGTGAAGCAATACAAGCTAATCCCGAGAAATCGTAAATGTCCTTTGATTTGAGTGTCGCAAAATTTAGATGCTGTGATGGTGTGTTGCTGATATTTTTTTTTAATTCTTTAGCTCGAGTATTTAGTACATGTTTCGGTTGGACACTGTTTTGTTTTCGGTACGTAAGCTGATCGGAAGATTACAATCAAAATTGAGTGAAACCATGAGTGCAATCGATTATTTTCTCTTTTCAGATGACAACCTACGGACAGGGATTTTCGGGATGCAGTTTCTCGTATGGTTTCGGTTGGACACTTTTGTTTTCATAAATCAATTATCAATTCGGTACGTAAGCTGATCGGAAGTGAGATTACAATCAAAATTGAGTGAAACTGAAACATCCATGAGTGCAATCGATTATTATTTTCTCTTTTCAGATGACAACCTACACCTATACTTTGGGATGTCGTTTCTCGTATGGTTTCGGTTGGACACTTTAGTTTTCATAAATCAATTCGGTACGTAAGCTGATCGGAAGATTACAATCAAGATTGAGTGAAACCATGAGTGCAATCGATTATTTTCTCTTTTCAGATGACAACCTACGGACAGGGAATACTTACCATTATGTTGGTTGGCTAAGCAGTTTCTCAACAGGAATATTAGAGTCTGAACTCCTAAAAGTCGTTATTTGTTGTGATGTAATTGTGTTTTGTTGAAAATTAGTGTTTCGTTAATTGCTCCACTGAATAGAGAAATCGGATATCGACTAAAAAATCGTTTATTTCTTCATGTTCACAAAGTGAAAAATTGATTTTCGTGGGTATCCCACCAAATGTTTATATGTAAAGCCAAAGCTCAAAAATTTTTTATTTAGACGAATGTCTTGCTGGACTCGTCATATTTTCTCAAATCCATCTTTCTCTCTCTCCGAGAATTGGCCAGTTCTTTTAACATCGCTTCCTTGTAGAAGAAGACAAGTTTTTTTTTCATTTCGCCTTCAAAGAATGCATCATCTCGTTTCACCTCTACGATCTGGAATTGACGTTCTCCTAGCCAGATCATTAAATATGTCCATTTTCGTTTGGTGATATGTAAATCACCTTGGAGCTCAATGTACCACGCACTCTTTTTGTTTATAGTTTTTTCTCCGGATTTTACTGTCCAAAATTGCAAGTTTGCCTCATCTACTTTTTTTTGGTACTCTTTTAAAGGACACTTGATGGAGAGGATGCGATCAACTCCAACAAGTTTGAAAGGCTTGGCACCGAGGAACGGTAGTTCATCGTCGATAAACATACCACTTTCTTGGAGGATAAGTTCCGGAAAAACTCGCTCGAAACGTTGGAGCGCCTCGCTCTCTTGGACTCGCTGATGCCGATTCTGCGCACTGTTCCCGAACTGGGTGTTCGAGTACATAATTTCAGCTGCGAATGGAAGAACACAAAAAATTATTAAATGCGAAGGATGACTAGTGGTTTTGACGGGTCGACTGGGCCGCTTTTCATTTTCGATTTGCATTAGACTCATGAACATTTTGTATTGTAATCAAAAGTGTGCGTTTTTATGAGAAAAAGTTGTTGAAACGAATATAATCTTGAAATGTAGAATTGTTGTCTTGATCTCATACCTAATATGTTTGTGTAAAACTTCGGGCCTCTTGAGTTGATAATATTGCAGAAGTAGTGCGACAACAACATATCCCTGGACTTTTCGTGGTAAAATGATTCATCATATTTAGACAACTCCTCGATAGACTCGCAGTGCATCTGATTTCGATATAACTTTTCCAGGATTCTGTCTGTTGCAATTTTGAGTGCTCCAGGTTCCAAATCATCTGAATAATCACCACCATATGCCTGAACACCTTTTTCAGCATCTGCTCGTCGTGTTCTAGGTTTCTTCGCCCTAGCAACTGCAGTCTCTTCACATTTGCGTTTTCGTTTGTTTTCAAGTTCCGCAACGGCTGGTATGTCTGAGACTCCTCCGAATTTGTATTTACGGTATTCGGAACTTGCGTGACAACGACTGTTGAAGTGAACAACACCCATTGCCACTCGTGCAGTGTATGACCCGGCCAAAGAAAAATTTATTCTTTTTCCTCCTAGATACTTTGCTACGTAGCTGTTAAGTTGCTCGGCTGGGTTGTTGGTATACCCTGCCAGCAAGCTCTTGGTGTTGTTGCCGAAGGATGACTGCAGAACACTCTGTATTTCGTAGTACAGCCCGTCGTCCTTTAAACGCTTTATGGTGTCAGCTGCTTCTGGCAATGTTGCCTTCTCGCAAAAGTAGTTGTCGCACTTCTCATGATAACCGATATAATGGTCCAAGACATTCAGTATGTCTTTCTCGAGATTACGGGACTTGATTGCAAGTGTTTCATCAGCATCATTCCAGTGTTTCGTAGCTGATCGAATTGCCTTAGAAATTTTCGCACACATATCGTCGGTGATGATAGACTGTCGGCAACCGGAATCAAATTTCGTGATCGAACCCAAATTGTTAAACTTCTTGTAGAAGTTCCGGTACAAATGATTCACACATTCTAGTTTTGCGACGAATACATCCGGGTCCTTGTATATTCGAAGGTCGCGAATCAATTTGTACGTGTTCGAATCGCCATCGGAGATCATCACGTTGAATCGGGCTCCAAGTACGTCACACTCCTTAAATCCTTGGATAATAATGTCGCTTTCCATGCCGCTAGACGGTCCACTATAATTTTTGTTGCATCTGTGCTCTTTGACTGTTAATCCTCTACCGTCGGCAATTTTACAGGTGTGACAGTACTTATTTCTCGTATCGAAAAATATCACCTTGTTGGATCGCAGTCCAATGATAGCGGCGCATCCGGACAGCGATGAAAAAAATCTGCCATAGGATCGCTTACCCCAACTACCATCAGTAATTATTTCAATGAGGGCGTTTCCTCTGGAGTCTACTTTTCCTTCAGCTTTTGCGAGCTCGATTTCCTCTAGAAGGGCTTTCATTGATGATTGTTTCGCCAACTTGAACCAATCTTCTTGTTGCACTTTCTCAATGGAATGGAACAGATCGTAGCTCATTGAAGGAACGTTCAAGTTGGCGCAAAATTCTTCGACATGCGAAAATCCAAGTCCCACAGAATAGATGCCGAGCACAACATCTCGATTGATTCCCAGTGCATTTCGTTTTTTTTGATCTGTTTCGATACGACTAATAATGCCACAAACATCACATTTGAACACGAAAATCGAGGACATGCCCTTTTTGATTTCGTGTTGAAGAGTCATATCTTCAAAGTGGCAATCGGCTGAGTGCTGGCCAGGAGCTTGTATTTGTTTGAATGTATATCCCATGTCGACGATTCGGCGGCCAGACAGTTCTGATTGTGGCTATAAAAAACGATTTTTGTTGACTGTTTGGGACATGAGCAAACAAGTGAACTCTGAACCGCAATAATTTTTCTCGAATTTAAGAAATGCGTCCGAAAGGAATATACAAAAGTTCCGACTTTGTATTGGTACAAACAGGCCTGGTTCAGGAACACGACTACATGGCAGGACCTATTTTTGCTAATGTCATTCCGTAAAATTCCTAAAAATTATCAAAATTCATTCGAAGGATTTTTTTAATTGAAGAATTTTACGGAATTTAATTACCATTAATAGGCCATGCTACATAGACATCATCGCAGATCGACAATAGAAACAAACAATTTACACGAAAATTCATATATTGGAACACAGAAACGAGGGTACAGCACGAACACGTAGATACGGAAATTATCTTACTTCAGAAACGTCTTGATTTACTTCACTTCCCGACGGCAGACCTAATTCACTGTCAAAACCAGCGGCCTAAAACAATGATTTCATGTAATTGCTTTCAAATTTACATGATGAATCGACTCACATAGACTTCGTCTTCTTGTCCATCAACTAAATCCTCTTCATAGTTGCCACAGTCTGTGATGTGCTGTATCTCTAACACGTCATCTCCGTTCCGAATTTCAAAAGCACCGAACGAGCTATTGGAACTGCTATTGGCATCCTGAAAGAAGCCAAATATTTCAGCACATTCCTTCAACCTGTAACATGGAATGACAAACACTTACGATGAACTTTCCGTCATCATCTAAATACATTTTCTCCCAATCGTCGACGCCTTGCAATTGCATTTCTCCATCGTTGTCGCTCAGCTCCCCCTCTTCGAGATCATTAAATCGACTTTGTCCTTGAAAATTATCGGACGTGCTCGCGATTTTGACAAAATGATTTTCGGTTTGATTTTGAATCGAATGAACCTCGATCTGCTGGAAACTTTCAATGTCCTGCAGAAGAAGCAACGTCTCATTACCCTCCTTCGCAACAATCGATCAAATATAGTTGAAAAAGAGAACCTGGCACTGTTCGTTATCGTCGATGTTAAGATCCCACTCATTGTCGCTTTGCGGTGAAATTGGTGAAATGAACCGTGTCTGGAAATATTTGAAGAAAATGGATGTCAGTCCACAGAATTTGGAGAATGATTTTCTACACAAGCTGTTCCCAAATACCTCGTCGATATCCATGTACATTTTCTCCCAATCATCGTCGAATTGTTGGTTAGTGGAATGAGTCTATAAGCATTCGAAGAAAAAATATTAGTAAGCTGGAGGCCATCGAGAAATAAAATGTTGTAGAAATAGACTCGTTCTGCATCCTTCCTCAACTGTTTTGTAAACTGAAAATTGCATTCAGGAAGACATTCGATACTAATGGTAACCACAGATCAGGCGCGCCGACTTTTGGTTTGATCGTAACATGAACTTCGTATTTACATTTTCATGTTTGTGCAATTTACCTCAATTTCATCACCGGCAACCGATGGTTTGGCGACGTTGTCAGACATGGTTCTATATTTGTACAGAACGAATGAATTCGCAATGCAATGATCGACCTCAACGATGCTCCGTAATGTAACCTTAGTCAATCACTCCGCGTTCTAAATAGTCTTGGACTTTTCTATCAAACTGTTCGATATGTAAATGAAGTTCACTCTGAACAAACTGATTTTGTTTTCGTAAAATTGACAATGAAGTTGACAGTAAGAACAACTCTGTCTACTCAGTTGTAAAATTTTGACCGCTCTTTGATGTATGGCTAATGATTAGCGAAAGTGTATTCGAGTGTCATTTTAGAGCTTGATGTAATAACAATACGATTGGCCAAATTCTACATGCTTACTTTGAGGTTTGAATGCGCGAGATTACCTTTTCTTCTCCTTAGCCTGGTATGTGAAAAATTGAACTCTTCCTGATATCTTTCTGACGCAAATTATCGGTACATAGAACTCAGAATTTTTCATTGTCGGCATTGTGGTAAACCTTGTATCATATCAGGCGGTGTAATAGTAACATATCATTATCACTATTTGTTGATTATATCCTTCAAGGATTTTTGTTTTGAAATAATCTACAGCTTACAAGTTTATACTTACCAGCTTGCACTTGAATATTTTCAGAATTTCAGCTCACTCATATTATTGCACCCGGTTACTCCACATTGAAATTCGCGTATTATTCTTAAATAGTCCTTCATATTATTATCAATTTCTTTGATGAAAACAAATAATTAGTAATTTTGGCACGATAAACAAAAACCAAAACAAACTGACACTTTGAACGAAGTGAAGATGTCACAGATTATCGACAGTGCGAGCTGACCCAGTCAATATTATTGTATGAAATTCAAACGACCCAACTTCGCCTTAAGGTAACTTATCTGGGTCCGTGCTATCAAAAAATGATCTTGGTTCGCTTATGGGAATTTACATGCAAAAAATTTGATAGCACGAAGTTTAATTAGATGTATCTAGTTTCGTGCTATGACTTTTGTATGGTAGCACGAAGTAAGATTCATACAAAAGCACGAACCGCGATCAGCACGAAGCTGCATCATCAATAAAATATAAGTTGCTCTTAATTATTAAATCTTTTTCATGAAATTATTGATTTAATCGTTAATTAATTAAACATACTTCAAGTTGACACTCAGTCTAAGCCAATTCCAACAACACTTTCCACGTTATCAATGCTCAAACTCAAAATGTTGTGAAATAGCACGAGCTACGATAAATTACCTTAATTAAAACCACAGAATTTGAAAGTGTCGTAGCAATAATTTCGATGTTTTCAATGGCCAAACAATTTTGTGTATTTTTCACATATTTTACAAATCACTAGGTCCAGCCATAATTCAAAAATTGAGGAACCATCACCTGATGACCAAAAAGACGAGGATATTGTTCGATTAATTGTTTTCCGGCGTTCAGAATTAGTGCGACTCAATTCTGTCAGTAAACGATCAGAAATCAATTTCATTGAAGCTCAAGAAACATGAGAATGAGTCGAAAATCATTCAAATTTGTCTTAATGTATATAACTTACCGGCCAGAAAATTTTGAAATTGATTGAAGTAGCCGTTGTATTATTCTTCTATTGACACCGTAAGTGCGGTCGAAATTCAAAATGGAAAGTGCGTAATACTTTCTAACTCAGCGTCATTTTCATACAAGGAAGCGTTGAAATGTACTTTTCGGTTCCCTTTTTCATCGAATCGTTCACTAGAAATTCAAATTTTAGGCACACTTACGGCGTGAATTAACTAGGTTGTTATCGGAAATTGATAAGCAGTGAATCAGATGTTTCTGGAGACGAACGTAAATGGAAAAGACACGCAAGATGGACACATTGACGTATATTGAATCACAGTTCGTCAATGTCAATGGAGAGTTCAAAGGGTCCAACCGGCCTAACTAACGCAACGTTACACAACAGAGTAAAGTAACCCCGGTGTGTTTGGGACTAAGCCTCGATGTGTTTGGGACTAAACCTGCCTTGCCCGTTTCTCTTCTATATACTCATTGAAGAGTATAACCTGAAGTGAATCATAATTTGCCGATCCATAAAGCAATCGTTTATTTTACTCTGCCGTGAACGTTATCATACCCATTCACGATATTATGAGAGCGAATTCAATTTTATATTCATTGTTCAACTTTGTACTCGTTCTTTCTAAATACGCGCATTTACGGCTTTAAGAGTCAATTTGCCAAAACTTCGAACAACTTAAAAACAAGCCATCGGCGATTTTTGAAGGGTATATAGTAATTGAATCAGGGGACCCTCCTGGGGCGCAATTTCGGCCACTTTTTATCAATCTTTTAGCGATTGATATTTTGACACTTTCAAAATATACAAATTGTAAATAATATGAACTAGTACAAGATCGAAATTATTCCAGCAACATATCAACGTTATTATTACAATTTCGTCCGAGGTTCAACATTTTTACTTTAAAAAGGTGTTGACGTTATAGCTTGACCCAAAGGCACGGTGCTTTCCGTGATTAGGCAATGTAATAGCAATTTATGCGTCTCATCTTAATGATTATGAGAACACTCAATTGTTGTAGTGACGCAATAGACTTGATTAGTAACATAGCACTGCTTCAACATTTGAATATTTCGTTTTTTACTTGCTACCCGTGTTATGGGCTAAGAATGTTGAAGCAGAGCTGTGTTAGTAATCATTGATAGTATTTTGTAATGAAATATTTATAGTCTTAAATGATATGACACCTCCGTTTGGTAAGGAGAACCATTTTACCTGTATTTTTGTAGATTTTTATATGATAACCGGGAAACTACGCGAAAGAAAGTGCTTGTTGTAGAAAGTATTTAAATACTTGAACTACTTAAACTAAAAAGAAGTCACGTTTTTGTGAAAACCTCCAATTACGATCTTCATTCATAAATAAGATTATTAGTTATGAAATTCTTTTAAATTCTTAAAGTACGATTCCTCATGCGGGATTTGACATTTTTTATTATAAGTTTATTGCGTAAACCCTATAATACCGTTTCTTGTGCCATATTTATGTTCGACCTACTCATGTCTCTTAATTTATTAGCGAATTTAAAAATATTGATTTCGATAGTCATCGATTTTTCATTTGTCCGGTCAAAATTCGAGATGCGTTCCATCGGTATATATTTTGAATGTTGCACAAATGTAACGTGAACAGCAACGCTTTTACAATGTTGACTTTCCATCTAGTACAATTTACTTTTGACCGTGTTCGGTAGTAAAGACGTTAAATCAGCGCGACAAATTCTTTTAAATCAAGTTAGCCATGCGAATACAAAACGACGCGAGTGAGACTTTTTAGTTTAGTTGTTCGCCAAAAATAATCAAGATGCGCCAGCGAATTTCGCTCTTCCAAAAAGAAAGATTAGTGAGTCTGATAAAAAATCATTTTATAAAGAAGTGCGGATATTATGAAAACATTGGAAACAAACAAATCGACACGGAAACTTGGATTGAAATTTCCAATCGACTGAATACAGTGGGAAGGTGTAGGAAAACATCTTATGAATGGAAACAGGTAAACCAAAGTTCATAGATTTACATATATTCTGGTCGTATAAGCCAAGTTTTAGTGTTTCAATTACATGAAATGCCGCGTACGAAAATATGCCAAGATGGCTCGCCGATATGGAGGAAATGTTGAAGACAATTTGTCGGATACCGATTGTTTAATTTTCAAAATGTTTGGATGTGGTACTGATGCTTACGAGAACGATTTCGTGGATGACATGGACTGTGACGAATACGACGATGGGGATAATTATGACACGAACGACGACTGCCATACTAACAACGATCCGGTGTTCGCTCACGCTTTTGCAGATAACACCAATCAAAACGTGGCCCCTCAAATTTTGACTGTGCATTCAGCTGATGGTTTGAAAAGCTTCGATGATTCAATGATAGCTTCTGTTGACGATGATTTGTGTGAAACTGAACAGTTCGAGACCATCCCATCCGTCGAAGGAGAACCAAAATTTCGTTTACTACGTGAACATGTTAATTTAGAAGAGAGTGATCCAGGATGTTCTGGTGAATATTCTAACGAACCTGTTCATTTACTAGACGGAGGTAGTGGTCGAAAAGCTGTTCGCACGCGTGGAGGTGTTCGTACACGTGGAGGTGTTCGTGGACGGGAAGATGTTCGTGGACGAGGAGAAGTTCGTGGACGAGGAGAAGTTCGTGGACGAGGAAACATTCGTGGACGAGGAAACGTTTGTCGCCGTGGAGGTGTTCGTGGGCGAGCAGTCGCTCGTGGGAGAGGAGACGTTCGTGGTCCAGGAGGTGTTCGTGGAAATAGCCAGGTAATGTAAAGGAAACTTCAAATTAGAAAATATTCCATCCAATTCAAAGTCGGTGAACCACATCCAAAAAGAACGGTTGCTCCAGCTCATCGAAAATAACTTCTTGTTATCGGTTGGACATTTCTCCACTTCAAATGGCGCAGCTGCAAAAAAACAAGTCTGGGAAGACTTTGCTTCTGAACTCAACAAATTGGGTCCATGTCGAACAGGAACGCAATGGAAAAACGTAAGAAAATCCCTTATGTTTAGATTTTATTTCGTCTTCGGCTAATCAATTCCTATTCAGGTTTTTGATTACATAAAATCCAGTGCGAAAGCTAAGCTTGCTGATATGCGGAAAGACGTAAATCAACGGGGGGTGTCACTCACTCGTCTGGAAGAGAGATTGGTTGCCATTTGTGGACTTAATAACATAGATGGACAACAACAGCTAGGAGAAGGTGGCTTCTGCTACAGAAAGGTAATATACCAAATAGATTCTTTTATCATTCAAAATCCTCTATCATCATTCGCTAGAAGTGTTTCACATAAGATTTTGTTTCGGAAGTACTATTGCTTTCAATAATTTAACGCTTTCCCATTTTCCGTCGCTTTCTCAAGATTTAAGCCTGTAAAATGATCTTTAAAAAGCAGTGGAAAAAAGCGAAAATGATTCAGTTGCAAGCCATTAAGAAATTAAAATTCAATTAACAAACCTCAATATGTGAATTGTACAACTTTTATGCATTATAGACAGTACAAGTGTGTGACCTAGGTATCCCAGAATCGTCGACCGTCAGAGGATCATCTGAATTCGAAGAAGTGAACGATGTGAACATGTTTTTCTCAGACCGTGGCATGGACTCAGAGGAATATTTGGACGGAACAGAAACTCACGACATACACAACTCCACACTTTATCGTTCCACAGTTCCGAAAAGCGTAAGTATAAACCCAAGACAATGAATCCTGTTTATAGTTACAAGTTTCATGATCTACACCTATAATAGTAGATTACGTATCATAACTTAAGTTGTTTTACTCATACTCACTGAGCACCCTGGAAATGAGCTTTAACGCTCATGTGAATGATGTAATGACTCATTTCCCGGTGTAATAGTACATTAAGGATGAGGTTCGAAACTGTTATTTTGACAAATGGGATCGTTATAGTCCGATCCGAAGAGATACATTTGCAGTCATTTGGCATTTAGTTTTCCTAGTAATTGAATCTACTTTTCATTCTTGTCGGTGTGGATTTTGCTTCGAATATCTTTTCTGTCCTAATTTAGCTCAAAGCGAGCATTGAATCAAGCAATCAAGCTCATTTAATTCTTCGTCACTTTGCATTTTGGAATTGTAACTCAAGATTATTTACACAACAAATTTAATCATTTGAAAAACTTTAGGAAAGTCAATATTCAATTCATGAAACTTGAATGTTGTGCACTGTGAGTGCTAACGACATGCTAAACTAAAAATTCAATTGACATATCGAGGTTTGTAAAAATTGTTACATTTTTATGCACTACAGAATGTGAGTGATCTCGCCATCGCAGAATCGTCGACGCTCAGAATCTCGCCCGAATTGGAAGAAGTGAACGACGTGAACATAAATTTGTCAGATCGAGTCATGGATACAGATGAACATTTGGAAGAATCAGAAGCCAACAGCTTCCCAATTTCACCTACTTATTCGGTTAACGATGAAAATGACTTGCAACACGAAAACCTTTCCATCTTTCCGAGAAGCGTAAGTTCAAAGATTCTATGTCCCAAATATACGACGTTTCACATTAGACCCCTTTCCAAATCCGTAAAACAGAATTGACATTTGGTACTAAGCAGTAAGAGGGGAACAATTCAACCAATAAATAAAATAAAATTGTATCACGTGTGTTTTCGTAGCAATACGTGACATTCTTTGGAGCCGTTATATTTTCTTTGCGTTTTTGTAAATAGAATTTTAGATCAGAATAAAAAGGTGGTAGGAATTTGTAGTGTCGTACAGTTTCAAGTAATGTTGCAGGTTGACAGTATGTTGTTGACTAAAAAGGCTTAGGAATCGTAAAATAATTTTTACAAAAATGGATTTGAGGAACTAGAATGAGTGATTTAGACCATTGCGTGTTTTTCTGATCAGTTTTATTAACTCTGATGATTGCTGAGCACAATTGTCTTCGAAGGATTAAATATTACAAATTCTTATTATTTCAGAGCTTCTCAACTCATATAGAAGATCCACGGGAAACTGTCACAAGTGGCGCGTATGAACGGATTATCAATTCAATTATTGACACGACATCCATACCGTTACGTGGATCGACCATAACGGCTGTCACACTGGACGGGCGAAACTCTGGCAGACGCTCCTCTGCTACTAGAAATGAAAATTCTCGTAACCAACAAAGATCTGCTGGTAACGAAAGTCCCTTGCAGCGTGGTCAATTTGCCAGAATTGATTATTCTCGTAGTCAGCCACGATCTGCTGGCAATGAAACTACCATGCAGCGTGGTTTCACTGCAACCATTGATGATTCTCGTAGTCAGCAAGGATCTGCTGGTAACGAAAGCAGTTTGCAGCGTGGTCAATTTGCCAGAATTGATTATTCTCGTAGTCAGCCAGGATCTGCTGGCAATGAAACTACCATGCAGCGTGGTTTCACTGCAACCATTGATGATAATCGTAGTCAGCAAGGATCTGCTGGTAACGAAAGCAGTTTGCAGCGTGGTCAATTTGCCAGAATTGATTATTCTCGTAGTCAGCCAGGATCTGCTGGCAATGAAACTACCATGCAGCGTGGTTTCACTGCAACCATTGATGATTCTCGTAGTCAGCAAGGATCTGCTGGTAACGAAAGCAGTTTGCAGCGTGGTCAATTTGCCAGAATTGATTATTCTCGTAGTCAGCCAGGATCTGCTGGCAATGAAACTACCATGCAGCGTGGTTTAATTGCAACCATTGATGATTCTCGTAGTCAGCAAGGATCTGCTGGTAACGAAAGCAGTTTGCAGCGTGGTCAATTTGCCAGAATTGGTGATTCTCGTAGTCAGCAAGGATCTGCTGGCAATGAAACTACCATGCAGCGTGGTTTCACTGCAACCATTGATGATTCTCGTAGTCAGCAAGGATCTGCTGGTAACGAAAGCAGTTTGCAGCGTGGTCAATTTGCCAGAATTGATTATTCTCGTAGTCAGCCAGGATCTGCTGGCAATGAAACTACCATGCAGCGTGGTTTAATTGCAACCATTGATGATTCTCGTAGTCAGCAAGGATCTGCTGGTAACGAATGCAGTTTGCAGCGTGGTCAATTTGCCAGAATTGGTGATTCTCGTAGTCAGCAAGGATCGTCTAACAATAATTGTCTCCAGAATACCGCTTCCACCAGCAATATTCAGGATCGTCGGTTGCACAGAGCCGTTGATACTGTACCGCAAATGCCACATGAGCAGCGTTCACTTCGTACGGGTAGAATTCGTGAAAGGCATAGAAACGTAATTTCCTTCATTTCATCTAATTTATTTGTATTCAAGACTATTTTAGGGAGAGGTTAAATTATTTCAGCGGTCATTCACAAAGTACGCACGCTTCGAAGGGGGGGGGGGGGGGGGGTTAGACTAAACCGCGCGCTCCATACATTATCAAAGAGAAGTTTCATACATTTTTGCGCGCATGGGGGGAGGGAGTGTAAATTCGTCATTTTTAGCGTGCGCACATTGTGAATGGTCGCTTAGTACAATCTATGCAAATTTGGCAGAATTGAGTGAAGGTTTTTTAGAACACACTGTGTGACTGAATTCAAAAGAAGTTTTATTTTAGGCTACCCAAAAAATTAAACCTGAAAAGCGACATTTTTCATACATTTTCAAGATTCTTCAGAAAATGATGAAATAAAATTGTTGCCTACCGGCGTTTTTTAATTTTTGATCGATAAACAACATTATTCCATGGGGAAGGATTTAGCTTAGCACTGAGGAATCCTAAAATAAAACTTCTTTTGAATTCAGTCTCACCGTGAACAATCTTCAGAACGGTTTTGAATATATTTTGAAACTGGTTTTGAGATCGGGGGATCAAGGCTTATCCATACTTGTATATAAGTATGTATGAGTTCCATTTCGTCAAGGCCGTTTTCAACAGAATCTCAATATTTCACTGTTTTTATTCAATTTCTTAATCGTTTGTAGAGATTCACCAGCTATGATATGGTAGAAAGATCCATGAACAATCAAGAAAGACTTATCGAACAGAACAATCAAAACCATTCGGAAATGATTTACGTATTTACAACAGCGCTCAATGCACTTGGTGGTTTGTTACGACAATACTTAAATAACAGAAATCCTTAAAAATATCAATTTTTAAGTCACATTGCGTTTGTCACTTCAATTGCTTTTAATTTTTATCTGTTTCACTTAATTTTTTCGTCAAATTTAGTTTTAATTTTCTTCTCATTTTACTTTTTATTAACGTCTACTTTTATATTAACCTTGTTGGTCTTAGCTTTAGTTTTTTTTTCTTTTTTTTTCTATTGGTTTGACACTTCAAATTGCTTTTAATTTTTCACTTGTTTCACTTACTTGCTTCTTCTTTTTGTCAAATTTAATTTTAATTTTTCTTCTCATTTTACTTTTTATTAACGTCTCCTTTTATATTAACCTTGTTGTTCTTAGCTTTATTTTTTTTTAATTTCATTTCATCTGTTCACTGAACACTGAAATACAATTTTTGAACAGAAAAAGAATGTTAGGCTGTTAAGCCTTGCAGAAAGATGAAAATCGAACTTTCTGCAAGACTGAGCCATTCAACAATATATTGAATTTTGGTATTAGCTGTATTTGTATAAAAAAAGCTATTTCGTTCATATGTGTTGATTTTAGTTGTAAATTTACTATTATTTTACAATCAATTTATCAGAGTCATTTTGACGAAAATTCTGAATTGACTATGTGAGTGGAAAACATTCCATGTTGTATATAGTAAAATTATTTTAGAAAGCCTTCTAACGATTTTATTTTCCAACATCTTTAAACAATGAATTCGACTTCATAAGACAAAGACAAACACACCGACAAAAGTTACCTGAATTGTTTACTTTACAATGATTGATTCTTTTGAAAAACAGCCTACCGAAATCGGACCCGTTTTCTATTGGAATATTTTTTATGTAACCTAGAAAGGACTTCGACCCTAGATACCAAAACTACTTTCAAAACAATTCTTCGAAGCTTGTGTGGCTGGTGAAAGGTGATCAAAAACCGAAAACTTGCACTTTTCTTACAAAAATTTCTCCAGTTAAAGCACATAAAATTACCTTTTAAATGATACCTCACACGACCACACAAAGTGCCTCGAGAAATTTCTGTAAGAAAATTATAAGTCTTCGGTTGAAAACTAACTGCACATATTTCAGTGTGGATGAGTTTTAAGACCAGTAAATCCCTATTCGGCTCAATAGTACATGTGATTACCTTTCTAATGACTTCTCACACAACCCTGTACGGCTCGTGTAACTGGAGAACTTTTTGTAAGAAAAGTGCGGTTCATTTACTTTTGTACAAATCGAATGACTTTTGTACAAATTAAATTCTTTTTTGTACACAAAAAATGACATTTTGTACTTAAAATTTCCATTTTATACCATCCATTTTGTACTAAAAAAAACCATTTCGTTACTTAAAAATTACTTTATGAACACAAAATGTAATTGTTTGTACACTGAAAAATTGGCGGAAATGTGCCACAGTGTACATAAAAAAAAACATTGTACCCAAGGTTGCATTCATCAACCACTTTTTTAGCGACGCTATCGCTACCGCTAATTCATTGGATTCGCTTAGTAAAATTAAATGAGCGCGCTAATCCCCCGAACATTCAAGGGGGGATACTCCCCCCTTGACCCCCCTCTGCGGGGGCTGCCGCCCCTCGACCCCGCTTTTTTATTTTTTCAATTTCTTCACGGCCTGCGGCGCTGACTCTTCCATAAAAATAATAACATTATTAACATTTGCTATGGTGTACGTTCTTATATGGATCAAGTGATTTATAATTACAACCAATTACAATTTCTATATCTTCCAGTTACAATAAAACTTGATATATGATCTAAGCTACTCGATATAGTCGGTCGGATATAGTCGAAGATACTTGGATACAGTTGAATAGTCTCAGATATGGTCAAATAGTCGAATATATTCGGATAAGTCCAAATAGTCGAATATACTCGGATACAATCGAATAGTCGAATATACTCGGATACAATCGAATAGTCGAATATACTCGGATAAATTCAAATAGTCGAATATCTCGGATACAATCGAATAGCCGGATACAATCGAATAGCCGGATACAATCAAATAGTCGAATACACTCGGATACAATTGAATAGTCGTAGTCGAATATCTCGGATACAATCGAATAGTCGGATACAGTCAAATAGTCGAATACACTCGGATACAATCGAATAGTCGAATATACTCGGATACAATCGAATATACTCGGATATAGTCGAATATACTCGGATACAATCGAATAGTCGAATATACTCGGATACAATCGAATATACTCGGATACAATCGAATAGTCGAATATACTCGGATACAATCGAATATACTCGGATACAGTCAAATAGTCGAATACACTCGGATACAATCGAATAGTCGAATATACTCGGATACAATCGAATAGTCGAATATACTCGGATACAATCGAATATACTCGGATACAGTCGAATATACTCGGATACAGTCGAATAGTCTCGGGTATAGTCGAACAGTTGAAAATACTCGGATATAGTCGAATATACTCGGATACGGTCAAATAGTCGAATATACTCGGATACAATCGAATAGTCGAATAGTTAGATGCAATCGGATACAATCGAATAGTCGAATAGTTGGATGCAGTCGAAAAGTCTCGGATTAGTCGAATATACTAGGATTTAGTCGAATATACGCGATGTACTCGACTGTACTCGGACATACTTAAATATAGTTGGATATAGAATTTGTTTTCTGATGTTTTCAGCTGTGGCCAATTTTGCTCATACAGATACAATGTTTTTTTATGTACACTGTGGCACTTTTCAGCCAATTTTTCAGTGTACAAACAATTACATTTTGTGTTCATAAAGTAATTTTTACGTACGAAATGGTTTTGTTTTAGTACAAAATGGATGGTACAAAATGGAAATTTTAAGTACAAAATGTCATTTTTTGTGTACAAAAAAGAATTTAATTTGTACAAAGGTCATTCGATTTGTACAAATAAAATTAAACCGAAAAGTGCAAGTTTTCGGTTTTTGATCACCTTTCACCAGCTACATAAGCTTCGAAGAATTGTTTTGAACGAAGTCGAAGTCCTTTCTAGGCAAATACAAAAAAGTCCACTGGAAAATGCGTCCGATTTCGGTAGGCTGTTTTTCAAAAGAATCCCTCACTAAGAAATTATTCAATTTTGATTTTTTGATTAATATTGATAATTACCGATAACTATTTGTTTACTTGATTTCTTTTTATTGATATTTTCAATCGCCTCTCATGCCTATTACCACAGAACATAAAAAAACATAGAAAAATTGAAATCAGTAATGTCTTTGACGAGTTTTGATATCATGCAAACATATTTCGATTGATGTTCTAGATTTTTACCATGATCTGTTCTGATAGTTAGAATGTTGAATAATCGATTTTTGCGTATATATGATCAATGATGGCCTTTCACATTTATTTACATTTTAACATTTCTGTTTACACTTTCATATTTGATCATTGTTATTTTTGGCGATGTAGATCCTAATGATTACGAGAATTATCAATTGTTGCAGTTACGCAATAGACTTGATTAGTGATCATTGATTGTATTTTGTAATGAAATTTTTGTAGTTTTTACGTGATGCGGCAATGAATACAGCTCAGATGAAATTTGCATTTACATTGCCTACTCACATAAAGCACAGTACGTACGTGAGTCCAAATTTTTATTTTGACGAGTGGAGACGTTATAGCCCAACCCGAAGGGAAGGTCGGTATTCCCACTCGTCTAAATAAAAATTTGGACCCACGGACGTAATCTAATATAAATACAGTAATGTTCCAATAAAAATCGAACAAAATTAACTACTAATCGCGCACCCCAATTCCATTATGGTGCACAGACCAGACGTTTCGATGCTACTTCTAACGGCTGGCAAATTCTTAAAATTCGTCTTTTTCATCGTGTCCTTGAATTCAAATGTAATTTCTTGTTCCATTTCACCTGCATTTCTGACTATTTTTATGTAACAACGGTGAAATTTCGCAAAAGAAGTACTTGTTGGAGAAAATACTTAAAGACTTAAATGCTCGTCAACTAAAAAGAAGTCACGTTTTCCTGAGAACTTCCAAGTAATACATATTCTCGTATTACTGAAATTCACACGAATTTTCTTCAAAATTTTTATTCATACAATGGTCAATTGGGCTGGCACGACGTTCTTTTCAGTGCTTAGAATTATTCCCTCGATTATATAAATTAAACTCTGAACGTTCTTTTAGATCTCACAAGAACTAAATTTTCATAAGCAAATACACAAGCGGATACTCGATACAGAGCTCTACACTGGACTTTACATTCGACCGATGATGGAATGAATAAAAAATTTTCTGAAAATAATGATACCGTGTGTATGCAAGTGTGTGTTTAGACTTAGGTTGGGCGAGTGCTCCATCCACGCATAATGAGTTTTGTTTGTATGGGTGGGCCAGCTCAAAATCAGTTTAAGAGAATTCGATCTGAAAAATGGTTGTCCCTAACTATCGCAACTTTTCAGGCAAAGGGAACTAGGAATAAAAATTACAGAATTACAGAAATAAAAATAAACAACGGCAAACACTTTATAAAAAATTATGAAACTTATGTTAGCCGTGTTTTGTGCTAATGATTTAGCTCTTAAAATTTTGGTTATAATTAAGAAACTCGGGAGTTCGGTGATGAAAGTGAATATTTTATATCTGCAAATTAAATATAGCTTCGAAGTATATGTGGGTTTTATTATGTGGGACCATTAAGATGGAAGTGTGGAATCGTGTATATCCTGTTGATCCCTGATTCATAATTAGTTTACCGACATTTTTACTTAACTCGTTGATTTACTTCAAAACCTATAAGATCTAAAAAATATTCAGAAAGAAATGTTTTTACATCTTTATTTTCATTTAAATCGACAAAAAAATTTTGCAGATGCTCTCTTCGATTTTATATTTCAATTAACGAAATTTATTGCGACTCCATCTCTGATTCGACGACCTCGTTCCAACTCGTTACAGTTAATAACCATGTCAACGTTGTAGTTCTCAACCTCGTCATCGAAAATGGGTTCAATGTTGTCGACTGGGTAGTCATTATCGATGAGAAAATTGTGCAACACGGAGCAAGAATAAATAATGTAGCCGCTGATAAGAGGTTTGTAACGTAATTTTCTTTCGTTGAGTAAACACCGAAAACGAGCTTTCAACAAACCAATCACTCTTTCCACTAATGAACGCAATTTTCTGAGTCGACTGTTGAAAACCGTCTCTGCCCAATTGCAAGGTGTGTCGTACGGCTTTAAAAGCCACGGCTGCAACGGGTATCCGTGATCGCCGATCAAATAATACTTCCATTCTTGCCCATGTCTTTCTGACATTCTTTTCAACGTGGAATTAGCGAGAGACGACCTCCAAATTAGAGCATCGTGTGTTGAACCAGAATATCTAGCATTGACGTTCAAAATTCGAAGCTGGGTTGAAACGACAAATTGTGTGTTCAATGAATGAAATCCCTTGCGATTTAAAAATGCAAATTCGATCAATTTGGGCAAAGCAGAAAGGGCAATATGTGACCCGTCTACAATCGCGAAACAACCTGGAAAATCACTATGATTTTGAAGTTCATCATGTAACATTTTGACCTCTGCTAGAGTTTGAGGAAATCGAATGTGTTCGTCAATCATTCTCGTTGCAATTGCGTAGCTAATCGATCGAACGCATCTCGACACTACACTTTGGCTGATCATGGCCATACCATCGGCTGAAACTCGACGCTGATAACTGCCACTAGCGTAGAAGTTTAGTGTTGCACAAAATTGGATTGTAAGAGGGATTTCTGGGCAGCAGTTTATGTCGTTCATATGTACTTTAAGCAAATCGAGAAAATCCAAAGCCAGACATCGAGTGAAACGATACATTTCAATGAAACTAAAATGAATGGAAATACGCTCATGGTAGAATGTAGTCATAAAATCGAGTCTGTGTCATTTCAATACCGTTCGTCTGGAGTATCGAATGGATCCAATGTGTCTCTTAATGACCTTCGAGTCACTGCCATATAAACTTTGTTCCGATGATACTCATACGCCGACAAATTAAACATGTTTGTTTGTTTATTTATCAAATCACGATCACTTCTGTCAATTCGTTACAATTCGAATGTAATGTAATTGTAAGTAAAGGGAATCAAGATGTCCATGCGTTGGTAAAGGAAATATGCTAGAGTAAGTGTTGATATTGAAATGGCAGATGGTGACATTAAAAAAATGCTGGATTAATGTCGCTTTTGTACTAGTTCATATATTTGCAATTTGTAAATTTTGAAAGTGTCAAAATATCAATCGCTAAAAGATTGATAAAAAGTGGCCGAAATTGCGCCCCTGAGTCATTTGCAACAAAAAAAAATCCTCGAAGTAAATAATTATGTTTTCACGCCAGAAATAATGAAAAATTGTACTGAGTGAGGGTGACCAAAATAGTTTTTGTTGCATATCACCAACAATGTGTAACGCATTGATGTGAAATTATGGTGGTTGGCAGAGGTGTTGAGGACGCATATGTTGACCTTTAAAAAATATCGAAATTTTTTTATGTTATCGGTGCAGTAGCTATTTTAGGGGAAAAAAATTCCAACTTTTGGAGAGTGTTTAAAAAAAATTACAATGATAGACTTGGAAGATATGGGTATCGTTGCGTTGGTAGTGACATCTACTATCCATGACACCATGAACCTACCGCGGCACGACTTTCGTTGAGCTTCAATTTTGATTGAAGTGGACTAACTCAAAAATTCTGTAGAATTCTAATTTTTTCGCCTCTATTTTAATTTTTCTGACGTATGAGACAATTTTAAGTCAGGGCTGGAGTTACTGCCACCTTACGCTTCGGGAAATTTTGCTCAGGATTTAAAGCGTAAGGTGCCAGTAACTGCAGCCCTGATTTAAAATTGTCACATACGTGCACAAAAGTAAATGTTCATATACTGTCAACAGTATTTACTCATACCAACACTCTCTCTAGCAAACAAACTCTCAGCTCTCTGTTGCATATTCACATCTTATTTCTTTGTATTCTACAAACACTATTCTACATTTTGACTGACTGCGCTGTAATTTACATGTAAATTCCAGAGGCTACTTGATACTTTCATCACCTTAAAAAAAGTAGTTTGATTGCTAGAGAGGGTATTGCTCATACCCTTCTGTATACTTTTGCATACTAAAAGTCAGTCTGTCATGAACTCTCGTTGAGGCAGCATCCTTGTGAGGTGTCATGTGAGACCAATGTTCAAAAATAAGAAAATTCTCGAAACATTTTCTTATCAGCACACATTATACTGTTAATTCCGTTGTCGTTTTTCTCGTTAGGCGTATCTGTAGGGCTTTCTCTTGTTAGGAATATGTGTAGGGCTTTGTCTCGTTAGGTATTAGGGTTTGTCTGGCGACAACAGATATTAACGGAAAAATGTGCAACTGAAAAATTTTGTTTCATTGCTTTTCTCATTCTTTAATGGCAATAAAGATGGTGAGTAAACGAAGATGGACAATAAAAACCGAAAATGTCATATTTGCAACAATTTCAATTTTCTCACAAATGTCACCAGTGCGTCCTGAGTATATAAAAGTATACGATGATATGCTAAATCAGTACATGAAAGTGGATGACGGTATACTGAATATTCATATACTTACATATACTGGTTTTGTATGGGAAAAAATCGAAAAAAGGATATCCAAATTCACCGTTTACAAGGAAATAGTGATATACAATCGCTAAGCCAAACTGGTGTGCATACGTTATTTTGCACCAGCTGGTCACATACAATTCCAAATGGGACCAGCTGGTGCAAAATAACGTATGCACACCAGTTCGGTTTAGCGATTGTACTTTCATACACTTTTTCGTCGATTTTTTTTTTTTGCTCGGGGTGTCAGTCTGATGAAGAGTGTCAGTGTGATAAGAAGTGTCAGTTTAATTTGGAGTGTCAGTGTGATAATGAGTGTCAGTTCAGTGTGATAAGTAGTGTTAGTGTGATAAGGGGTGGCAGTGTGATAAGGAGTGTCAATGTGAAAATGAGTCTCAGTGTGATAAGGAGTGTCAGTGTGATAAGAAGTGTCAGTTTAATTTGGAGTGTCAGTGTGATAATGAGTGTCAGTTCAGTGTGATAAGTAGTATTAGTGTGATAAGGAGTGTCAGTGTGATAATGAGTGTCAGTTCAGTGTGATAAGTAGTGTTAGTGTGATAAGGGGTGGCAGTGTGATAAGGAGTGTCAATGTGAAAATGAGTCTCAGTGTGATAAGGAGTGTCAGTGTGATAAAGAGTGTCAGTGTGATAAGAAGTGTCAGTTTAATTTGGAGTGTCAGTGTGATAATGAGTGTCAGTTCAGTGTGATAAGTAGTATTAGTGTGATAAGGAGTGTCAGTGTGATAAGGAGTCTCAGTGTTTATAAGTAGTCTCAGTGTGATAAGAAGTGTCAGTGTGATAAGGTGGCAGTGTGATAAAGAGCGTGAGTGCCATAAGGAGTTTCAGTGTGATAAGGAGTGTCAGTCTGATAAAGAGTGTCAGCTTGATAATAAATACCATAAATCTGAAAGAGTGTGGGACATATCGCAAAATAAACATTTCGGATTAGATAGATGTGCATAGTCTGCTATTACATACTGAGAACGGTGAAAATAGTGCTTCCAACTTGTTTTGTATAAATACATAGGGTATCCAGAAAGGCTGAAAAGTTTTGGGGAGGTCACAAAGATAGCCATTTTATGGCAGCAAAGTTCAACTAATTAATGTTTTCCAATTAAAGAAAAGTTTCTCATATTCTCCTAATTTTACGTACAATGTTAAAAAGCTCTTTCAGTAAGAATCCACTGTAGTATCGTCACATATTATGACCCTAGCCGTGAAGCGCAACTATCATTTCTCTGGCTCTATACAGCATTGGATGAATGTAACCTCAAAATGATGTACCTTACGTGAACACGAGGCTGATGTAACACGCAGGACGGAAAAATCTAAAATTTATTGATCGGGAAGGAATCCTATTGGTAAATGTAGACTATGCTATGAGACGGGCTAACGCGTACATCGTCACCAGCAACAGGAAGAATGAAAGAAGCTACGGGCTGTAGAACACAAAATTTATTTCATAAAAATATTTTCATTTCGCTCGTTTCTTCACCGGACTATCATGTACTCGATGCAGAACCTTCAATAAAACGATCTTTTACTTTCAGTATAGTTGCAGCAATTTCACCCATTTTAAGGCCATTTCGAGGATCACATTTTATGTGTTTGATTAACTTAATGAAAGCGTCGCTCTGTCCCAGTAACTCTACACCCTCTTGTTGGTAGTATCGGCTACAGATTTCATATTCGTCTTCGTAACCTGTTTCTTGCATTTTATGTTTGTTGGTGATGAAGTACTTCATTTTGGCACTATCCGAGCTCATTAACAGTCGCGAGTATTCTAAAACGGAAGGAGAGAAAAAAGTTTTGTCTGAAAATGTGTTCGATGTGTGCAATCAACAAAGATTCGTTTCGTACCTTGTTCCACATCGTTCATTATCTGGGCTATTTTAATATCGGCTGATGGGTCCTGTTCTCGATTATCGCTGTATTCGAACTCATCTGAATCAGCCGATTCGTCGGAAGAATCATCGCTAATTTCTTCGTTTCCATAATTATCATTTCTTCCATTGTCGCCATGTGTCTCATCAGGTGGCTCATCGGTAAAATTAAAAATATCTTCGACTTTAAGCGCTGCTACCAAATCCGAACCGGCTGCAAATTTATCGGTAGCTGGGCCGCTTTTACTTCGATACAGCGATCCTAATGTATCACATTTGCGGCCGAAAATATCGAAAAACTGATTCCCAAGCAATTCCAGCGAAATTTCCGTCAGTCGAAAATTCAAAACGTCCATTTGATCAACCGTTAGATTCATTTATAATTAAGTGTAAACGTAGAACACACACAAGACAATCAATAATGACACTTTAGGCTTAAACGTTTGTCACATGTGTGACCACAAAAAAACAGTTTACGGAAATAATAATGATCTAGAGAGGTAAAATCAAATTTCCATCCAGAAACACAAAACAATCTGATCTGTCAAAATTGTTTGTATGTTTGGTATGTTTACAGAGTCAGTGTTGCCAGCATAATTTTGTGTCAGGTAAAATTTTAGTTCTGTCAAAGGCTACGTTCATCAAGACTGTAAACTTGGAGAGGTCACACAGATCTTCATTTTATTAGATACGCGGGAACACATCACTTCAGATGATCTTACTTGCAAAAAAAAATTCACCACATCATCAAGGCGACGAAAGTTGAATTTTTGTAAGAAATCGGCCATTTTATCATCAACTGTGGTGTGTCACCCGCGTATCTGTATCTACGTGACCTTCCCAAAGTTTACAGCCTTGAGGTTCATGAGACCACGAAAAATGCATGAAAAATGTTTGTTTGCATCATATGTATAAAAGGTATTTGACAGTTGGCTCATTGGCTCATACATTTTATGTCAAAATTTTTAACTTATTTGTCATTTTGCATGGGTCTATTTTTCAAGCTTTTTTCACAAACTGTGTACTCATCTTGAATGGCTTTTTGGATTATCATAAAGCAGACAATCACAATAAGATATTATGTATGACTCCGTTCAGCACAGTTTCAACGTCTCTTACTGACGGTAAGCATAAAGCATCAGAAAAAGAAAAACAAAAACAACTCGGTTTCAATGAGTTAGGAGTTGTAGAGAGTTTAAGTTCCTTTCTTCTTAGCGAAAGACGAGGAAAATTACACCAGAGAATGTGATGTAAACCTAACGTTCATGTATGTGTAGCTAATATAACTTTACGTATCGTCTCAGTACTGGGTGAAATGAACAATTATTTTATTTTATTCTGCTACGATACTTTACATTTTTTCAATTTTTCCTTTGTTTATTTGACAGCTCGCTCTCTCACGGAGTACTTTTTGTTGAGTGGAATGGACACTTAAGTTGCGGTTATGTTTGATGACAGTCGGTTGTTTTCGGCCTGTCAAAATTAATCTATACCGTACATACTACATACGCTGCTACTGAAGCCAAAATATTTAATTCATAAAGAAATTGTCGTTAAGAGATAAAATAATTCACGCCGTACTGTAAAAACAATTTTCGACAAGCCAAAAACGAATGAGAGCATCATAGCTTTTCCGATCATTTCGTAAACATAAATGTTTTGGTTATGGCTCTAGGGATGAAGTTTTGACAGCTCAAGTGACCTTGTAAAAGACCTATTGTGCTTCAGAATTTAAATTTTGAGTGGATTGAAATGAATTGAAAAATTACGTCTTTTTCCTGTAAGATTCATAACCCATGATTGAAAATAGGGACCCTGATATGAGAATAAGACAAATGGGTTGGCCTATAGAGGCGCCACATTTTTTTCATAGTACTTCATTCTATGTGGCTTATTTTCATGTGACCAACTTTACATTTGTCATAACAGAACAAATGTCACCATATGAAGTTGGTTCACATGAAAATAAGCGCAGTGACAGCAGTAATTTTATGACAGAATGTACTAAAATATGGGAAAACTCTATTATATTTCTTCTTAGTTTCTAAACATCATTCTCCTACATAGTGAATTTTAATGCTCGTCTTTGATAATATCGACAGTGTTACTGAAATTGAAATTCTTTCCAATACGGCATCACTGAACATTGACATCTAGGGTTGAGTTACCGATATAATAGAAATAACGAAAATGTCAACCCTGGATGACATGTTTACAAATGACTCACACTTGAAATTTGCGATTGATAAAAATAATTTTTATTATTGTTCTTTAAGATGGGATTATTTGGTAAATCGTCACAAAAGGACCCAAAAGAGCAGGTAAGCATTTCGATGGACGGTTTCGATTTTTGAAACTGTTAAAATGAGACTTAGACTGAATGGAAAAATCAAAACATTTCTGATCTTATGATTATTATGTGATAGAGGTGATGGTAAACATATACCATCGGTTTGTTTATGTATATAGTGTAACTGTGATAGCTGTAAAAAATCGCATTTTAGTGTTTCTTTCGAGGTTCTTACAAAGTTTTCTTTCCAGGTCAACGAATGGTGCCGTAAAATACGTAAAGAAGGTAGGTACACATGTTTACCATAATACTTTCAATGTTCGATTGCCAACATTATCGCTGACAAGAAGGGCCTTTTTCGCCGATTCTAATTTGTGTTTGCTTTAAGTGCACCCACCTTATGGGTTTGGTGTTTATTTTGTGACGCACTTATGACTACAATGATAAAAAACAGTTTAATTAGTCGAAACATTCCGGTTTTCCTTCACGAAAATGAAATTTGCATTTTTCATCCAACAAGAAGGTCAAGTCGATGATCAAAAATTTAGTTGCTTGGAATGTACAACGCAAAGCAGTCTGTGAGTGAGAGAAGGAATGGCAGACGATTCGACCTTGGATTTATTTTCAAGCGATGAACAGTCGATGAAATTGAACAGTTGATGGGATATTCTACTCTCAGATGTCAGCTATCAAATTTATTAGGCCCGACTTGCGATTATGGGCCCTTAAATTTTTTGTGTGAACGAAAGACATTTTTACCAATTTTCTTCATTATCTTCGGTCCGGCCCTGCGAATTCCCTTCTCAACACGCCAGTCATTTTGTCATACTGACATTGCTCTGCATGGAAAAATTGATGAATTGAGCAAGCGAACAAAATTGATTCCACCTGAATCTACCGAACCTTTTCCATCCAAAATCTCTGCTCTTCCACAGGAAATCAATTAGAACGACAAATCCGTGCAATCCGTGCCGAAGAGGAAAAGGTAAAAAGGACGCTAAAGCAGGCGGCTGCCAAAAATGACCGAGAAACATGCACCATACTCGCAAAAGAGGTCGTTCGTGCACGGAAGGCCGTCAATCGAATTTACACCAGCAAAGCGCATCTGAACTCCGTTCAATTGCAAATGAAAAACCAACTGGCTACTCTACGCGTAGCCGGTTCACTGCAAAAATCCACCGAAGTTATGCAGGCCATGCAAAGTCTTGTTCGGCTGCCGGAAATTGCTGGTGTTATGCGTGATATGTCCAAAGAGATGATGAAAGCCGGTATTATTGAGGAAATGCTGGAAGAGACGATGGATTCCATTGAAGACACCGAAGAGTTGGAGGAGGAGGCGCAAGGAGAAGTTGATAAGGTTTGTGATGGCTGTCGGTTTCATTCGTTTTCGATTTATTAATTCGATTTTTGCGTTTAGGTATTATGGGAATTGACGGAAGGTAAATTGGGCGAAGCGCCTTTGCCACCAACAACAGCAGCCGCTGCCAAAGAGGACGTTCGACAGCCTACACCCGAAGTGGAAGATGAGACGGAAGACTTGACAGAAATGCAGAGTCGTTTCGAAGCCTTACGTTCTTAGAGAGATTTTATTTTGTGATTTTTGTGTTGAAAATTTTTATTTTTACTTTATTCGAGTTTGCAACTAAATTACTACTTAGCTACCTACACGTTCTGATCGCTTAACAAATATTTAATGAGAGAAATTGCTTTGTTAATGTATTTCCAATGAAGCGGTTGATTAAACGAGCTGTTTTCTGCTAAATGTAACAAAAAGAGAATTTCGAGATTGTTTTTGTCTTCACCTCAGTCAGTTCATTTTGGCCCTAGACAACGGAAGAACCTTAGACGTGACAAACGGATACTAACATAAAAACCATTTTTCATTCATTCTGTAAATAGTCTTCATGAAGTCAAATGAATGAGGACCTACTAAAAGTAAGGAAAGGAAAATTTTCAAGGAAAATTGTTGCACGTTTTAGACAATTTTGTACTAAAAATGTAATTTGGTTTCTATCGCTCCATGCTGCTTGAAGACAATTAATAATACAAATCATTGAGAGATATGGGTCTTCTGGTCAGTAGTTGTACGTCGACGCACTAATTGGGTTGCAACACATTTAATTGGGGTGTGGTATACAAGGAACCTAAAGGGTAAGATTTACAAAAATTCCGCAGATAGGTACTGTTGTTAAGCCGAACTCTCCGAACATTTACTTTTATTTTATTTTCGGTTATAACTCCAAGGCGAGGCATCTGCATCGAGTGATGCCTATACTCCACTTGTAGGTCATTGAGAGGCTGACATTCATACAATATTTTAACTTTTAAAGCCATGTCTTGTATATTATACTTGAGCAATTACAACGCACTTCAAGCAAAAGTGATCATAATCGACGGCTGCCTTTTGTATGAAATGGTTTTTTTTACAGTAATTTACAGTTGTGTGACACACTGTCAAGTTTCAGGACTATATTTGAGTACCGCTCTTGAAGTATGTTAGCTATTACCGAAAAAGTACACACTGACATCACTGCTCTTTTGATCTGCTTACAGCGTAAATGGGCGACTTATCACAAAATAAAAATAAAAATGTGTGTTCTCTAGAATCGAACGATGCTCCTGGGTATTGACACAGACAGACAAATATCATTATTTTGTAATTGTAATTCTTGTTTAAAGAGCGAAGAGCCCAAATAATTCGCATTCGCTTAACGTTCGAGTGGCGTGGCTTCAACATCGATTCACCACTACAAACCTAAAATTTCTCGTATTGTTTCGAATTATTTTGCTGAGGTTTTCCAGTTTATGGATTTGTTTAGACAGATATACTAGGCTTAATGTGAGAAAGAGAAGCAGAAACTCAGATCAAAGATCGCTTGTTCCAGCTCCCTGCGCTCACTTTCATTGTCTGCGAAATTTCCTGTTCAGAAAGTCGTTGCGGCATCTAAAGATGTCAGATTTTCATCTTCCTGTCACATACGGCAAGCAGATTGAAGATTTTCAGAAATTAATTTCATAAATCTTTTACTTAAAATTTATTTTAACCATATTTGTTGGTATATAAAGACCTTATTACTCAGTCCTTGTCGTTTGTTATTGAGGTCGTTGTTGATAACAAATGACAGCCGTCTGTAACAGGGTAAAGATCAGAAAACCCGGATTTTCGTAACATAAGGCTGGTGTAAAGTGGACAATCCCTTAGTATATGCACACCGGTTTCAGGGGCTAGACCACAAGAGCAGATAAGATCGATTGACTTACTTTACAGATGAAACAAGAGGTAATGTTAAATAAACATTTGAAAAAAAATTACCTTTCTCATTAAGAAAAGTCTGGCTTCCGCGGCCCTGTGGAATTTCCCAAATGTGACCCAACTAAAAATTCCTCCATCCATTTTTCTTTTTGCTATTTCTACAATCAGTTGCTCCCCGTTGAATTAAGTGATGCGACAACCACTCAATAGAGCAGTGTGTAAGTCGAGGCTTCACAATGTGAAGTTCACATTGACTTACTGGAGGGTTGGGGGATTGTGGGTTCGAAACTCAACCGCAACACAAATAATTCGTTTCATCAGGTTGTGTTGTCCACAATAATGACATCTGATTGAATCGGTTATTAGGTTGCGTCTTGGATTTAGTATCTATAACGTCTCTTTGTGTCACATGTAATTGTTCGTAGGTAATGTGATTTAGTCAGTTAGACGGAAATTTAAAAAAATTATTTAGGGAGCACCGTGATTCCCGTAATAATTTTGACCTAAATTTAATTATTTAAACTCACCTTACCATATTAAATCATCATCACCAAGCCCATGCTCCATTGCATCGTTTGGACATTAAAAAACGCGTATGACATTACGACTAATTCTGTCACGTTTTCTGCTTAAAATATCACTCAATGCTTCATATAAAATCTCTTACTTCATTTGTTTAGTCATATCTTTCACTATATATGATTGGATTGACCAGAGTTTGTCGCTTATATGTTTGTTGTCATTGTCGATAACAGATGAAATATCGTTCTGAATTCAGTTTTGTACCGTATTACAGGGAATAACCTAATGAACACATAGGGTGCAAAAATTCTTCAGAATTTGAATTTTAAGCTCATAAAATGCTTGGATCGTTGCTAAGCTGACTGCAAAGATATTTTCCCCTTGAATTTTTGCTGAACGCAACATAACATAGAAAGTCTTCTTCAATTAGTATGAGCATAGGTTCGAAGTAGGTAATTATAAGACTCAAATACCATTCTTTACCTGTCAAACTTGATTTAATTTTGTTTCGTTCGGCTGAAATGCTACGCTTCATTGCCTCTTGTCCCATTATTTTTGGATTGGAATGTAAGATAGACGAACACATTTTAGGGGATCTTAGCTATTAGTGTATTTTAGCAAATTCTACATAGATCGTAAATTGCATGTTAGTTGTGTAGATAAGTACAGCGTTGTAGTAGTTCATTCTTCTTCTTCTCCATTTCCATATTTTTCTTCTTGTTTGGTTTGATGATTGGAATTTTGTTGGTAGAGTAGGTGTATTTCCTCACATTTTCCTTCTTCTTGGTTTAGTAGTTGTGTGATGGTATCAGTTGAAGAGATTTTTTTTTAAATGTTCTACTAACTTTTTTATGCTACATTCATCAATACGGTTAATTTCAGTGGTTTTTGGTTTCTTCTTTTTGTAATATTATTAATTTCTATAATATTTGTTTGTTTATAATTTTAAAATTCCATATTGTTAGTAACGACTAATTTTTTTCTGTTTTTTTTTATCTTTACTTTATGGTCTTAACTTTATATGCAATTTATAATTTATTAATCGAGCTCATGTGATGGTAATGTTTATGGCTTAAGCTTAAGTCATCCACGTGTTTTTGTTTTTTTTTTCATTTGTTTTTTAAAATTTAATTATTTTTTCTTTTTAATTCAGCGATTTAATATATCAATCAACGCATAAATTCTAATCAATTTCGGAGGGGTTGAAAGGTGTATTTCGGTTTATCAAATATGTCTGAAAATATATTCATTTTCAGAACGAGAATGGAGATCGGGGCGATGGATTGGTGGGAAGGGAAGGGGATTTGAAATAAAGTTTAATAAAAATTCATTTGGGCGGGATGTGTGAATTGTGTTTTCTTATTTTGATGTTCTGAGTGGATACCCGTGTGGTACCAAATAAATTTTAATTAAATTGTTTTCTTTATAGTGTAAACTGTTTTTTTTTATTGTTTCGGGTTATAGAAAGAAAAAGTTGGTACGTGTAGTGTTTGTTAAAGATGGTGAAGATATTTCTTTTTCAATTTTGTAAAATGTTCATTGAATATAATTGGAAATTGAAAATTATTTTAAAAAAAATAATCAGAGAGACGAACAAATTAGAGAAAATTTGAATTGTAAACAATTTAGATTTTTGTTGTCATTTTAAAATTCATATAATTTCGAGCACACGATGGTTAGATAAAACATATTTATACAAATTTCAAAATTTTTCAAAAATGTAATTTTGTGTACAAGTCATATAGGTGTTTCGGATGGTGGTGTAAGAGAAAGACCATGGAGGAGACATTTAACTTTTACTTAAAAAAAATTAATCCAAAGAAATTTTTCAAATTATTTCAATCAAATCAAATTCAAAACCTTTTTTGCATCTTTTTCCGTTGGTTTTTTTACTAGGTATTCATTAAAAACTTTGATTTGTTTTTTTTTTTCATAATTTTGTGTTTGTTTTAACGCGATTACATTATATTAGGAGCGTGTTCACTTTAATTTATTATTAAACTTACCTCGTTAGCTTATTCCCGTTTCCTCTTCAATTTTTTTCTTCTTCTTCTTCTGTTAGTTAGTTTAACTTGAAAGCATTAACACACACTTCTCCATTATACTCAAATAGCAAATATATTTTCATTCCGGACAAATGAAAATGACGACCACATTTTTTGTGTTGTTATTCTCTTTGGATTTACATTTATCTCGTAAATATTATGCTTTTTCATTAATTTAATTTTCTTTTTGTTAATTTAAATAATCAGCTGTTGTTTTGTTCACAATTTAAAGGTAATACAATAATCTTAATAATTCATTTTATTTTATTTTTCTTCTTTCATTTTAATCATAAGCTAATTTCTATCGCATTGATCATAAATGGGTGCATGGGGGTTCAATTGGAGAGATTGGATGGTTATGGGTTGTAAATTGATTAATATAGAAAAGGACACAAGTTTCCAGGTTGTGCAGATCTATATTAATGATTTATCGGGGGCATTTTGTCAGGGGGTGGGAGGGAGATTTTCTGCACGCAGACTGATCGATTCAATAGAACTAAAATTAAACTCTAAACTGTCTAATCATTTTTTTTCATTAAATTTTTTTTTGTTCAATTTTATTTTTTATTAATTTTTCTTTTTTGTTTAATTTGTTATTAATTCATAGGTATATTGTGTTTTGTCTCTACTCGATAATATAATTAAATGGTTTTTTTTACTCATTTTTCTTTTCTCTTTTTGCTACTGAGTTTTTAATTATTTGTTTTCTCTTTAAGTACAAACTAATTTGATTTTAATGTAACTTGCTTTTAAGTTAAAAATATTTTTTTTGTTTTTAAAATAAATTTTTATTTATTACGACATGCATGTCTCTCGTCTAATCATTTTGAGTGTTTTTTTTTTGAAATCAGATAAAGTCATAATAAAATTACGAACAATTTACGAGTTTTACATCAAACAGCTTTTTTCGTTTTTTTTTTTGATAAAAATTTAATTGAATTAAAAATTATTTTTTTTTTTCTCATTTTAAATATAGATCCGAGAATTAAAAAGTTCTATGAAAGCTTTGAAAGCAAAGTTTGCTAGTAATTGTTTTTTATTATTATTTTAAATTATTTATTTTTATTCTCATTTTTGATTTCAGCTGTTTTTAAACTTACAAATTCATTTTAAAATCTAAATTTAAACTTTTAATGTTGATTGGAAATGCTTTCAGTAAATGACTGACTGGTTGAAATTGATTTCGGATTCCGAGTTTTTTTTAGGAGGACGCGGGTGTGGGAGTTTTTTAATGCATAGTGTATCGTGTGTGTACGTGTCTGTCTGAGAGGAAATGTTTTCTGGGCTAAATACCGAATGAAATAACACCTAAAATTGTTTATCGTTTATTCGAACATCACTTTTATTCAATTTGTTTAATGTCTTTGGGGGAAAAAGATCGAAGAAAAATTCAGTGTGCCGCGCTGCTTTCTTACCTAAACAGTTTTTACTATTTATATACTTAACGTACTTAAACACATAAAAACAAATAAATCCTTAACCGAAATTCTATAAAAAACCAAATGAAGACAAAAAGTTTTATTTAAAACAAAACAAAATAAAAATTGAAAATTTTACATTTTGATTACATCATCCATGTCCGCACACTATATAAAGTTGTAGAAATATATTGAGAGGAATGGATGGACTTTTGACTAACACTAAAATGAATGTTTTGTGGATATCTCATGTTTTCCATATTTTTTTTCATGGTTTTTCTTATTGTGATTTCTCTCGGTGTTTTATGTAGTGATATTTTACATGATAACACATTTTCCTTTTTCGGCCCATGGATTGTTTTTCTTATCCGGAGCGTGGATCAGCGGGTCATTTTTTTCGTTTTCTTCCACATAGTCTCGCATTCTGTAATTGAAGATAAGAGAAAAAGAAATGTAATGAAAAACAAAATGAAAATATTTTCTGTTGCGAGATAATATATAAATCTCGTAAAAGAATCCTTCCGGTTTTAAGGTTGAGTTCGTTTTTAATACAATTTTTTTTTGGCTGGGATTTTTCCGAGTTGGGCATTTTTTTACTGCTTGCTTTTGTTTACATTTGCAATTTTTATTTTAATTATGTTTACCTTGAGTAAGCTTTTCATGGAATATTATTTGTAGATTCCAAGCACATTGTTATTTTATTGAAAAACGAAATACAAATAACAAAAAAATTCATTTCTGGATTTATTTGCAGATTTAATTAAATTTTTATGCTCTAGATGTCCAAACAATGTAATTAAAGGCCAGGTTTTATGTTAATAATATACAATTAGTTAGAAGGTCGTGAACCTTTACTCCAATTAATTTTAATTTGAAATATTTCCAGTAATCAAAACGGTTCCCACGACAAAAGATTGTTGTAGCTAAGTAAACGTACAATCAGATGTGCAGTCAAATTAAAATCTTCTGTTATCCATTCTTAAACATTTTTTCCTAATAACTACAGACCAACGTCCTATACACACACAGTCTATCTTTGAGAAAAAGTTTCTTTATTTTCTCGAATTTTCCTTTATTTCTCAGTTTTGATGAATTCACGCCGTAAGTGTGCCTAAAATTTAAATTTTAAGTGAACGATTCGATGAAAAAGTGAACCGAAAAATACATTTCAACGCTTCCGTGCATGAAAATGACGCAATTTTACCAACGTTTACAATTTCAAGAATTTTTTTTCTCGAATTTCTGGAGTTTTCTTGATTTTCTCGAAAGATTGCCCCGTTCCTGCCCGTTTCCTCTTAAGCGGACTTAAAAAAATCTGCATTAGACGAATTACTCTGATGGCCAACGACGACAAACATTAAGCGTATATCATTCGTGCCCCCTGTTAAAAAGTGTGGTAAGGTAGTTATACAGCGGGCTCGAATATAATACGTGCGAGACGTATTTCGATTTGACAGATTTAAAAATATGAATTTTATTGAATTTACCTACGATTTACACCATATTAACCAGTTTCCAGAAGTTATTATACATTTTAGCAGTTATTGGTAACAAATACTTTAAATTAAAAATTGACTTCTTCGGGAGTTGAACCGGGGACCTCTCGATCATGAGCCAACGATCTTTCTAATGTCGCAGTGCAGTAGTGTTGGTTGACATTTCTTATTGTTGAAGCGTACTTTGAAAGCCATAAACGTGTGTGGCGTATAAGTTACCCAGAGCACGTTATAATGTAACGCACAATAATAGTGATATGTCGTTTTTTAACATAACTGAATTTAAGTTCATAAAGCACGCGTAATTAGCTACGACTTGATGGCAAGATGGTTATGGACACTTATTATCAAAATGAAATTACTTAATAAAAAATGAAAGTATTTTGACGAGAATTTTTCTAGTTTACTATAACTACTACGTGTTAAGAAATATAAATATGATACAAATTCAATGTCTAAGGCCAACATCCACCATATGCGTTTAACATACGTGATGTGCGTTTAACTTCCGTCCCACTCGTAAGTTATTCATATTCCACGTATATCACCACAATACGTAACGCATGAATATTCAAATCTGACAATTGGAAAACGTAACTACGCTTTCAACGTGTTCCACGTATAGATAATATTGCCCATGTATCATGTGCGTTAATGAAGTATATTCCACCTTCCCGACGAATTTTACACATACCCGGTGTATTGTATGAATTTTCTTTTTCTGGGTGTAGCGTCATATATATTAAATGTCAAATTGTGCGAAAGCAATTTATTAAGCTATAACATTCCAACAAATTATTTTTAATGGACGCATAGCCGAGCGCATAGCGTGACTCTTAGCAAGAAATGGTTCCACGGTATGTCTCCAAAATTAACAGATTTTGTTATAAGTCTAATCTACGAAACGTACAGCCATCCATAAAAAATACGACATTTTAAGACATTCCCTCAAACACACGAGATACTTGAGAGCTACCTTGTTGCAATACATATTTTGATGAAGTAAACATACATTTACAATGAGCTAGCTCGATCAATTTGTTCAGCGGCAGTGATTGCTGTTAGTTTTTAAGTCTAAATTACACATCGAGTGTCAGCACCACTGTCAGCTCTAAGAACTGTGGGTAGAAAAGACTGAAACTAAGTGGTAATTCAGTGTCATGCTTTTAACTCTCTGGGATTATATATACATGCACTAGCTTGAGTGTTGCAAAACCAATGTCACTTAATGTAAGTAAATGGATTAAACAGTCTTAAAAGGAACTTATCCGACACAAAATACAAAGTTAATTCGTAAGTATTTCAATCTTAAAAGTTTAAATGAAGTGCTCAGCTCTTTCAAACTGAAAGAAATTTTTCTTGAAAACTGAAAGCTGACCTAATCACCACAGCCACTAACTGTCCCTCGAGAGTTTTACGAAAAAAAAACAAACAAAACAAAAATAAATGAAGTAAACTTATCACTCGAAAAATATTTCCCCCGACGGCCGTCGTCCAACAGTGACACGAAGATCTCTGATAAAACCTTGAAACAAGGAACTGTTTCAGATGAAAATAACCAGATGAATTTACCAGGAACATTTAAATTGAACAAAACAAAACCGAGTCTTACCGTACCTCATAGTTCATCCCTGTTCGTTGTGCTAGCACGGAATATGTATACATTTTCAAGTTCCCTATAGTTTCCAAAATGTATTCGAAAATTCGATGCTTTTAACACCATTTTCATGTATTTTGTATGATGCAAAGCAGAGAGCACTTGTAAGCCAGAATTTTGTATTAATTATGTAAATGTAATTTCCAACTTTATATGCCGGGAATATATGTATAAATACATATGTAGAGCAGAGCATTCAGATAGTGATCCCGGACAATGGTAATATTAATTAATGTTTTGCAGTTTTGGTGTCAAATGTATATTCCCAGCAACATATCATATGTGTGCTCCATTATTTAGAGTGATGCTTTATTATGCACACACCGAATGGCATTGTTATTTTAAACTATAATGTGCATTTCCATTTCGAGAATAGGCCTGACAACAATTGTTCCGAATTCAAATTAAAAACCAAAAACCGACCGAGCGTTAATTTAAAACACTTTTTAGCAATTGCATTTACAACTTGTAGGTGGAGAGCCCGCTTGTGTATCAGTTCATTAGTAGGCTAAGGTTTTTGTATCATTACAGAAGTAAAACATTTTGAACTGACAATTTCGAATTCTAGTCTAGGCCTTAACTGAAGAGACTAAGTGAAAGTCCGCGTATATCGTTGAGAAATCTGACACATTTCTTAGGGATTAACAGTATGCGACCGAATGTTTTTTTTTTTTGGATTAAAATTTATTTCCCTCTGGAATTACATTGATTTAAACCCGAATCATTAGGTTCTAGAGAGATTACATTTTAATCTTCCAAGACATTAGATCAGAATTTAAAAAACATGAAATATGAATTTTTTCCCCTTCGGGACAGCTGTCGATAGTCTTTACACTGTATTTACACTGAGCTATTGCGTTCTGAATCTTACCGAACTGTTGTTACCGAGAAAAATAACCCTCTAATAACCCCCTAATTAAATGTGTTTTCTAATTACAAATTCAATGTGCGAAAATTGTGAACCCTGGGCTCGATATCTTACCTTTGTTTTTACTAGTTTGTCCTTTGTATTTGAATTAATTTTTTTTCTCGAAAAATCGGTTCGACGATGAAACGAAAACTTAGATGGTCTGTATGACAGGGACAGAATCCGTGCTCCCTTCAAACATATTCTAGTTAGGGTTGGGTGTGGTTTTGTTTTACAGTGAAATGATCGGTCAATCTAAATGACTACAATTGTAAACCAGTTTCATTAAAAATGTAAAGCGTGAAATCATGTCTGTCACTATCATCATTTTAATCCCGATTCCAATCAACAGAAGATCTAAATTTCCTTAATCATTAGCAGGGGTTAAAATGTAATCCTAGACTTGCTGAAAGTAATCCCTCTCGAGATTAGAATTTTAATTCCTTATTTTTATCTGGAAACTTACAATCTAAGTTGACTGATATAAGCGTATATATTAGATCCCCCTAGCTTTCCCAACAACAAAAATGCCAGAATAAGCCCTTTTCGACTTATATGGAGAACAGCACGGCATAGACATAACCTATATACGATAGTTTTAAAACCGTGACCCTGCGAGGGACTGATGTACACTAAGGCTCTCTGTCTATCAATTGAAATGTAAATACAAGAAGTCATAGAGTATCTGGCACATGTATGCCATATTTTCATGTGAAGAATAATGATTCAAATTATGATGATTCATCGTCGGAAAACGAGAGAAATGATAAAAATAAAACGGTTGAGCAGGCACTAGTGTACTACAACTACATATATAATCTGAAACAAAATACGAGTCAAGTTCGTTCGATTTTATTTTGTCACTAACATCTTATCCACCGTACAAATAAATCGATAACATGATAATTATCTGCAGACATTCTTTTGGGATTACAAGAACATTTGAACCGAGCGAACAGAAGACAAGGCTCTATTATGCTTGCTCTTACATTTTTGTTGAAGTACATTTCTGGAGTAGTTTTTTAAGATCAAGATTATTGTGCACAAGCAAAATCATAAAATGTTTTATATCTCAGCAAATATATAGGCCACCCTACATATCTCACATAGAGGATGTGCCATCATGTATGTATGAGTGGTGTGCTAAACAGTTTCGAATCTTGCGGTAAACTTTTAATAACATTCTCATTTCTCATAAAGAAAAGCGAACGGTGTTTCTGACACTTATTTGTTCCAACATTATAATATTTAGCATTAGAGTCATTGATTTATTTGGCTGCTCTACACTTAGTCAAGAGCAAATTTTTTTTATGATGATTATGATGAATGTTCTTTGGTCGAACGTTCGTAAAATGGGTGAGGTTTTGGTGATGAAGTGCTTTGCCGTCGGTATCTTTGAATATATTTTTGAATTTTGGATTGAAAAACTATTTTAAGTTTTGAAATTATCCGCACGCGATTTTTTCTCAATGAAATCGAATTAAGGATTTTATGTAGCGGAATTATGTAAAGAAAAGTTTCTCGTAAAATTTATATTCATGCATTGTGGGCTGGGTGGTGTGCAGTGTGTGCATACATCATAATATAAAGTTTTAGTGTGGTATTTTCGCCCTGATAAAACTTTACACCGATAGAGACATGGCGACAATGCATTTAGAAAATGGTATTTACTTTGCCAAGCACAACTATCTACGGAAAATGAAATAGCTGTACGTGCATCGATTCAATGATCAATGTAAACGATTTTAAGTGTTGAGTCGAGAGAAAAATGAATTCCCAGTCCAATCACAACTCGTAAATTAAATGTATCCATCAGAATGATCCATAAAAATCGTCGAGGCAAGGATAGAATTACTTATACGATTATGTGCAAGAATTTGCTTTAAAGCTTTAAAAATCACCAAAGCTAATCGATACATTACCGCCCCATATACAGATTTAGTCAGGCGACATGTTAAAATAGATTCACTTCTGACCTTGGATGTCTTCGAACATAAAGTAAAACACTGATAGACTCTGACCCGAATCTGGGATTATTTTCCTATATTTTCATGAATTTTCTCATATGAGATCATATGCAAAAAAATATTTTCCCAAAATTAGTCCCTGGGTCAATCAGACCATTTCTAACCCACTTCACACAAAGCCACTGATAACTGCAACCATCAATGTCAATAATGTAAAAATACATCTGCTACTTATACCAAAGACAAACGTAAACAAAGTCATCAGACTAACGTGATCTTATATACCTAAATGCGGCGTTAAAACAAATAAAGTAGAAGATTTCACATCGAAATATCTTGACAATCAAAAGAAGAAATAGAACCGATAATTTAATACCACTAATATGCTAGTTGTCCGCGAAGGTTAACGAACGTAAATTTAACAAACTCATAACAGCTAACCGTCCAATATTATTATCGGGTCTATTACTTCCATAGATAAAAAATACTTGAATCGGTTGATTTCAAATCTTGTACTTCAATTGTTTTAACATGTATTTTTCTTTATAAATGACCATATTACACAGAGCTCGTCATTATTTTTGTCGTCGTTATCGATAACAGATGAATAGCCGTATGTGACAGGTTAGAGAAAGATTTTTCTGGAATTTTTACAAGTATTCAAGAAAATATATTTCCTCTCACTGCTGGTAACTGATCAAATGAGTTGTGTGTCTAGAAAATGGGCTGTACGATTGGACTAATGATTGAAATATTAACCTATTATAAACGCGCAGGGTAGCAATATGTGGTCATCAAATCTATTAATTAATTTGTTAACAGTATGCTACATATATAACCTCTAGGTTTTATCGTGCGCCATCAAACCACCTAGCATAGAGTAACAAAATATAAAACGTGTCAAATCTCTACTCTATTTTAGACCACTAGTACAAAGAACTATTTCCAAGAATATTTTTTGGAGAATTTTTCAGAATGTCGAGAATTTCAAGAACTTGAACACTTCAACCATTTTCATGAATTTCGAGAATTTTCATGAACATGGAGAATTTTGAAGGATTACTAGAATCATCTTCATGTCCTGACTATAGTACCATTAATCACAACACCAATAATGGTACTAATGGTATTAAATAGGAAAAGATTTCGAGTCGAAGTGTTTGACATTCTGAATATCCTATACCATGCTAGGTGTTTTGGCGTAATACTACAGCCTAGCAAGAACTCATCGTTTATTTTCATCGTCACTATCGTAAACAAATGATTAACAAAATTTCCACTTTGTATTTTATGTGTTGCAAAAAAAATGGATTTTCTCAATCACATCTCACCTCTCCCAACACCATCGATAACCATTGCGACAAAAGGTCTATTGTTTTAATTAATATCTGGAACGGAACGATGATCTTCCATTCTATTTACCAACAAAGTATAATCCCAAAATCAAACCCATGCTACAAAATCGATAGATATTTTTGTTTGAAACGTCCGAATATGTAGGTGTAACATAACATGGTGCTCATTGATTAACACCCTTGTCATTTATATATGTATGGTACGTTCACCGTGCTGTCATGTTCATGTATATTTCATGTATTTTCATGTATTGTATTGCGAAAATGTCTATCGTATGCTTACGCAATGGTATATAGAACAATCTCATTTTCAATCTAATTTCTCCGAAATGAAACATCCCCACACAATTCGGGTTTTTTTTCCTCTGTGCCATGCTCCGATTTTGTATCCGTTGTGGTTTTTATATCCCGAAAACATATATGTGTATAGATATAAAGTAACACATCGAACGGCACTTAAACAATATCTAAAAGCTTAGCTAACACCACGCTTGTTGTGTTTCTACCAATTTTCATAACAAAATTTTTTTCCGTTTTTTTCCAATTCATGAAAGTTTAAAATGGAATAAGCCAATTTCACGTTTTGAGTGAAGGAAAAATGATTCAACAAAAATCGAAAATTAATGCGATTTTGTGAAATATTTATTTTCTTTCAATCTTTTACACAATAAACGTCCATTTCGGTTTTGTTGAATTTTAAAAACGAAAAAAAAAATGTGAAAACAGCTACGATTTGTACGTTCCCATCGCACGAACATTGTATATGGGAAATGTTCCATCAACTCATAAAACATTTTTTTTTCGGCTCTACAATTTCCCGTGTATGTTCAAACAATTAAAAATTAGGAAAATTGTTTGGCCATGTGGCACTACCCAGAGAAATATCTACTTTGTAAGCTTTTACAGTCGCACATATATAAACCATTATTATTGAAAGCACCCTCGTACTGCCAATTTAGGAATGTTATGAGTTTCCATTATTTGATTTTGAGTAATGAGCCTCAACACAAATCCAGTGAATTTATATTCCAAAAAAAAAATCGGCTAAATCACCAGCCCATTAAATTCGGTCGATTCAATTATTAGCCTTATGCCATTACCATTTAACTATATTTCCATTTAACGATTCGATACATCAAGAACATTCCACATATATTTGGATGGGAAATATTTAGCATTAGAGATAATTAAAAACATCAAAGTAAAATGACTTTGAGACTATTTAGGTATACTATAGACTATACTACAGGGTCGTCAACGGTATAGGTAGCCGTCACGGTCAATTGTTATTAACAACTCTTACAAATAAGGCGGCGAACTGTGGCAAGCGTGATCTTATATAAATCGTAATGTGCGTTTAAACTATTGAAATACTAGATTTTCCATCAAATGTTAGGAAACGTCATAAACGAATGAAGTAACAGATTTCGTGATATTTGATAATTTACGATTTTCTGATAGAACTTTCAAGCAATACACAGTGTAGGCCTGGACTGTCCAAACTGTGAATTCGGACGATTCCCTTTGGTGTCCTTTGGATGTTTGTGATTTTTTTTATTACATTTTCTGGCATTATTTGTAAACTTTATTAAGACGCAATGGGGCTTTCTCGAGCCAGTCCAACAACATTTTCTATCGAATTCAAATATTTTGTTTAGCAAGGCTGGATTGTCTTCTCTAAACTACATACTTCAATAAAACATACTTCATTGAACCTTTAAAAAACGGCTAGTCATTTGCTATTGCTAACTTAATCGAAAATGAACGCTGAGATACGGATAGTCACATACACGTTTAGATTAAGATGCATGTTAAAACAAGTGAAGTAAAAGATTTTGTATCAAAGACTAGGTGAGTCTTTATATAAAGGAAGAAATAGATTGTATCGTATCTTACACTTTGCATACATTTAATGCTTACGCAGTGCCAATTTTAAGAAATTAAGTTCGTGTTGTGCAGTAAAAATAGCAACGATCGCTTGTAAAATTTAAGAATTTAATTCTCCTTAAAATAGGCCCTGGGTTACAGTAACAACGATGGCTGTTTGCAAAAGATGCAGAAAGGTAAAATTTTTGAACAATGCAGAATAGACTAACTAAACGTTAAACAACCCAACGGTGTTTTTCATAATCATAAAGCCATTCCGTTACGTATCTATTCTACTCCCCATCTTTCCTATCTAGATGAAAAGTTTCATTTCAAAATTCTTCATTCGTAATATTCATCAACGAACACTTTCCAAACAATGGGCACGGGCAGTTATCCTTCTTTATCACAAAAGTAATGTTCCGTACCAAACAAAAAGATTCCTTTTATCTCGACACAACGGGGTTTTTAATAGCATTCTCATTATGAAAAGAATACTTAATAAAATGCAACATGAAAAAAACCGCCTTCCTCATTATTAAACTCGCATGTGCAAGAGGAAATGTGGAAGTGACTCTTCAATTTAAACACAAAACCGGGAATAATAGGAAAGATTTATATAAAAAAGAACTCATGAAAAGTGTGAGATGTTGGCGGTTTAATATCCGTCGGAGAATTGCTTCTACTCGTACTATACCATTGTGATGTGGACTGCAGAGAATTTCGTTAGAGGAGATTATTAAATCTCAGTGTAGCTGTATCCGATAATGACGAGACTGTCAGGCAATTAAGTTTCTGTAAGCTCTTGTGAGAATTATCTCACAAAAAAACTAATTTTAAAAAAAATTGACTTGCGCTTCCTACGTCCTGCATAGTTTACCCGTAAGCAATAATTTATAGCTTGAAATTCGCTGTTGATATTTTGTTCATTTTTCTTTTATCCTCTATACCCATCAACTATGGAATTCTTCCTTTATGACGAAAATTCCCCCCACCCACTCCACTGTTTCTATTAAAAACTTTCCCGCCGAACCTCGTTACAAAACACACAATGGGTACAGAAATTACATTGTTCGATATTGAAGATCTTTTTGTGGAAGTGGAACTCTAGAATATTACCCTGGCTGATACACACTGACGGCGACGACGTATGGAATCGAGATTTGAACTATGACATATGGATATCAAACGGCACACCCTCGAACATATAACAATTCGAAAAAGTGAAAAAAAAATCTTTTATGGTTCTCTAGTTCAACATATTTTTGAATCTGAGAAAATCTGTGCTGTGCGGAATATGTAGCAACGGAATAATAAGAGGAAGATATTCTATTCTAAATTGGCTAGTAAATAAATCTAAAGCGAATAACGTTATACTCATCGAAGACGGAGGAAAAAGGAGGCAAAAGAAGAAGACACACACACAAAAAAAAACACGAACGAACTCCATTCGGATGAATAAATTTTTAGTGAATAATATTATTGAAGTGAAATCTCTCTTGAAAACATCGAAGATAAATTTATATTTTTCCGATATTGAATTCGAAATTGATGGTAAACGAATTCATCATAATCAATGTATGGAAATGGTTGCATCGTATTACGGGTGGTGTATATAGGCGAACGATGATTCGATAGTTTTTTTTTGTTGTTGCTTGTCATTTGTGTATTCCTAACAACTCGTTTGTATATTTGTACATAATCTTTGGGTAAACATGATTGATGACTGGAACAGTCACAAATTGAAGTAAATTTTAAATTTTCACAATAAAAATCTATTTAAATTTCAACTGAGGAAAGACGAAACGAGGAGAGGCTACCCACTATATGCATTCTATCTGTTATCGATAAAGACGACAAAAATAAGCTACATACTATTGGAAGTTTGGTCTTATCAAGCTAAATGTACGTTTAAGCTTTTTTTTTTTTTTTTTTATTAAATGCAGCTGTATTACTAAGTAAAACACGTACGGGGGCCACCGTTTGGGCCCATTGTGCTAGCTGTAACGTTGGGTTAGTCATTTACTGTTGGTTCGAACCGCCCTGTACTTGCAATGAAGTTCAGGATGTCCTTTGGATGTAAGCTTTTAATCAGGTCATACCTGATAGTGTACCCACCTAAGTGAATCCTTCTTTTTGTTATAAAAGCCGGACATTCGAAGCTAATGAAGTAAAAGAATTTTCATAAATTTCTTTAAAAAAATTTAGATCGAAAGAAGTACCAGATTCGGCAATAGGGTAATATTTGCCGTCTACGAAAGATTCCAAGGAATTGTTAACTTCACTATTTAAAGAAACTCTAAAACAAAACATGTCCTCAATTTATCTGTCAAATCTAGTACTTCTTTTATTCCAAACATTTTTAAGGCATTGATGCGAAATCGTTTACTTAATAGGAAAATGCTGTTTGGAAACTAAATCTTAAATGTTGTAGATTTTTGGATAATAATTTCTATTAAATTTCTCGTACATTTTGTTATATTTATATGTTACGGCATAGCGCTGCTTCTAGCATTAACATAGAAAATATTTGGAGGCTGATTCAGGCAGGAGTTATGCTTCCTTGGTGTGAGTTAAAACAGACAACACACACATGTAAGAACATTTGGAGACTTTTTGACATTTATGCAGAAGAGCAGTGCTATGGTTATGGACGACAAAAATAAGCGATGCGTTATGCGGCCTTTGATCTTATGTTTAAATGTACGTTAAAATGATGTGCCATATTTCGCATCAATTACTTAATAATGTTTAGATCAAAGAAGTACTAGATTATGTAATTACGTCAGGAACATGTTTCGTTTGCCGTCTATACGAAAGGTTCACACAAGAATTTTGAATTGTTAGAGCGCACAATTTGAAGCAAATTTGTACCTAAAAAACTTGAGATGTCTGGACCGGAACGACTTCGAGTAAAGAATGCAAAGACGAATTTTCCCCTCCATATCAATCGGTTAATTATAAATGGAACTTAATAGGTCGATAGAGTTTCTTTGTTTACTGCTTCTACATTGAATAATCAAAAATGTTCGAGCTTGAGTGAGTTCTGTGAATATATTTGCACCGGTTGCCAAGCTGTTTATTTTGAGGTGGTAGAAACTTTCGGCACAAATTCATCCATTAGAATTTCAATATCAATTTTCCAATGTTTGTCTTGATCAATTCGTCACAACAATTTAATGTTTAATTTTCACAGTTCATTGCTATCTGACTACGTTCAGCTCGCATATTACCCAGTACACCCAGTTCAAATTAAATTTTCTCAAAGTGACTTTCAGTGCTTTACGTTCCACTGACTCTCTCTCTATCTATGTATATACATCTCGACATAAATAATTTTATATATTTTTACCATCTGGTTTATTATCCGTCTGTCCCCTCACTTTCGCAAACGCTCTCATCATGTTGAATATAAAAGTTTTACGGTGCAAATGAAAGGATATTAAGATGAAAAAGAAAATTTAATTTCAACCCATTAGCCGTACTATCGAGTCTGTTCGGGTTCACCTGAATGCAGTATAATAACGGTCGCAAAATTGTACATAAAATGGAATGCAACGTAATTATTGTTAGCAGTGTCGGACATGCACTTAACGTATATGTATCCCTAGCGTTCCCGAAACGTTTCCGTTTTGATGCTATAAATTGTTAAATTTTTGATAATGTCAAACGGATAACGAGCTCAAAAATGAGATGATGATGGGACGAGGAGAGTAGATGGATTGTTTATTCAAAATATTTATTTTCTTTCCGAATTCAGAGTATAATCGCTTCAGGGTATAGAGAATATGTTGTCACGTGCGCTTACCATGTGAGTGGATCTTAAATGAAAAATAAACCGAAAAACGTTTTTTTCTTGTGTACACTGTACACTCATAGAAAAGAATTGTTCGAATGGAACAAATTCTCGAATGGAATCGAAAAAATATTTGAAAAAAAAAAATCCAATGGAAGTCACAGCCATTATGCTATAAATAATACCAACCGAAAGCAACGTGCTACATTATTTGAAATGTACTTGTAAAAGAAAACCTTGTAAGACATCCACAATTCATGCAGTCCACCGGATTGTACCTCATAAATAAACTGGACAAAATTGCGGATAATTTATATGTTTCGAAACTTCGAAAAGAGCTGAAATTTCCTCAACCAAAAGTATTTCAAGATTACCCTTGAGAAAACAGAGAACATTCACTTTTTTCTTCATCCCCATTTCGGTATCCAAACAATACAAAATAAAAGTTTTTAAAATAGCGCTGTGTGACTATTGTAATACGAAAACTTTACAGTTTTGAATGTTGTTTCTACACTTAAAATGTTGTGTATCGATTTCGGTTGAACTGTTTATAAATGGGCTTACGTGCGGCAGCAAAAATGTACATTTATAATTTTTCAACAGTTCGCCTTACCAATTGGAAAGTGAAATTATCGATTCGAGGGAAAAGAAGAACGAAAATTACCAGCAATAGCATTTCAAAAACGCAAAGAATTATTGCTTATGTGTGTGTGGAAAGAATGTCTCGTTTTTATAATAGAAAATGTTTTACGGAGTGTCAGAGTTATGGTTTCTTTCGGCGTAATTTTGTGGAAACTTTTGCAATTTTGCAGGAACGAAATGACCTTTGAACATTTCAGCTTTCTCTCTGGCTCTTTTACAAGACAAATTAGTAGTATGTGTTGAATCGCAAATTGACACACGATCAGTGGTTTTCTTCGTTGATACTAATAGATGTATGGGGATGTGGAGACCTTGTGTCGGTTCTTTACATTTTTTAAAATGTTTTTGAAGCGACTCTTTCAAAAAATATTTTTACAAGGGCTACCTGGCCCGAGGTGGTACTTACTTCAAAATAATCCCAAATTCACTGGGGACCCTTCGAATTGGTCCATATATCAAAATTTGTTATTAAACTACAGACTAGGTTCTCACGAATAGTTGGAAAAATGTTATTCAATCATCACAGGTTTAACCTCAGACTTCACAACTTGAGCGGAATCAGTCAACAAACTCAAAATCAAGAAAATTTGGGAAAGACACATTTCGTTTCAGCTGATACACTCATACAAACGAAAAGGCTGAATTTGGGATTGAAATAGTTACTTGTACGTTGTAGTGGTAAAACCGTTCAAAGACGTAAAAATGCCTTTGTTTCAAACAAATTGTTTGAATGAGTAGATCAGTTGAAACGAAATGCGTCACTAATTTCAAAGTCGCCGACTGTAGCCCCCTATTGAGAAATCTCGTGCGAAGCTTTCGTAAGAGTTAGAGCTGTCGCCCGGAGTTGCTATCACTTGCATATCAGTGTAGTCTACAATCAAAACTAAAACTCTGCGTGGTGAGACAGATGTACTAGCACCTCGATTTAATCATCAGTCCAGTAAACAAATATTATGTTAGTCGAATCTATTACTTCTTTTGAACAAAAATATATTTTCTATAAATTGATGCAAAATCTTGTACTTCGTTTGTTCGGACAAACATTTTACTATCAGTATAAAACCGCTTTAGACAAACCTCACCGCTCATTTTTGTCGTCTTTGCAAATAACAGATGACTCCACTGGTATTTAGAATAACGTCAATCACGTGTGTAAAAATTTGAAAAAAATCCTCACGAATTGAAGGCTGCCTGTTCAGTAATATATATTATTCACCTAGGTGAAATAATAGCAATGAAAAAGTGCTATTATTTCGCCGTCGGTAGATAAAATAGCATATACAACTCTGTCCAAATGTTTATTTAGACACTTGGGGTTATAACATTCACCTTCGGCTCATGCAATGACTCCCAAGTGTCTAAATAAACATGTGGACAGAGGTGAATAATCTCCTATTATCTCCCTAGACCAATAATTTCCCACTAATCCTTCTAGACCATTTTTGTTTGTCTCGGTATATATGTTCTCGGCAGATAAAAAAGTGTTTGCACATCTTACCAAAATTGTTATCTTGACGTGTAGTCATTACGATTCTCGCCTTAGGGCCTTAGGCTCGACCAGCAATACCCACACGTCTCGGTAACAATTTTGGCAAGAGGTAATCTTATATTACCAACAACTACCTAAATCACGAAAGGAAGAAAACACTCAAATCACGTATCGACACGGTATTTCCATTCAATGTCGCAAACATTTCATTATTTTTTACCTTTACAACATAATTCCATCAAAGAAAAACAAGAACCCGGAGAACATACTTTGATCGATCTTCTAGGTGTCAAAGAATAACTATTTTATGTATAACTAAAACATCTCACTCGAACGGTAGAATGACATTATTTGCTTTCCATCTTCCAACACACATTCCTCATCTATGCAAAATAGTTTGTGCTTTATTTTATCTGCACATGCCTTCGAGAACATTGCAAATAAAAATTTACGAGAGCATTTTTCCTGAGATGGAAGAAAGAAATGAAAAAAAAACGAGGAGAATTTTCTGCAGGTAAAAAATTTCCTTCCGTATGGAATTTTCCCTCCAGCGAATTGATAATGTAGTGGAATATAAAATACATTGGGATCCTACAAAAGAATATAATTCTCTTTCAGAATTAAATATAAAAAAAAAATTATTCTTTGTGAATGTAAAAGCAACAAACAATTTTTTGTCGGAAAATGTATGCTAAAAAAAAACGAAAAACGATTTCTAGTCCTCTTCTGCACGTGCTGTATATGGTGCGGTGTAATATAGATTTGTCGGAGATATATTGTCGTCTATTTTACGTATACTTATTATAGATATTGACTCGACCTTCTTTGTACTGACCAGTAAAAGGAAAGAAAATGGGTTGAGTGTCCAACATCGAAAAAAAAACTTTTATCAGCAAAAAAGTAAATGTTTCACTGAATCGAGACCATTTGTCATTTGTGCTAAATTAGGTAATCGAACCAATCTAACGAACAGATGCTCTAACTAAGTTACTGTTTTGCTGCTTGATTTGAGAAATCAATTTAAGTGAACAAAAAGTACAGGTGACATAATACCCAAGAGACTGGTTCGACAGCAGAAAAAAATATGCCTTCGTTGATGTTTTAGTAAATGAACTGTCCATTCATCCGCATGCATTATATTGCTATGAATGTACTATTATACACAACGCCCACACCATTGGTAAACACTCATTAGTTCGCCAAAGCATTCACACTTGAAACTTTTTCTTATCGTAACAGTAAATCGACAATGAAATAAAAATAATTTTTCTGATCGATAAAACACGTCCCAATCACCCAACGAAAAGAACCACTTTGATCCCTCAAACAAGGGACCATTAACGCATCAAAGCAAATCGTAATCAGGGTACATCTATCGAAAATTTATGTATTTATATAGAATCTGTATTATAGATGACACACCACTCACAGTTTGTTTCGTTCGTCTAAGACGGAAAGTTTTGCAAGAGAAAGATATTTTGATAACATATCAGGAACATAAATTAGAAAGTTTGTGTTGTTTATTGTTTTGTAGTTTCAAAGTGAAACCAGTCTATAAATGGGAAATAATGTCGGGAAATTAATCTGAAATCTTGTCACCCTTTTATATTGATAGGGAGCTTGTTGTAGTGGTTCAATGTGGTGAGAGAACTCGGGGGTCGTAGTAGATTTGACTGAATAAGCACAGCATTCAATAGATAAATTGATTATTTTCCTTGGAGAAATTTGCTCAGGTCGACTATTTTCTATTCATTCTATTACAATAGCTTGTAATAAATTTGGCAGACTCTTGTCAGCACGATGAGGACAGCCTTTTAAAAATAATTGCAAAAGTTGCTGCAAAAAATCCTAATGAAAATTTTCCTTTTAAAAATTTTGCACCAGGGGAACAAAATATGAAATTCTAACAAGTGCGAGGTTTATTGGTTAACATTGGTTATTTGTGTACCTGTTTTGGACGATTCATTTTAGGCAATTTCGCGGATTGTAGGCCGAACGAAGTGAGGCTTACAAGCGAAAGGACCTTAAATCAACCGTCCCAAACAGGTGCACATGTAAGTTTTCATGCAGAGGGCCAGAAACCCGAGAAAATTCGAAAAATTGCTCTCATTTCCGGCCCCGAAGCATGAAAAAATAATTCACGCCGTAAGTGTGCCTAAAATTTGAATTTTAAGTGGACGATTCGATGAAAAAGTGAACCGAAAAATACATTTCAACGCTTCCTTATATGAAAATGACGCTACGTTAGAAAGACCTCCGCACTTTCCATTTTGAATTTCGACCGCACTTACGGCGTGAATTAGATCGAGTTGGAATTTCCAATTGTTTCCCGATGGTGAGTTGAATTGGTCACTTCTCAGAGTGAAAGAAACGTAGATGCTATTGGCACGTCATTTCGCCTGCGAATAGTCTTTGTAAAAGGAAAAATTCTATTGACTCGGCTTCGCCTCGGGTCGACAATCAACATCTAGTGCGAAAAAATACCTTCATACCTACCTTGGTAGATAAATAACTAAAAACAAATCATCGTTTTCATCACCTTCCGCCGCTATAGTCCAAGATATAACATATTTATCATAATGACCGAATCTATTTTGATCAAAGTATTCCTAAAATCCTCAAGTTAAAAAAAATTGACCTAAAATCTTTTACTTCATTGACTGTAACATATATTTTGTTATATAAGACTACATTGACCAGAGCTCGTCACTTATATTGCTTCCGCCTTAGTCGGCAACATATGATGATCATGATGACTAAGTTCAAGTTTTTGTTTTAACATTGCGACTTTATGAGTACGGCTTAGCGACGCTAAGTATGCTTCTTCATAATGTGAGGTATGATTAACCCTATTTTCTGCACTCACAAGGTAATGACAAAATTAATAGAAATTTTCTTCCCCGAACTGTCAACATGGTTTTGTTGAAAAAATCTGTAATAAATTGATGTTTTTGTTTCGTGAAGAAAAACGATCAATCACATAGATAAAAAAAACGTTGTGTTCACCTCCGGTAGAAAATAAGAAACTACCACCCGAGCGATTCGTTGCCCTCGCTACGCTTCGGCCGCAAAGCTTGTTGGAATTTCCTATTTTCTTCGCTCGGTGAACAAATAACTATTATGATTGTTACGTGGTCTGTATGGGTGCGATATACCAGGTGAATATGTTTTTATTTTGCTCTGAAGTATGTTAAAACGAATCGTCGAATGTTCACTGAGTGAAGTAATTTTCGTTCGTGAACGAGACCCTAACATCAGGAATTTTCCAGGGGTGTCAGTGAAGTTATTTGTGAAGTTCTTTAAAAGTTTAGGGTAAAGTAACCACTTTCGGCGTTTTCGTTTCTTTTGATTTGAATTAAGTGAAATAATTCGTGCGCTCCACATAACCTTTTATGTTCGCTTTTCATTTCGCTTTTCGCAAATCCACTAAAATTTACGAAAAGCCGATAAATTTAAATTGTTCAACGGAACAAAAAGTTATATACAGTCAAACGTATTACGTAAACACCGATGGAATCTAAAAGATAATTCAGTTATTCAGTTCATGGTTTTTCACCGTATATTATGACGTTCTATCGCTATGTGTTAACCATGTTCGACTGATATAAACGGAAAATTTATACAATACAAACGACATCACGATCATCCAGTGAATTACTTCAATTATGTCAATCATAAATCACGAAAATATAACACACACAAACCATAGCCAAATAATATGGCCAAAAACAATTGGGATTATACAATTATATGACGACGTCAATTTCTACATAAGTATACAATGTGTATGACACCACCGGCACCATGCATCGGAATCGACAATTTAGTATATGGTGTATCAGTTTTTGGTTTATTTATACGCCTTTGATGGCAGTACTTCGTTTATTTCAGTTATTAATTATTAGTTTTTTTGTCAATCGCGAGGTTGTAAATTATGCGGCATCATGCATCATGTACACACAAGGCAAAGCAGCCGAGAGAAGTCGCTGTGGTGTGCAAAGAACGTTTTATTGATTTTGTTCCTTTGTAATTAGCTAATAAATTTGAATATGTCGATTGTCGACACTATACTAGTCACAACGCCGCGAGAGTAATGGGTTCTTGAGTTAATAAAAACTTAATTGAATTTACATGCATTAAATTCATAGAGGAAAAAATTATTTTCTCATTTAAAAGTTCCTAAAAATTGAATTTATTCACTCGCTTAGTATGAGCAATTTAAAATTTAAGCGACAAGCAATTTTACTAGACAGCAATTTCATGTCATCTTTACGCTTCTAATCTTCACCGAACGAAATATCTCTGGAGAGTTGCGGGACCAAGAAAACCACCTTTTAAACGATTATTCTAATATTTCAGTGGTGCTCCTTTTTCATCAAAATGAATGTGTAGTATTCGAATACTACATCGTAGACATATTTGAATGTCTTCTGAAGTTTCATCATATTTTTGATTTAGCTTCGATTCAAGCTTTATCAATTTTTTACACTTCCTGCCGAGGTCTTTCAAACAAACATAACCTTGAAAATCTAAACACTCAAAGGTTGTATTTTATGATATTTTTGACTTATTTCACCTTTTTTAGTGCTCTTTTGCAAATATTTTTCCTCACTGGTCTCGAATTTCCTCAACTTTTATACTAGACTTCATAAGGATCTGTCTATAGAAACCACATTTGTTGAAATTGGATGAAATTTGAGGAAATTTTCGCTAAAATTTATCATTTTTTGCATAGTTTTATGTCGCGCTGCAGCGTAATTAAAATCATCATTGATATTTTAACAATCCCTCGTTGGAAAGTTATCGATGAGTGCGAATAAATATGATGAAATGTGACTATTTTAGTCATGCACAAAGCGCTACAAAAAGCGATAAATTTAAACGAAAATTTCTTCACATTTCATCGACGAGATGTCCAATTTCAATTCATGGAGGTTCATTTTGTATAAGGAAAATGCCACTTTCTGGGTTATTGTGAATGACACGGCACGAAACTCCTCTACTCCCTCGACGAGCTCGAAAAAAGAGAATAAAGTTTCAGGAAATTTGATATCACAGAACAAAAATATTTGCAGAAAAGCGGTAGCAACTGAAAATATGTCGAAAATATCCTAAAATTTCAACTAAAATTGTTCAGATTTTTGTGAATGATGGCTGTAGAGAAGTACATTTAGTGCAAACAGGGAGGTAGTCTTCGAATACTTCTTATTCTTTTTGATAAGAGAGGAGACTCTCCAGTCCTCTTCAAGAAGTTTTAATAAATTAAGAAAATATTAAAATAAAGATTCAAAAGATGGTTTTCGTGCTCCATTCCCGCGGCTCCCCGCTCTTTTTTCGTGTATTTTAAAATTATGATAAACAAAAGAAGGAAGAAAAAATATTTTTCCTCGGCTATAATTTGCATTGTACGCCGTCGTTGGAAAAATATTTCTGAAGAAAATGAAGAAAAAAAGAGATCGTTTCGAACATAAATAACGACGAAAACGCAAAGTAAATTTAAAACAAACAACACTCCACTTATTACGCAATTTATAACACAACAACAATCTCACTTTTAATAATATCAAGCAATTTGCATATATCGCAATGCCGAAAATGGGAGATAAAATAGACGTCGACATGAGCCACTTAAGCTCCATGTCTTTACTGACTATCTAGCATTCGAGGCACACTTATTATGAATCTTTAGAATAGCACTCTCTGGTATAGTTTTATGTTAGATGTGTGATATAATATACATCATACAAAGCAATGGGAATTAAATAAATAAAACATTTCTGTGATGGTGGATAAAATAGATAAATCGCTGATTTAATGTAATGAATCGATGAACAGGGCGATGAAGAAAATATATGGCGGATTAAGTAGAATTTGTCTGATGTGATGTGAGACTATGAGTGGAGAGGAAACGACCTCGATCGTAATATCATGTCACGATAATATGTAGCTGAAATTGCGAAACTTTGTCATTTTGTCTTCATAAGAAATTGCCAGTGTTCAAGACAGGGACCATTTTTACGAGTTTTCAGAAAATTTCTTTAATTTCAATTTCAATTCAAATTCAATTTTTCCAAAAATGGTTTCCTTGGTAATTTTTGAGATAGTTTTCGGTCGGTGAAATTTCGAAGTTTTGAGATGGAAACTGCATTTCTCCATAGAAGACGGAATTTCAAAATTTCAACTAAACTTTTGTCATAAGATGTCGATCCTAGAAAATAGTTCTATGAAGCCTGAGCTGAGCATCTATTGAAATGCATTGGAGTCTAATTTGACTAGATAGGTATTCTCGGTAATCTATTACTTCGTTTGTCATTGATAGAAAATCTTTTACTTAATTTGTTTTAAAATGCGTTTTTATACATAAACCGACAGTCTAGCTCATCGCTTATTTTACTAAGGTCGATGCGAAGTCCCAATAAAATATATTTTTTTAAACATTAATTTGAATGGCGTATGTCATTTTGGCTTCAAATATCGACATCTTGTATGAAGATTACCTCAGTCAAGTCAACTCAGCCCTGCCTGGCGCAAATTACAAAAGTTTATGAAAATTGAGAAAACTTTGCTACCAAAATAATCCCTGACACAAGGAAATAATTACCACCCGCGAAGTAACAGACAATAGACTAGCTGTAGAACTTTGTCTGTCATTAACTATGCCATAATTAATTTTGTTTGGAAGTTAAACAGAGAAGTGTTTGGTTGATATTCTTGATTATGCCATGCCTTCGAGTTGTGAGAGCATTTTCCCTCAGTCTTTGTACATAAAATATTTTACTACTCCAATTACTTGCCGTCGCAGTCTATACGTAATTAGGAACATATAAGTTATTTCGTATACATATTACATACCTCCAGCTATATAAAAGAGCTCACAACACATCAGTCTTAATATATCTTATGTGCCTAATGGTACATTCATACATTATACGTATCTATTTACACGACGGAGTATAAGCTGTTCGAAAGCCGCCTATTCGAAATTAAATGCAAAAGGGTTACGGCAAAAATTTACACATTTGTACATTTTATTTGTGGATGAGGAAAAGAGACATTACATCAAACCCCCCCCCCCCTCGCATCATTAATACTCATTTATACAAATAGCTTCAATAAGATACACACACACATACACTTCATGAATCCTATGCGGATTCCATGTGACAATATGCGGTTGAAGCGGAATATTTATTTTAATTAAATCGTGAGAAAAGGAATTAAAATAACTTTACCCGTTGATGGTAACGAAGCGCGAAGAAAGTTAGTCCTCTACAATAAGGGCTGTTTAGTCTTTTACAACCGGCATACTCATATAGAAACGTTGAATCTTGTACTTCGTTTCAGTATCGCCCAGTGGTAGATGTCAAATCTTCTACTTCTTTGGTTGTACGTTTCGTTATATATTTATATAACAGAACACCAGTCTTAGCTCATTAATTTGTTCGTCGTTCTTAATAACAGATGAGTAACCGTTTCTGGTGAAGTGGACAGAACTTTCTCGTTTAATTGGTAGAACGTTAATTCAGAAGATTCAAAACTAAGCAAATTCTCGAAACGCAGCAAAAAAGACAGAAGAAATGTCAGAAACTAACGAAAAAAGGTGGTCAATCACACTTACTACCTTTACTGTTGTGCTGAAGGCTGAGGCTGCAAACACTTTAAAACAGATTTTCTCCAACTTGTGTTAAACTTCGTATGTTAATATATCCCTTCCTTCGTTAAGCAAAAGTAACTGTTTGCCCTTTGCCACGAAACGATTTACACCAGAATCGCGTAAATAAATTTTGCGACATTTAAGATTTTACAACAAACAACGTGGAACTGGAAAACATTGTTCATCTAACATCAGATCACACGCCGGTTCTATTGACCCTCAATGCATCAGTTGTACTAAAAAACAAAAAGGAAAATCTCACTAATAAATACACAGATTGAAACTTCTTCAGGAAATTAGTGGAAGAGTCAATAAACTTAAACGTCAGCCTAAAAACAAAACAGGAAGTTGATCTTCAGTGTGAAAAATTCATCAGCCTGCTTCAAGATGCAGCAAGAAAATCAACTCCGAAACTAAAACCAAAACCCATTCAAGAAGTATATTATTATAAGAGACTTAATCAAAGAAAGAAGCAAAGCACGGAGATACTGGCATAGAACCAGAAATCGGAATGACAAAAATTACTTCAACCACATTAGCAACAAAGTCAACAAACTCATAAAACTGCATAAACAAAAATGTTTAGACAAATACCTGAGTAATTTGGGATCGGGTAAGGAAAATGATTATTCATTATGGAAAGCTACAAGAAAGTTCAAGCGACCGTGCGTACAAAACCAACCTATCAAAGACTCCAATGGAAAATGGATAAGGAAGGATAGCGAAAAAACGGAATATTTTGCAAAATACCTAGCAGAAGTGTTTCAACCCAACGAGATACAATCGAACGTTGATACAACAAAATTATATCAACCATACAAAAAAATTAAGAAAATAACTCCGCATGAAATCGCAACGGAAATTGACAAGCTAAACAAAAAAAAGGCACCAGGAGTAGATGAGATTGCTCCAGGTGTATTCAAAGAACTGCCAAAACAAGCCATGTATATGATCACATATATTTTCTACGCCTGTCTAAAATTGAAGTGTGTACCAGGGAGCTTCAAGATTGCACAAGTAATCATGTTGAGAAAACCCGACAAGCCAGCTGAGAAAGTTACATCGTATAGACCAATTTCACTCCTACCAACAATCTCAAAAATTTTCGAGAAACTACTGATCAAACGTATAAAACCTCTTGTGAAAATCCCTGATTTCCAATTTGGGTTTAGAAACAAACATTCAACAATAGAGCAAATTCATAGATTGACTACTACAATTGAACGAGCGTTCGAAAATAAGGAATACTGCCCAGCAGCATTTCTAGATGTATCACAGTCAATTGATAAAGTATGGCACGAAGGACTCATTTACAAATTGAGCAAAATACTTCCAGAAAACTACTGTAAATTGCTTGAATCATATATGTCGGAAAGGAAATTCCGATTGAAAAACGAAGAAACTTATTCCAACTACTATCCAATCAGGGCAGGTGTACCACAAGGAAGCGTACTAGCTCATCTCCTATACACGATATACACTGCCGACATACCCGTCTCAGAGAACTCTTTCATTGGCACATTCGCTGATGACAAAGCGATCATGGCAACGGATTCATCTCATAGTGAGGCTGTTAAAAAACTGCAAGAATCATTGGATAAAATAAATCAGTGGACCATCGATTGGAAAATAAAACTCAATGAGTCAAAATCTAATCACGTCACTTTCGCATTGCGTCACATAAATAGCAATCTCCGCATCTTCCTAAATAAAAATCCAGTTCCACAGGCAGAGTCAGCAAAATATCTGGGACTAAATTTGGACAACAAATTAAACTGGAAACATCATGTGAAACAGAAAGCTCAACAAATTAAACTGAAATCAAGACAAATGTACTGGCTAGTTGGATACAACTCACAACTGAACCTGTATTGCAAGAGATTGATCTACAAATCAATATTAGCACCGATCTGGATGTACGGTGCAGCACTCTGGGGCTGCGCTAAAAAATCAAACATCGAAGTCATCCAAACATGCCAAAACAAATTTCTACGAATGATACCCAACGCATACCGTTTTGTGACGAACAAAGAAATACACAGAGATCTAGAAATAAAATGGGTAGCCGAAGTAATTCGAGAATATGCCATCAAGCACGAAACGAGGCTGTTAAACCCCACCAACATAGAAGCCATTCTCCTGCTCGACATCACAAGCGAAGTAAGGAGGCTGAACCGACTCAAACCACACGAATTAACGTAATGAGGAATCCGAACACTTCATTTGGGCCCGGTCAATGGATCGTCAACCCGCTCACGTTTTACTAATTTCGATGCATTCGTAAAGAAATTAGTACACTTCATCAGTAGTAATAAATTAACGTCAAGCTAAGATTGTACTATTCATACCAATAAAGGTGTTTTTTGAAAGAAAAAAAATTAAGATTTTACTGCTAGTCTTCGAGTCGCTTTAACATTTAACGTTTCAGACGTTTCTAAGGAAGCACATTCATACTCTGCAATGTCAAGTCAAAACTCCGTAACGCATTTGTGACCTTGCTTTTAATGAGCTTTCGAGAGCTTTAAGCTTCTTTTGTATTCCACTGAAATATTCCATTGTTCCAATGGAACGCTAAAGAAGGATCTCAGAGCTTTCAAGCTCTCTAAACTAAACATGCAATACGTGTTTGGCTGAATCGGCAATAGTTCTTACCGAATATTTGACTGTGACAATGCGCGCTTAATATGTACCCTTTACCAAGAAACATTTTTTTTTTAAGTTCACTTCATATCATCAGTCATTTCGAACTTTTATAGTTTCCGATTATACTTGCAAATGGAGTTCTACATTTCAATAACATCTTTACTGCCGTCTCACAATCCGATTGTGTACGTACAACACAGTCATGCATTTTTTCGGCAAAATTTATTCTCCCCGAATACATTCGATCTTTGAACAACAACGTTAACATTGTAACCATATCGAAATGAAAATTAGCAACAGCTTTCTTTGACAAGCATTCAAATTAAACGAAATGTAAATGAAAAATAGATTTAATTGAACGAGGGGCCCTCTTCTATGTATATATCGCCTCTAAAATTGGTATTATAATTACTTATGGTTTCGTTTCTGTGTTTGAAGTATACTCTAATCTACGATAAAAATGCGAATGATCTGAGCCGGCGCACCACCCAATGTTTATTGATAAATAAACCACTTGAACAATGAACAGTTCCAGTTGGACGACTAACGTAAATAAATATTCGCCATTCGAGAACTATGCTAATGAGCTAACATGTCAGTCATATGATTTCTACAATTTATGGAAATAATGTATGCTTAGCGTTAGGTCTTTGCATAGTAAAACACGACAAATGTGTTACTGCTCCGAATTAATGTACATAAATTATTAAGGTTACACGATTTGCAAACTATTTCAACTATGTAACCCCGGTATATTCCATGTGTGTATTACATATAAATTATGCACTTCTGTGACGGAATTGAACTGTTTCTCGCCCTCTCTGTGATATCGTAATGAGGATAAGATTATTACACAAACTAATGCGAAAACGTTTTTTTTGCATTCTAAAGTGCTGTTGCCAGGAGAGCCTCCCACGCATTCAGACCGCAATAACATTAACGATAGAATGCTTTATCTCCTATGTGTGGTAGTTTTGTCGAATTTCTAGTTCGACAAACCTCTCCCACACAGGCCACTGCTCACACCCTGAAAGTCTAAGAGGGATTTGAAAATGACCGTACCGAAATCAAACGCATTTTACATAATACTTGGAAGGGTAATTGCATGTACTTTCGGTACATTAAGGGTCTTATTGGGGTTATTCAACTACAGTTGAGCAGTTGAAAAATGGGTAAAAATATGAATATTTCAGCGAACTCTTCACGGTACCTCTGCATCCGAAGTACAATCGGTTAATCGGTAACATCCGACCCGACACGTAACAGACGACAATGTGGCAAAATCACTCTCAATATATGGACGCTAGTCTTAGCTTCATTCATGTGCATGTTAAGCGAATCGTGAGAATAATGTAAGACATTTTTGCATCGAAAATTTTCACAATTTTATTTTTCTTATGATTCGCTTAACATGTTCATGCATAAAGCTAAGACTAGTCTCGTTATATTGAGAATTTCTTTGTTGAGACGTAGTAAATGTTACTGACGTTTCTTGTCGCGAACATTCCTATTACAACAGTGTCACTCAGGATAGCAACGTGGCCAAGGCAATATGGTTTGTGTCGTATAATGTATGTAATATCGTTCTTTCGCCCTTTCGCCACGGAAAATAATTGATTTGGATACGAGATAACAAATTACCTCGGTTGAATCTCGGGTTGTATAGCAACACATTATTCCGTGTTTTGGCATAGAAACTGTTCATTGGGTCACAAAAATTGCTTGAGACTTTGCATGCAACACGAATCTTATGCTGATATATTCTTGCGTACGATGTGTCGAGTTCGCCTCGGGTTGACAATCGACATCTAATGCGCTAATATACCTTCATATGATTCTAGTTACATAAATACCTATTATGCGTCGGAATAAGTTTAAAATTTATGTAATCTAAATGAGTTAGTCGTTTGCCACATTGATGTTGTGTACATAATGCACAACGTTCTTGAACAATAGAAACCATTGCCAATTGAAACACACACAAAAAGTTGGAAGAACTCACATCAAATGCAATCTAATAATTCCGCTAAATAACATTCCAATAAATTAACCGAACAAGAACAACACTCATTCCGATTCCCAGTGTGTGCTGGCTTTTTTTGCCATATCAAGTACATATCAAGCCATATAGCCCCATATTGATGGTGGAAAATGATAGATCAATAAACAGAACTGAATTCTAACCAACTCTTATGTCGTAAACAATGAAGTCCATTTGTATAATTGCTGTCTGTCTTATACACTATCAATTTATACCTGTGTTTAGAGTACGTGTTGGGTGTTTTTGCTAAATTTGTTCGGTTTATGTATACTGGCTTGATATATTGAATTTTCTATTTTGGAAAAGCAACATTGAACGCGACTTGAACGGTATGTTTCGCTTTCTATATTATACCATCTGCCCTATTCGCTATTTTTGTTAGGTATCACTAATCCTACCCAGTCGTACAATACTACCATGTAGTTATGTTAATGCATCAAGCGAAGAATATAAACGTTGAACTATGTGAGAAACTATTCGTGTTTGTGAATTTATTAGGTGAAGTTGTGGAAATGTATTTTTATAATGCTCCGGCTACGAATTTGTTTCCATTTTTTAATTCGTTTAATCACTTTCAACTTCAAACCCATCAATCCATTATAGTGTCGTTCTATAATTGTTGCAAATGTAAACGAATTCAGTTGCTATATATAGGCAAGCACCCGCCGCCCGCAACATTTATTTTATCTTTACGCTAATAAGGCTTTACAAATCGTTAAAAAAAGAAACAAAATCTCACATTAAATATCGATAGCTTTTGTTCCCATTTTAGATTATAGTGGAAGCGATTACCCAACATTAAATTTGAATATTCGTCGGTGTGTTACGTTCATGTGAGGTTGAAGTCAAACGATTTTTTTTTTTGAATTATTGAAGTGAAATGACAAATGGACGTTGAAAGACAATTTAACGCTGACAAATGAAAAGTAAATCGGTTCATGAAAAGCTCATTTATCTATAATAATGCTCGCGCTTCACTAGGCTATCTCTATTCATAACTCAGTTTTTTTCTTCGCCAGCAAACATACACCGGAACAATGTGACATTGTAATGCTGGTCAGTAAATGTTGATATTATAAAACCATCCACGAAAGACGCCTGCTCTTCTTAGTGGGAGTGGTGTGTATGGAATTGGTATTCATTTAGGCAAGTTCTATGAAAACGTTGGACATTTGGAATTAGGTTTCATTTGGAGCTCATGTAAATTCCGAAAATAGAATTAATTGGCGTCTCATTAATTAAATGGATTGTTACGATGATCTGCAGGTAGTGATAGATAGAAAATTTAAATTCTAATTTCGTCTGCATGTCCATTAATTTTTGAATTAAATTAGAATTAAACGTTTCGATTTTTTCTTGAATTTTCCTACATTTTCGTTCGTTTTCCCAAAAATATATTTTTACGAAAATTCTGGAAAATGTAAGAAAATTTAGGAAAATATGGGGAAATGATTTTCCAAAAATAATGCCTGCATCCGATCTACATTCTGGATTACTTGAAATCGTAGAAATTCTAATTTTTTTGGTGAGTAAAATTCTAGCTGCATATGGCGACTTAGTAGTTCAAAATTTGAATTATGTGTCTTCTGCTTTGTGTAGTGTGATACGTCAATACACAGATGACGAGATTAATATTTACATTGGTTCACGAATTGAGACCTGTTCAGGGTTAAAATTACCGGGGACGACGTGAACGCGAAAAGTCGTAATTTTCTCGTAGTCTCGCCAACAAAACATATTTAGCTGTTTTCATTAATATTTGTGGTGTTAATTATTGCCTATAGTATTGGAATTGACTCATCGTAGCCTAGTGGTTGCGGATTATATAGAGTTTTATGATAAATCGACAAATCTACAGATTTATTCAAAAACAAATCAACGCCACGATAACATAACCTGTACCGTGCGATACGAAAAGACAATTGTCATTGAAAAGTCACGTTTGTCCGCTGTGGATGATGATTACCCTGACTACCAGTGTGTCCACAAGCTGCTCCTGCAACTATGAAATCATCACTTATGTACCGAACGATCCCAGGATCTACCGTTGGTCATTGCTATCAAAACATTCGTCGTATTCATACGCAATTATGTCCGATGAGTGACGACATACAATTTGATTTGCTATTTGTCAACGTTTTCTTTGTTTTTGTTAAATTTAATGTGAATTAATTTATCTTTGAAGCTAGAATTGTCTCATATTGTTGTGTTAGCTATGATAAAACATATACGAGTAAATAAATAAACCGCGATTGTACAGCTATATTCATCTGTACATCTGTTATCGACAACGACAGCATTAATAAAAGACGAGCTCTGACTTATGTGCGATCTTAAATAGCAAAGTGCATGCTTAAAACATGAAGTAAAAGATTTCGCAATGTCAGCAAAATTTTTACTTGAAAAGAAGTAGTAGACATTGTTGTCGTCTGTGAATGGTTTACTTCTCAATCTTGGATTTTCTATGATGTGGAGCATATGATGTGGATGTAGAACAAATGCTTATGACCAATGGACCATTCGCAAATTTGTAGCCTACATTTAGGAAAAGAATTCGTTTTTTGATGGTTTCTCTAAACCAATTTTTTTTTTAGAATAAAAACCACTAAAGCACACAAAAAGGGGTTAAGTTTGAAGGAAAAATTGGTCTGTGAGTCATAACTTAACCTGTGTAGATTACTAAATTTACACAATCTACAATAAGTTATCACCCACGAACCCACGTCTTTAAAAGTTACACATTTTTGCGTGCTTTAATAGTTTTACGTAAAAAAAGTGGATTTTGGTTCAGATAACTCATCAAAAAACATATATTTTTCCGCCTAAATGTAGACTAATAATTTGCTCATTGCTCTATGACCTTGTGAAATATGAAAATATTGCACAAGTCTCAATCCTACAGAATGATTCGAAATTTAATCTCCTCGTTCGATTTTATTGCTACCATATCCTGCCATTTCACTAGTTGTAACTTTTTATGAAAGTCATAGAAAAGAACTGCAGATGGATTTTAAGAAAATTAAATTTTTTTCGTTAATTTGTCTGTCAGCAGATGGTTGTTATGTGAAACCATTCAATAAAGGAAAATTCTTGTACAACTAAGCATTTCATTCAACTGATGAAATTTATATGGCTCAGAACTGTACAGATATAGATGTAGCAACGATAAAGGTACACTACACACTACCTATAGAGTCAACTAAAAATAGAACATTCGAAAGTCACATTTTTTCTGTGATATCGATTCATTTAAAGATGCTGGACATAAAGAAAAACGATAAGCTCAGCATTATGATTGAAATCAAATTACATGCCACAACTTAGAAAATCTCATCAATTATTTCTCTCTGGGTTTCATTGGTCCAGCAAGCACATTTTCGCAAAAGCTGAATGAAATCGGAAAAGCGAAATGAGAGACAGGAAAGAAATGTCTTTCCTCCTTTTCCACGTTGAAAGACATGTTGACAATTTTAATGTCGTAATTGTGTGTTTGTGCTGGGAAATATTGCCGAGGCAGAAAAATAATCTGAAAATGGCAAAGAAGAGGAAAATCGTTTTAAGGATTACCAGAAAAAAAAGTGGAAAACGATTCAAAAATTCTTTTGACGTCCAACATTTCAAAGCGTTTGTAAAGGCTGGTACAATTAATGGATTGACAACAGAACGTTGGGTTGACCAATGGCAATTCAGAAATCCACATACAAAGTGGTAGCCAGTGGTTGTGATACACCACACAGTTTTGATAAACGAATACTGAATGTGAATGAGCTTATGTATTTTGTAACGGATCACATAGCCCAGACATTATGATACCAATGTCTAAAAATTCAAATTCAAAAATTACCCTTCGTGATATTCTGTAAAGAATTTATGAACTTCTGGAAGAAAGGATACAATTTCGAATATTTTATGACGAATTTTTTGCGTAGGGGTAAAAATTGTTCATTTTTGTATATTTATGGTTATATCCGTCGATAGCAATGAGCTGTGTATATCACATCCTATAACATTACATCATATAACCTTGTTGCTAGTAGAAATAGAAGCAAAATATTTTCTTTACATAATTTGTAACCGCAACCGCGAAAACCAGAAACAGAGAGTCATATGTCAACGACAACGATGAGAAAAATAAACTCCAGCTGGCGTTTTCTCATTACAGCAAAATAAAAGTTAGAACAAAATTGAAGTACAAGATTCTATATGAACACCAGACGTAGCAGATGAAGAGTACTAGCGTGTGATTCCGTGATTTGATTGCACTTTTATACGCAGAGGACGCAGATATTGATAACCCGACGTAACGAGCGACAATCGTTACTCACGGTTGAAAGAAAAAACTTGCATTAGTGATTCACATACCTGTTTTGGATGAATCATTGAAATTTCGTTTGATGTAGACCGAGCGAAGCGAGGGCTTCATCCGAAAATACCTTATATCAATCGTCCCAAACAGTCACGTATACAACTTTAAATAAAAAGTGCGGTTTTGCGAGTAGGTAAACCACGATACACACCGAACAGATCAGACGTTTGTCGAAAAATTACTAAAAGCCATACACGAAGGCATGAACGAAACTGTGAGTTATTAGCTGAGAAACGTTAGTTAGACACAGGTTGGTTTGTGTCGGTGGAGTTAGTAAGTATAGACTTTGAACTTTGCTCATATTATTAACAGAAAAGACAGTGCCGTGTATAACATTTCGAGCACACTGGACCATCATAAGTAAGTAATTACAGAAAAAAAATGGCGCAAAAGATTTAAATGTATCAAGCTGTGCCATTTTTTTTTTCATGAATTCAGAGGGCCTCATATTCTCTCAGAGCCCTGGACCATGATCCACTTGGTATCCATGCATCCACGGCTCTGCAAAAATGTTTCATCTTTTTTAAAAATTAAATCTCGAATAGCAGAAACTTGCACCAAGACCTCGGTACAGAATGTTAAAACCCAACTGACGTTATTCAAATTATCGAGAGTTTTATTAAATAATCATCTGTTATCACCAACGAAGACAACAATAAACAATGACCTCATGCTAGTGTTCTTTTATGTGGAGATGCTCGGGTTAAATTTAATGAAGTAATAGATTCTGCGTGAAAAAATAGTTTAAACAACAGAAGTAACACATTCAATGATTATACAAAGATAGCATTGTCAAATGGTTAAATTGGAAAGTGTCCTATAGCACTTATGTATACATTTAATGAATATCTTATCCTTGAACATTTCCCCGACGGGATATTCATGATCGACTTATATTCTCTTTACGAAACAATTTACGACATCGAAACGCAACGAAAATTAATAATTCAAAATTATTTTAGGCAAATGAGATTGTGTCCATATCATTATTCATTAGCGGTAAATTCATCCGAAACGTTTAGACCTGTCTTCGGGGGCTGTCTGTGTGAAGAATTAATTGGAAAATAATTTTCATTTACAAAATCCAGTGAGAATTTTTCATTCTTTCTTTTTTTTGGAATATTTCAACATTTAACGTTCGCCGTGTAAACTGATTACCCAATTACGGCATTTTCTCGTTTCACTTTTGATGGGTACGGTATTATAACTCGTGTGCCGCGCCGTAATTCATAATTGAGTTACATGCGTGAACATAATTTGCGAAATTTAATTATATAATAAATGTGTACAAGACATTCGATCGATGGGGCGCCGCACATAACAACAATGAAGATAAGAATTTTATTTTTTGGCTAAAATTAATAACGAAAAAAAAACAACTTTCTTTTCTCAGGGAAATTCAATTTTAACATGTAAACACAAGCACACAGATCATCATCGAATTATTTTCAGATATATTTGTCGTATAAACATCATCTAAACAAATATTCACCGAAAATTTTTCACTTTAACAAAGAGAGAGACATTTGTAGGTAGCATGTAACGTAACACGCCCCACACTTTTCACGTTATATATATATATATATATTTTCTGCCATGTAGCTGATAACACCGCGTACACACATTTTATATCACAACCATTTATTTTTGCTCACCCCTATTTCTTGCATTATACCGAGAGCCAGTCGATTACATGCAATGGGGTATACGGTACATACATATACAATCGGTGATGTTAATTTCAATTTTTCGTTTAATTCCTCGTCCCGGAATTATAGTTACCAACAACAACAAAAATGTTGGTTTTCTCTTCTTCCAATCAAAGAAAATATTCAAATAAAGATTATGGTGAATTGTTACTTACGCGGCGATTGATTTAGATAGGGGCCAACGCTCCATTGAAGCTTGATACTTCATATTTTCGATCTGCTTTTTAAGCGCGTCCCGGTCCATAGTTGAAATGATACTGGGATCCATACCGCCTAAAATCATACCACATATCGTTGAAATACGGAGTGAACGATTCGTTGAATTGCCTGATGAAATAGAAGGGAAATTTCGGTTTTTTTTATCGAATGTGTGTGAAAATGTTTTACAGAATTTTTTTTTTGTTGATTTTCTTGTTAATGTCTGTATAGGTGGATTAGATGATGTGATGAGATATAAGATTAATTTAGTGCGGGATCTATTGAGAGGAGTTTTACGTTTTATAATGGATGAATCTGGATGTTAAGCATTTACGTGCTTGCGGGTGGAAAATCGTTCTTTTCATCGAATTTCATTCAACACGTATTAGTCATTTACAAGTCAGCGCACGGTAAATAGTATTTTACATAACTACTGATAAAAAGATGAAAAATAGAGTTTTCGTGGGAATTTTGTTCATCCGAGGCGAAGCCAAGGTCAATAATCATACGAAAACGTGACCTTTCATTTTTATCCCGAGTTATGTAATCCCGACTATAGCATGTAAAATAAAATACGTACACTACGGAAAAGCTAGCTTACTCTATCTGGAGATAATATCCCTCGCCTTCGGCTATGGATATAAACTTTACTCTCGTAAGTATGCAAATTTTCCCGCAGGTACGTAACATTAGTATATTACTTCCGATATATTACTACCTCGGAAGTACAATGCTTTACGTGGTTACGCAATGTAAATGAAAATGAAACATGCCGTAACACGTAAATTATATTATTAGATAACAAGGGATGAAAAGTCGAAAAGTCCAGTTTTCGTGTGAATTTTGTACATCCGAGGCGAAGCCGAGGTCAAATAACAGACGAAAGCTTGACTTTTCAACTTTTATCCTCAGTTAAGTATTTTGATTTAACATGCTAAAGGCTTGAAACATGGAAAGTACGGTTTTCAATGAACGTAGCTGGTGACTACATAACTCGGGATGTCTCATTTTCTTGTGTTCACACAAAAAAGTGGACTTTTTATCACTGGTCATATAAAAGACTATTACATAACAAGCAATAAAACATAAAAAGTCCAGTTTTAGTGTGAATTTTGCTGATCCGAGGCGAAGCTGAGGTCAAATAACACATGAAAACATGACTTTTTAACATTTTCCCGAGGTATGTAATGGATTTTACATGCTGAGGGTGTCGAAAGTAGTGCTTGAAACATAAAAAGTATGATTTTCGACACATGTAGCATGTGAATAAGGAATGGGATCTCTGAAAATATGATAAACGAGAAGTGAAGTCATGCAGCGAAATAAATAAATTTCAATCAGAGGAAGTTCTATACGGAACGGTTACACGATTTAACGCCTGCAAAGCGAACCAAAAAACTGTTTTACTGAACCTGTGTCGCATTAGTCTCACTCGGTGATGAGTTCTCTAAGCATTTGGCGAAAACCCCAAGCTAGGACCGTATTAGGGGCTTTAGGTGATTTGCATTACGAACGGGAATAGATTTGTGAATCGTTCTCCCCCTACAAATCTTATAATCGTGATCTTTGGTCGTTTATGGTTACAGACTAATTCCAGTTCGAAGTGGAAACAGACTAGTAGTTGTATGTTAGTTATATATTGGATAATTGTAGAACATAATTCTGAGTCTGAATCACATTTGAAACCACACAAAACTGCCGATCACCTTTGCGGCATAGATACCAGAGATCATGAGTAAGACGACCACAAACTACTGACGACCTATACAGAAATAATTCGTTCACACAACAGATTGTTTGATCAGACAAAATTGTATATTTTTGTTTAGAGCAAGTGTGCTCTCTGTCTGTTCGTATTGAATGTAGAAATGTAAGGTAAGCTAAAATTGTGTGAATTATTTGTAACCATACGTAAGACGAAGAAGATCACTGCGTATATATGCCCATTAATAATGTATAGATAAATAAATAAACAAAACGTTTTGATTCTGTTCAAATGCACGGAGCGTAAGAGTGTTAATTTTTGAATTGGAAGAAGAAGAAAAAAAAAACGATTTCCAGGTCGACATTCTTTATCGTGCACAGCAAGGTTAAAGATATATGTGTGGTGAGGTGGATGTTGTCGCCGATCTTGTGATTTTCAATGATAATATTGTATGAATGACCAATGAATGCACTTAAATCAAGCACAATTGAAATGCCAGAATGGAAAATTCTAAATCTAAAACTTACCATGAAACAGTGCCAGTTTTTTTGGGTGCAATTTGTAGTGATAGCATGCAATAAATGAAATTAATTGAAAATGTGAACGAAAAGCAGTTTAGAATATCAGAATGGCAAAACTCAATAGAATTTTTTCGTTGTGAGCAATTAACATGTTGTTGTTATGTGCATGGAAGAGGAATCAATGCCGCATTCATATTTATAGTTTCTGTTTACTTTCTGTTCTTTAACTCGGTTAGATATCTTTTTGTTCAATGCTGCACTGTCTGATGACGACAGAGATTTGTTATTGGTACTATCAACAGTGCCGTCACTTCACACAATTTGGATATTAGCCTAGGGCAAAATGGACTCAAACTCAAAATGCTCTATTTGGGAGGCGCGAAATTCTCTCTTTGATGGGGAAAAATTCTCTGTTTGGAGTCGCAAAACTCTCTGTTTGGGGCACAAAACTCTTTGTTTAGGGCGCAAAACTCTCTGTTTGGCGGTGAAAATTCTCTGTTTGTAGAGGAAAAGTTCTTTGTTTGGTGACCAATAAAATTCTTTGTTGTGTGCAACATTCTCTGTTTGTAGACGTAAAATTCTCTGTTTGAAAATTCTCTGTTTGGTGCGAAAAACTCTCTGTTTGGGGACATAAAGTTCTCTTTTTGGGGGTTCAAAATTTTCTGTTATGAGAAGCAAAATTCCCTGTTTGGAGACGTAAAATTCTCCGTGTGAAGGCACAAAATTCTCAGTTTGAGGGCGCAAAACTCTTTGTACAAAGACGCAAAATTTGAGAAGGAAAATAGTTTTTAAGCGAAACCCCTAATATAAATGGGAAAGACATTTTTTTTGCAAGGTTGGTATTGGCACGAGTATTACTTTTTCAATATGGACACTTTGGGCAAGTGTTCGTGGTGCCCGAAAAAAACTTGCAAACAATGACTAGCACAACATTTTTTTTGTATTTTTCAAAGCACCCGCAGCGTCACAATTAATTACTCACCCAAGAAGATTGTTAATGATCACCCAGTTTCAAGTATCTTCTCAAGTCTATCAACCAAAACTCTTCAACTATTCATCACAGCAAAAATTCAAATTTCATCCGCATAGTCCAAATGATCCCGTCTCTATACTCACCAAAAACTTAACGAATTCAATGCAACATACAACCCTAAAGATAAAAGTTTTCCATTTTCCAGTAAAATATTAGCGCAAGCGCTATTTTCCGCAATCAATAAAATTGGTTCGTTTCCGTGATACGAACATTTTTTTTTGTTCATTTCCAAAATGTACACAACGTAAAAGTCTTCTTTGTAACTTTTTGATCCAACAAAAAAATGTTTTTTTTTTTTGTTATGAGCACCATATGGGGTGACTTGAACAATAGATGGTTTATGCACTGTTTTGTTAACAAGTAAGGTACGGTACAGTGTTATGAATTGGGTAGAATTTTAATAACAAAAAGTTGTGCACGAAAAATGTGTTCATTAGCCAAGTGGATACACGCAAATGTATACAACAATGTGTGCAATATGTTTTTATGCGTCCTTTGCTTCATATTACTGTCAGCGATCGGGTGTTTTATCATGATGTTGATGGCTCATGTGGTAGACAAAATTCCATTAAGAGCGAAATGGACTTGTCGATTTTTTTGTGTTTAGTAGAATCTCCTCTAATTTGCATTCATGAAAGCGATTTTATGCTCAGAGGATGTACTCTGTACGTACACATATAGTATACTATAGTTACTGCTTTAAGGTAAGCTATTTATCATACGTTATCGACAGCGTTGAACGCTGAGCGTTCTATCTAATGTGGTCGAATACAAAAAAAGGCAGGTCAGAACGAATGAAGTAAAAGGTGCTGGGGAAGTAACAGATTCGATAATTACACTGGTGATTTGCTAGCCGTCAGTAACATAATAGGTTGGAGGTATACATTAAGAAGGTGCTACCCTTTAAGTCTGGCTTCGTCAAAATGCAAACTTAAAATGTACAGAGAATGTTGGGCGCATTTGCATTGCTGAAACACGTACAATCATTTAGAATTAAATTGGGGGATTTTAAATTTCTCGAGTTTCCGTCCACCTAAAAGTTACACTACATCATTGCATCAAAACTCTTGCTTTCAGGATATAAAGGTTTGGAATGACAAATATCGCATAATAGAAGAAAAATAGAAAAACCAAGTTTTCATGTGTTTATTGACATCGACTATTATTACCTGCAATGTGATAGAGTAAGCGGACGTTTTTCAAGTTTTCCACGAGGACTAGCGGTGCGTAAAGGGTTAATTGTGTGTGAGAGAGGGCATAACGTAGGTTTTCTTTGGTAAAAGATCTAAAAATTAAAAACTTTCATACAAAAATCCAAAAAGGCCTACGGGAATCGCACGAATTCACAGTATGGCCAGTGCTGGGCTGACAATCGCTGGGTAATCAAATCGCTATTATATCCGATCTAATTGTTATTGCTTTGGTGACAGGATCGTAGCTACATGAGAGCGAAGGTGAGTTGAACCCACCCTGGAAACTCTAGGCGATACTCTGTAAACATTTTATCTCAAACAAAAACTTTCTTATATTGATTTTCGACCAAGATTAACTGAAAATTTTCTCAGAATTTTAGAAGATTAGAATCTGTTACTATCGACGGATCACAACTCTTGAGGAATTATTCTAGTAGAAGGTACAACAAAGGATCCAGAAATTATGAGCCTGTGACCAATTTTGCTATTAAAATGTGTTTTCAAACAATCTGATTTCAAAGAAATTCAGAAGTAAAAGATTTTGTTTCAATGTGCTGAAAATCCTTAAAGGTAAGAAGAAGTAATAGATTACATGAGTTACTCTTATGATAGGATTGTTGTCTGTAAAATGTTAATTGATTGACAACATACGTGATAATTAATGTCAATTAGGTAGTAAGGTATGACTACGAAGTAAATGAGACCAGGACATCAGATCAAGATTGAAAATACTCATAACATTGGAAAATTGCAGAAACATTGCTCATCACATTATTTTGAAAGTGAGCTAAAACAATTGATCCAATCTATTTAAAAAGAAACTTTTTTTGTATTGTTAATGCAAATAAAGGTTATACTTTCAGCGCAATGATGTTTCATTGAAATCCGCTATAAAGTTTCTGAACACAACAAAGCTAAAAAAAAGACTGGCAAAATGTGAAAGCATTTTTCCTCCATCCATTCCTCCATCAAATGACCTAAATTGTTTGTACAATGTATATTCTCTAGCAAAAGTGCAACCACCCACCCACACACATGTTATGTATGCACTTATTATCGGCATATTATGCATTCATTTTTCACCTTCAGCTATAGTTATGTTGGGAAAAATTTCCCGACAGCATTTATCATTCCAAATTCGAATTTTATATAGAAACTCCAACACATGAGTCTATCTATTCGCCAACAATTTTAAACTTTTATTATGCCACAAATGTGTATAGTAAATATCCTGAGTTATCTTTTACCTAAAAGGCATAACAGCATGCATGCATTGCATATACATTGCACATCAGGTGGAATTGAAAAGAAAAATCCCCGGAAAATTTGGTGGCGTGACGCAACTCCCTGATAAGTGCTAATGAATCGATGAACGTCTTCTTGGTGTGATTATAGAAGTTAACTTTGGATAGTTCGATAGTTTGAATTCCAAATAGACGAAATTCATGAAAAAGAAGTTCTAGATTTAGCGTAACAAGTACAAGAACTATCGTTAGACCCGTATGTCACAAATTAGTCTCGGTAAATTTTTGGTGTGGGTAATGAAAAAAAGTTCACCAACATTTTGTGGTAATTTGATTTTCGTTGAGCACGTGCGTCACGACTGTTGTACTAACGAGAGACTATGTACCCTGATGAATACAGTTCTGGCACAATAAAAATAATAACGGAAACATACCTATGATCGAATGTATAGATGTATTCAAACACAAGTTCTTTCTGGTAGAGTTCGTAGATAAGCTGGTGAATCGATGTTTAGCAAGCAGATTACTTCGAAAGATGAACAGAGATTACAAGTGTTAGGAGATTATCAAAGCCTTTGAACTCGTCACGAAATTTAGAAATAGAGTGACAAAAACCAACGCTATGGATTTAAGAGATGTTGTTTAAGAGCACTGAATACCTCGAAGTACCAATTGTAGCATCTGTGCGTTTTTCATTATGTGTTTGATGAAACAGTTTTACCGGAATTCTTTAAAACAGTAATATCACGGCAGAGCAGTCGAGACAAATACGTTCAAAGAAGTGGCCTGATTCCCGTTGAGATTGTAACATACTTTTAATGTATTTGTATTACTCCAACCAACTTCATATTCCTACTTAAGAATTCACAAATGTGTCAGCCATATTAAACCAGCTTTGAGAATTATACGCAGCTTATGCAAACTTATGCAAATTACTGCCTTTTCTAAGAGCTAGTCTACCATACCATGACATCGAAATTTAGTTTTTATTGAAAGATCACCCATTTGTGGTGATTATTGCGGATTTTTAGCCCCGTACGAAGTACAAAGGGGCTTATAGGATTCCGATGCCGTGTGTAATTGATGGAATTCGAAGCAAACGGTAAGAATTCTTTTAAACGACCGTGACCGTCATAGCTTCACAATGAAATGTCGGTTTAAAGAATATCTTGGCCTAGAATAAGTTAATAAGCCTTAGTCTGCCATCGCATTTCTCCGTTTAGCACTCCGTTTACATGACAGTTGGTTTCAAACGATGAAAACTTCGTCTCTTGTAAATTGTTTAAGCGAGCTGTTACATAAACGGAGAGCAAAACTTATTTATGATTCGATTTCATTTATAAACGATGACTATAGTCATCTGTTGTCGACAACGACCGACAACGTTAAATAAACGATACACGGTTCTCTTATACATATAGTAAAATATATAATAAAACTAAAGAAGTACAAGATTTTACATCAAACGCTAAGAGTTGGTTTAAACAATTGAAGTAATAGAGTGTTTGCCTATGTTCATAGCTGACGAATCGGCTTAAATAAAAATTTTGTCTGTCCGTCTGTCACGTCAATATCTTAAGTAAATCAAATCCGATTTCAAAAAATTTTATTTTCGCTGAAAGGGCGAAGATGGGCGATTTTGGGTCGACCCCTCCCGAGCTGTGGCCCCAAAAGTGCTTTAACGTTTTCCAAAGATTTCTATGGCCATTTAAAGGCTACACTTGTAAGTTATACATCAAATGAAAGGTATTTACAATACCTATCGACAAAAAAAAAGTTTGTGGAAATTGGATGACCGACTCGTGAGTTAGACCCCTTGGTGTGACCTAGGTACAGGGTGGCAAGCCGTTTTTGAGCGTAGGTTGGCCAAATTTGAAAGGATTTTGATGGATTGTGCTTTATTAGATAGGTATTGACCGTACCAATCAGGGAAAAAGTTTATGAAATTCGGTTCACCGGAGCGTGAGCTAGGTCTCTTGGAGTGAGCTTATATGTGGCTACTCGGCCGTACAGTCAAGGTGGTCCCAACATCAGTTTGTATAAGATACACATTTCGTATAATTTTACACCAATACACGTATGCGTTCGCTTTTAATAGTTCAATTTGCCCTCTTAAAAGGTCAAACACACATACCAATAAAAATTTCGTATTTGATGTTGGGACCACATATTTTACGTAATTTTGTTCGAAATTTCCTCTCTAGGTATAATTACTCTTAGCTCGGATATCACACTCTTCACTTGTAGAAAAACAGTTGCCGAAACAAAAATACCAGTGGGAGTTTATGAGTATCACAAAATTGTTTCAGAATCAATGAATTACGTATCATACAATGAATTTCACATACAAATTCACGAAAATATTCCATTTGTAATCGGTCTTGTTCGCAGGTGGCAAACTGATGTGTAATGTTCAACTTTCGCATGTGGCAATAATAGTACATTACGTCCGAGGTTCCAAATTTTTATTTTGTCGAATGGGGACGTTATGGCCCGACTCGTCAAAATAAAAGTTTGGAATCTCACGTACACGTACAGTGCTTTACGTGCTTCTGGTCGGTAAATGCGTAAAATGCACTAAAAATATTCACAAGTGCCTGAATCAGATTTTATGCATGAAAAGTTTTCATGCGCTACAAAAACGTTTCCCCGTTTAAAGAATGCATCCGCAACGTACACAGCAAAAATTAACGCGTCAAATAACGCATGAAAGTGAATTTTTTTGAAGCATTTGTCCCGGGCCTACCGATCGAAAGATGTAATCGACTTAGTCTCTAAACTGTTGGTGCTGTGAATACTTAAATACAGAATCATAACATGTCATACTAGTGAATTATAAGAAAAATGAAAATTTATTCAATTAGCTCCGTTCCGAATAGTTCTTTGTTTTAATTTATCACAAAACGCTTCGATCGTCATCTCGAAAAGAGAACTAAATCAATGAAATTTAATTTCTTATAATTCACTAATATGACACGTTCCATTGCTGCATTTAACTAAAGTCTGTCGAAGATTAACTAGTTTATTTTGTCGGCTTTCTTAAATGTTCTTTTTTTGTCATTTATATTTAATTTCCTTTGTATCAGCATGACACTGAAACCAGTAGAACGAGCTGTTAAGAAAAACATCGTTGCGTCACCCGGTTTTATCGCTTTAATCCTTTTTCTTCATACATTATCCCATCGAACTTGATGTATAATGTAGCATAGCAACACCATAACTATGGCACTATTAAAAAATCATTGCAAGAATTGTCGTAAGAGTTCTATTTATTGAAGCGAAACCCAGATGCAACTGACAAATGCATTTCCATTTTCAAGTTTGATATTTTCAATTTATATTTCTTTCCTGAAATTTTCCTCTACTTTTATTTATGTCATTGGATTTTACCAATGGAGTATTAAAAGTAATAATTTAATGGTTTTTCGGTCGATACGTTCTTGGTTTGTCGAGTCAATTGTGTATGGTATCGACAGGAAAATGTTGAGAATTTTCATATGAAAGAAACGTACAAAATTATTCAGTTGATAAGTAAATTTCATTTGAATTTCAATGACGAGTATACTTCAGCAGACCGTAACTTCGTCTAATTGAAGTTTTTAATCAAATTTGTTGGATTTTAACGATTACATCGATGTGAATCATTTTTCCCGGTAGAATTCGATTTCTACGGAGACAATAGGATTCATCATCGGTACTTACAACCAACTTTTTTACTCATTCAACGAGTTTCATTGTTGGAAATGTGTTTTGAATTTTATTTTTGTTGGTTTTTTGAGCAAAATTATTTCCATCCTTTTGTTTCACTTTATCTCCAATTACAAATTTCATATTACATTCAGTGAATGAGATCACTCTGTTCTACGAAACGGCGAATTGGATGTAAAATTTTGTTCCTTCAGATTACAGCAAAATGACAATGAAATTGAAATTGAATTAAAACTTTCTGCACAACTCAATTATATAAGGCGCGCGTGAATGTTGGACAGTAGCCATACAAAAAATAAACTTTAAATTGAGATAACAATGAGAAAAATTGTGTTTTCAAACTGCCACTCCAGCAACGAATTACAGAAAGGATTTCGAATGACGCTTTCAAAACTTTTATTGTTTGCGATGTTACTGTTTTGGAGCTCAGCCGGCATTCGGACACATTTGAAACAAGGAAAATAATGTCACACCAGTCAGATCATAAAATAGAATTGTCAAATTTTTGCCATTCAACGGCAAGAAATGAAACTCGAATGGACGACACATTAGTCTCCTTCGAGAGGGAATAAACCTTTACCGTTGCTGGGCGAATCTCTTCTCAATCGTTGAAGTTTAACCACATTTTAATTACTGTTTAGTGTTTACATTCGTTCTACAACCATATAGTCTCTGGAGTATCCTTCAAATTGAAACCTTAAGTGTCTGCTTATGTGGGTTTGATTGAATTTTATGAGCAAATATAATGTACGCGAAGCAATAACTTTGTTATTGAGTGGGTGGAACGAAAACTTCGTGCCGTCTGTGCTATACATTACAGTAAACCATTCGAGACGCTTTCTGGTAGCTGTAATAATACTCAAAGGACGTATTGAAAGTCATCATGAAATTATTACGGGCATAACTTCAATAAAATTTTGTTTAATGAAATTGCATTTGTGGAACTTCAGTTGTGTTTCACTTGAGATTTAAAACAATTGAAGATCACGGCATTTAAACTGCGTTGCATGTTTCATGCAAATGACTTTTTGAAACCACTCGTCGAAAATAAGCGACTGGCTCTGGGCAGTGTTCTCTTTTATAGCAGAAATATAGGGAAGTAAAAGATGTGACCAGTACTCTTACACGGGTGCGAGTCCTAGACGATGAAGAGAACTGATGAACAACTTATCCTAAATTTCTAAAGAAAAGTGCTACGTACCATGTACGGAGCGTTGCGATAAGGCGAACGATCGAGGCGAAGATATAACTTTGTGTTGAGAAGAGACTTTGGTGAACCGGATGTTATGACAGTGGTAAAATTTCAACTGTTGAGATTAACAGATCACCTGACAACCTGATCACCTAAAAACAGGACCATTCCATTGCTATTTCGAAACAATGCAGATGGATTCACTGCGGAGAACCTGACCTCCATGCGCTGGGAGAATTTAGTTCAAGACAGGCGACGTTGGATCGACGTTCTCGAACAGGCCCACAGGTCCATAGGCGACCATAGCGCCGGAAAATTAAGGTGAGTAAAAGATGTGATACCAAACACTACGGGATACCAATCGAAATACCTAACTAATTTAAACTTCAAATGGCACAATCTACAGAAGGTTAAACTCTCCGATGTCTGTAAAACTATATAAAATGCAATATCCAATGGAATAAAGGGTTACATACCCAGTTTGCACACATCACAAGCAGAAAGAGCAAAATTTTTTGTTTGTAATGTTGCTCCTCATACAGAGTTCTAATCTGATATTAATTGTGGATAAATTATGGAACATTGTTCGTACAAGCCGACATGGAGCTAACACACGAAGGGTGAATTTTGAAGGTTCGAACCGAAGGAGCCGAAGGCGAGGCAGCACTACTTACACATGCAAAAATATTTCCTGTGATATTATCATCAAATGAGCGTGTTCTGCTATTTTTTGTTGTACTTTTTATCTACCTTTACGTAAAACGTAATCCTTCTATTGTAAGAAAATTTGTTAAGCTGACCCCTATTTTGTACTTCACACTAGTGTAAAAAGAAGTGATAATAAAGAACTATTTAAAAAAAAAAATCGTAGAAAATAGGTTTTCACGAATCAAAAAACATTTAGGAAATTGTGGGGAAAAGTTAAGAAATGTGAAAATGTTTTTCCTAAAACAGTCCCTGTTTTTTAATGAAGTGGTTTGTGTTTTAGTATTTGCTGTGTGGGAAAGATAGTCACCACACGACAGTTGAAAATTTAAATAGTCGCAGTGGCATTGTTGATAGTAACTTATTTTTTGAATATTTAATTTTTTTGATTACATGAATGCTTTGCTACCAAACTGTTTGATTTGTAATGTGTATTTAGATAATATGCATAAATAATACGAAAATTTAGAGGTACTCGTTTCCCCGTAAATCGATAAGTTTGTAAGTCAGAAAATACCTCATTTAAAACATGTCTTACAAAATCCTCTATAAGAACGTATTTGTAGGGGCTCTTCCTACACAATTATTGACACGTTTGAGCTTGATTTCAGAATTAACTTTTGTGAATGTACATCAGAGGAAATATTTTTTTTTAGTTTAATGACCGATTTTCATCAATTTTTTTAAATAATTATTTTAGTTAAAATCCCTTCCTTGGACAACTCAAATATCGGCAGAGTTTTCTTTTATTACTCATATTTTTTAAAATACCACCGGGTCTGTCATATCTCCTAATTCTCTCATTTTTAAGAGAAGTAAGGAAAATATAGAGAAATAATATACATTTAGAATAAAAAGACACCTTTGGGTGTACATTGGTGTAGCAACATCGATCGAACTTTTAATTAAATGACAAAAAATAGCGAAATGATTAATCTTTTGCACGAGGCAAGCACATCACATGATATTTCCAGAAATATGATGCGAAATCTGCTACTTCATTGGGTTTAACATTCTGTTTCCTATAAATACGCCCATAAAATAAGTCAGTAAATTTCAGTAATCTACTATTACTTACATCAATTACTTACTTACATACTTACCTCCCTAAATCTACTCTCTCCTTGTCAAACAAAATCACCTGTAACCCCTTACAAACGACAGGCGTATCATGATGTAGCATTTATATATATTATGCACCTGTTGCCAAGATTGGTATTTTGACGTGTAGGACATTATTGCCCTAGCCGAAGGCGTGGGTCATAATACCTACACGTCAAAATAACAGTCTGGCAATAGGTGCATATCATATTTTATCTGTCGAGAACAGATATATCGAGATAAACAAAAACTCCCTAGAGGGATAAGCTCGAGATTATCGTTCTAGACAGATAATAAATATTCAGGGATTCCACGGAGAATTTAAAGTGAAAAAGTCGAAAAGTGAGCAAATGTCACGAATATAGTTACTAGAAATAGTTGATTTTCTGATCAAAAAGTAGGTAAAAAAGTGAATTTTCGGGAACTTTTGTACCCTATTTTTCCCCAAAGGCAAAGGTTATTCCGCGAGTAAGTTTCTAAAAACAAACCCAACTATAAATTTGTTGTGTCACAGCACTTATCGAATGAATGTCCTTGTGAGAAAATGGATGTAAATTCAGAAAGCATCCAGGTGTCCAGGAGAAAGACATCGAGAATTTAATGATTCTGGCTAAGGAAATAGAGAGAGCTAGAGAAATCTGTTACCTAAATCTTACATTTGCTGTGACTCAGTCGGGAAGGCTTGACAAAAATTTGTAACGTTCAAGAGAAATCGGCAATACTTTAATGAAGGTTACTTTGCTGTAATTTTTGTGGTGAATCATCAGTATTTCAATAAACAAACAATTTGAGAGTTCAACATTTTTCTAAACTCTTGTACCTCTTGTTCTTGTGTCTGCCGTTTTCATGTGATGTTTGTTTCATTGAGACTTAATATGTACCTTATCTGAAACCTGAATAGTTACCATGAAAGTTGGTAAGAAAGTTGCAGGTTACCTGTAACTCACCTGGCATCTTCTGGAATCTGGCACACGCGATCATAGTATGCGCCCTTTTACTACATGTAACGAAAAGTTACGACTGTGCCAGATTCGCTCCTAGAGGTGAATCTGGCACACCATCAATTTGCACGGTGTACCAGATTACCCCACACCAACACACCTGACAGCTTTGAAGCTTTGATCAGATCCCTCCATCATAATAAGCGTACATTCTGTTTGAATGATTCAAGCAAATGGTACAAGCTCATAGTGAGGATCAAAAGTAGATTGGAATCGACCAAAGTTTCTGCGTACACTAACTCTAGAGGTAACATTGATAAATGCTAATGTATAAGACTAGAACAATAGGAGAGTATCGAGCGCCGCAGTCGAAATTTTGCAAATATGGTTTCCAACCTGCTTTAAGTGGTTTTGAAAAAAGTGAGTGAATGGACTGAAAATAGTTGAAAAAAGTGAGAAATCGAGCAAATAGTTTCTCACTTTTTCACATGTTGAAATTAGTTGGAAAAAGTGAGAAAAGTGAGTGCGTGGAATCCCTGAATATTATGCACGTTTGACAAAGCGGTCGAGGCTTGCCGAGACGGCTTGTCATACGTGCATATTCTTTTTTATCGCATAAGCGAAAACGAGACAAGAAGATATGCGAATGACACTTTGACAATTTACAGAAGTATAATGTTTGTTTATATATCCTAGGTGAATAATTTTTTCGGGGAATCACACCGCGTATGCGATAATAGTACATTTTCTACCTTGGTGTATATTTCGAGAATAACTTCGTATGTACAATTGTATATAACGAGCGCTACCGAGTGTATATACAATTGTACATAAGAAGTGATTCGAGAAATATACACCAAGGTAGAACAATGTTTTATCTCCTGCAAGCTGATATTTCATACATTAGCGAAATAACCACAAAAATTTGGATTTAAAATTAATTAATTAAGCATGTTGTTTTAAAACGCATTCACAACAAAAAAAAACATCATACAGAGAATCCTTTATTTACTTACTCACACACATATACTATCCACCTCAACATTTCGTTCAAATCACATCATTCCGACTACTCTGATTATTTGATCGATGTAGAAGTGACTAACGAACCACTACCGACACCAATTGCATCGCGTTATGTGATTTGTTGGCGTAGTGGTCAGCATGTTTGGTTGATATGCTGCTGGTCCCGTGTTCGCTTCCGCCTTTCGGCGATTTTTTTTTTTCAAATATGTAGATGGAAAGTAAATTTACCCTAGGTGGGTTATGTGTGAATTATCCAATCGTATAGGCTGTGGTTATGTATGTGTTTGTGTTTATATGCAGAAACGCGTAATGTATGAAATATCAGCTTGCAGGAGATAAAATCTATTACCTCCTTGGTTTACATGATTTACTGGTGTTCCCATCGTAGTCAGAAATTAAACAAAATCGAAATCGGAGGATTGAACCCCACACAAATTATTGGTTTGACTCAAAATCATTAAATCTTCTTTAATAAAAATTATTTGCTGAAATTCGAGACACTTATTTTGTCGCCACTTTGAAGGCTTTTTCATCGACCTGGCGATCTAAGTTTCTGTTTAATTCTACGTCGAAGTTGCCAAAATTACTTTTTTTCAAATATCAACTAAGAATGGTGTAATTCGAAAGGTGGTGAATCTGGCAACATAGCAAAAATAGTTATAAGGCGATCAGATCACTTGGATGGAACAGGTCGATGAAAAAGCCTTAAAAGTATCGATAAAATAATGCTTTCGAATTTTACCTAGTCGAATACCTTTACGAATAATTTTGCAAACAAAGATTCAGTGGTTTTGTGTCAAAACAAAATTTCTTGAGAGGTCTCTAATTTTTTAAGAAGTTTAACAAAATCTTTACAAATTCATTAATTATTGTTGACGTTGCTATCGATAACATATTTACATAATGAATGCAGCCTGCCCTAAGACAAACAGATGTTGCCTTTATCTACCCCTCGGTGTTTCAAATCATAAGAATGGACAGATTAACAGATTAAATGAATTAAATTATAATTTACAATCAGCACATCCCGATAAAAAAAACCTTCAACAACAACAACGTTGTTCTACAAACCAGCTATAATGTGAAAATAAATTAAATTCGTTGAGAGGTATTTGCACAAACAGATGTATTGTACTGCAATGAACAATTGAATTTTTCCACTTAACCACAACCGTCCAACGGACTCTCACACACCTCACACTCTTCAGGAACATAATAATTAATTAATTTCAACAACACAATATACACACTACAGGCATTGCTTTTCCCATCACTACAGAGATTAGATCTGGAGAGATAAAGCGTCCAGGGGACAATACGTATAATAAAAAGCATAAAATGCTAACGCAAATTTTTCTGTCCATTCGTTATTATTTGTAAAAAAAAATATTTTTAAACTTTTCCCCATCATTCTGAATGACTCATTATTCAAATACAACACAGCTTTCTTCCACATCATATTATTATCAGCAACGCCGAAGAAACATTTTCGTTACAACAGTGTTTCGTATAAAAACCTAAGCTCTATTACAGGTGAATTTTATCGGCACTACCTCCAATTAAAACTTGTTAATGAGCATAACAAATAACAAAACTTGTAGTAGAATGGAGTGAAAATTGATAAAATTCCAACAATTTGTAATTGGAAGGCAAATCACACTGTAACCACTAAAAATGCACTATTCATCGAGAAAATTGGTATTTTAATCAACGACTCCTTCACAACTCTACGTACCCGACAAGTAAATATTTTCACTGTTCACGCAACGACTGCCGAATAATATCTAAAAATGAGTCAACTAAATTTAAATAAATATTAATTGAATTTATTGTACGACTCGTCGTTTTAATCTGCAACAGTTCGTACAGTAAACTAGCTCATCAGAAATCGTTTTTGAAACTGTTAAGTTGTCCATTTTCAAACAATGTGGAAAGCATGAGGTTCTATAAAGCTTTCTCTAGTCAGGTGTAATAAATAGTTGTCGGATTCTACATTCGGTTTTGTCGAGTTGTAGTTCAATGACTCAATGAATCGGTTCGTACACTTTTTGTTTTATCATTTCGAATGCGATCTGTTGAACTTATCTTCCACAATTTTACAATAGATTTTATTGTCAACCAAACAGCATACGTAGCAAATATAAAATTCATTAACAAAGTATTAGATACGACGGTTATCACATGGATGTTGCAGATAAAATGTTAATCGGTTGTTGTGTAAAATCCATTTCAACGTTGAATTCCGCTACCAGTCTGGTTATATAATAAATATACTTAGCATTGCATTGGAAGTTCTGTTCACTATTTTCTGTGGATGGTACTGTGTTTGTTGTCGATAACATAAGGACGGTTATATACTTTACATTAATATGTAGTAGCTCGACACTCAGTACAGTGTGTATAATCTACTATAGAAAAGAATGTAGGTGTAGGTAGGTATGGGAAGAACGAAAATTGAATGAATCGTATAGTTGTTGTAAAATGTATAGTAATGTGGAAGCTGATGCTTTTTGTTATGCTTTTCTTTTGTATAGTGGATGGGTTACAGCAGCATCGAAGTACATCATTTCGTTGAAAAGCTATCGAGGTTGGAAACTCCTCTTTCGGTGGTGTAACAATTTGGTGGGTAATTCCACGTAAAATGTGACATTTTGGTTATGAGTAGTAATTTGATTTTTTCTTCTAGAAATCATCATTTAATTGATAATATTGTATAATATCGTGTTAACAACAAACAAAAACATGATTTTTTTTATTCAAATGGAAATAGATTAGCAAATAATCGAAAATTAGTGACCTTTTTAGTTTTTGAAATAATTGTCATTTACATAACTAGTATTAAAAACTTTATAATCATATTTTTGGGTGAAGATAGTACATGCGAGGCAATGCTGAGATCACAAAAAACACGATAACGTGACTTTTCATTTTATTCCCGTGTTCGAAACTCACAAACTTGACGGGCTTACCACCTCATAATGGCAAAATATTAGTCTTTGTGTTCTCTATCCTTTTGTTTTTCATTTTAAAGAGAGAGAGAGAGAGAGATAGAGAGAGAGAGAGTTACGTGTACTGTACATTTTGTCGCAAAAGGGTACACCTTGGCACACCACAGTACATTTTGGCGCAAACAGTACACCTCGGCGCACCACAGTACAACTTGGCTCACCACGGTACGCCTTAGTGCACCACGACCACGCACATTTTATAAACTTCTATACAGTCCACTAAAGGCCCAAAGCTTCAGTGTGGGCTATAACACTCTAATTATGTAATTTTTGAATTGACTGTGTGGTAAGACTAATATTATGCATCAGCTTGGAGAGGGAGTTTGAGTTTATCATTGCACCGACACATAATAAATTATACGCAAATGTGTCCAAATGTTTACTTTGACGAGTTAGTGATTGTGATCCTAAGCCGGAGGTTGGGCAGCACACAGCTACATAATATTTATTACTCGCGATGTCTTGCGAAAGTAAACTTGAATGATAGCGTCAAGCATGTAATGACGAATTTTCGCAAGGGGGTGCGAGTGAAAGTAACATGCTGAGTATGTCTAAAGAAGTAATCGTGCATAAATTATGAAACGGACGGGTTTTTTTTCTTTCAAATAAACAAGAACATCGGCCTTGCCTCATTAGGACAAGGCCGAAAAATTTCAGGTTTTCATCACTCGTAACAAAAAATACTATTAGTTTTAATATCTAACAATATCTGAGCGAATCATTTAAAAATTCAAATCCAGGCATTATCCGTAAAATGTAACACCACACACATTTTTGCAATACGTTCTTTTAGATCTTCTTTCTCCCACTATCTTTTTTCGCGCCAAATTGTTACGACCACAATCAAAAATTTCTGAGACAATATTCAATTGCAAACAAATTCTATTGTAATTGAATTTGTGCAATTTATTATCGGAGCAGAAGTTCATGGATTAGTCTAAAAATTTCAAATTATCGGCGTTAAGTAATATTACAAATCATATTACTTTAGTGATTAGCAAACAATGCCTGCGTCATCGGCAAAAAGAATGGCAAAGTTAATTGAACGGTTGAAATTGAATGGATTGTACGAGGAGTACAAGTTGAAAAGAAATGAAGCAGCAAAACGGCATCGGTTGAACAACAAAATAAAAATTGAAAGTCTACCAAAGCAAAAGTATGTTCAGAAGATTGGAGAGTGCCGGCAGAATGTTCGAGAAAGGGTTCGGAAGCACCGTTTGAACAAAAAGAAAACTTCTGAAAGTAATGCTGTGAAGGAGAATATGGCAAGAAAAAAGCGTGCTGAAGCTACAAAGAACAGGGTGCAAAAGTGTCGAGAACGAAAACAACTTAAAATTGCTGCCGAAATGTCCGCTAAAGGAGTGTATAACACTGACGCTGCTTTACGAAAAGCTACTTCGCGTGCTAAAACAACTTTACCAAAAAATAAATCAAAACGTGAAACCGTACTAATGAAGCTGAACGAACGGTATTTGCCGTCAATTGTATCGTCGATAGATAAAAAGGCAGTAACTCGGCCGAATGCAGGTTTGTCTGCCAGTGTTACAGATTCTGTGATAGCATTTTACAACCGTGTTGACATAAGCAGTCAAGCTCCTGGGCGAAAGGATTTTGTTACTGTGCTGGACGTCGATGGAAACAAAATTCATCATCAAACGAAATATCTGCTTTACCCGATCCGTGAGGTATATGCCAGATTTTGCGAGGAACATGAATCTATTCCGCTAAAGCTGAGCAAATTTTTTGAGTTGCGGCCTAAGTACGTTCTTAGTTCAAGTGAAACTCCGGCGAACCTCTGCCTGTGTGTGTATCATTCCGACTTCATCGACGCCGTAAACTCGATCAGAAAAATAATTCCTGAAATGCCAGAGTACGATGATAAAAATAGTTTTTATGAAACTTTTTTTTGTGATACGATGACGAAAAATTGCTGGTTGAACGATTGTGAAAATTGCAAAGATTATTTTTTCGATACTCTGCGTGCAATAGGCGAGACTCACCCACAACTGCCGGTAAACTGGCATCAATGGGTCAAGGATCCCCGATGGAAAAATGAGCTGTTCAAAGGGACGTTGAAAGATTTAATCAACCACACAACAGATATTGCTCCAAATTTTTTGCACCACAATTTTATAAAGAGATCGCAAATGAAAAGTTATTTGGAGATAATTGAAATTTCAAAAAGCAATCCGAAAATTTGTGTGGTTCATTGTGATTTCTCAGAAAATCACACTTGCGTATCTCAAGATGAAGCTGCCAATGCACACTGGGGACAACCACAGGTGACGCTATTTACTTCGGCCATATGGTGTTCTCTGTTCCAAAAGTCATTGGCAATTGCTTCTGACAACATGACTCATGCAAAAGAGACAATTGTTCCGTATATCGATCGGTTGTTTGAAGAATTACCGAAAGGCTCAGAAGTTGTACACGTCTGGACAGATGGCCCTAGTTCGCAATTCAAAAATAAATTTATGGTCGTCGCTCAAAATGCTCTTCAAAAAAAATACAATGTGCAATTGTATTGGAATTTCTTTCCAACGTCTCACGGTAAATCTGCTGTTGATGGGATCGGAGGAGCTATAAAACGTCAAGTGTGGTCCGCCGTTAAAACCAGAGTGTCTGTAGTTTCGAATGCGTCAGAGTTTATAGAAGCAGTCGACAAAAATTCGAAGGTTCAGATGATTCACATGGACAATAATAACATCACCGATAGGTTATCTGCTTTGAAGGTGGAAGATAAATGGAAAAATGCTCCTAATGTCCGTGGAATTTTTAACTTTCATCATATTCAAATCATCAACGGAAAAGTTTGCGGTTTTTTAACAACGGCGGAAGGAATGAATGCTTTAAACAAAAATTAATGTGACTTGGTCGCATACAATTTCACACTTGATTTCACACTGGCCGTTCAATTTTTTTTTATTATTATTTTGAATTCTAAATTGTTAATTAAAAAAATCTTTTCGAAATAAATATGCAAGGCATATTGTTAAAATTCACTTAATTTTTTTTTTAATTAAAAAATATCTATTGTGATAAAAAATATGAATATGAAATAACAAAGATCTAAAAAAATGCAAGAAATGTTGTAAAAATGTATAGTTTAAAACACTTCCAAAAATGAAGATTTAAAGAAAAGTAATATTTATTATAATATTTTTATTTCCTTCAAAACATTTTAGAAACGAGCCGTCAGAACAGTCGGAGCTCCGTGACCCTAAGTCCGTACATGTAATGCGTCCGTAACCACGATGCTAACGTAACTCTATTGCGTACTTTATTGTCCGCTTGGCCCAAGTACGGCACGCGCAATTTACTGAAAAAAATTCTCAAGAATCCTAAAAGCTCAAAAGGCAACCAAAAAAAAAAAATATTAAAATTATTTGATTGAATTCACTGGATGAAATTTATTCGATTTATGTATGTCCAAAAAACACTTAGGGCCGAGTACCGGCCTCAGTCCAAGGTCCCACATTTGAAACTTTTTACCAACATTCCAGTCACCATTCAATCATCTCTCTGATGAACCAAAAACTAGCAAAATCGGATGAGATTTACTCGATTTATGTGCAAAAAACACTTAGGGCCGAGGAGCGTTCAACTTCTAAGGCCCTGATTAACGATCCCCTGCCTGCTATCAAAAGGTATATTACAATGAAGAATATTGGTAAGTGAGACTAAAGCTTAAATCAAAGCTTTTAATACCGAAACCCTCGTGAAACACTAATTTCATTGTGGATGTGCTTAGTGATCACCCGAATGTAACGTAATTGACGCTAAAAAGTTGAATAAATCTACCAAGGTCTACCCTAAATGGTCATTTTCGATGTAGTTTACCTTATCCTTACTCAACTAAGATTAAAACGCAAAAAAAAAAAAATAGAATCACTTGGGAGCACTAAGTATCTAAAATTCCCATTTCAGTAACAATGTCAAATTTTTTCTCAGTGTATATTTTCCTACTGGATTCCAAAAAAACAAGGTAAAATGAAAGTCGATTATGTTGGCAATATCCCAAAGTGCAATAATCACACTCAGAGGTAGGGATCACTCGTATCAAACCTTAAAAAAAAAAACAATTCCGAGAATATTATGTAAAATGTAACGTAATTGACGATGGAATTACCCATATGGGAAAAATAGATGGATACACGATAAAAACGACTGTGTGACCATGTCAGTACGGTCAATAAGTGACGGAATTTTAATTTAGTTTTCTTTTCAAAGAGTTTTCCATTTTTTTTCTTTTTCCCATGTCGGAACAAGGTCTGTATTCGACATGCTATGCAGAAAACTACAGTTCTTCAGAGTAAAACTTGGGAAATTCGCCGGCATTTCATTTTCCTCGTAATTTTCTCTATTTGAAACATTCGCACAAATCACTTGAAAACTCTTTTTTTTATTCTTATTCCCTAGCCAGGGAATTGTCTCTCGTTTCAAAATGAGGTGGTAAGTATTGGCTGAAATGTTTGCACTGGTTTGGGGTAATAGTTCTTTGCTAACCCGGGGAAAAAAAAGTTAGAACTTTCATTTCGAGGTTATTCCAGCGTATCAAGAGCCACAAGTCACCCGAGAAATAGTTATTTACGTATCTGTGGTGGACGGTAGATTTTAGTCAATTCCACGAGTTGCAGCGAAGTAAGTGCGACAAACGAACCGTCCACATCAGATGCGTATGCAACTTCGGGAGCAAGGAAACTTCGGAAGCAACTTCAGATAGGTGAGAAAATGAATATTTCGACAACGCAGACCGCTGAAAGCCTTTGTTGTGTGTTTACCGTTTGAAAAAGGTTGGAAATTGCATTTCCTCGGGTGACAACATCCTCGAAATGCAGTTTCCCACCTTTTTCTCCATCGCTTAACAAATAACTCTTACATATGACGAGCGGATCGAAAATCATTCGTTTTATGAAATTCCATGACCTTTGAATGTAAAATGCAATATATAACACGGGAGTAACACTCAGTTTCACCTCGGTTTAACAAGACTTCACACATAATATTGACATTTTTATGTTTTCTCCCTGTCTCCTCGTGTAAAAGTAGCATGACTAAACGTCCCAGGTCAACAAGAAAACACATAGCATGACTAAACAATCGCAACACTTATCTTACACCACAAAAGTGTGTGTAGTAAGAGAAGCAGCGAAATATTTCGCTCTTCAGAATTAAACTAAATTAACAATTATCATGTTTCAATCTGTTACTCGGGGAAGTGTTTTTTGGGCATATGTAAGCACAGCTCTTACAGTCTGGCTTTGGCTGAACTTCACTCACGGGGTCCCCTGTGATCCAATAGTTGTTTGCATGAAAAGAGATAAAAAGTTGAGAAGTCCAGTTTTTGTGTGATCCGAGGCGAAGCCGATGTCAACAATCTCAGGAAAACTTAAATTTTTCTTCCGAGTTCTGTAATGGATTTTCCATACTGTGAGCCACTAGTGTTTTCCCTAGTCATGTAATAAACCACTTTCGATCCTAGGGAACTCAAAAGCATATGAAATAACTATTACATTTGGTGCTTTTGAAGAAATGGGTTGAATGCCCTCCAACGTAACCCGACATAATTTCTATGTCGTGCAATTACAACCAAACATGCATTCACTAAAATTGGAATCAATTTCGAAATAATTTTTCTGATTAAATAATTCAACTAACAAACTAAACGTACCACCGTATTTGTTTGCTGCTGAGAGAAAAGCCAAAGCAATTGAAGAATACAAACGAGTTTAGCATTCGATCAACAAAAACATCGCGTGCAAAAGAAATACAATAGAATTTGATGCCATATTTTATCAACGAGAAAAATGTTTTGTCTGGCTGGTTGGTTTTACTTTTTTCACATGACCAAAAATGAAAAGAAAGAACGCGAAAACCGCCAAAATCAATATGCATCGTCATAAATTGATATCAGTGATGCTAAGTATATCCTGTATGAACTGTTAACCACATAGATTGTGCTTTGAAATAAATTGAACGTAATCTAAATTACAATCTTGACACGAGGCGGATGTTATTTTTGGAGGGGAAGTGCGATATGTCGATAAGGATTTTGTTTTTACAACGATATGACTAGGCAGTTGCTTTCTCATTATATTGAAATTTCAATTGAAATTTATATTATGGAAATATTGAATCAACTGGTAAAATTAAAGGAGAATGGAAAGTCGAACTGAGAGCAAACAACGTCATTAGATGGAAACATTTTCATCGAGAATTTCATTGTGCTGTTATCGGATGTGTTTGCTGTCTGGATAGACTTTTGTGAAGTTATAAGATGGTTAAATAACTAATAATTTTACGGTTAACTAGATGTTACTCCGATTAGACGCTGGTCTGATTATTTTTGATTGTCGTAAAAGAAGGTAAAAAACGTTTCAACAGCTCAGATTCTTCGAATTCTAGTCGGAGCGGCGGCGGAAAATGACTTCTAGTGAATCTGATTCCTCTAACATTTAGTCATCTGACATTCGTTGACGATAGAGATGAGAAAAATAAGCGATGAAGTACGTTTACTGTTTTACATATCAGACCGTGTGTTGAAACAAATGAAGTAAAAGATTTTACACTCGGCAATTATGCTCAACAAAAGAAGTGACAAACGATATACTTAAACAGCCTCGATGAAGCGGGTAACAGTGGCAGAGTCGTTTTGTCGTTGCGTCATATTGCGACAAATTGGTACAACGAAAAAGTGACAGTTGAGAAAATTATAAATCAGATTTCTTGTTTTGATGTGGTTGATTTTGATGATTTTTCGTTTTTTGTGTGAAAAAGTGTGCAAAATTATGATTTTATTATTAATAATTGGTTAGCAATGTACCATCCGTGTACAGTGTGCTCATAGATATTAAAATCGGTGTTCAATGTTTTCAAAAACGTAAAAACCCGTGGCTAATGTTCTCGCTTTCATAAACATTAAAATTGTTTTTATGTGAATAGATCCAAAGAAACTGTTACATTGAGATATGTACCTAGGATAGCACTCACACGACCTGATTCATTTCCTGTGCTATAAACGGTCTAGATTCTAGGCATGAGACTTTTTCTGAATCTGTTTATGTGATGAGATTTTCGCTGTTTCAGTTCCTGTGATCAATCGATTAAAAACCTAAACCCAACCTGATTTCAATTAGACTTTCTCGTTTCAGGCTAGGTTTGAGCTGTTGCGAGTATTAATTAGAAAAATGCTGATTGTTTCTTGTGTACAATCAATTAAAATCGAATTCTTAAAAATTCAAATTCAAAAATGTTGCGCTAAGAAAATCCAAATTTTACGACAGAACCACTTTGTCGCATTTTCTCATGTCGTAAATTTCTGTCTCTGCCACTGTTACCCGCTTCATCGAGGCTGTTTAGTTAAAACTAAGCATCTGAGAACAAGCTCAGAGTAGGACAAAGAGCAATGGAACGAAGTATGCTTGGTATTTTGCTTAGAGATAAAATGACGAATCAGTGGATTCGGCAACAAACGAATGTCGTATACGTGGATATATATCTCTGAAGTGGAATTGACCTGGACACTGATAGATTCACAGACGAACGTTGGACCAAAACCATAATGAATTGAAGACCACCAATGACACGACCATTGGGCAGACCACCAGGAATATAGACGAACTCGATCAAGCGAATGGTGCAGACATACTGGCAGCAAATGGCAATGGATCGTTCAGAATGGAATACAAAAGGGGAGGCCTACATCCAGCAGTCGATATCAACGGGCTGATGAAGAAGACAAGAAGAAGATGCTTTGATTACCCAAAAATTAAAAATAACGAAAAGGTGAACAGTTAACACTGACCTTGAGAACTTCGATGCATATATCATGAGAAAGATCAAGATTGAAGTTTTTTAAGTGTTACGTTGTATTCAAAGTCATGCCAGCAACAAACACTGAAATCCAATTGATGTTGCCGACGCTGCCTGTTTACAAATTTCGCACATCATCAAATTATGCATGAGAAGTACATTGTAACCAATCTCTAAAATCACTATACATCCTCACGCAACATAACACACGTTACTCATTCCGAATGCCCCGTTTTCGTCCGATTTAATAATTTCATTACTCCTCCGATTATTCAATTTATTTCATTTTAATGGGACCTCCTCCAATGGAAAATATTATTGTCTCATATTTCAGTATTTTGTTATGAACCGTGCGGTCCAACCATGCTTTGCATAGTGCTACATCTAGCCGTATTATACGATCATATCGGAATAATTCGATGCAAAATTGTTATAATTAAACGGCTTTATTGCGAACAGAGAAATGAAATTAGTTTTTATTGTGCAATGGAACTAGACAATTTCGGACCACGAATTCAAATCGTTGGGACGAATTCATGATATTAATTAATTTTGTTTTAGAATATATCTAGTGAAGTGGTGGTATCATATTAAACAAATACTGAAATTTGTATGCAACCGAGCGTAATGAAACTACTAATTTAACTCGATTATAACATCGGAGAAAGTTTATTTTATTTATTTATTTTACTTGTATAAAGATAACGTATACGGTTGAGGATATAGTGGTGGTTATGTTAGGTGTATAATGTTCCTAACAGAAATTGAATTATTGATTTCGTGCGGCTAATTGAATTAAAACCCGACTCTGAAAACTTATATGTATTCCAGTTTGTTTTATCCAGTGGGGCCAGTTTTGTTTCAATTTATTTAAGATCAATAGCCGTATTACACGAGTTATGGTGATGATTTGTTTACACTATAAGCCCACCAAACCCTCCATGGCATTCGAGTTTATTCAACCCAAAATCATGTCCGAAATATTATTATTGCCGTATCAATAAGTAAACGCAAATCGTTTCAATTTTGCTGATGTTGGTTGGTTGGTTTGCCGATCAAAACCCTTTTCCATTGATATGGTCAATTTTGTGTTGTTTAACACGAGGATAGAGAACTTTATGTGCAAAATTAACAACATATTGAATGGTTTATGGTGATGGTTATGTGGTACATGTATTGTAATTGCATATATATGTTATATACGCCAGGGTATTGTTTACACAAAAATGAATGAAGGTGGGAACGAATAAATTGGAAAAATATTTGTAACTACTGGAGTGCTGTTCGTCAGAGAATATAATTTAAAAAATAGCAGCAGTTGTTGATTGAATTCTTCAGTACGACATGATTATCGTCGAATCTATTAGTTCTTTTGATTTAAATAGATTGAACAATTTAAACCAAATCTTTTACTTCACATTTTTACTTAACATTAATTCTGACATACGTATAAGACCACATTACTGGGCATATTTTCGTGAAATTGATACTTGGAAATTCTCAACTCTTGAAAAATCTAAAAAAAAATCCTGAAAATAGGTCACATTAGCCAGAGCTATCATTTATTATTGTCGTCGCTGTCGATGACAAATGATAAAGTTATGTCGATCGATATTTCATAGTATTCAAGAAAGAGCTAAATTGATGTAATCCTTATCGGTCTGGGAGAGACATCTGGGAGAGACTCTATTGCTCGCAAAAAAAATCAAAACGACAGACAACCTGTTTCAGACGGCTGTCATCTGTTATCGACAACGACGGCAAGAATAAACGACAAGCTCTGACTGATGAGATCTTATATAGCAAAAAGCATGCTTAAAACAAATGAAGCAAAAGATTTCTGAAATATATGTCTGAAAATCGTTGATCAAATGAAATAATGGTTTGAATTCATTTGTTATCGAAAGACAAAAATAATGACAAACTCTGGGTAATATGGTCATTTATGTGGTAAAATGCATGTTAAAAAATTGAAGTACAAGATTTTAATTCAACAGATTAAATAGTATTTTACATGACTAGGGATAAAAAGATGAAAAGTAGAGTTTTCGTGTGAATTTTGTTGATCCGAGGCGAAGCCGAGGTCAAGAAACACACGAAAACGGGACTTTTTATTTTTATCCCGAGTTATGTAATGGATTTTACATGCTGAGGGCGTCGAAAGAAGTGCTTAAAACATGAAAAGTACGGTTTTCGACGCATGTAGCATGTAAAATACTTTGATCGATGGAAGTAATAGACCCGATAATAATACTGGTCATATGCTTGCCGTCACAGACTTTTGATCTAGTTTATTACAGTAAAAGAAAGTTGCAGGGTCTTGTGGCGATCATAGATTGCTTTTAGATTGAATTCAACCCAGTAGACTCTGAACTTGATTATAAGTACCGTTACGCTGAAGAAATAAATTTATTTTGGTTGTCTAAGAATAAACAACGAGGTTCATTTCTTACCCATAAATTTGGTTATATTTTAATAAAATGGAGCGAATATTAGTTGTTGAGAACTGTGCTTCGATTTGAAGAAACCAGAGTTCAGATCCAGCTTTCCATAATTGTGACATTTTGATTTGTACGGTATTTGCGCGAACTCTGTTATCAATTTGTGCGTTGGGTGGTAAATCTCCAAAAATCTCATCATCGAAGATGTTATCATCTTGTTGTCCTTCAGCCATTAATGTTAACAAAGTTTGGGTGAATTAAAAGGTGGAATTTGTCCTCACTCATAGATCGGGACAGCAGAACAGTTGTTATCAAATATTTATTAGACAAAGAGACTAATTCCAGATTTAAAAAAAGCGTGGAAGCGTTAAATAAAGTTTGGTAAGAAATGAAACTCGTGGTTTATTCTTAGACAACCAAAATCAGAATGAATTTATTTCTTCAACGTACACAGTACTTATAATCAAGTTCATAGTCCACTCGGCTGACTTCAATCTAAAAGCAATCTATGATCGACACAATCTGACACCTTATTTTTGTCGTTAACAATGTCAACAGATGTTTAGCCCGATCTTAAAATCTAACGTCAAACGTCACTTATTAGCCCTGCATTTTTTACCTCTTTAAAAGTTTCCAATCGCAACAAAATGACGAAATAACTTGAAAATGGAATGAAGACGAGACGTTAGAGAAATTTTGAAAACACAAACAGACATCGCACATATGTATATGATCTTTAACCCCCCAAGTGAGTAGAACTGATAAGAAATGCTTAGTCTCATCTCGAATTTCAAGTCAGTTCGTTGGTGTTTTTCAGTTAATACGTTTGGTATTTTAGTAACGTGGTAACAAGTAAAATAAATTCAGTGAATCCTTTCTGCGTAGTTATTTCCTGAAAATCCATATCCGATTGTTGTAAAAGACACATATTATCATAGTTTGTAGTGAACGTACGGGTGTAGACTTCAGGATATATGATTTAGTGGGACTTTAGTATTCGGTATTGTGTTTCTAAATAACGTGGAACGAAGAAGACTTTTCATCATTTCATAGTGATTGATCTCAACGGAGACATTCGAAATGTTTTTGTGCAAATCTGTTTTTGTGCAAATCTTTAAACTCCTTTAAATGTTTAAAACCCTTTTTACCAGTGATATGATGTGGCTCCCAGTTTGAATGATTTTTTTTTTCATTTACTTCCCAATGAGAGACAACATGAAGACAAAAATTCTCTCTTGCGCATTTTAATTCTCTCGCGAAAAGTTCAACGGAAACTTTTGTCAGTATATTGATAGCGATACTATACTATTGGTGCACTAGACCGACAGTCTGGAGACGTTTCATATAGATTATGTTTGAATGAGTAAATGATTATGACCGTTTTGATGACGTTTTCTTCTACTAAAAGATCAAAGATCGTCCAGCAGAAATATGTAAATGCGGCTTAGAGTGGTTTGCGGCTATTCAACTGTTATAAAAAAAAAAGTCAAAAATAGACGACCTACACTGGCTAATGTGATGTTACATAGCAAAATTAACGTAAAAAAGAAATTACGTAAAAGATTTCGCTTCAACCAACGTATTGAAAAGGGTAGCGTTAGATCAAAGGAAGTAATAGACCAAATTATACGAAACATCAAACTTTAAAAATTATTAACCTGTTACAGACGGCAAGCACATGACCAGTATTTTATCGGGTCTATTACTTCCATCGATCAAAGTATTTTGAATAGGTTGATTTCAAATCTTGTACTTCAATTTTTTTAACCTCCATTTCACTGTATAAAAAACCATTTTATCCAGAGTCTGTCATTATTTTGGTCGTCGTTATCGATAACAGACGAATAGCCGTTTGTGACAGGTTGAGGTGTCGATGCTTTTGATTATATCTTTCCTACAGGAACCTTTTTTCAAAAATATAGGACAGCATTAACTACCACAAATGTTTTAACTTTTGACAGAAATTAGTTTTGGTTGCAGCAGCTTAACCAGCTCTTAGAAAACTGAGCAGTTTATAAAAATTTCGTTAATCTGTTCACTTTTCGCACTACAACCAAAACTAATTTCTATTTAAAGCTAACACATTCTCGGTCGCTATTGCGGTCGTACATTTTTCAAAAAGGATTCTGATGAAATTTTATTTCTGGTGATTTTCTTGATCCTTGTTAATAAATTAATTATTGGGATATTCTTCGGTCAAAAATTAAAAATGATATACGAGACACGCAAATGTAGGCCACACCGATGCCTCCTTAAAAGATATTCCAATATAAATGAACATGACGGATCTCCTAGGAAAGTTCTGTCATCAATCAATAAAGAGTTCGGTGATGTTTTTCTTATACTTCGCTCGAATAACGTAAAGACTCAGTTATATCAATCATCCGAAATATCTGTGATAAATCCTAGTCAATGTTTCTAACTAATAATTTAACCGGAAAAATGTCTTCGAACTCATTTTTCCGCTCTATGTGATAATAATTGCAGAGACATAATTTGGAGATGCAAAAGTCACAATACTTTATCATCAATGATAAGATCGAGGTTGAGTGGATAGCCGAAAATCGGTTAAAAGTCACCAGTCGTTTTCAATCAATAATAACTTGTTATGTCCCAGTAAAGACACACCAAGTGTACTGGACGTAAAACATTTTCACTCTTAAGCTGAATGTCGACCGGAAATTTTCAGTCAACCGACAAAAACCCCTTACATCTCAGCTCGTCCGTGTGGCTTGTCAGAATCATAATAATTGTGTGTGGCTTGATGTGAACAATATCGGCTACTCAGACATACCTCGTTGTCATAAAACATTATTTTTGATCGAAAATGACGGATGAGTTTAGGCCTTTTTTCGGCTCTTCGCACTGGATCACAAATTTGATTTTTTTTTTGTTCAGTGAGAAAAGAATTATTGTCCAATTCAAATTGACATCTCACTGACAGCAACATATGATTAGGACACTTTTCGAATCTATTACTTGAATTGTTCACACCGATTTCTTCAAGCTGAAATGAAATCTTTTACTTCATTTATTTTGAATCGTATTTTGCTATATAATTCATAGGTAGCTACTGATATTCATTTATTTATGGCCGTCGTTGCCGATAACAGATGATGATGTCGTCTGAGCATTCAAAACTATTCACACTATCAGCCGTTGACAAAATTTAGAGAAAAATAGCAGGAACATTGCTTATCGAATCAAGGAAATTATAAATTATATAAACAATTGACGACTTGGTACAATGTTTGAATAGATCCAACCATAATAATACCACAAGTTTATCATCTCCTGTTACTATCTATGTATATATGTGTAGAAGCCAAGCCCCTTTCTTACCGCAACGAGTGTTTCTTTAACATTTTAATTCCTTATCAACGAATACGACAACAGTAAGAGGAATTTTGGTAGACCGATAAAACATCTACAAAATTCAACTTATTGATTCCCTTGGGCATTCGACTGCCCAAAGAAACGACGACGTAACTAACAACAACATAATCAATTTTAATTCGGATTTAGTTTCGAGATATTAAGAAAATGATAAAAACATAATCAACAAAAATGTGGAAAAACGAGATGCACATCGGAAAAGACCGAAAAAGTGTACACAACATTTCGACAATGCTGGCTATCAGTGTATTTATATTATCAACATTGTTTGTCCCATTCAGCGAAGCGGAACAACGTAGTAAGTGAATTTTGTTGTAAAAAGAAAAATTGTATCGATAAGAGCGTACATTCATGAACACAGATGTTGGAAAAGGTCAGGCCATGACTCAATGTAGATAATTGCATTTAATGGCAAAGTGGTTGCCATGGTGTAAGATGTTATTGAATCAAAAATTCTATCAATGGATCTTCGTGCAATTTGTTGTTAGTTGACCAGAATGAAAGTGGCTCCACACAGATAGCAATATGGACGTAGATCTTAAGCTTTAAGGGATTAACAGTACAAGACCGAATCTCTTTCCGAAATTAAAATGTAATTCCCTCAGTAATTAGTTTCCTTCATCCGCAAACCATTAAATCCTTAATTAAAAATCCAAAAATATTTCAGATTTGGTGACGACATCTGTCATTATTAGAGGGGAAAGCTTTTTTAATCTTTACTCTGATCTATTCTTCATGTTTTCTGAGTTTATTTCGAACCGTTCGTTACAGAGAAAAAGAACCCTCGAGGGATCAAAGGTGAATTCTAATTGCAAATTTAATGGAAAGCCGTGAGTCCACTTGCGACATCTTACCAAATTTTTTAGTTCTGCAAAACCTTGTTTGTGGAAATTCGGTTTTAAATAAAAAAAGAGGATCGGCTTCATGCGAGAGAAAAGAACGTGATCCCTTTAAATATATTCTAGACAGAATGAGGCTTTGTTAGGTCTAGGACGGTTTTTGTTTGCGTGGCTTTCTTTTCTAATGAAATGATCGGTCTAACCAAATCATTCAAATTGTTGAACGGAGGACGTTAAAAAATGTGAAGTGTTTACAGACGAGAATTCATGTCACTATTATCATATTAATCCCAATTTTCAACGACAGAAGATTTGAATTTCCTTATTCCCGAGCAGGGAATTACAACGTAATCCCTCTCTGAATTAAAATCAAACAATCAAATAGTTTATAAGCACTCACAAACAAAATTCCCTTTTTCGTGAAGGCAGGGAAAGTGTGGTCGGAAAATAGGGAGACGAGATTTGTAGATGGCCTTTTTTTCGCATGAATGTAAAATCCTGGTCGTCCTTCAACCAATTAACACTGTGAATGTTATTTTCGGCATTTCCCATTTCTACTTTCACTTTTCGTGACGGCCCGTACAACTCTAGGTATAACATCGATCTACGAATAATTTTCACATTTTACACAAGAATTTTGTACACCAGAGAATCCCCAACAGCAACAACCCTTACGGCAACCCATCTTACATTATTTATTATCGAAAATTAGAGGGTGATTTATCGAAATGTTGTGCTATAGAATGAAAAATTGAGAATTTTATTGGAAAATTTCTCTCACACAAAAATAAAATCGTAAAAAAGTCTGTGCAAAATCGTTTACCGCTTTCGGGGGTATCTGTAAACATATTTACGGAGTGAGGTAATAAATAATGAAGTCCAATAACAATGTTACCGCTTACTACTTTCACTATCTCTCTGATAAATATCGTTCAACCACCCCACCATCATCGAAATATTTTACTGAATTTTCATTCGATTTTTCAGATCCAATGAAAAATCCATACGTATGCGGACGACCGGAATGTTCTACTGATGGGAATAAATTCAACTATGCACACAACATGAGATACAAATACAATTATCATGTCCATGTGCGATCAGAATTTTCCGGGAGCGGAGAAAACAGTTCTGATGTGTACATCTCGGCAAAGCTTTTGCTTACATTTCCCAGCAAATGCCAAGGTGTGTTATTAGTGCAGAACGTTGAGCTGAGGCATATGCTACCGCCCGAAAAGACTGACGAAGTGGAAACCGATTATTATTTCGACTATTCCGAAAAGGAGGATCTGTCATTGCATCCGAAAAGCTCACAATTTGGTGCAGACATTCAAGAGCATGAATTGAGGTACAATTGCATTCGGTGCATTGTCTCTCCACATTCAAAAACGTTGCGGGAAAACTTATTTTTTTTCAGATTTGCTTTCCACGACGGAGTCATTGGCGAATTGTGTCCGGATGAAGCCGAAGAAAATTGGATCGTCAATTTTAAGCGAGGCATTCTGTCGTCCTTGCAAAACACAATGCAACGGTTCGATGTGGATTTTAATAGTACGGAAAGTGATATTTCCGGTACGTGCGACGTAGCGTATTCGTTGAGCGGGGCGGAGGGAACCAGTTTGATCATAGAAAAGCGGAAGAATATCGAATCGTGCATCAATAGGTACAAGACGAATTCGATTCTGCAAACGACGCCGTACGATTTTCGAAAAGTAAAGAAAACATTTGGGATTTTCAAGTGTTGCCTTAACTCACGGTTGTCTGCTTGTTTTACAGAATTTTGCGATTTGGCCGCTTTTACGATCGCAGAGTTCTTGCAATGTAAGTGAATCGATGGAAAATGTAATTGTACAGTCGACGTCAGTGAAATTTAGGCTGTTTTTCAACTGGTCCACTCATACAATTAAAACAGCTTTATACAAGTGAAATAGTTACACAAATGGTACTGGTAAAACCGTATATATACGTAAGAGCAGTTTGGTTCGTATGACTGGACATGGTCAAGCTGAAAAACAGCTAAGGCAAATTCATGACTAAATTTCACTGACATCGACTGTACAATCACTGTACATCACCGACGCAATTTTTATCTTTAAATTTGTGTTAATCTGCCCTTCCCGCCAGCTCACCATCGACCACAATATCTACAAAAATGTGAAATGCTACGAACGCCATGTACTCGTCCCCTTTTCAAACAATCAAAGCGGAGCGGCAACTGAGTCATTCATCGAACTGAAACTGACCGATGAGGAGGAATACGAACCGTCCGGCTTTGAAGATGAAAAGGAAATCAAAACCAGATCGCCGCTGTTTTTCAATCACTATCCGACACCGAAACCGACACACAATGAGATCAAAGCTTCGCGTGAACTGCTGCGACAAATGTGCAAACTTGGCTTTCCGGATATTCAACGGGATTTTATCGATGCGTTCACGAAATTTCTGCAAACTGCTAGGCTACTGTCGCACGAAGCACTGTACCAATTGTTGTCGCGGGGAATAAGCATATGCGAGAATGGAAAGTACGTTCAATGTGTTGGCTTTATAATGAAACTCATTCGAACCTATTGTTAAGCATAAAGATTTGGCGAAGTGTCCACCACCCTGAGAGTCGTTTATAATCAATAAAGAATAAAATACGAGAAAGAAAACCTCGTCCCATAGAAGAATTAACGAATTCAATTTTTACCCACAAAATCCTCGTTGAGGAACCCAAAACTCAGATACAGTATTCTAGGAGAGGACATTGTAAGATCTTCCTTTTGAACGGTATGGGTCTTCACTATTTTTAGTAATTGGGTAATGTTCACTTCATAAAAGACGTCCGTACTGACCTCACTTACTTTCGTTTTTCTTATACCTTTAGCATTGTTTCTCCAGTTTTGTCAACCCCTTTCTCACCCTAAATCTGGACGTCTTTCATGGACATCCCTTTTAAAATACAAATTTCACTCACTTGACTCACTGAGATTAAAAAATATTTTTTCTCTTTTACCCAAAATTACACAGAAACCATTTACTTGAGAGTCTACCATACATCGGCAGTACTGCATCAACACAACTGATGCGCGATCAAATTGTGAAAAGGGCAATTCCAGACGAAATGGCCAAATCATGGCTCATATCTATGTCATATCTACCAAGGTAAACAAGAAATCGCCCGAGAGATAACACCATCGCAAATCTAACATGATTCATTCTGCGCATAGGCCAAGTGAAGACATCTTAAGCATTGTATATAGTCTGATGGAATACGGAACCGACCGAAACGAACCGGAGTTTATCTTAGCAACGACAGCCGTCGCTCATACATTCTGTCGCAACCATTTGAACTGTAAAAAGTCACCGGAACTTCAACAAATCGTTACATTTTTGGAGAGTAATTTACAACTTCATTTGGATAGAATTGGCGATGATTCAACTGGTCAAGAGAAGGTAATTGTTCATTAAAATCTGAAAGGTTACGAGAGCAAATATCCACCGATTGTATCGTTGCGTAGGCATTGATTCTACTTAAAGGTATCGGCAATGTGGGAATACTGAGCAAGGAATTCGTTCGGCCTTTTCAAAATGTTGTGCTTAATGAAACATTACCGACGGAAATTCGTCTTCAAGCGGTTTATGCCCACCGTAGATTGGATTGTGAAAGTAACAAGTAAGAATCAAACAATTTCTTAATTATTTGGCCCAGCCGGGTGACTAGAGCGCGAAATTATTGTCTGTCTCGATGTAATCATTGTTCCTCCTTTTCGTTTAAAGTAAAAGGCAGTGGTATCGAGGCTGGGAACAGGTCAGATCAACCTGAATTTTCCTGAAATCTGATTTGACCTGAACCTGATTTGATAAATTTTGAGCTAAACTGACCTGAATCATATAATATAGAAATTAGGTCGACTTATCAGATCAGGTTTCAGATTTCATCAGTTAGGGCCGACCAATACTGTTCGATGCACACAGATCAGTGGATCCTTTGTCATAACCCTGTCATCATTAAATTGGTCAGGTTACAGGTCGATCTATTTTTTTTACAATTTTGTATGAAAATTACTGAAAATTGCAGGTCAACCCCTAACCTGACCTGACAGGTATCAAACATTTTGGTTCAGGTCAGGACACGTCTCTTCACAAAAAATACCTGACCTGACCCGAAACAGGTCATCTAGTCTTTCGACCGCAGGTACCTTTAAAATCTGTTACTTCATTGGTTTGAACAAGCTATAAAGAGAACGCTGTTCAGAGTTCGCCGCTCATTCTTGTCACAGTTGTCGATAACATATGATTTCTAATTGGATAATTTCATGACTACGGCGGTTGCGAACACATTAATTTCTGATGGATGTCTGATACGACTAAAAATTTCATTTAATTTTCGAGTCAACTTGTCCACCTGACCTCCGACCTAAAGTATTTGTGGATAATCTACAAGTTTTTTCACGTTGACTTTGAGATTCGATTTTTTCTTCCGATCGCCTGTCGCTATCTCTAAGTCATTAGCCTGCTGCGAAGAGGAAAGATTTGTTAACTTTTCATCTTCACTTAACAGATCAGGTCAGTCGAGGTTTTTGTTTTTCAGGTCGAATCAGATTTCGGATTAATTCAGGTCAGGTTAAAGTTAAACCAATCAGTATCAGTTCAAGTCAGGTTCAGGTAACAACCTGACCTGATTCCGAGCCTTAAAAAGTGTCCAAGCATTTGTAGGTTTGATAGGTCTTTCTACAATCTCAATTGGCAAATATTTCGATTTTCAGAGACTTCTTTCTCGAGATCTACGAAAACTTTGCAGAGAACACTGAAATACGTATAGCATCATACCTACAAGCCATGCAATGTCCCAATTACATAGCAATCAAATCGATTAAGTATGTCTTGAAGACGGAAGAATACAATCAAGTCGGATCATTTGTATGGTCACATTTAACCAATTTGGCAAAATCATCGTCTCCGGTACGAGTCGAAGCGCAAGGACTACTGCTCGATCATGATCTGGGCACCAAATTCAAATTGGATCTGCGGAAATTCTCTCGCAATTTCGAGAAAAGTATTTTCTTTGACGAATACAATTTCGGTGCCAGTTCAGAAGCGAACTTGATCTTCGGCACGGAATCTTATGTACCCCGAACGGTTTCGTTGAATTTTACGGCTGATCTGTTTGGTGAGTCGGTTAATCTGTTTGAGATTTCAGCGAGAATGCAAGGATTTGAGCATATGATCGAGAAAATGTTCGGACCGAAAGGACCGTTGAACACAGAGAAATTTGCGGAACATTTCAAATTTCTGAGGAATTACTTCAATAAGATTCCAGTTGTGAATAGAGACGACAGTAAGTTGCTTTCGAAAGTGTCAAAACTAGGTTCTTAATTGCTTAACCTTACAGTTGAGAATATCGAGAAAATCAGATTCAAACGGGATGCGGTCTCGGCAAATGACGATGATGAAACTCCTAATGATCAAAAAGGCGCCATTAGTACAAGCATCCGCGACCTGGATTATAAATTAAAGTAACCACGAAACCCTCCAAACTCCAATTAGTATTTGTAACGTCTCCACCATTGAACAGGTACAACTTTAATGATCCCCGCGCCTCGTTCGGATTGAAAGTATTCGGAAATGACATCAAACACTTCACTCTACAAGGAGAAGCGAATGTGGCACAAGCGGTACTCCAACACAACCCCCTGAATTACATTAAAGAAATACTGTCGGGAAAGGAGATCACCTACACCAAGTCTGGCGTGTTCCTCGATGCATCGTATGACGTTCCACTAAGTTCCGGTCTACCATTATCCATTCATGCATTTGGTGCGTCGTCCATCGATTTACGAATGTCCGGCTACTTTAAAGGACCCGACTTCTGGTCGACATACAAACTACACGTCGAGGGAAAGCTTAAGCCAAGTGTGTCGGTCGATGTGATTGGAACAATGCAATCGGATTATTTCTACGGTGCAACTGGTATACGCGTGAAAAGTAATTTGTATTCGAGTTCATCGTACGATACGCAATTGAAAATACGAGGCGCAAAATTGGCCTCGGTTCAATTCAGCTTACCGCAAGATCGGAACGATATTTTCAGTGCCAGGTCCGAGATGTTGGTTTTACGTCACGATCAAGACATTGTGCAGAAGGGAATCCCGAAACGATACTCCAACTCGACTTGGTAAGTGCTAATTTCTGTTTGATTCTTGGGAGAAAGCTCACAACGTACTGGCTTATGTCTAGAGACTCGAGGGAGAATGTATCTAAATGTTTAACTGCAAATTGTAAACGTTTTTCCAGTACCTGGCCATTTATTGACCGTGCACTCGGCCTTAAAGTATGCGCTGAATACAGTTTACCGGATGTGAGTAACTCAACGATTCAACTACCAAGTTTAATATTGACTGGACCGATCAACTTGAACATCCACCTGGACAAAGCTGACCTCACAGCCAAAACATTTTTGTTCGAGTATCGGTCGGAAAACCGCACAAATGGCTCGGAAACATCGTTCGTGTTCCACACTCCCGATTCGGTGATCCCGCGAATTTTTAGTGCCAACCTAACATCGGGTGCTCAGAATTGGGACGTATCGATGTCCTTCAGGAATGGCGACTTGGTCCATTCTGCGTCGGGAAAGTATCGAAATACGTCCGACGAAGTCAAGTTTGAATTCTACTTAATGCTGGACGGTAAGAAAAACTTTGAACTGGAGGCTGGCTACAATAGATCTGTTGTGAAGAACGGTTACATGTACTATCCGGGAATCATACTTAAAGTGAATGAAGACAGAATTGCCGGCGTGTCAGGTACGCTAAAAATTACGGGAAAACGGAATATTGAGCAGTACGATGTGAATCTGGAGTTTCAAACGAAAAAACTTCGGGCACAACTGACCGGTCACGTTATCAATACGGAGGCTTCAATTGAGAACCATTTAATGTTACAGTATCAGGTGAGATATGCAATCGTGGTGTTGCACCACAGACATTCCGTCCCTTTAAAACCAGGTCAGTTTCTAAAGTTAAGTTTCGCTTGCAGTTTCTGAATCACAAGGTCGAACATGTTACACTTGACTGTGAATTAGCGAATCGAAGCAAAGATCCGACAACAACATACCAAGGATCGCTGAAAGTAATATCGTCAGCTTATCCTAAATATAATTTCGGAACCGAACTGGACTTCAAGAAGATAGAAGGACATTTAGTCACAACCATCAAGTTCAACAATAACGATGCCAACGTAGCCGATGAGCTGAACACAATGGTGCTAACGTTCAACTTTGCTAAAAGTGAAGGCGATCCCGTTCGACACATTGTTTCAAAGACATCCGCATCAGTTGCTCTTCAACGGCCCAAAGGACCTATCGATCTTAAATTCAAAATTATGTGAGCATGCGACTGCTGTTTGGTGAAAAATTAGTCGTTAAATTTACAATGAACTTACAGGCACGAAGAGAAGATTCACCGGGGAGTCGAGCACAACTTTTTCTGTGTCTTAGGCTATGCGCCACAGAAAGAAGCGAAGGCATCCTTTTCACTGTACCGAGCAAGTCGTTCGCAACTGATGGTTCATGTGGCTATGAACGTTACAATACCAGACTTTGATTCGTGTGCTGCTTCCGTCAAGATTTCAGAGAAAGCACGCAATGACTATAATGTTAGTGTGTGCATTTGAATGCAAAGCCGGGCGAGAGTAAAATTCGAATTTATCTTTCAGATCAATATCAACGGTCGCTGGTTCTCCGGACATTCCATCAGCATACAGGGCGTTTATCAGGACAGAAGTTCAAACGTGAAAACGTATCATCATTTGAAATTGTCCGTCATGAGTCCATCGTTCAGCGAAACAAACGTCGATCTGCGCTACTGGAGAGATGAAGCTGAACTTCAGTTTGAAGTGCAGGCTGACTACAATCAACAACCGTACGGAGTGTTGATCAAATTCTCCGAACGTATCGAAAACGAACAGAAAGCGTTTGCTCAGATCAAATTCCGCGAGAAAGTTTATTCGATATCGTCGAACTTGATGTACGGACCGCCGAAGCAACTATTTTTGGAAATTCATCTGGACAATATCAGAGATTTGCATCTAACCATCCGGGGTGTGTCGAACGAGTTGAGGAAGGAAATCGGATTCGAAATACTGTGGGACGCCAATCGAGATCCGACGCAAAAGTTTGCCGTTTCCGTCGAATTTAACGCACCACGGAAGCGAGTGTATGATGGCAATTTTCAGTTATCCTATCCCGAAAGGACGTTCAGCGGAACATTTGATCTCGATGCGTCCACAAGGGAATATGCGGGATCGGCCAGATTCAGTTGGAGTGCTTATGAATCGATTGAAGTGAAATTACAGGCGGGCTCGAAAATGGACGATGTGAAGGATGTGTGGGCATTCATAACCGTGAGCACACCCTTCGAAGGGTGGCGAACCAATCAATTGAACACTGGATTTTACTTCCATGACAATCACTTTTTGACCAACGGATCACTATTTTGGGCCAATAACCAAAAGCTTGCCCTAGCTGTGTTGGCAGACTACAAACATGTCAATCCAATTTTCAATCTGGAATTCAGATTTGATCTTAACAGCACGATCAAAGACGTTCCAACAGCTAGTGTACTTCTGAAGCATTTCCAAGACAGCAAGAAAATCGACACGGAAATCAACATTAGACATAAGGTGAACAATGCTGGCGAAACAGCTCCAACGGTTTTTGCAGCAAAATCCGCCTGGTTGATGGACTTCAATTTACATTACAAAAACGTGTCGGGCAAAGTGGAACTAGAATCACCATTCCAGGGATACAGAACCGGTTCGTTGTCGACCAGATTTTCCATCAGCGATAAACGGGAATTGAATGGCGGAGCTGATTTGGCCATCGAAGATAAACGATTCACGTTGGCCGTTCAAGGATATGTGAAAAAATTGACCGACAATATGCTGGTGGCGAACATTACCACTCCGATCAAGAAATTTAAGACCATCGTGGGTCGGTTCGGCATTAACGAAAGGGAACGACATATTGTGGCTGAAATAAGGGCTCCTGATCGAGCGTTGGGAATTGAGTTGCTCTTTGCAGTGAATGCAGTGGCGGATTTTAATACGAAATTCAATTTGGAATTGCCGATGGAAGGACTGGAGAAAGTGACTGCAGTCGCAAAAATGAAGCCGGAAACTGTCGAGTTCAAGGGATGTTGGGATAAAATCGTGCTAGGCTTTGAAGGCGTATGGAGGTAGTGCCATTGCCACACTTATTCAATAATCAATTCTTTACTTTAATTTCAATTGATTTTAACAGGCATGCCGGCTTAAATGACTTTGAATATTCTTACAAAGTGTTCACACCGCTGGCAAATCTAACCGAAAATGGTGTCGTCATTAAGCACATCTATAGGAACCGCTTTGATTTGGACTCTGAATTGTCGCTGAAATTAGCGTCTTTCAATGTAAGTTACCGTAAGAGTCCCCATTGAGGCGTCCGACACGAAACCCATTTGTTCTACCACTTTTGTAATCTAGCACAAGAAGGGCTAGAAGGGTAGGTTGGGCGTACCTGACAGATTAAAAATTTGACTTGTCAGGCACACCTAACCAGCCAACGAAAAACTTTTAATATCATTCCATGGCCTTTTGAGGGACTTAAAGTACCATTCAAAAATGATATTGAAACCTTTGTCTCCCCCAAACAGATTGGAATCTTGGTCAACGGTCAACCGAAACCAAAAATCTTACGCCAACTAGCAGCCTCCAAAAGGGATTCGCTCTACAGAAGCATATTGCGAACCGATGAATACTTAGGCACTGAAGAATCTGAAGATTCTGAAGAGGAATCCGAACCATATGAAGAAGACGAAGAGGATGACAGTTACGAGACGTGGAATTTCAAAGGAAACATGGAGCTGTACACATACGTGTGGCCGAAAATCGAAGGTTTCATTGATGTCGACGAAATTGAAGACGTTACCGTCGGAAGTGGAAACTTAGTTCTGCCGCAAGGGGTCGTTAAGTTCAAAGACTTTCTCTACTATCCCGATTTTCTGACGATACGAAATACGTTCGAAATCGACACTCCCTACGAAAAGTTGAAGGAAATGAGAGTAGTTTATCATCACACGGCAGAGCTGGGCGCTCACTATATCAATGGTATGAGCATCGAGTTCTTAAGCATGGCAGAAAGGAAGGAAATCGGATTCGCTACGAATTTTACTTACTCAACTGGTGACACTGAATTGCGGAACTATGATCTTGGCGTTGAGGTTAAGCTACCTTCGAAAATCCTACCCAAAATTGACTTGAAGGGTAACGTTGAAATCGACGACGGTGTCTACCGTGGAAACATTTCGGTGAAGACAATCAATTCACAGGTTTCGTTGGCCGGAAATTTTGAGAAAGATGAAGGTTACTTGGATACTGATCTAACGTTCAGTCTGATCGCTCCAGAGGTGCCACAGTACCTATTGAGAACGTTCTTGAAAAAGGACAAATCTGAAATTGAAGAATCGCTGAATTTCGGCTACGATCTGCTGGAAAATGGCACTGAAAGTACGTTACACATTGACACAATTTGGCATGTCGATGTGCAGCGTGATCGTTATGTTAAAGGTCAGTGCAAGATTAAGACGAATCTGGTGCCAATTAGTTCTCTGGAAACATCTGTTCTGTTGGAAAGAAAAGACCAGCTTAGCATGGCCAATCTTATGTTGATCTATACAACCGATGATGTCGTATCGGACTACCGGGCTCGGTATTCGAAAAACGGCAATGCCGTCACCGCGGAGCTAATATCACCTAGCCGAAATTTCGGAAACATATCATTCGTTGGGCAAACGAGCAACACCGGCGTTCCTAACGAACTTCAATTAACGGGACAACTTCATAAGAACTATCAAATGTACAACGTTGATGGCATTGTTCGTGTCCTTTCCGACATTCCACTCGAAATCAATCTAACGATGACTCCGCTGAACAAACAACAAATTCCGGCTAGGCTGCTTTACACCTATGTATATTCCGAGGAGACCAAAACGCAAAATCTTCACTTCAATTTCAAGGAAGACGAAACATTTGTTCAAATCGATGGATCAATGCAAACATTCCACACCAAACATTGGCTGTATCAACTTTCCGTTTTAACATCAAATGGAATTCTGTCGTCCATTCCCGATTCAAATAGAATCGGTCTGAACGTATCTTCGACACCGACTGGAATAAATCAATTGCAAGGCAACTTTCTGCTTGAGACTCCTTGGAATCATTTGGGCATCGATGCGGTCAAGGTGAATACTAAGATCAAAGCAACAGCAACGTCTGGCGAAACTCATACATCGTATGCACTATCGCCTATTGAAGGAAAGAGTATCTTGTCATGGTCTTGGATTCCAATGGAAGATATGCACTTTGCTATCGAAAATTCCGTGGCGACAAAGCACGATCCACAAATTCAAGACGAGCGCCCGAAGTTGCTGAAGTGTGGTCTCAAATACTTGAATCCCAATCGTAATCGTCAACGTTTAGCCTGTGGCGCTCATGTGAATGTTAACAACGCTTGGCAGCTGGAAGCAAATGGTTCGCTAATGCATATATCGAATGAGGATATTGGCGTGAACATCCAGCTTCGTTTACCGAAACCCATTGGTGATCTGCATAAGTTAAGCGGTCGATACAGAGGTAATTTTGGAACGAGTGATCCGAATCTGGATGTCAGCTATGAGGCTAAGTATGAAGCTGAGGAATCGAAACGACATTTCGCCTCCAGAGGCCAGTACCGCAATGTCACCGATTTACAGGGTTTGATTCTGGTCGAATGGGGTGATGATGTTAATGAAGATGTCATAGAAACGAACGTGCAAATGTTGCGTAAAGAGCAGAGAAGAGAGGTGTCTGCTCGACTGGTAACACCTCTGTACTCCGAGGACACGCTATTCGCAAGTGGTTTCTTTGATCGCCGAGATCCGTACTATTTAGTGGCTGGACACGTAAACTATCCCGCTTCCCGACAAATTGTCAAAGGTGATGTGGCTTTCGCTGCATTGAGCGACATGAAAGGTTTTGTTAATACAACGACACCGTTTCAAAATTGGACGTGGATCCATGGAGACTTTGACTTTACCACAACGGGATCCAAATCGAGGCGCTATCTCAAAGCTACTTGGCCGAATGATACGTTCTCGTTCGATTTGCACAGTTACTACACATCCACGGGTCTATTGAATCGTAACCTGAATGGAAACATCAAACTGGACTTTCCAGTTAGCACCCGACACTATGCAAATATCGACTACAATCTGAACACAAGTGAATCGGTTACTACGGGAGCGTGTACCATCGATTACAACAGTAAGAAAGTGTTAATCGGTCAATACAGCTGCAAGACCGAGTCTAGAGCCGGATACGACAAGGATTTAGTTGACATAACACTGCAGAACGACTTCAAGCCGATCGGGATCACATACCTTCACGTGGCACAGAACACCGGCATTGATTCACCGCACTACGATATGAAACGTGCTGAATTGTTTGAACTAGGTAACACTGCCGGGAAAATCAACGTAACCGGAGAATTTCACATTCGCTCCACATTGACCGGCCAGGACTACAAGGTAGTTGCTATCCATCCGAACCGAACAGTTATCTTCACATCCGACTTCGATATTCTGGACAGTACGTCGAAGCAAAAATCGAGATTAGAATTGGCACCGAACGTGTGGATTGCCTACGATTTAGTGGTGACGAACGAGACTAGACTGGACAACGATTCACAACGATTCACATTGGAATTGTCCTATCCGAAAAGGAATCTTTCAGCGGAAGGATGGTACGCTGTGACTGATAATTCATTAGACTCGGATCTAACATTCAAATGGGTGAAGAACGAAGACAAATCTGAAGAAGAGAAAGTTGATGACTACGACGAATACGTCGATCCGGATGCTATTGACGACTCTAAGCCGCGAATCATGAGAGCCGCATTGCAGTGGCGTAATGAACCTCTGCAAGGAATCGATAAACTCAATCAAAGCGCCGTGTTTTCGATTCGTCATCCATCGTTTCAGCAGGATGTCACATTCAAAGGATCTCTTTACCAAAGTCCGATCGATTTGATAAACGCGAATTTGATCATCAACTACTGTGAAGAACCAGATCATCTGTTGACGATGGCTGCTGTCGCTAAGGACCTGACTTCATTCGCTGGTTATCGCAATTACACTTTCAGCATTCTTGGTAAGCACGAAGCGTCGAAATTCGATTTGAGCGTTGAAGGAACAGCAGGAGCTCAGCCTGGTTTGTACGAGATGAACAGCAACGGAAAATACAGCCGCGATTATCTATCGCTGCAAGAAGGGCTACTGATGGCTATGCTTAATTTACGCTCGAAGGAAATACTCTACGAGAAGAGTTCCCCGTTGGAAACGTTTAAACTGTGGGCCAAAGGAGACGGGCAATATCCGTACCTGACGATTAATGGATCGCTCGAAAACACTCCCGACGAAATCGATTCGGAAGGAACATTCTATGTGAACATCGAAGAAAAACTTGTGAAATTGGCAGTGAACATTACCCGAGACGCGAGTCAAAATTTGCTAATGCTCGGCTCGATACCGGATGCCAGAAGTGCATCGTTCGATTTATGGAGAGATTACGAAGACATCCGTGTGGTAGATATTGCGTATTACATCCGAATGAATCATTCACGCTTGATCAGCAGTCAATTGATATGGAGACCAAAAATGAAAGCTGAAGTGGGCGCTAAGCTTCAGAACATCACGACATCGATCTACGAAAAAATGTCCAAAAATATCGACTATTGGGTAAAGACACTGTACACTGAATCGAAGGACACTATAAAGGGAGTCTGGGACATGGCTCAGCCACATACACAAGTCTTTCTGGACGACGTTGGGTAAGTAGCAACGCAACAACTAAGTTTGTTCACCTAATGAAACGAATGCACCTTTCAGAGGACTACGTGTACTTCAAGAAGACATCGAAGAGTTCCGACTATTCCTCAACCAATCCTACGAGGCCAACGATTTCTACGTAAAAACTCTGGTTAACATAACAATGACCATTCTTGACGAACTAGCCATTCGTGACCACATCGACTCGGTGCCGAAAATTATTAGTGAAATGTGGCAGGTGCTCGGCAATTCTGGCAAAGCCCTGAACAAAAGCTTCGAATGGTTGGTTGAGTCCATTAAAACGTCCTACAAAAAAGCAGTTGAATTGTTGTCGGGTCTATTCAACGGTGAGGCTATGGTACATTTGTCCGCTTTGATGGAAAAAGGTGTGCAGAACTATGACAAATTCGTGAAGGATTTACACCTGACGTTCATCAAATATGTCGAAAATATCTGGACAAAGATAACTCAGTCGATTGTGGCTTATTGGAAGGGAATTCTACATAAGCTGGAACCGTCCATAATGCGACTATTGCATTACATAGAGACGGTTGCCTGGAATATCAGCAAGGAAGTTTTTGGTAAATTTTTCCCTCCTCTCGGCTCATGATGTCCCTAACAATTCAATTTCTTTTCTATCTCTTCTGTCCCAAAGATTTCCTTTATCAGCGCACCAACGAACTAACTGGAACGCCATACTTCCATAAAGTCTCCAATTTCACTCAAGACATCGACCGATTGTACCGCGATCTTGTTTCCAACGATGCCCTAACCAACATTCGCAAATACTCGGTACTGGCTTGGCAATTCTTCAAAGAAAAGTATTTCCGATTGGTACCATTCGGCCGAGAACTGAACGACGTCGTGACCGAACTGATTGCCGAACTGAAGAAGCTACAAAATCTCGAGGCCATTCGTTTCGTTCAAAATAAGATCAAAGAAATACAAGAGAAACTCGACTGGTTTGCTAAGGAATTCCAAGTGGAAAAGAGGACGAAACAACTGTGGATGATGATCATCAATAAGATCAATCACTACCAAGAAACGGCGCTACAGGTTGAGGACAAGTACCGTGAAGCGAAGACTAAATTCATTTTCAATCCGGACATTGGTTTGATGAGTTTGGAACAGAAATTGCCGATGTCGTGGCATGCGTTCAACGAGACGCCAAAGTTCGAAGAGATCAGAGAACTGAAGATGCTGTACGACGTGCAAGAATTTTTCGGCGAACAGAACTTTTCGGCATACAACATCTACGCTATGCTGGACTATAAGTCCGTTTTGAATACAAAGTCGCTATTGCCACCGTTCAAATGTAAGTCTGAGTTAGAGTCCGACCGAAGAGACTGACGAACTATGATTCTTTTCGCAGCACATTCCCTACTTATTGGATCCAGACACTACATGACGTTCGATAACAATTTCGTTTCAATGATGAACAACCGACATTACATCATTGAGCCCAACTTCAAGCAGAACGATTGTTCGTACCTACTCGCCCACGACTTTGTCGATGGAAATTTCACAATTATTCTGGAACCATCCGTGAGTAGTTCTTTCGTTGGTCCATTTTACCTCCGATAGAAAAACGATTTTTCTTTCCAGATAACAAACAACAAAAATGAACTCGTCGCTACGCGGAAGCTGACCATCATAACCGAGGGACAGATACTTGAAATTGATATCTTTGAATCGGTAAGGGCGGATGCGTCGAAAATAACAGTTAGATAAGACTTAAACAATCTTTTCCAGGCAATTCGCATTGGTCGCAATCTTACCTCAACTCTACCAGTTCAAATAGGAGACTCTGTGATCTACCGTGTAGCCGAAGCCGTTGTTGTCAAATCGGCCAAGGGATTCCATCTCAACTGCAACATGAAATTCGACATTTGTTTGCTCGAGTTAGATGGTTGGTATTTCGGTAAAACGGCTGGTCTGCTGGGCAACATGAACAACGAAGTGTATGACGACACTACGTTAATCAGCACATCAAAATTGGAGACGCAATGGGCGTTGAATGCTTGCCAAGAGAACGAACACATTAGCAATGCAAACGCATCGCTGGTCGTTCTGAACACATGCGACGCTTTTTTCAAGAGTAAAATCTCCGATTTCGTTAAATGTTTTGCGATTGTTGATCCGACACCGTACTACTCGATGTGTTTGGACCTGGGTGCCGATTCATTTTTGAATGCCATCAATGATGTTGATGTTATAAATAAGGGCGTTTGTACGGCCGCCTTAGCGTACATGGAGTCGTGTGCTGCACAAAATGTTGCATTGAGAGTGCCAGTCACATGCATTCAGTAAGTGGTAGGGACATAATAATGGGATAACATTTACAGATTTTCTGAATTTCAGTTGCAATTTAATCAACGGATCGTACGTGCCGGAAGGAACGTTCGTCAATTTCAGTGAGCAGGATGCACCGTCCACAGCAGACATCGTATTTATCGTTGAGGCTAAGCCATGTAACAAGGACATTGTCAAGACGAAAAGCATGAGTTCGGTCGTTGTGGCACTGGAAAAGGAACTGAATGACATGAAAATTAAGGACAATCGGTAAGGAAGCCGACGAAGATTTCAACCAATTTTTCATCTGACCAAATCTTCACAGATACGCTGTCATTGCCTATGGAGGTCTGCCACCGTTTGATTCACCTAGAGCCATTGTGTACAACAACAAAATATTCTCGAACAGCAGTCAGACAAAATACTACTTCGATCACATCAAGACCGGCAACAGTAACGAGAGCGATACATTCGAAGCTATTTCGGTGGCACGAGATTTGATCTTCAGAGCAGGCGCATCAAAGACTTTTATTCTACTTCCGTGTAACCGTTGCAATGCTTCGAATATGAAGGTTCGTGGCAGACTTCGTTACACGTTTTCCCAACTAATGTTCCGAACGACTCTGGTTCGGTCTGACCGGAATGCGAACCTGATTTCGACTCGAGCCTCAACTAAGATTTAAAAGATTTGACGCGAACTTGTCATGAACTCGAAATTTGCTATTTTCGACCTGTATGGTTCTACCCGAATTTGACCTGATCTAACCTGAAATAGTTTCAGGTCAGGTGTGGGTCAAACCTGGAAGTAAAAGTTCAGGTTCGGGTCGAAAAAGATAATTTCAGGATCAGTTCAAGTTCGGGCCGAGCCTCCAAAATTAGTTCAGGTTGAAATCCAGTTCAGTTGAATCTGAATTGAAACAGGTCAACCCGAACCCGATCCGAGCATTAGTTCCTACTGATGTCCGAACTCATTTTGAATTTCCTTCCATTTAACAGTTTGACTACTCGACAATCCTGCAAGTCTTGCTGGAAGACAACATCCCTCTGCACATTTTAATGGATCAGGACTTTTCGCCGAGCAACAAACGAATTGAACGAAATCTGTTCGGATACGATCGAGGCACTGCTTACACGCAAAAATTCCTGAAAGAGCAAAAACCCGAACCGGAACTATTGAAGCAAGTCAAACTACCGAAAGATGTACTGGGCGAATGTATGCCACTGGCAATCCAGTCAAACGGATCAATTTTCACGGCTAGGAAACTGAAACCACTGAGCAAGGCCGGCATTGCGAAGAAATTCTCGTTGGTATTCGGTAGACGAGTGGCAAAAACAGCTGTTCCAAGCACTTGCCAAACGTGCGAATGTTCGGGACATGACACTGGTATGGCGTACATGAGCTGCACAAGCTGTAATAATCCGAATCCGTTGGCGTTGGACGACGGATTCAACGAAGACGATTATTTGCCGTTTATGCAAGAGGGAACTGACTTCGATTGGGATGAGTCGTTTGAAGAGGAGTCTGATTAAGGTTCTAACGATCGACGACGACGACGTTGTGGACGACCGTCGTATGTGGAGGAGGAGTAGTTTTTAATTTATTTTTTACTTTGTACGCAAGTAGTGGAAACGAAATAAATTTTTAGAGAAATTGGTAATTGGATGTGCGCAAAATGTTGACCAGAGAACGCAACTGTCTTAACTCATAGTTGTGGACGCTCCTTATTAAGTGACGATAATGTATCAATAACTTACCTTCCGTTTGACAGTTCGAAAATTTTGCAGAAAATTTTGAGACCAGAATTCGACGTCATAATTCACTGTACTGACCGGACAGTCCTATCCGCATTCGACGCAAATACCAATTCAAATCCAAGGTCTTGCTTGATACTCGGACTTTTTATTAATTCTTGTATGCTCCTCGTATCACAAACCAATGAAACTTAAACGAAATAGTAAGCCTTCCGGGCAGTGATGCCATAATCGCCAAGAGCTGGAGCCAGATCCTCCATTGTCAGTGTGTACTTCTTTGTTGCTTTCGGATTCTTAGCGGATCCATGACTGCCCGAACTCGGTGCATTGCTGGTTCTGGTTTTGCAATGCTGTAGGGCATCGTTGGCCACGTCGGATATGAACTTTTGTGCAGCAATCGATATGAGTCGAACACTGAAAAATGGGACAACCGAAATGTTACTAAAGCGCCTGAATGGTTGAAATGTAGTTGAAGTTACATTCGAGGATCAGACGTTTCGAATCCCGACGAATTCAGATAATGTGACGTAACCGCATCGGGGACCTAAACAAAAGAATTTTTTTGTTGTTGAAAAACTGTAAATTCGGATCCAAGTTTTACAGTTTCTGATCGTACCGTAGGAGTGTAGTCTTCCAATTGGACCAAAAAATCACTTAAGATTTGTCCTTGGGTCCGTTCTTCATTCGTTGTTGCGACAGCTCGATGGATTCCAAAGTTATCGCCCATTTTTATTTCGATTGTTAGACACAAAAACAGGGAGTCCGAATGAATCAGATGAAAGTTTACGTGAAGAAAACAGAAATGACGACTAAATTGTTTACATGAACGAATGACGTTTGTGACGTTTGAACCGATTGAATCATTTTGACAGAATGAATATATTGGCTGAGTTCTTCATACTATCGGTTCACAAAACAGACGGCTATTTTTAAAATTGACTGTGAGAGCGAATTGAGGGACTTGTCAAGCGTGAAAAAAAAAAGGAAAACGAGCGAATTTTGCGTTTGACAAGATCTTACCCTGGTAACTAATTCTTAAGCTTTAATTTGTTGCTTCAAATAACGTAGTGGCAAAGAAACATGGACCACGAACGTTTCAAGTCAAACGGTAATCGGTCAGGTCAAAGTTTCAGTTCAAATTCAGGTCATTTATGATCTGAAATTTAACTGTCTGTCCTAATCGTTTCAGGTTGAGATGATCTATTCCCGTGAATGTAACTCAAGAATTCACCTCAGAGTTTGAATCACCGTTTGAATTGGCCTGTAAATACGATATCAATGCAGTGGACAACAACGGGTTATGGGTCAGAAATCTTGCGTAACAGCCAAGTAGAACATTTTAGATTTTGCAATTTTGGGTGAATTTTGATTTGTAATGATGCCACCATCATATTTTCTTGTGACGCTTGTGACTAATGCTGTTGCACCCAAAGTATATAAACCACTGATCAGTGGTTTGTATGCTTTGGTTGCACCTGCCAAAGTATATAAACACTGAAGGTAATGCAGACCCTCAACGGATCAGAGAAATTACGGATCCAAACTTTCAGGTGAATTCATTTTCGTATGTTGTCTAACTTAGACTTGTGCAACATGACGGCCCTAAATACTTCCAATTTACCACTAAATACAACTTGGCGAAAACGAATTTTATATGTGTGCAACATAAAACCGCTAAATCGTTCCACATTCACCACTAGATGCAACTTGACGCAAAGGAATTCAATACGTGTATAACATGACGGAGGTAAAATTCACCTGCAAGTTTGGATCCGTGTATAACTGCGGATTTTCATTACCTTCAGTGTTTATATACTTTGGCATCTGCTACGTTTTTATGGAATCGAATTCACCTCACCCCTACCTGCAACTTGACGCAATCGAATTAAATTTGTATGCAACATAAAGAAACAAAAATTCAACTGAAAGTAGGGATGCTTACGAAACCAAGGCTGTAAACTTTGGGGAGGTCACGCAGATAGATACAGATACGCAACTGACACACCACTTGGCGATAAAATGGCGGATCTCATACATACAATAACCTACCTTCAGTAATGATTCAGTTATGTACAAATATCTGAATTGTTCAAGCGTATCTAATAAAATGATGATCTGCGTGATCATCCCAAAGTTTACAGCCTGCGAATATATGAAATAGTGTTATGATGAAAGAGAAAGAAATATTTTGACAAGTGCCTCAAGACAACTAATAATACACTGGTCTTCGGTCCTCTCGCTCTCAACGTAACATGTTAAAAGAGAAAGCAACATTTTGACAAGTTATAATTAACTAGTCTTCGGTTCTCTCGCTCTGATCATAACAGTCTATAGATTGTGGAAATACATCTGTTCGAAGATTATTTCAGCTGTCTCAAAACGTCATCCATAGGGACATAACCAAAAATTATTGTTGACAAAATGTTTAGAAAAGTTTTAATGTTATAGGTTTGTTGCAAGGTCATTTCGAAATGTCAAATTTTATCCACAGAAGGCAACTTAACCTCAACTTTCAGGTTGACAAAAATTTTAACTGTGTGGATGAAATCGGCGTTCGTGTTGTCAAAGTTCGGCGTTACATGTATTTGGAACAAACCTGTGGCTCTGTGGATGCTCTCGTTCGTTTTCGGCTTGTCAAAAATCATTTTTACCGTACAATGGAACAAACCTATTGTTATCGTCAGCAATGAAAGTCAACACCTATCATAAGAGGTGAGTTTGTTTAAATGAAATCACTATGTCCTCCGTTTTGTATGAACATGGAATATCCAATGAAAGTAAATGGATAGGTATGGCCAAACGTTCAAATTTGTTCTAGCCGGAGCACATACGGATTTGCATGGCGCCACCTCAAACGAACTCATTTCTAGTGCAAATTTCCACTAGAAATGAGTTCGTTTGAGGTGGCGCCATGCAAATCCGAATGTGCTCCGACTTGTATGGACTGGCCATACCTACTTATCTACTTTCATTGGAAATATCTGGTTTGTACATTCATTGATCGTCAGTATCGCGAATGTCAGCGATGGCGCAACCTGTGAGTCGGTCGTCTGAGCTTACAAATTTAAAAAAATTACGAAAAATCATATTATCGTAAAGTGTAGTGTGTCACCCGCGTAATCGGTGTAACCTCACCAAAGTTTACAAGCTTTGTGTATACATACAGCAAGCATTTTTCTGCATTGCGAGTGTTACCGGTGTTACCCCTCAAATCGTTTCTGGCAGCAAACTTTACTTTACATGCTGTCAGAATGTCTGGTAAAAGAAAGTCATACGGCGACTGTCACACCATTCTACACTTTTAGCCGCAGTCGAATATCTGAACCGAATGTGTCAGTGCACCTTCAATTCGTTCCTCCTGAAGTTGAGTGTTATTTTCCTTTATATAAAAAGAAAAGTTCTGGTTTAACTACACATTTCGATAAAAGATGATTAAGTTTTGAGTGAATCAACTACTAGTCATTGAAAAAATGTAACAAAACATCTAGCCTGCCGCACGTAAATTCGCTCGATCCTGGCAAATTTTATTTTGGCAAAGGAAATAGAATAATTTTCCTTGTGTGGTGGTTTCTTATAGATTCGCTTGATGGTTGTTTATGTATTGCTGTAGTGTAAATAAAGTGTGAAAAAGTGAGGGTTTTAATTGCCCACCCGTTCAAATGAGTGTTCTAATGTATTCACAAACAACTAAACAAGCAGAGATGCGATTTCGGGCTGCCAAAAGTATGCATTTCATGCAAAAAGTATTCGGATTATCGATGGTATTTTTTGTGGTGGTCCTGTATTTTATTTGGCTACTGACGGGTAAGTGGTTGCACTGAATTTTACCGATTTAGAATTGAAAAATTAAAAGTGAAATAATTTGGGTAATAAATCGTACCAGTCTAGACGGACAAAAGTTTTAATTAGAACCTAGCCCGACCGCTTTGAAATAACTTTTCGAATATTTTAGCACAATTAGCGGCTACCTCAACAAACAATATGCGCCAATTTTCGCATTTCATTTTATCATCGCTGTCCTGTTCGCTTGATATACCATTCAGAATTGTGATATTTCACCAAAAAAAAATATTTTCTTTCGCTGCCGTCCATATACTAATATTTGCTTAACATTTTCAATAATTTATGTCGTTCTGCATTTGAAATGTTCAATTTCGTTTCGTCCTGAATTTTTATATCGAATGATTTGATAGAAATATTATAAACGAAATGAGAGGGAGGAAATGAGAGACCGGCCTTTTTCCCGTTTGAAACGGACGAAGGGTGAAAACACAAGGCAAACAAATTTTATCGATGATTTGGAATTGATTTCGTTGAGCCTTAGAACCAGCTGTGTAAATGGTACTATGTTGCTCTTTTGTGCCAATTCATTTTGCTTCGTATTAGATCAATTCTGAGGGATATCAGCAGTTTGCTCGGTTATGGTTAGTTTGATTTGGTAGATTGAACCATCAGAAGCTCTTTGTATTCATGTAATTATCAGGCAAATATTCGGACTATTTGAATCAGTTGATTCTTCTTATACAATCTAGACAATGTAAGAGAACCACCGCGATTTTGAAGAATTTTATTCAGAACTAGCAACAGCTGGTCTTCCTTTAGCTGATCAAAACTCTGAAGTTCATAGTCTGAACCGATAAATCTTCGATCGTACTAGTAACGCAATGGAGACGAAGTCAAGTAAACCAGTTGTTGCAATAGGTAGTTGGGCATGTAAATATAAATTCGACGTTGTAAGGAAAATCACTTCTTAAAACGTCATTCTAAACCAAACTCAGTTTGATGATAAATAAACCGTGTGGGAGGGAAATAACAAAAGCAAACAGTGATATACGGACTGTAGCTGCAGTGGCGCGTTAGGGTAGCCATTTTTTTAATGACACCCATCTTGAGTCTTTATTCTAAAAAGCTTAATTTTTGTAACGTTTTTAGACAGAGAAATGAAAAGCTGGTACGCCTGTGGCGAATTAGAATGTCCATGTGAATGTCGGCTTGCATCTATGGGAGAGAATGCGAAAGAATTTCATACAAAATTGGTTCCATTCTCTCTCAACGATGCCAGATGTCATTCACATGTTCATTCTATCTCCCCACAGACGCACCAACTTATTATTTCTCTGTGAGATGAGGACATTTGGCGTCGAGTCAAAACAGCTTCACAATGGCCCAAAACTGAGGTTTTTAAATTTTACTTCATCGAGTCCATCTCAAAGAAATCTGTTTCAGGGGTTTCGAGTCAAAACAATATTACGATTTCGATTTTGGTTATTTCTGGCTACCCTAGTTTATGCAAACGTACCATACGTTTGTACATTTTATGCAAATAGTCAACTACCATAAAGGATAAAATTCTGATTTATAGCAACGACGTCCTTTACGGCATATCGTGAAAAATTGATGATGACGCTATAGTAGTTTTATATGGAAATACAAATATGAAATGCAGTGAGACGCAAATGCACTGCAAATATGATTACTTTATGCAAACCCCCCGATAATCAATTATTATCGTGATTGGTTCTCCAATTTCATTTTCTCCGATATTACTGTCATTGTCGCTGTAGCGAGTGCATGAGAAGATTCGAGCAAATTTTCAAATCAACCACCCTTTGTGACCTAATCTGTTCTCCATTTGGAGAATCCAAATCGAATGATTTTGCATCGATAAATTTTCAACGAACAATTTTTGAACATTTTTTCTTAGAGCTTTGGTCTTGTATTTCGAACAAAAGTCACCGTCACAACTGAACGGTTGAACAAGAAAATAAATGAATAAAAGATAGTCGGAACTGAAGACAAACTGTTACATTATTAACGAGCGTTCGGAAAGGATAACAAAATTTCTGTCTCTCGTTATCCAGCGAACCTAATGAACGTATTTCTTCGTGTAATATACAGTTCCAGCTCGTCGTCCAATCTACATTAATTATATAGGTCATGGGTCATTCATGGAATTGTATTCAGAATTACCAAAACTGCTAGTTACCATTTCATCGAATGTGTCTTTGGGTGACTGCAATGCGGGTGCTCGTAAATTAAACTTTAATCACAACAAGAGTTTAGATGGAAATAGGTGTGGGAATGTCCACCAAATAACAATTTTACGATCAGTGAGTGTAGGTAATGCAGGTCCGCACTACGGGACGAAAGGCAAGATAAATTGTTAAGGTTCAGAAATCGTGAAACTTCAAACGCAATAAGAGCTTCGATGGAAGTAGGTGGAGTAATGTTAATCAAATAACTGTTTTACGGTCATTGAGTGTAGGCAGGGCTTGTGATTGAGAATTTTAAGTCTGAAAATTCGGAAAAATTCCGAATAAAGCTAAAAAAGTTCAGAAAAATCCCTGAAAAAAATTCAGACTTTCTCGGAGTTTTTTCAGAAATTTTCGCGGAACGCGGAAAAGGGGCAGGCCCAAAATCCCGTGGGAACGAACAGTCGTCGACGAAGCGAGGAAAGCCGGGAAAGCCGGGAAGCCAAGGCGCTCGCTCCAAACCGAATTCGATGGCGACAATTTGTAGACTCTCTATGCTCCACCGAGGAGTAAGAAGTCAGATGATGATGAAAATTCACAATAATAAGTCTTGAGTGTAGGTAATGCAGGTCTGCACGACGAGTCGAAAAGCAAGATAATTGTTAAGGTGAAATCGTGAATTCGATTTTTTTTTTGCTTGTTTCTTACATTGGGTAATGAGTAGAGTAAACGGCCTGGAGCTTTCCATTTGTAAAAGAAAAACAAATTCAACTTATGGTCAGTACGCGCCTGACATAAAACACTTTAATTGCGAATTGCCACTCCTTTTCTGAAATCTTGTCCAGTTACGCTCTAATAGGCAATTTGCAGTAATTACTTATTGATGAACCACGTAACTAGTCTCGACTGTTTGTACTGCCCATTTATATAATTTGGGGTTTGTATAAGTCTCGAATTGGACATTTTATCACACTGAAATATTTATGAGATTCAGATCACTAAAGTGTTCGAATTCGTTTTGTGTAACGGGACTGGTCTTAATCTTATATCTACAATTAATTACGGTTAGTAATCTCTACAATAAACACAAAATCACGTCCATTTGTCTACTTCAAGGAAATGTCTTACACGAGATCAGAACACTGCAAAATGATTTTTCGCCCATTTTCAAATGCTGTGAAATAGCCTTGAGCATATACATCTACGATAAAAAAGAGGTGTTTAGGTGCAGTGTAATAAAAAATAAATATGCAGCGTTGCTATGGTTAAAGCTATAAATAGCGTTGTCAAGTCACGGACGGTTGCAGACGATGACGCGGGGTGGAGGTTTTTTTTGCATGGGGGCATGGGTATGAGGAAAGTTGTTTTTTGCATCTAACAAAGAGACAAAGAGTTTTAATTAGTAAACTCATAGCAGAATACAAGTCCTTTACAGCATTTAAATTGGTCTTGGAAAATGGGGTCTTTACAGTAGGGCTGATTTCGCATGAGGCTTGTGATTCGTCGTTTACAATTGAAAATCATTAGTTTCGTTGAGACATTCACCGATTTGACACGACTGTGGTTTGTGGTTTGATGGAGTCGTACAAAAATAACATTCTTTTATAAAGAAAAGTTTGAGAAGATAAGGCAACCATATGAAATAAGGCAGTCGATGGATGATGTTTGCTTCCTTGGATCCGCATTTATTTGTTTGAATCTGTTATTCTGTATTTGTTACTCTATTTAGTACTCGTTGGTAGGAATGGAAGAGACAAAATTTTCGTTATTTTATCAAGTGGCATTGTGTAAAGAATCCAATTGTAAAAATCGAAAAGCAATCAACTGTAAATCTATTACCTCGTTTATTCAAAATAATCGGTCTTGTGTTTAATACAAAATCTTTTACTTCATTTGATTTATCTCATGTTTCTATATATATACGTTCATGCTAATCAGAGCTCTCCGCTTATTTTTAACGTTTTTGTCGATATCAAATGACTATTCGTTGCATCAGACACTTCGTTTTTTCGAAAAATTACCTTCTCACGAGCAATTTTTTTTTTTGGGCTGCGATTGGGTTTCGTTTCCTCGAGGTCCTTGGGTTCCGCGAGAAGGCAAATCGGAACATAGAATCATAACTGAGTGTTAGATATACATTCCCGTTCAGGTGATAAGTTATTTGAGTGTATCAGTAGGTCAGATTTCTCAATGGTTACTTCTTGCCAAATATTTATCTACTTGCATCACTTCACAAGATTGAAACGTAAGATCGATTTGTTTTTGCTAATTTTATAGAGAATTCACTAGCAGTCTTACTTACTTACTTTTGAAACTTTACAACCGCTTATGGGCCTGTACCTGTTCGAGAACTTCGATCCAATGTTGCTTCTTTGAGCATAGTAGGTTTGCCAGTTCATAACTCCTACTGCCCGTAGATCCGATTCAATGCAGTCAATCCATCTTCGTTTTGGATGACCTACACCTTCTGCGTTCCACTGTATTGCATCGAAATAGCAATCTAACACATGAGAAATCATCACCGGCAATTGTCCTATTCGCTTTAATGTGGATGATCTAATCTTGGAAAATACATTAGCAAGAAAACAATGTACATTTACGGACATGTGTACAAATTGCTTGTACAAGCTATTTCTTATTCAAGCAATACCATAACGGAGCGTGATGGTAATGGTCCAACAGTATAACACCCACAAGGAACAACATCATACACATCGAAAATGACGTTGTCCCTGCCGATGATGAACAAAATCTAACCTCAGGCATTTTGGTAATAGCAACCCAATAGCGATAGCTATTTTGCTAACTAGTTAGTAAATGGGATTGTTTTGCGCACTAGATGTGATTTTCCCGATAAGTGCGATAGAATCCGTTAGATTTGCGCACGGACCTGTCAATTTACGCACTGACAAATGTGGCATCCACTACAATATGTGATAAATGATCGGTCAGTGTGTAAATTTACGCCGTTACTGAAACAAGTACACCAATCGTGAATATTTTGACATTAATGTAGATAAATGCTTTTTTCAACACTGATGTGTAGATTGTCATTGCCACACGCTGTGTTATTTTTAAGGAGATCAACTTTTCTTTATTGAGTTGGCAAACATGTATTTAAATTCTTTTGATTTCAATAGGGTAGAAAGTGATTTATTACAGCACTAAAGAAAACAAGGAAATTGACCTATAAGCTCAAAGCACGTAGAATCCATTACAACACTCGGGATAAAAAAACGGCTTCGCTTCGGATCATCGAAATTCACACGAAAAGTGGACTTTTCAATTACTTGAGCATTGGCTTTACTAGATTTTTCGGTTTATAATTGGTGGAAAGAACTAAACACAAATTCTTGATGCATCTTCAGTCAAATGGGTTATCTGTACTTTCATGGTCAAGGAAAGTTAGGAAAGACTACATATGGTAGAAGTTAACAAGAAGGACTTCTCAATTTTTTTCACTCGCCTTTAAAAAACCATTATGACACCGAGTGAAAAATGCTTGAAAGTTTTACTTTTTGACACTGAGTTGAGAACTTTTTCCCTTTAAAATCTGCTACGTTACACCCTATCCATCAGTTCTGAGTGCGCCCCAAGCAAGTAATACTATTCCCTCACTAAATATCCGAATATTATTTTCCCATCGAATTTGAAATTCATTTATGGTCAAATATTATAGGTAAATTAGCCGCAAGCAAACGCAATAAAATACCGAATATGACCGGACACCATATCGTATATTCTCACTCCTACAATCATTTTAGAATGAAACGAACACAGAGCTTTCAATTGATGAACGAGCGCTTAACGAGTGAACTAACATGAATTTAATTCAATGCCGAAAGAATACATCAACAATTAATAGAAAAATGAGTGAACCTCATAAAAACAACATTACGAATGCAAATCAACATAACGATCATTAGTATTTTCAAACATAAAATTGATTAAATTTAATTGTATAGTGGATTGCGAACTTGATATTACATTTTCCCTTTTTTTTTCCTTGTCCCCATGTCCCTAATGAAATATATGCGCAACTGTGTATTATCAACTTTGTTAGACCTACATAACAAAAACATTCATTTTTTTATGAAAATGGACACGCAACTTGTGGTTATGGACTTTAACATGTTATATCCATCTCGTATTATCGACTTTAATCCAGCCTATTTACCTATTTATTCCGAATTATACTTTTTTTTCACTAAAACTTTTTTGTTTTCTATTTAGATCAAAGGGGACGATAAATATTTTTGTACATTAATTCGTGTATAGTTGATAAAGGAGATTGTACCGACCTATACACACATACTACCACCTCGATATACACTACACATTTTAGTTGTAACGATTTAATGAATCCATAACTGATTAATGATGATTTGATTGTAATATCAAAATCACAAATCAAACGTATTCGATGTCGGAAAATTACTTTTGATTTACAGAAAAGGCTCATGTAAATAATACACCGCGTCGTCGTCGACTCAATTACAAAGCACAGAAGTGGCAAAAAAGACAGTCAGGCTAATGATTCTCAGCAGGGCTATTAGCGAGACCCACATGAATGTTTAAATCCGTTTAAAACAATCTGTTTATTCCGTTCTCGTACATATCTCACGCTATTTTACTGCAATTAGGGGTTTTCGTTGTTTGTGGAAAGGAAAATTATGCTCAACTGATGGCAGTGGTATATTATTTAAATAACATTGAGTGAACGTTCAGTAAAGCATTTAGCGGGGTTTTCAACAAATTGAAACAAATCTTTAGACAGGGACCACTTTTAGGAAAACCTTTTCAGAAACATTTTTCTTTATAAATTTTGAGGAGAAGTGTGAAAGTTTAGGAACAATTTGAAGAAAACATTTTTCCAAAAATAGTCCCTGGCTTTAGCCTAGAAATACTGGTTTCTTTTGATTTCTCAAATGATGTACATTGTGCAAATGACGAAATGACGCAGAGCTTAAGTAAAAGTAAAAAGTCAAATCTTCACCAAGCAACAGGCGACGTCATTGAAATTTAGACATGAATTTGCTTCAGCTGTTTTTCAGCTGATCCACTCATACATACAGAACTTCTCATACGTTTTTATAAGATTGTACCACGCACATTCTATTTCCTTTCTTTTTTTCAATTTCGCTGGTGAATAGTCGTAGTCTGCTGAAAATGTTACTGCGGTTACTGCGGATACGACATGCGTACAGTAAGGGCATTTAGGTTCTCTAAATTATCAAAAGAATTCTTGGAGAATTTCAGGATTTATTTTATGTAAAATAGGTTATGCGTACACTGTACGCCGTACAGTATAGTATAACGAGTATAACATTGATTAAAGTAAAGTGAGGCGCCACATTTTTTTCGGTTTCTGTACTGCTTTCTGAACGCTCTATAGAACTTAGAGAAGCTGAACCCACTGAACTGTCAATTTTTGACCGACACGCTGATCGTAAAATGATCTATGAGGTAAAAACTTTGACAATTTTTGAAAACTAGAAATTCTCAAAATCAAAGGAATGCCTAAAAATCAGTCAAATAATAAACAATTCTCGGAAAATCGTGGAAAATCCTCAAAGGATTCTCTTTTGAAAAATCTATGTCAACGAAATTTACAAATATCCGCCGCCCTTCGATTAATGTTTGAGTACCATTCTTGGGTGTCATAACGTGTTCTTTCATCATGTGCTGAAAGTACATCAAGTGTTCCAGTTCGAACAGTGTGTACAGTTTTCGATCAGTCAAAGCTGCTGGTACAAATTGTAGAATAAATTTAGAATGAAGTTAGTACCGTTAGTTGAGGCTGTAGGTAAAAAATATGAAGTTACCACTGTCTTCGAACAGTTGAGGCTGTATTGACGATTGAGGCTACAATAGTGTTATAACAAACTGGAGCGTTCTATTGTGTTAACACTGGAACATTTTATAGGATTGTTGGGAAAGATTGAACTAGCAAGAAGTTCGAAGTTACGCAACGGGTGGTTCCATCTGGGAAAAATGACCAATACCATCCTACAGTTCTCACATCATTTCTTGAATAACATGTAACGCAAATGTATCAAAACCGTTAAACTCACCTTTTCGTACGAGCCAAAAACGTGGCCGAAATGCTAAATATTTTACATAAAAAAGAGCCGAAACCATTATATAGATTCAAAAGATTTCCGTTGTATAAGCGTTTCCCATCCGATTGGATCGATATCTGTTTTTGATATGTTGACAACAGTCATTTAGACGGGAAATGAAATATTTAAACTGGCGATGAGAGAGGAAAAAAAATCGTTTTTTTTTTATTTGGAAAAGGATAATCAATCAGTAATATGGTTAGGGCAAACGTGTAAATACAACCACATTAAAAATCCAATCGAACAAATGAATTATCGTAATCTACAAAATGTGAATTGTAAAATTATTCAATAAAAATGCGGCGTTGGAAAGAGGCGACGGTGGTGGTGGTATCGCGTTCGCATCGAAATTGGAATGGTTAACATTTATGTTTTATTAATTTGATATATTACGTAGGTGTGTCACAGAAAATGCCATGAGTTATGGCATAAAAATACGTTTTAATGATTATCGATGGCAGAGATTCGATAATGTGGTGGCTTGACTAATTTTAGAAGTTGTTTTTTCTATTTCTGCTGCTCTATTGTATGTCATTTGAACTTTTTCTGCCACCCACTTCATATTTTTTTGAACAAAACTTTGACAAAATTACCATAAAAGAAATCCAACGAAATCGATGACGAGACACTAATCAACAGCAAGTAATTGCCATCATCATCACCGGTTTAAGGGGGTATACAATTAGCATCAAGTTAATTATTATTCTAAATGCGTTCGTCACCCTATCATGTATTTCAGATATCCTTGACCACTGCTATTTATTTCCAATATTATTTTTGTGTTACAGGCTGATTTCACGTATAATTCTCTCGATAATATGCATGTCCGCCGCATACTAATACATTTATAGGTCTTTGACTTGAGCTGGTTTTCTGTAAAAATAGAACGGGGAAATGATTCGATTTGCGATATAACCCAAGCTGAACGACATCTAATAAACGATTGAAATTGTGTGCTAAAAGCTCGTGAATGGAATACCAAAGCAATGAAAAAATTAAGTTCTTTCGTTCAAATTTGATGTGGGATTGGTTGTTTAAATTTATGAAGTGATGTGATTGCACAGGGAAAGCAATGGCTGTGTTAGTTGTTCGTCTTATTCAGCAGTTATTATTCGTGATCACGGACATTAAATATGTTTGATTTTATGCGTTAATGACACATTGAGTATGAGGGATTCTTTTGGAAACAACATCGGACACATTTTCCACCGGACTTTTGTTATAAAATATTTTTTTGGAAAATGCTGTTCGCACATTGTGAAATATACTAATTTGACTGTTCGCTTTATCTATGGTGTAGGGAAGGTGATCGGGTTGATCCTACTGAAATCAACCTTATACTAATTGCGTAAATAAGGTCTTTGGTTTGATACTATTGAATTGATTCTTCTTCTGAGACCAGTAGCGATCAGGGAAATCAGTAGTTTTCTTTGCATTTCGGACGCAGTGGAACCGCCAGAAGTTCACTGAAATAATACAATTTTCACCCATTTTACAACTACTCATATCTGTGTATGGATGAATTGTAAACCCCATTAGAAACCCGGTAAACCCAGTTTGCCCCGAAAGTGCAAGAAATTACCTTTATAATGGCACCCCACACCAGCCGCACAAACGTTGAGGAAATTTTTTTTAAACATTGTTTTGGATTCTTAGGACCCATACGTACCTTTCTATACACATAGATTTCGTCTGTTTTAGGTAGACTGTTTTTCAATCGCTGTTTGAAGAGTAATGTTCCATTTTGTAGCTTAACAAATAGTTATATATGTTGACATTCCATGAGGCTTGGATCATAAGTCCCTCATGTCTAGATCTATGTCAATAAAAACCAGATCAACACATCAGTTAAATTACAAATTTTTTGCAGCAATTTTTTTCATGACAAATTTGCTTTATCGACGTATCTATATCACAATAGCGAAACGTACTCTTCCTTCAGTTCAGGTTCAACTTGAAGTTGATCTGTTCAGGAGATTTAAGCTTGAATACGTTCCCCACAGTGTAGCACCATTAACCAACGTACAACGAAAAGTCACCGATGTCGACTAAAAATCATATCGCCTTTGTTTTATTGTCGACACTTTCTATGGGGATTGAACTAATCTTGCATTACCAGAATTTGATTTGTTCGGAGCCTAATGTAAATCCTCACTAGTGTAAAAAGCGGCAGTGGTCTCGAAATAATTGTAAAGACTTTAATACCCTAAAAAAGTGAGCTCACCTGTCGGCCTCCAATACCAGAAAATTAAAGATAATGTGGGACTAACCTCATCCAGCAGCAATCAAAAATGCATTCAATTAAAAAAAAATCCTTCGCAATGAATTAGCTTCTCGTTTAATGAAAAGCCACAAAAACGTAAATACCTTTCACAATGTTTTCTTATTTACTTGAACGGCACGCCATCACACCATTACCAAAATGTACAATAATTAATTACTGAGATTACTAATCTTTCCTAGACAGCAAGCATATCATTGATATTTACTGAAGCTATTACTTCCACTGTTTACAGTATTTTCAACAGATTCGTCGAAAATCTTCTACTTCATTTGTTTTATCACACATTTTGCTCTACAATTGTTAAAAGTTTCCTATGTGCGTGCAGAATGAGCACCAGCTGAATATCACCAGCTGGATCTACTAACACACACTTATTGTTGATAAACAATCGAAACACATTCTTAACAATGTGTTTACTTCATTCATACGTGTTATGTGCGCGCATAGATCAAGGCTGTATACTTTGTATACCTCAAAGCTTGCTTATGTTCTTCTGGTCATACTTCTATTCACTATAAATTTTAACTTTTGACGAAATTACTTCTGCAAATATTATTTTGAGTTATTAGAATCTGTTACCTGCTTGCTCAGTGAATTTCGTCATCACTAAGCAATCTAACCGGTTAACATCTTGTATTAGCAGTGACGACCAACACAATATTATGTACCTTCGCGGAAAGTTGTAGTTTTGACTAGTTGGAGGTGTGTTACCCGAGCCAATAGTAAGGGCTATTGTCCAGTAGTCAAACCAACAATTTCCAAGCAAGAACATATTGTATTTTACGTACTGAAGCGATCTATCAACGATTGCCAGTCACACACAACCGTTATTACCTATCTGAAACATGTAAAGTCCATAAACCCATTCATAAAAGTTTCGTTTCTGATATCACAATCGAAAATACGAAGCTATAGGACAGACAACAGTTGCCGCCGGTCTAAACGGAGTGCTTAAATAAATATTGTTTTGATGAAAAATGTTCTGATGATATGCGTTCGGAAATGTTTACTTTCGAAGCATGAAAATGGTTCAGTAATTCGTTATCGGTTCCTTGTTTTTATGACGGTTTGTCGAGTAAATCAAACAAAAAAAAAAGTTCACCTTAATGGGTTTTCGGGTTAAAGCAACATTATCGGGTGTAAATAGAAGCGTGTGAACTGGCATTAATGTCTGTGACACTATGAATTTGTTATTTGCTGTAATCAAAGCGTTCAATATTGAAAGTCTTTGTTTATATCGCTGACCTATCACACTAAAAAGACATTTATTAGTCCACACAACGAAAATGTTGTGTTGCTGGAATTACAAAGTTTTCGGTGTGTGTAGGTTTTTGGTGTTGACGTTGACGGTATGCATGACTGTTTTAACCTTCTGTTAAAAGGGTTTACTGCTCGACTTCATTTTTTTCATTACATGAAGAGACCATAAATGTATAAAATGCTACTAAAGCACCTCCATTTAATGAATTGTGAACCCATTTAATGTGTTGAATGGTTTAATGACTCTGTAAAAGCAGTAGACAACCGCAATTAAATTGGAAAATCTTTTACGACTGGAATTACTTAGGGTCTTTACCAAGCAGAGCACTTTTTCCAAATGGAACACTTTGATACTTTGTTGACCCTCCGTTTCGACAATTTAACCGTTTTTTTACGAAAATCATATTATTTTCTTGAGATCTGGTACTTCAACTTTGTCTGTTTACTTTATTTATTTTACCATGTATTTTGCTATAAAAGTAGATAATTTTGTCGTTTCCTTCGATAACACTCCATTAACAGTTATTTCCTCATCGATTGGAGAAAACAAGAAATTCTAACAAAAGCTGAGAAAGTAGAAATTTTCTCGCCTGTATTGCCATCAGACCAAATGTCATTTTGCCAAGATGGAGAAAATAAGGTTATTCACACCACACACGTCAGACTAATTTTTCATGCTTCTGACCCGAAAGTGAGCAAATTTTGCTCGTAATTCCGTTCGTTTGCATGAGAAGTTGTATATGTTGCTTTCCAATTGTGGCATAGAGACAATGAAAACTTCAAAATTTACAAAGAAACATAACCTAGAAGTTGCTTACAAAGAAAATTCTAACTTTTTTGCTTCGAATTCTTCATGAAATTATGCATTAAATAACGGTTTATTTGACATAGGTCATGATGCACCTTCAGTTCGAAATTTCACTCGAAAAGTTGAGCAATTTTTCGTTGGAAACAACACTTTAATTTTGAAAGGCGGTAAGTTAAAAAAATAGTTATTTATCTACCAAGGTAGGTATGAAGGTATGTTTTCGCACTAGATGTCGATTGTCGATCCAAGGCGAAGCCTATATACACTATACAACACATTGCAATGTGATGTATAGAGACGCGCTAAATAAAATCAAGTAGTCAATGCTTAGTGTGTACGCTTCAACAATACGTTCTGTATAATTGTGTGAGGTGTGACTCTGTAGCCGAATGGCTATGGTCGTTGCTTGGTGTTTGGAAGAATTTTGGTGTTGGATGTTCAAATCCTGGTCTGTGCATAGTTTTTATTTATAAAATTTAGTCTTTCTTAAAAGGTACTAAGCTATGTAGCGTGCGAGAAAAATGTGAAAAAGCCCAAGTGCGAAAAAAATAATCAAAAACGCACTTTGAAATAAATACCTTCAAAACGACATTAAATGGATGCATGGAAAATTGATGATTATGGCCCGGAATTGTGAAAAAATCCTTGGGCAATTATCTTATGGTATCGATGGTATCTTATATTCTCAGGTCCGGTCTCGCACTATACAAAAAGCATTTTATTCCGGCCAAATTTATATTCGTTTCATTCGCAAGAAAAGTTTTTCTCACACTCATTTATTAGCAATATAAATCTATGCTGTCAAAAACGGTTAACGATCCAGAAACTAAGATTTGTATAACTGTGAAAAATGTTCGGAAACATTCATTATGTTGCGTACGATGGATTTGGGAAAGTCATATTTCATTCGTTTTTCCGGTATTTTCAAATTCAAATTCTGGTATATTGGGATACGACCCATGAACAAAACACCATTTTGAATGATAATTCTACGCTCCTACATCTGCCACTTGTTTTGTCTATTTTTTTTAGCAACAAGAAATGAATTCGACTGATAGTCTGGGCTGCTATGGCAGAAAACGTCGTCTCGCTCGATAGGAAGTTTTATTGTATTTTGACGATTGGATATGAGTGAGGGGTCAAAGTTTCCGAACTAAATTTTGAATCTTTCCCTAAGTCTAGAAGAGAGTTCAAAAAAACTCATGGAACGGCCTGCTATCCTTGAGTTGGGAAAAAGCGGAATCTCCTGGAGTCATGAAATTGTAAAAAATGGAATGCTATCCTTGAGTTCTAGCTTCGGGGTGCGTGTGGGAAAACTCAGGATTAGTCATATAGTTGCAGATCATTCAACGGCATCAAGGTCTTGCGATTTTTAGAGTAAAAATAATTGAAATCCTTCGAAGCGTTAGTCATTTTCCTAAAGAAAAAATGTTTGAGGAAAGTACAGATGTTGCCTAGAGCTGAGGCTCCCGATCCTTTGACGTGTCGTGGCTCGGCCAGCTCTTGTTGAAAGGTTTGAGATCAGCTTTCCAAAATGCCTTCAATCATCAAAATTAAAAAATGGCCAGCGAAGTCAATCTCAAAGTTAGCGTTTTTTTTACACTTTTTCGGGAATCCTCTATACCTTGGACCGTTTCATACCCTTGACAAAAAGTTGGTCTAGTTTTTGTTATTGAACCAACCTTTCAGATCATCAACAAATATTCGCACTTGATCCAGATATCTTAGTTTTAAATTGTAGAGAAAAACCGTTTGTCACCGGTTCCATGAGACCCCAAGAAATCATATGTAATCGTCAAAATACATTAAAACTCACTAGCGAGCGAGATGACTTAGCATGCCAACCCGGACTATGACTGTATTTGGGTAAATTAAAGAAGAACATCGATACTTAACGCTGACGTACAATGTTTTTTTACTAAATAAAAAGACAACAAGAGTGTACTCTCTTCTAAATTGAACATTGCGTGACAAATTTGTTAGTACTTTTAATAGTGGGGCCCAAACCTTTAATTTATTTAAAAAGACAAATTGAAATTACGGTATCCATAATGATCTGTACGTACATCATGCATATAGGCTGTATTATAGCCCGCTACAGGCAACCTACTTTTCAAACTACCTTCTGGTCGCATTATGTACACAAAACCGATGCCATTGTAAATTCTGATAGTACTTTATCATGAACGTTTCGTAATTACCTTACCGGAATACGGTGTGTAGCTTTACTAAAAAAAAAATCTGACTTCGGTTGACATTGACCAAGGAAGCAACATTTTCATTGTTAAGCTTTCTGTGAGAGGAGTAAAAAAAATGTTTTTTGATAGGCGGATTACATTCCGTTTTTCCTTCCTTAATTGTTTTGTGTTCCATGGAAAATCATTTATTTATGACACAAATTCTACTGCGGATTGTCCTTTTATGGACGCGTACACATATGCTTTGGGAGGGTCATCATAAATTATGCCATCGTTTAACGTTCCTAAATCACTTTGTATTTTGAGTGGTGAATCGACCGGAAAAAAATGTTTAGTTCAGACTGATGAATAACCTATCGGAATAACCACATCATATAGTGGAAAATTCACAATGCTTAAACTGTGTATAAGGCAACAACATGCGCCGTGAATATACCAATGAATCAAAAAGGATTATTTTTCCATTCAAAAGCATCATTCATAAATCACAAAAATTAATTCGATTCCAATCGATTTAGCAGTAACTTTATCTGAGAGTAATACAAATGCGAAAATGTTGCACACATTGCGGAGACAATGTAAGCCTCACACGTCTAGACATAAATTGTAAGTGACATGGGTAAAATGTTGACTAGATATCAATGACAGTTTCTCCGTGTAAACTTTGTTGCTGACAACCATTTAACGAACACTTGGTTGCAGTTAGGATAGGCTATGTTGGACGTTAAATCAATCATTGCAGGGACAACATTTTACCGCATTTTCTTGAATTTCCACACATTTCCTTGAAAGCATTTTTGAGAAAACTTGAAAAAATGAAAGAAAATTCAGAAAAATGTATGGAAAAGGAAAGTATTTTTCCAAAAATAGTCCCTGGTTTCGTGTCATCCTTCGATCTCATTTAACAGTATTTTGAATGTTGATATTTGATGAAAATTCTGCCAGGCTCATGTAAAAATTTACTTCACTTTACCCCAAGGGAACAGAAAATCTCCATCGAATTTATGCTATTCCATGTCGACAAATACATACATGTATGTGTACACAGACGTAGAGAGATAATAATTAGATTGAAATAGTCAGTCGGTTCCTATAATTATTGAATAGTCATTGCATCTGGGAGCGTTACGAAAGAGTTGAAAGACTAACCTTCTGCGAACCATACTTCTTAAAGAGCTTTGGTAAAATTAACGAAGAGCTTTATGTACTGACAGAGTAAAATAAATGTTAAAATGTTGGTTTGTTTTTTTTTCATTTTCTTATCTACCGATTTAACCACAATCTCCTATGCGACCAACTCTCCGTGTTTAGTTTTACATAATTGTACTAAAAATGTTGTGTTAAACTCCCAAAAAATATACTTGTAGTACCAAAGACGTAACCGACTCGGCAACTACTAAGCTAAGAATTTTGCAGAAAAAACGTCCGCTAACAGCACATTCATAAGTGAAGACTGAATCAAATGTGCTACGTTTATCGCTACTTGATATGGGTCACAGATCATGCAAACTGTACATAATGATCTGCGATAATATATTAATTGGATACAGTGGTTAAATTTGACTTTTACATTAATTTTTCAAGCTTTCAAACGAAACACTTTTCTTCTTCAGTCTAATAAATTCTTTGTCTGTATTTATTAAAGGGATTGCATCGGTGTATTCCTGAATCGTCTTTCATGCTGCAGCGTAAGTGATGGCTTTTATGATTATTTTCGAGTTTTCCAGATTGATTTGCAGGTCTGGCAGCAGATTTGTTGGTATTCATGTCTTCATGTCATGTTAATCGAATTACATTTTCAAAAATTCCCTAATTTTTCGATCACTTTCTGTTATTTTCTCTAAAAAGACGGTACATTTAAAGGCATGTGCTGTTCCTACAGCGTTTTTAATTGTTTTCTATGTTTTGGAGCTACACTGATTACAATGGGATGATATTTCATAAGATTTAACAGGAATCAGAATTCAAGAATTTTCAGGAATTTAGTTCATTCAACGAGGCCCTGAGCCTGATATCTTCTTCATTTCAGAACTTCTAGTCTTCGTTGTGATCGTCGTTAAATATAAAAATTTCTCCAGAGTCAATCACAAGAGATAAGGCTTGGATTAGGTCAGCTTTTACAACACCTGAACCTGAAAATTGAAAGGTTGACCTGAATTTTGCCTGACCTAACTTAAATTTGACCTGATTCAAATCCAGTCCTTACCTAATCTGTTTGAGATTTAACCTTTAGAGGCTACTGACTATTTGGGTAGATGTTTTCTGACTTTGTTCGAAACATTTTAAAACAAACTTCGATAGCGACGGTTCTCATGCTCTTCTTCTTCTTCGTTATGAGTGGCTGAGTTTTGAGTAATAATGTTGACTGCCGAATGTCGTACTCGAAGCAAAGGCTATGACTTAATTCACTTCCGCACACAATATTCACAAACAAATACTAATCAGCCCCAAACCAACGTGTTGACTCATAAATTATGTGATAGCCTCGCTTTAATGCGGCAAATTCAACAAATTTAAGAGAAAATGATTGTCCTTATCTAACAGTCGTACTGTTGTGGGTTCCCTATGTGCATAGGAAAAATCTTTTTTTTTTGTTGTAAAATCAGACATTTATTGAAGCCAAAAATCACCTGATTTGAAGCTTGTGCGGGCAAATATAACCGTAAATATTACATCGCCTCTATCTGTTTTTGGGGACCCTTATGGAAAAGCGCGTGATGGCATTAATTAACACGACAAATATCGTCAGTCAGATAAACTTTTCGATTGTTAAGTGTCGATATCTACTAAACTTATAACTAAACTATTCGACATAATCTCGTATAAACAACCCACTGGGCATTGCTTGAACTTGGTAATAATGAAATTGAAATGGTAAATGTTTACTTTAACTTAGTTTTCCTGGAGATAAACATACTCAACTCGACTGCAACGACCTAGTTAACCAACGCAAATAAATAACATGAAAATTGGTAGAGACATACAAGCGCAAATACGTCGCCATCGTCATATTTCATTTTATGTTGTAGCTTTCCGAAAGTAATTTGCTTGTTAGAGCCTGTAATTTTATCGCCAGTTTAATTATAATTAATTGAGCTAATGAAAACACGATAAAAGAGAAGTGTACACTGTCTGCTAACGACAGGCGCTTGTTGATACAACAATGTTGAATTTTTTAAAACTTTGAAATTTTAATTTGATTTCACAGTCTTATCACAAATGAATTATCAAACCGTAAAGTCGTCAAAGTAAACTGTGGCGTGCACAAGCAAGCACACACAATTGTAGAATTTTCCATTCTACTTTGATTGGAAATGGTAGTGTTCGGGAGAAAAACAAACGACATTTCATGTAATTTCCATTTAATGTTGTGTATACATACGCTGCACAACATTAATTACGAACGATACGACGACGACCATTAGATTTAACTTTAATTTACATGCAACAATGATTATGCCATTAACATTTAATGGGCTGTGTTTATTCGATCGATCGTATAGGACGATATGATTCGGTTCCATTCATGATTTGTATTAAAGCTATTTTCGGTGTGATGGTTAATTTATGCGTGTAAATAATACAAATCGCTTTAAAAGGTTCGATTAAATATCAAATTGGATTTGTGACGGACAAGAAACCTCCAAATGTCCATCTACAGAATGTTCTACTCGGTTTTGAGACGATTAAACGTTAGATGTTGTTTGCACCCGGGTTCAAATAGATCTAAGTACACTATTTGCACCCAATTAAACGCTAGTTTGTATAAGAAAGATACAATTTTTTCTGTCGAAACCCCCAATAGAGTTAATACGGTTTGTACAAGGACGATTCATGATGCTTCTGTCGACGTACCCAATTGTTAAGCCAGTTTGAACTATACGAAGTTTCAAGTTGCTTCTGAGGAAACACCCAATTCTTACGACATTTATACAAGGAAGATTGAAGTTACTTCTGACGAAACACCTAAGACTATTTGCACAAGCATCAAAATAGCTATTTGTTCACTATTTGCACCAGAGTGCAGATCGTCGCTTCGTAAACGTTATTACCGACCAAACTGTTTATTTAATTTATTCAAATTTCACACAAGTTATCTCTTAAACGAAAAATTTTTATTCTCCATCTTGTCGATTGCGAAAAAGAATATTTTAATTTACTGATTATTAAGCCAAAAATAAGTGTTATGCTCCATTCATTATACTGCCGACAAACAGAACAAATAAACACTCACTTAGACGTAATCGACAATTTTTTTTTGGTGTGTTATGTAAAATAATGTGGTTTTGATATCCGATCTTCACAAATTTTATCTCTTTTTTTTAGATTGTCGTTAGAATATGAGACGGAGGGTAATTTATACGCATCCATCATAATCTAACGATATTATTTGGCGTTCGCAAGGCGTGCCTTATTTGTTTTGTCTCTGTAGACGTCATTCTCTTGAGAAGATTTCGGAATTGAATTTTCGATGGGGGTAGATACAAAAAATGCTGAAAATGTTTGCGAATGTCCTTCTAAATATCCTGGAGCAATGTCAGCAATGATCACTGTTTTACACAATATTGTAGAAAGTCAACCGACAGAGATTCCCATGGACTGCAACAGTAGCAAGACACAATTGATATGATAATGCAACAGTAAATTACAGCCGATACATTATGACCGAGAAATTGCTATGAAACGTCATTATCTTCAGCTTTAACCAAAATCATAGAATGGCGTCAATGGTCCGACGTGGATATCGTATATATCACAACAAACAGGCGCATCCGATAAAAACACAATCCAATTTCATTTTGTTATTGTGTTTTAAGTCTGCGCTTTTTTATCATGAGATAGACGATATATGTTCCGACGCCATTCATGCTCCATCCTTCCTCAAAAATTTGGCTCGTCCGCTATGCAAGATTTTGTGCTCCTCTGACGACTGACTTTTAAGAACGGACAACCGAAATTTCTTGCAATAATCAGGCCCGAACTGGCCATTCTGTGAAATCAGGCGATTCCCGATGGGCCTTTTGGATTTTCGTATGTTAATTTTTGTTCCTTTTACAAATGAGCTGTATGTAGCCTAGCCCCGAAGGGCTTTTTCAAGCCAAGCAGGTCATGGCAATACACTTACATTACCAGTTGACTCAGATTAAAAATGCAATGTCTTAAATCCTGCAATGTAAATCCTGGTGCAACAACGAAATGATTGTTAATAAATCCGAGCGATGTGATTTTGTTCTTTACATTTTATTCATTGATGAATGATTGCAGCGAAAGATCTAACAGACGGAGCCCATGAATAATTGTTTTACTTCCTCCGCACATGAATCAAAGTCGATTGGGTGTTTCGGGCTTGAAAAACCCTAATCTGAACTATCTTTTGTTCGGATTGAAAGATGGGTTCAGCATCCTCTTGAAATTAATTGATTCGCGGTTGATTTTAACCCTACTACCTCTATGTCAAACTGGTTATTTATCACCAAAACTAAGGGAAATATGTGTAACATACATTTGCTACAGATTTTAAAACTAATTTGTTAGACGATTAAAAATATAAAATGAATCTCTCAAGCGTTGAAGTAGAAATTGAACCTCGACCCTTTCGCTTTTACATCTTTTTTTTTCTTTATTGAACATTGTTAAATCTATTCACATCGTTTGCCGTATGGGATAGACGAAATAATTTTCGCGATAAAAACAAAAATTAAAATTCATGTTCTGCGAACATTTCATCGTGTTAAGCCTGTGTTATTATGAAAACTGTTTCGGCTATTCAATTTGATGGTTATATTGTGTGAAGATGCTCATCAATTTAACGATACCCCTTTTAACGGGTGTCTGAATTTTCAAATTAGATTGAATTGAGGAAACTTCCCATAGGAAAGTGAAAATTACTGTTTTTCGTCATCTGGGATGCCATATTCAAACAAAATCGTCCTTTCACGACGCGTACATGCTACAATTTTCTGTAAGCATCCATGCCTCTTAATGTACGATAGAAAATCTTTTGTCTGCTTGCGGCCAGAAAAAGACTCATTACCGTCTCTATCAAAACCGGTTTTCCACACGCCTTCACACGCGTCTCAACGGAAAATGTCTCAACAGGTCAGTAATGCACGAGGGATTCTTTTGAAAAACAGCCTACCGAAATCGGACGTATTTTCCAGTGGACTTTTTTATATGTGCCTATAAAGGTATTCGACCACAGAAGCCAAAACCTCTTTCAAAAAAATTCTTCGAAGCTTGTGTGGCTGGTGAAAGGTGATCAAAAACCGAAAACTTGCACTTTTCTTACAAAAATGTATGTACTCTATTGAGCCGAATAGGGACTTGTTGGGTTTAAAATTCATCCAGACCGAAATATGTGTAGTTGAAGTTTTCAACCGGAGACTTGCACTGTTCTTACTGAAATTTCTCGATGTGCACAAAACGAACATGGTCGTGTTCGGTGTCATTTGAAAGGTAAGTTTCAGTGCTTTTGGGCCAAATAGGGTCTTATGTGGTTTGGACGCATCTACGATGAAATATAGACACTTGAACATTTCAACTTCTATTTCATCGTAGATTCATCCAAACCACTTAAGATCCTATCTGGCCCAAAAGCACATTAAATTACCTTTCAAATGACACCCCACACGACCATGTACGTTTTGTGTACCTCGAGAAATTTCAGTAAGAAAAGTGTAAGTCTTCGGTTGAAAACTTCAACTGTACATATTTCAGTGTGGATGAATTTTAAAACCAATAAGTCCCTATTCGGCTCAATAGTACGTGTGATTACCTTTCTAATGACACCCCACACGACCCTGTACGGCTCGTGTAACTGGATACATTTTTGTAAGAAAAGTGCAAGTTTTCGGTTTTTGATCACCTTTCACCAGCCACACAAGTGGTTTTGGCTTCTAGGGTCGAATACCTAGGCACATATAAAAAAGTCCACTGGAAAATGCGTCCGATTTCGTTAGACTGTTTTTCAAAAGAATCCCTCACTATTACTTCAGCATTTCTAACTTGAGCTTTGCATTGTAAGAGGAACACACTAGCTGAGACCCATCTGTGAAACATTTTTGTTTGGCACTGTCAAGACACACAAAAAACAACAAACCAACATACAAAGAAAAAACAAAAATCAAGAAATCTGAGACGCTGATATATTACGGTAACTTCCCAGATATTTAGCGATTAGTATCCACCAGAATAAATTACTTGGAAGGTAATTAACACGAGTATGAACGATTCAATTTCCTCCTATTTTCAGTGTGTGTATTCCTTTGTTTGTTTATTTCCTATTCGCCCATTCCACTGGTGTAATTAATATTTTACCAACGATCTTCAATGAAACACGTTATTTGTCTGTTTATGATGTCAATTAGAAGATTTATTTGTTTTGTATTGTGTGTCGGGAGATGTAATTACACGTCTTCATGTTCCCTCCACATAACAATGTGGGAAATATAGGTCTGGTTATCATCGTCATCGAACACCATCGAAAGCTTTTCAATGGAAATTCAAATCTCAATCCCATGTACAACAGACACGAACCGTATAATTGAATCGAATAATATTCATTTGTGCAACAATAACAACCAATGACTTGTCGTTACATTCTCACCACAATTGTGTTTACCGAGTGCTTTATCATCGTCAAATGAGATAACCGTATACGACAAATAAACAATTCATTTGCGCTGTTCGGTTCTGTCGGCATCCAAAATCAAACAACAAACTTTAATTAGAAACCTTTGTCATGAACGCAATTAATGTCCCTCCTTCAACTTTCAGGTGACATGGTAAAACCGATAACATCGTCTCCAGTAACTATCAACGACAGCGCATTCGTTTGCAACGAAAAGCTCGACGACAATCGAAAATACTTTTATTCATCGTACTCAACGCCAACAACAACAGCACCATCACCACTTCCTACCATTTATTTTGTGACACCAACATATCCGAGACGTGAACAAATCGCCGAATTAACAAGACTGGGACAGACGTTAATGCACATTCCAAATTTACATTGGATTGTGGCTGACGATTATGATGGATGCAATACGTTCTTAGATTTTACGTTGAACCGATTCGGTATGTGATGGACGAGATAAGGGGGATATCCTGTCTCGAGTGTCCCATTGACAAATGTTTTGATTTGAATGATTTTGCAGGTATTCCATACACTCACATAGCTAGTCCTATGCCAGATATTTATCGATCATTTGCGCCGATACCGCGTGGTGTTGCGAACAGACGTGCAGCAATCAACTGGATTCGGAACAGTGGCAGAAAAACGGGCGTCCTTTACTTTGGAGACGATGACAACGCCTTCGATTTGAGATTATTTTCGGAAATCCGTTCGACACAACGGGTCTCAATGTTTCCCGTTGGACTGATTGGATTGTATGCTGTGAGCACGCCTATTGTGAAGAAGGTAATTTCAATCTTCTCACGACAACAAAAGAGCTTTGATTTATCAGACAACAAAAAAATCGTCCACAGGGAAAGGTCATCGGATTCTTCGACTCGTGGCCAGCAAACCGTTTATGGCCAGTTGATATGGCTGGTTTTGCTGTTAACTTAGAATACTTAGCATTGAGTCCAAACGCTACAATGCCTTATCGTGCCGGTTACGAGGAAGACGAATTTTTGAAAAGCATCGGTCTGCAGATGGCTCACATTGAACCGAAGGCCAGTAATTGTTCGGAGATATTGGTGTGGCATACGCAAACCAAGAAAGAAAAATCGGCTGTTGTGCGAATTGATTCGAAAGTTTTGGAATCGGATCAAACCAGTTTGGGGCCTTTACTCAGAGAATTGGAGGCGTTAGGTGTTAGTCATATAAGTTCTAGTTCAGGTGAGTTTAACCACATCTCGCCGCACTACCTTGATTCAATCATAGGGACATATCATCTAGTAATAACAAAAAAAGAATTTCTTCAAAACCTTCCATCGCTCGTTTGAAATATTTTTCAAAAAAAAAAAATTATAATTCCGCCTGCTTCCCTTGCACCCATTGGACCAATTTTTTTTCTGTGCCATCACAGTTTCAGTCTCTTTCCTTAATAAATTTTCCACCACACCCTTTGCATCCTTGGTTGCCATGGATGCCTCTGCATCAAATGGAACGGCCGAAAAATAAAATTTTTGGTTGAATTCCATTCTGCTGCACCGTTCTGAGCTTCAAGCTGTCTAATCTTTGAGTTTACTTTTTACTACCGGTTACACTTTGAGATAAATGTTTTATATATAGAACACGAAACGACCGTCTGTCGATGTAAAATATTTTATTTTCTTCAATTTGTTTTCCCTTTGATTAACAAGCGGAAATTAGAATTCTCCATAACATCAACCAAGCCGTTATTTCCTTCGACGCCCACAGACCTCTTGTCTAATACCCAATTCAATAAAATTGATACAAATACTATATGCCACCACTTGCTGTGACGCTTTATGTTCAACGCTGCGTTTTGAGGAGAAGCATAGAGAAAACAAGAACGATATGAAATTGACAGCCGAGCTGGGCTGTTCATTTTTTTCCTTTTTTAAATTTCAATTACTTAAATGACAAGCAATATTCAATTATATCGTCAACAGTTTGTTGTTGAATTGAGTGATAAAAATCGTTGTTGTCATGACGTGTAATGAGGGATGGTGTGGCTGGTGGGAGGTGATCGAAAAACGAAAACATGCACTTTTCTCATGGAAATTTCTCCAGGTACATGAGACGTATAAGGTCGTGTGGGGTGACATTAGAAAGGCAATTGCATGTACTTTCGGGGTCTTATTGGACAGTTTAAAAAATTGTTAGAAATTTGAATATTTTGTTGAACTTCTAGCAGTTCCACTGCATCGGAAACGACACGAAAACATCGAAAAGAGAATCTGAGTCTCTTGACACTTTAAAGGTACATCCATCGTGTTGCTAATCTCACCTTTGTAAATCCAATATCTCCAACAAAACTTTTCCGTCGTTCTTTTAGGTATAATAAGACCTAAGTGTATGCTTTCCGGAAGTTTGTTACATACTCTAGCCCCTCATTAAAATAATATTTTGAAAACCTTTATTTTTACCAGTTTTCTTGTCGATAAAGGTCTCATTAAATGAGTTATGGAAACGGTCTAGAATATATAACAAACTTACAAACCGCCTTATTATGCCCCAAAGAATACCGGAAGCTTATTTGTTGGAGATGTAAGAGGGATTTACGAAATTAAGAGAAACAATTGCTTTTGAGAAACACCTTTCAATCCAGTCCGTTTGGTGCCTTTGCAAAGCTAACCAATAGAGATCAGGGAAAACGTTTTGTTGACGTTTCCGTTGCGTTTCCGATACATGCGTCCAGTATTTTTTTGAAACTGATTTTGGCTTCTTGTAACGAATGCCTTTGCATATACCGTTCATATGAAAGTGTACACCGACCTTACCTTCGTACTTATGGTTCTTCTTTTCTAAACTTTTTCATTATCAGAAATCGTTCACTTTAATTTGACCGGCCCCGTATAAAAAAGTCTACTGGAAACTCTCCGATTTCAGTAGGCGGTTTTTCATCGGCCTCGACAACCTCATCCCCCTGTCGCACAAAATGTATGATGATTTCGAAAACTAAAAATGTATAACCGTCACGCAAGCCTTATACTTCGTCTGCCTCTTGCATTCCGTATATTTTGAATGACCCCTTTAGTCTACTAATTTCTCATTTCTTTTAAAATTGTTATTCAACAAATGTTTCTTGTCATTTTGCAGGCATCAAAGCTCAAGTGAGTAAAAATGGAAAATCGAAGCCGCTTTCGTCTGTGCTATAGTATGTGTGATAAGGACAGATTTACGAAACGTAAACCAGTTGTTTATAGCTCGTATGTTGTTTAAATACAATACAAAAATAAGTTTAAAGCAGAAAATGATGTGAAAATATCTGAAAAAAATTTGGAAAAATAATTCGATTTATTTTGTTCGGAAAAACTGTAGATGAAGGAGAAGCAAAAGAAACGTTTTGTTCCAGGGCTGTAAATAGATGTTAAGAATTTTTAGAAAATTATGAAAAATTTTGTTGTTTGTGTACTTTTTACTATATTTTTACTCGTAGAACATAAAAGATTTCCTTTTTAGAAAAATAATTTTTTTTACGGTTATTCGATCTAGTTTTACAAATTTACTGCACCAATCTTTTACACACATACCACGACATAAGACATATACATTACCTAACGTAATTTAGAACAAATATAAAAAACAAAAATGAGACTCACATTTCCGTGTGATATGAGGTGACTCCTTCCTACACATGACATGCATATTACACCATGATTCGGAATTGTAATATTGGAGCTATGAATTACTTGTCGATGGCAAAGAGTTGTGTCTGCATTAAAAGGCACGAACGTTTTCGAGTCATTGCTAATCTCATTATATCTAATGGATTTTATTGGGTACGGTTCGGCTTGACATGTTTGCATGCCGTATGGAAATGAGGTTTTCTTTTGTTAAAATTGAAATGACTTGTTCTATGTTTCTGTGACTCCTCACAAGTTTATTTTATGGCACAAGAACCGTAGCCCAGGTGCATGTCTTCTAAGGAAGTCGGCCCACTTATCCCATGTAAATAAGCTTACATGCTGATGGCGCCGAAAGTAGTGATAGATTTATGGAATGTGCTACTTTCGATGCATGTAGTATTTGTATACTGTTGGTACTCCGATTTCACAGTTTGCAAGTGTATGTTCCTTACCGTTGGAACAGCAAAACTCATTTAGTCATAATTTCACTGTCATATCAACAAGTCAATTTAATAAACAACAGCTGGCAACTGAAAACGGTTGCAGTTACAAATACTCTAGCCAATTTTCCAGTTGATTTTTTATGCACAATTTGCACGACAACGAAAATATGTTGGGTAACCATTCCGCAAACGATTTTGTTTTAGTTCACCATTCACACGTTGTTAAACGATCAGTAATTATCGCTGCTGCGTTAAGCCAAAGCACTATATCGCATTGATTGTGTGGTAAGGAGAGCTTTCGACAAGCTCTGAGGGTCTTTCGGATTCCATTGCAAAAGTGGAATATTTCAGTACAAAATAAGCTTTAAGCTCGTAACAGATTTTTGAAAGCAAAGGCACAAATGCGGAAGCTGTTTTGGCTGAACACGGTAGATGGACACACTAATTTTATAAGTAAAATAAATCGCCAAAATAGCCAACATATTTAAAAAAAAAGTTACATTTTTTTGCGGGTCGATGGCTGCTACTGAAACAACAGCTGCGAAAGTACTCAGTTCCGATCGTAACCCGAAAATATGTGAGAAAAAAATATTTAGGATTTTTGGTTTGGATGAGAGAGAAAATGAAGAAAATAAGAAACGAAAATTGAGCTTTACGAATGGACATAAATGTAACGTCGAATGAAATTTAGAGAAATTTGAACAAAAAAAAAAAGAAAATGTCGACCCGACATCCGTGTGTTACTATTTTTTAGTTTAGTTATAAGTTTAAATTGTTTAAGATTTGGTTGTTAAATTATTACGTTAAGTTTGATGGTCAAAACAAACATACAATTGGAAGACTGCACAAACGCATCTCACAAAAATCAATTACTTTTTCCATCACGCGTCACACGCTTTAATTAAAAAAAAAATTGTTTTCTACAAACTAGTCCAAAATGGGGTTGACTAAAGCTTACTCAAATCAAATGATTTTTCTAGGGAATATTCTTTTTAATTTTGTGCGAAGTAAACTGAATATTTTATGACGGTCGAAAGGGAAATGAAAATTCCATTCAAAATATAGCAACGTTGAGCCTAATGAAGTAAAAGATTTTTAAGCAAATAACAAAGTGTTGCTTAAAGACAATATAACATGTTATGATATGTCTTCACACGATGCGTCTTCATTCGTATTGCAATTAAAATCCCGTCAAAGCGACTATTACAGTTGGGGTAATACTGCAAAGCTGTTAAAGGAAATGGATTTTAAGGCTATTGTTTTATTATTCAAATTCTGGCGGATGTTTCGCCTGAGTTTTTGGTGGCTTTCCATTTTCGATAAATTAATTCTTGAAAATTCTCGAATTAGAAATTATTTCAAGAATTTAACTAACTTTGTAGATCTAACTAACTTCGTGTCCTAAGACACGTTTAAGGGGAAAGAATGATTAGTGGTATGTTGAGAGGAACACTGAGTAAAACAGCACTAACCATTATTTGTCTCCAAACGTCGGTCGGCTCACAAAAAAAAACGTCGATGGAACTTTTCTAGAATCTTTAAGCTGCCGAAGGTGCTGAGTCTGACTATTCGCCTACACCTTATTTCCAACTCTTGCATTATTGAAAGAATCTGTCGTCTAAATATTCATTGGAAATATCAATGAAAAGCTTGCATACATGAGAATGGCGCGATTGAACGTGACGCGGTAAAAGGGCATTCTTATGCTCTGGAATAACAAAAAATCCTGTACCCAAATATTGTTTGGTTTTCAACGGCGGTGTTATATGTCTCAAAAGAAGTTGTATAAACGTTTTAAAATATTCAAATCTTCGGTCAGCACTCCTTTGAGCATGTTAGACAGTTCAAAAACAAAAAACTCAGATAAATTTTTGCTCTACAAAAAATTGCTAAACCTTAAATTAATGAAAAGAAATAAAAGTTCGTCGACCACTTACGCACTCAACAAAACTTAAATAGAGTCGCGATACCACCTCTGCTTTTTTTCATGTTCTTATTGAGGGAGTCTAGTACTAGAAGGAACCACATTCTGTTCGCGGATCCATCCTGCCGTTTCGGAGATGGTTGTGCGGGACCAACACAGCTGGCTGTGGCTACGTGGTCAGGTTGTCGAGGGAAGCCATTTCAATACGAATTAGCTTAGAATTAGTCCCTCTATCCGTTGCAATAACAATCTGTATTCAAATCGACTCGTCGGTCCCGCACAGCCATAAGTGCCGGTTCTCCGAAACGGCTGGATGGATTCGCGAACTGAATGTGGTTCCTTATAGTACTAGACTCCCTCAATAAGAACATGAAAAAAAGCAGGTTCCTTATAGTAGTCGAGTCCCTCAATAAGAACATGAAAAAAAAATCAGAGGTGGTATCGAAGTTTTGTTCAGCCCACCGTGAATTAATCAACTCAGCCGAATTCAGATTTTCTTTTTCTTCGACGAATTACAAAAAACAAGGTCCAGCGTTCACACATGCTTGTACTTAAATAAATAATCAAACCTTTTCTGTGAACATTTTGCTTTTCACTGTTCACTTTTAATTTGCATCAATTTTGTCACACTATTGTCCTTATTTTGAAAAAATAAGCTAAACAATTAAAATGTACCACGCTTTTAAAGCAGCTTTCTTAAGAAATGAAATGGCACACTACATAAGATTAAGTAGAAATTAAAACAAAGATTTAAAAAAAAAAAATTATTAAAAAGTCTTCCTTGAACAAGAAAAAAAAAAACTTAAAAATTGACAAAAGGGAAAATTAAATTTAAATTTACGAATTAGGCTAACAATGTAAGACTTTATGAACAACAACTTGATAATGACGTTTTGATCGCAATTAATTTTTTAACAATAAATTCTTAGTCTGACTAAAGCTTCCAGGAGGGTAATGCAGAGCAGGGCCGTTCAGGAATTTTTAATTCCGAGAATTTTCAAGAATCAATTTCAAGAAAATATTCCCCGCCTTAGCGCCCATTTACATTTTACGCATGCCAAATATTCCGATTTTTAAACCATCTGCGCAGGGGGTACGCAAATATGAAGAAAATTTCTAAAATTATTTTAAGCGTAACCCGTTAGGGCATGCGTAATTTGTGAATAGCTCCTTTCAGTTTGAATTTTATTGTTGTTTAAATGATCGCTTCTTAAATGGCTCAATAGCGAAGAAAAAAAGCCGCAAAAAAATTAAAGCGAACAAATGTCAAACACTTGTCGATCAGAATTAAAACATTCGACCCTTAGCAATAGAAACATTGTGCCGATAACAGTGTACCGGACTTCAGACCTGCTAATGGCTATACCTGATCTTAAACTGATTTTCGAAAAAAAAAACGACACAAAATGACCCGCAGTATTTAGTGACATTATATAACCGAGACATTCTTCAAATCGTTTTTTAACATGAAGCAGACGATTCCGAAAGTCATAACAATTCTCGAAAAAAATCCTGAAAACAGGTACTGCCCATAAATGCTCATTTTTGTGCAAATGTACAAAAATGTCGATCAATCATGGCGTCTTCTAAATTTGAACAAAAATAAGAAATCGATTTGAAGGACATCTCGGCCAAAAATATGTCACTAAGTTCTATCCAAGATGGGTCTTTCCAAATCACTCCCAGGTCACTCCCTGACCTCAATTCATGTCAGGTGAAAATTAAATAATTCCGGCTCAGTGGCTAACTTGACCTGACTCCGAGCCTTATTTTAGGCAAGAACTAACAAATGAAGCAAAATCAAGTATTTATCTAAATCAAAGATTCAGCATTACAGTTCTAGGATCAACTCAACGTGGATTTAAAATTTGTCCATGTCGTGGCCTGTTATTGGTAAATTCATTCACTGAGATACATCAAAACATAAATTCAGTAAATTTTCGATAAGATGAGTAAATAAATTTACCAATAATATGCCCTGGTCCATATTACCAATCAAATATTAATTTATGTAAGATCGAAAAAAGGTTAAAAGGCAAAGTCCTTGCTCAAAAATTAAGATCTGTGAATCTCACAAAAAACGACAAGTGTTGCTCATAATTGAGGGAATGTGTGTTTTTAAAGGAAATGAAAACATTGGATTTCACTAAATGGAAAATGAAGCTTTTTCGACTGTAAGTTTGAATGAATAAATATTTACATTAGGAAAAACAAAATTGTTAAAATGAAACGCTTTTATGAAATAAAATTCATTCGAAAGACCATACTATTTCAATTGCATTTTAATTTTACTGACGTAGTTTTGCAAATAATATTGAGAAGAAGAAAAAACACAATTTACGGATGCTTTTTAATAGTCATTTGTGTACCTGTTTTGGACGATTGATTTAAGGCAATTTCGCGGATTGTAGGCCGAACGAAGTGAGGTCTACAAGCGAAAGTGCCTTAAATCAACCGTCCCAAACAGGTGCACATGTGAGTTTTCATGCAGAGGGCCGGAAACCCGAGAAAATTCGAAAAATTGCCCACATTTTCGGCCCCGAAGCATGAAAATGATTTTTCATACCTAGGACCCGAATCTCCGTCGGATATGAAAAATATTATTCGTACCACGGACTAAAAGTCTTTTTTAGCGTATTCGATTCCAGACCTCGCCTTCGGCTCTGTCTGGAAACCTCTCACACGCTAAAAAAGATTTTTAGTCCTAGATACGAAATATACTATTCTGTCTCCCGTCGCAAGGTGTAAGACTTACCTTCGACGAATTGTGTGTCTAAGGGTTATTTTACACGCGATGTGACAGACAAAACTAAAGTCTGCTTCAAAATTAAGATTTTCGAGCACATCGACGGGGATGAAAATGATGTGAAATTTGGATTTTTTTATCGAGTTTTCGTCTTTTTGCATAAAAAATTACATACGAACAATCTTGGAGGATTGATTTTAGGCACTTTCGCTTGTGGCCATCACTTCGTGCGGGATACAACTCGCAAAATTGCTCAAAGTCAATCGCCCAAAACAGGTACGTAAATAACAGCTTCATTTTAAATGATTGGCGTACCTGAGATAAAATTTCGCCTGATTTTAACCCAACTTTGTTAGTCTAGGTACTTGTGTACTTCCGTACGCCTTAAGTTCTTTAAGATTTTTCTTTTTTCCATGTTATGCCACGAAAAGTTGTGAAACAAATTTTTTTTCCGGAAAATGGAAAATCGTTTTTTCGTCCGGAAAAGCCATTCATATGAAAACCTTCAAAGTCTAATATCTACGAAAATACAATATCGTTTTGAAAAGTTTCTTCTGCTCTGTATGGCTCATTGCCAATATTTCATTGAAATTTTTTTTTTTGTAGGAGTCGGAATGAAACCAGTGTTAGGGTTTCACCAAAATGTGTCCCGGAATTGCATCGTTGCATTAAATATTACCCGTACTTAGCACCAAATCGATTGTGTTTGCTTATTTAATTTGGTTTTTGCGAGGAAGAAGTCACACTAGTCGTGTGACAAGGATTTGCAATTCACTTTGTATTTTCTACTATATTTCTGCAATCGATGGGAGGAAAACTTCAGCAGTGACCCTGTCTCAAAATTTGTAAGTCAACAATTTTGGTCAAGTCAAAGCAATACAACACTTTGTCAATGTTGAATTACTGACCAAGCAATACAACAATTTTATTAATAATTTGTAAGTGTCGTTTCGCCTTCAGATTTTTATATTTAAAATGAAATTTCTTAGTTACTCAGTATGTTAAGTTTCAGGTCAGAGATTATTTATTCATTTTGATTGATGACAAAAACTTTAATGGAATCTATCATCATATACCTTTGTAAATTTGGGTGAGTCGGGTCCCTCGCCTGATGAGATAAAATGCATATAAACAATTTTTTATACAAAAGTTGTCTCGAACACCTACATGCTCGAGGAATATTACCGGATCAGATTCTGGTATTTTAAATAGTTGAATAAATACCGCGTTCTCAGAAACGCTTCGTACATACATTGTATTATTCCCTTAACTGAAAGTAAAAGTCTTACGTCACTATGAACTGTTTCGACTGTAAAAGGCAGCTCTTGGACTGTTCCATGATCACTTTTGCTTGAAGTGCTTTGATGTAACGCTTGAAAACACGCTAACTTGACTTGATGAGTTCGGCAACACATCGTGTGCGCAAAACCCCATTTACTGACGTGTTAGCATCAAATTAGTTGAAATATTCATAATTTTCAAGCAAAATACATCAACACAAAATTCTGCTACACATGATCGAAGTAGGATTCTGACAATTGCGTGCGCATAAGTTGCTATATTGCTCGCTCCGCTCGTATCGGTAAACTCACATCTAGCGCGCAAAACAAGCCCATTTACTAACTAGTTAGTAATTTGGTTGCTATCAATACTATTGATAGGCCACTCACACTACGCATAATGCTATTTGTTAGAGACATAAAAATCAACAGATTCCTCTTAAACGACACTTATTTCTCGTACATTTCCTGCGACATGTGATGTCAAAAAAAAAGGTATTAGTACATTACTTAACAATGGGACAAGAGATGGAAATGGTACTTCTTGTGTGAAATTCGTATGCCGATCGAGGCGTAGCCGAGGTCGGTAGACCCACAAGAAGTACCATTTCCATCATTGGCCCTATTTTCAAGTAGGGCATTTTATTCAAAAACTTGACGTAAAGTTTTGGATCCGTGCAGTAAAGTTAACTTTGTGCCATCGAGAATTGAAATACGACGGATTTCCATATCGAACTAGATTGAAATGTCCAAAATTTCCACACCAGTTTGATGGGATATTTCAACACTAAAAGCAGTGTTGATATGGAATTTATATGAGTTATTACAGCATTCGTTTTATAAAATGCAACGTTCCGCTCGTAAGGAATACTTGGGTCTACTGCTGAAAAAATCAACATTACAATACTTGTAACACAACATACTATTACCTCACGTTGTTGAATAAAGATTCTAAAAATGAATATGGATACAAATTTCCGATAGCTATGATAATACGCAACCTTCAATCATCATTTACATTACCCGTCACCATCTTCAAAATGGGAAATGCAAACCACCTGTTCATACTAATTAAAATAATTACACGGAACAAAATTCCGCTCTGATCAAAAGAAGATTAAAGACAAACTACTTGCAAATAGTAACATGTAACTAAAGCGAGCCCGAAGCTTACACTCTAAGTATGTAAGTTTAATGCTCCAATACTCCAGCCGCTCGCAATGTCGAAGGACTCAGTTACTGACTAGGGATGGGAGATGTTCGAAATTATCGATAATATCAATCGAAAGAAATTATCGATAATTGATTAATCATATCGTTATCGATAATTTAATAATTATCGATAATTATCAAAATATCGATATTTTGATATTTATCTGAAAATTCATGACAATATACCGATATATCGGAATATATCGGTAAATATCGGATTTTCGGACCGAAATATCGATATATCGAATTATCGATATCTTGATAATTATCAAAATATCAATAATTATCGATTATCGATATTTTTTGATAATTTTCGATAAAAAATTATACTGACCCAACCGAGCTAAGTGAAAGAGGAATGTAGGAGGAATTTTCCAACTTTCGGCGCATGCTTCTCTTTTGATGCTTTATTTTAGGACCGGAACTCAACGGAAAACACTAAAAAACCAGGCCTTTACTCATCGATCAGTATTTATCGATGTATCAACATATGGATACATAAATTCTCTCAGTCTATCGTAAAACCGAATAACAATTTTTTTCTAAATTGAATAATATATTTGTGACACGTTGCTCCAATTATGTGTATAAATTAAGGATCCGCGGTTGGCTATTGATTCAGTATAAAAAATTTGTTCCGAAATGAATTTCAATATTTTTGTGAACGTTGTTCTCTTGATTGTTGCTGCTGGTGTAAGTTTTTAATTTTAGTAAATCTTTTAAAAAATTACTTGAAACTACTCTGTAGCACATCAATGGCCAAGATGCAATTGCAGAAGCAGCACCCGAACCAATATTTACAATCTTACCATTTCCTCTGCCAGCTACTAAATATCCAATCAAACAAGATTGTTCGCTTGTTAAATGCCGTCTTCCGACATGTACAGGATATATGAAACCGATAAAATTAGCGGGTGCATGTTGCCCACAGTGCGTATTGGATTGTACAGACATTCTTTGTCTGGATTGCGTGGGTACTAGAGAATTTGACCAATGCTGTCCCACATGTGATATCGGTGGACCCGTTGCTGAAGCTTATTGAACGCGGTAGCCAATATCCAGTTCTCATTGAATTAAAAATAAATTCTAAATGAGTAAACAAAATATTTTTTGTATTCGTCGATGTTAAACTAAAATTGAATTGAATTTCATAAAAGTTTATTGATTTCATTTGTTGTGTACTGTTCAGTTCATGCAACAAGATGTGTGTCCTTTTGAAATGGATTTTATCGCACCAAAACAGTCATCTGTGCAAGAGCTTTAGTTTTCCGATGTTTTAAGAGTCCATGTCTTTGTAAAGACATAAAAATAGTGCAAATTATTGTAGAATGGTGTGCTTTGGACCAGTGATTAATGTTGAAACGTAAATTTTAAAAACAATTACTAGTCCTTAAAAAACCCACACTTAACCTCTCCACCCCTTTTCAAAGTTTTCTGTGCAGAGGCAACTTTAATGAATTATTGTGAACTGATTTCTTCACCTATCGCAGTGATATATAGCTCAAATGAAAAAGGAAAGTCCAAGCTTTTTTTCAGTATACTGAAATTGTCCGGTTTTCCACAGATTTTCTAATTTTTCTTCAGTGATAGTTTTTAATTTGAAGGTTAAATTTAAATATCTTCAAAATTTTGTTCTGAAAATGAAAATTTCTTTTTGGAGTATTGTTTAGTATTTAATTAGCCGCCACTTTCCCAAAGAAACCACTCTTAGATGTTTCCAAACGTAGCGGCCAGCTGCCATTTTCGTGTTAAATTTGAGCCATTTTAAATGAAATTTTTTTGGTCAGAAAAACTTTTTATTTTTTATTTTTTTAAGCAGATTATTTGTTAAAGCTGCTACAAATAACTAAAACGTAGGAGAAAAGATGGTTTTTCAATTTTCGAAAAGGTTTATGGTAGCACATTTGCGTTTATTATGCAAATGTGTCACCCTTTGTGAACTTTGACCAACCATGTAACCATGAAAACAGTTAACATCATCAAAAAGCTGCAGATTCCAGCTTCAACACTCCATATTGAAACGAAAATGCGATTAAATTTTGACGCATTAGGTGTTAAGGAATGACGCAATCGTAGGAAAATGTATTACTTCGCATTGATTAGAAAAGAACCGATACGCAACTCGTAACTTTATTGTACTTACATTTAACGTGTTTTTCTTCTGTTTTTGATTTCTCTCACTTGCCACAATTGATCGCAGCCATTAAATTAGGCATCACAAATATTCAGGAGCATTAATGGTTATTTGTTTACCAAGGGTAGAAAATAGGAAATCCAACAAGAGTGAAAGTGTATGACCAGAGGGAAGCGAGTTGAAATTTCCTATTTCTGCCCGAGGTGAACACATAATTTTTCATTCGAGCGTGGCGCAAATAGCCGTTTTTATCCGCGAAACAAACACATCAGTTTGCTTCACCATTTTTCAAAACATTTTTCAAGTGAAAGTTTTACAATTGCTAAATGTTTCTCATATGCAGAATGAGCACCAGCTGAATATCACCAGCTGGTGTACAAACAACAACACTTTGTATTGTATACAATTCAAAGACAACCTACACACAGTGCATTTCTACGTTAACGTCATCTACGCGCACATAACACGTATGAATGAAGTAAACACATTGTTAAGAATTGTTGTTTATCATACAATAAGTGTGTGTTAGCAGATCCAGCTGGTGATATTCAGCTGGTGCTCATTCTGCATATGAAAAATATTTACAGGCTGTAAGTTCACCCATGGGAAAAACAAGAGTTGAAAAAATAAAAAATTTCTCACCTGAACTGTCATCAGAGAGCGTCAACAAAACGCCATCTTCTCGCCGCATTTCAGGAAAGAAAATATAGTTACTCACGCCGAACGTATGAAAATATATTAGGAATCTGTCAATGAAAATGCATTGAGATCACATGAAACCATTACAAAAATTTATTGAACGAATTACAAAAAATATCACGGTTTTCACTATATTGTTTTAAAACTGGAGAATTGTCAAGCAAATTGAAAATTATTTTAATTTTTGTTTGGACGTAATTCCAATATTCGATCAGGTCCTAAATTCATTCCCGCAAATTCACTCTTCATTTTAAATTCAAGGCAATTTGCGAAAACGTTAATGGAAATTTGAGGTAAATTTTGGGTAGGGAAATGTTACGTCGAAAATAGGCCCTGATATCAACGTTATTAGGTAGACGGACTTGTCGAAATATCGCCACTGCTCCAAGATCCGCATACATTATTGCCATTGCAGGTCGTTCTCATCATTGATAATACTTTTCAATGACGACGACGACACCAGAATCGTGTTCGCAGCCTTAACCAATATGCTGAAATGTATACGGTTAATGTAAGATTTATAAAGCTCGGAATAGCTCGACAAAGGTCAGCCACGATCAAAAACCAATTTGAGCCCCAATTTCAGGTCACAAAGTCTACACTAGACATCAAGTCACGTTCGACCAGTCTAATATCAGGTCTATTCAGATCAGGTGAAAATTGACCAAGGTTCAGTCAAACAGTTCCGAGCTTTAATTTAGGTAATAAGTGTTGACTGAAAGCTTAGCTCACAAACTTTTGATGAACATCGTTTGCTACAAAGCATTTGCTTTTAACTGATCGGTGAATGTAAGTCAAGTCACATACACCTACCTTTCAAGGGTTTTCAGATTAAAGGCGAAATTGCAGTAGTGTTGTTTCCCATTGCATAAACTGGAGCACTCAAAAGTTTCTGCTCAATGCAGCTTTCAGTCTACAGTTTGATCGATTGAAAAACTTACTCTTCATTCAAATCCACATCATCCAAGCAATTGCTATCTTCACCGGAAATAACACTCCAATCATTTGTTGTCGAACCGATCGATGTACGGGCCATAGACGTACTGACTATCGAACTACTGTCCTCGAACAATATTCCGGCTGTACGCATGTGTAGCAAAAAATGATTATTTTTAACGTTTAAAATAGAAAAAAATTGGGATTAAAGAATTAACGTCCATTCGGCCAGCAGCCTCATCTGCTGCTACATCGTGTGTCTAAAAGAGCATTTATATACTCGTTGGCATAGTAATTATTTCTGCAACGACACTGCGAAAAGCGAACTTTCTCATGCCTCATTTGGGTGACGTATAAAGAAGCTTTTTTCACTGGCTCAAAGTGGCTTTACTTTTCATACCGGATCCAAAAAGCGCGACAATCGTTTGGAATTCAAGGAATCTGAAGATTCCTATCTTCTAGACAAACTGTCTTTCAGTGCTGTTATATGGCTGTGAGACATCGAAAGTGACGAACTCGATAGCATCACAGATTCAAGTTTTTATCAACAAATGTTTAAGACGAATCTTGAAGATCTTTTGGCCGAACGTCATGTCAAACGAAGATTTGTGGCGGATAACCGGTGCTGAGAAAATGGCATTAATGATCAGGAGAAGAAAGTGGAATTAGATCGGACACACTCTACGAAGACCCAGTGAATACATAGCGAAAGCTGCGCTAGATTGGAATCCACAGGGAAACAATAAGAGGTGTCGTCCAAAGATTACGTGGAAAAGGACAATCATCGAAGAAGCGAAGAACCAATAAAAGACTTGGAGCGAAGTGAAAGCCTTGGGGCCGAACCGTGTGCGAAGCAATTTGTTGATGCCTTATGATCCCACGCGGAGTAGGACACGATGATGATGATGATGATTATATTGTAAACCAAATGCTTATGTTCCAAGCATTTTTCATGGTCTCACGAACTCAGTACTAGGTTTTTAGTGACAACAAAAACGGCGATTTACCAGGGGTTCTTCTTTTTTTTTTTATTGAGTAAAACGGGCGTTCCACGTTGGTTACCTTGTACTTGTTTCTGCTTTGAGTACACCATTTAAAAACCAAAAATCATTTTTTTTAAATTTTGCTTTTTTACTTTTTGTTTTGTACGAAAATCGACAATCGATAAAATTAAATTTAATTTCATAAATTAGAATGGATGGTTCGTAGGGAGAATTAATTAATTTCAATTTCGTTGCGTTTTTTTTTGTTGTTGTTAGGCATTCACAGTATTAAATGGATTAAAGTAAATTAATATAGAAAGAAAAATAATTATAAAAAAAAACGAATATAAAAAGTGGTCCGTTGTTGTGACATGTTGTTCAAAAGTTGTCGCCCTTTTATAGTCTGGTAACTTCTGTTGACTTTTCGCTGCTGTCATCTTCATCACTGCTTCCCAGCGAAGCGACGGAACTACTTCGACTCATTGCCATAGAAGTAGCTAGGCTGTTCGTACTTTGATATAATTTCATTGAACCGTCTTCAACTGAATCAAACATAAAAAATAAAAAAAATGAAAAATAAAAAAATAAAAAATAAAAATTAAAAAAAAAACAAAAAAAATCAGAATGAAGGATGTACCCAAAAACCTATCGCCTAGACATGATCCGGAAATAACAATGTCACAGACATAGCACTGCGTCTAGCATTAACACTGAATTAATAAGCGTCAAATTTGGTGGTTTTAGTGCTAAGGACACCAACGCTTAAGATTGGTTGTATTGAATATTTTAACTCATACAACGAAAGCAAGATATCTATCTTCACGAAAGAAACATAGATCCCACTGTGAGCGGTGTGATTTCATCAGTCTTCGAATATTTTCTGTATCAATGCCACAAGAAGTGCTATGCGTGAGGTATTTAATTCGCATTCTTAGTAAAAATCAGACTTTAAAGTTTCCGCTTACCGAATGCCTTAGGGGAAAAATAAAGATGGGGTTTTCAGATCCCTGCCACCATCCACTGTCACACACGAAAAAAATTATGAAAACTTTAAAATAACGTATGGACTGTCACGCGACGGCGTGGGGTAATTTGGCACACGGTGCAAAAATAACAACAATAGCAATTTTCAACCGCGTAAAAGGTGGACTCGCACACAGTTTCACTAAAATGTCGTAAAAGGAATAATTAAGTTGATGACAGAGCTAACAAATATTTAAAGCATTAAATTTCCGTGTACGAGATTGTGAGAAATGAAATTTAAAAATGTCAAATTTTGGCTTCGTGTGCCAGATTACCCACGCGACAGTTTAACCGGATTCATTTCGAAGCTTTGCATCGTTTCATCGTTTCCAACAAACGACCATTGTCGAAGGTTTAAATTCCGCTCATTCGTTAAATTTCGGAAAACTTCGCAAAAATCTCTCTTCAGCGTGGGACTCAATTTTAATAGAGGACCGAGAACAACAGGGAGTTTTGTTGGAAACGAGTGAAAATCCTTGAATAATGTTAACAGGTTATGGGACTGGGTGATGGCACCAGTCTTGAGAACGCAGCCTTTGACGGTCGTTAACCAATATTAAATTGAGACAGAAGCCATAAATGAACCCAGCCAATGGGTTTGAATATAATTCGCACATGCTTCACATCTGCATCTGCAATCTAGGGTGGGCGACACCTATTGTTCTTTCATTCAACAGCAGATAAGACTGTTATGATGATTTACCACAACATATCATCGAATCAATCAATTTTTTCATGGGAATACCACAAGAGTTTTCAAAGGAATAAATTCATTCACACATTGCACTCAGTCCCATAATGCTTACTGAGGATCTGTTCGTTGATTTTTCAATCTCCATAAATTCCCCGAGTCAAAATTAAATTTTAAATGGATGCAGTGACAAGTCACACGCGGCAAAAGGCAATAGAATCTGAGACATAAGAGTTTTTATTTCCACAAATTAAGAATCAACTTTCGCTCGGGCTTCGGGCATTTATTAAGATTGTAGGAAACAAGTGAAAATTTGGAGTCAGGTGCATCCAGAAAAAGAAACTTCAGACAATACTCCGGATATGTGTAACTTACGAACATTTTAGTTCAAAGTTACGGGAGCTAAATCTTGGTGAAACAAAATAAAAAATATTTGAAAGGACATTTTTAAGCTTTCACGTTAATTGCAAAATGTTTGAAAGGTGCATGGTCCGTACATGATCACCCTAACTGATTAAATCTAAAATATACAGACATGCTACTATATTTTCTAATCAAAATTTGCGAGATATTGACCCGAAACGTCGATAAAATTGAATAAATTCTTTCGTCAAATACTCACCCAAATTATCATCGGTATCGTACGAGAAATTGGACACAATATCAGGAGCGATTGCTTCTTGTCTGCAAGAAGAAAAATTTGAATCAATTTTGTTGCTTTGGTCGGTTTTTTTGTTTGTTAATGTAACATTATAGCCCAAGGGTTCTAACTAAGAAGCATAAGCATCGAGCTTCATTACAAATAAATTGTCAACACAACACACAATTCCCAGCGAAGGTTTGTTACACCTTCATCGAATTATTAGTATGATTTGGTTATCTTAAACACTTTGTCCCAATTTTTCTGATTTGGCTTTGTTTTGTGTGTCTGTTTGTTTGCATGTTATTCTGTTGTCCTATGTAAGCTGCCACATAGATCAACAATATGTATAAGGACGACACAGATATAAACGTGATATTAGTCACAAATTCGACTGACAAAGCGTATTCATTTAACAGCCAAATTACAATTGTACCTATGAATTGGATACTTCGGCGGTTTTATCCATTTGTGCAAAAAGGAACGAGACGTCCTTGTTCCTGATTTAACGTACATTCCATTCGGGCTAAGTTAGGCAAATTAAAAAAGAAAATTGGAGTAAAAACCAGAGATGTCGTTTTAGGGGTTCAATGATTCGGTCAGTCAATATGGAGACCTGAACTTTCATTTCTCTGCACGTCGTCATTTCATATTCCGGCTACCTAACTGAACCATTTTATTCTTAAAAATCGAAACCATTCGGATGGGAACAAAGTAATGAAATGAACTTGTTTCTAGAGCAAAATGTACGGTCTTGCGGGAAGAATCAACCTTAGAATCAATTGACTTTCGATAAGCATGATCCAGAAAGAGCTGGGTAACCGTCCGGATGCGAGGGATTGACTTTCTCAGGTAAGTTTTGTCGTATTTTGGAAGCAGTTCCTAAACTCAAATTTGATCAAGCGAGAGGAAAACCCTAAGTGCAATTGTTGGTACAACCTATGAGCAAAAAAAAATGAATTTTTCGAATGAGGAACAAATTTTGCCTAGTAGTGGTTTCTCCCACGTTCGGAAGCCATGACTGATAAAGTGCTATTTGTGACTGTAGCTGCAACTTTTTATCGATAGTCCCGCAAGTATAAAAAACTTAAATTTAAGGAGCCTAGGATTAACGATAAACACTAGACGAAAAGTTGATGAAAATTCTGAGAAATGACAACAGATGTCGTTGTGGTGGAAGAAGAAGTTACTCTGTTCGCTTTTCTCTTTGAAAATTGGATCGGTAACTAGTCACCGAATTTTTCATAATTTTTACTTGATACACTGGTCGCATGGAACTCTCCAAACAAAAAAATATGGCAAAGCCCAACCCTGATGGGAAGAACTTGATGACTTCATAGAACAGTAAGTAAGTGGATAGTAGATAGCCTAGGTGCATATTGGTCCCACATAGTCCAAGATGGGAATTAGAAACGATCCCAATTCTCTGATAGTAGACCGGTCATCCGGACAGACCGGACAGATCATCTGATCATCAGTGAATGTGCGATGCAGAACGCTACGTGATCATTTCATTCGGCTTCGACGTACCGCCGCTAGAACCCTAATTTTCCGGCAGGTTCCTAGAAGGGAACCTGATTTTCATGATGAACAGTAGTAGCAGCAAAGTACCATACGACCTGTGTTTCATGGTCTGGAACTGATCATCCCAGCCTGACAAATCTAAATCATAGTTCCAAGGTCCAAAGTCTAAAACCAACGGTTGAAAGACATCTCTTGTTAAGAGCTAGGAGTGCCCTAACTCGGACAGGACTAGAATATATCTCAGCCATCGAAGACAATCGAAATTGGCTTCGAAATGAAGTCATTGGTCACCAGATTGGTGCCAGATAGGGTAAATTTTCAATTCTTTTCTCATGACAAGCCGTTCAAAATGTGTTCCAACTTTGATAAGAGCCCACCCAAAAAAAATAGCATTTCTCGTATCGAGTGGGGTAATAGTAACATGTGAGTTTCAAACCGTCGCCCTATGAAGGAATGATATCCAGAGACCATCCGTCTACCTATAGAGAAACTGAATCCAGTGCAACACAAATTGCTTCCCGTGCTTTTGTGGCATTTTTAGTATGAGGAACTTGGGGTTGTTACTGCTATCTATTGAATTGTTACAAGGAAATAACTTCAAAACATTTTACCTCATGATGACGGTCTCCGTAGTTTTCAGTTCATTTTGAGTGAACAATGATTTCCGCCGACCAATCTATTGAGACCGGAAAAAGAAAACCGTAAATTTCCAGCAATCGAAACAACTGCACCCTTCCGAACTGTCTCACCTTAGATTCAATATTCGGCTCAATAAATTGACCCAACGGATGCTTAGGCAGTTCACGAGGTAGCGGTGGCGGTGGCAAGTCCATTTTGTGCCGCTTCAAATCAACCATCGATTGTTCCACGGCTCGTATCACATAATCGTCGTCGTAACCAAAGTCTTTGTGCAATTGCGATTGTAAAAAATCAGTCATCAGATCCATGTCTTTCATTTTCAATAGTTTTGTTCGATGCAATCGCAAAATGGTGAAGGCCATCGCAACGACCACCCTCTCGCCTTCAATCATATAAATGTCCCAAATGCGCAGGCACAAACTGAACGGTATCCGTTCCACAAAGATGACGAAAAACCATTTTAGCGAGTACAATATCGAGTCCAAATTGTGCTTCATGAAATGTTTTTGCAATTTTGGCATAAATTTCGTGACGATCTTGTCATGATGGTGCAGGAAGCGCGTCAATTTGGGAAAACCTTCGATAAACAGTCCGTGCATGGCGTATTTACTGTCGCTCATGAACGTGTTCAATGCCCAGAACGCTTGCTCGTCATCCATATACATCAGCAATATGCCGGCAACGCCGGCCATTCCTTGGCAGTAACCCAATTCCATGTTGTACATGGAATAAGCGGTAAGAACATTGAACAGTGCTTGTTGCTTGATGCTGTACCGTTCCAGATAGTGGACGTGTTCACGGAATTGACGATTCACATCCGAATCGATTTGTCGCACCTGTGAAAAGGACTAATCAGCTTTATTGGTACATGTGTTTCTGATCAAGTTCTGTGGAAGCTAAGTGATTCGAATGGTGAAATGTGAACCTTTCAGTGGAATGCCTGGCTAGCACTTGACTTCCGGAAGAAAAAATTGTTTTGCGTAATCTTTTCCTTAATATAGCATGGCCTTTAACAGGCCCGTAATAACCATAAGACCAGTTCGGACCTGGTAAAGGTCATGTTAAATTTAGGAAACTTTTCAACTTTTGTATGAGCCCGATATGGGTCTTTTTGTAGCCAGTCTGGTACTGCCCTTTACATGAGCTTCTTATGAGATTTTGTTAAATGAAGATGAAGGACGAGAAGCTTCTGTTAATTGATTGACAACGAACCTCGGTACTAAATTCACGTGCCAGATCCAGCATTCGCTTGTACACTCCCACATTATCGGCCATAGTTTTCTCCACATTCAATATTTTCAGCCATGCCTGTAAGACAGAATGTTACTCTCTGACCGACCACCGAATGCAATTCAAAATGGATACCGCCGATCGCAATTTATTCGGAATCCCTTTGAACACTCTTTTCTTCAGCTTCTCCACCGTATCCTTTTTATTCCATCTGCGTAGCATGTGCAGCCACTTCTTCTCCCGTTCCTGTTGTACATAGAAATTTTCCGTCACCTCTTTGCGCTGCATGCGTTCATCGTGAATGAAACCATATCTGAAAAATGATGATCGAAAATGAAACAACAAATCCCCAACGAGCGAAATGCGACGACAGTACTTGTCCATTTTATGGTAGATTTCCAGTGCCGCATCTTCCCACGGATCAATATCATTGTCTGCCGATCGACCTTTGTCGTATCGCTCGAATATCTTTTTTCGCTCTTCACGAGCACGTGAAATCAACAGTTCATCGTCCATTATACACATTTACCATCACGCTATTCCGGGATTATTGGTTGATGCATTGTGAATTTCTGTCGAAAAATAAACAATTCTTGGATTATTATCAACGTTGCACAATACTATATGACAGTGTTGGATATACATAGCAACGATAGCAACGCTAACAGAAATCGTGAAACGAAACCGCAACAAAAAAATGTTTGGAAAAACGTGTTACTGATAACACAGCCAATCGAAAGTAATTGAAGCCTTTCGTTATCATTGCAATTCATACGTTAATGTTACACCAATTTAGGTAATTCAGTACCGTGTCGATGCTAGTGATTACGTCACGTCAGACCCAGAGTGTCTAGCACTTCAGGAAGTGATAGTAGAAAGTGTTTCATGTAAATATCGATCCCTGATTGACACCAATGCTCATGCTCATCGAATTACATGATGATGACCATACTGATTCAAATAAATTCAGAGCGAGAGAGGAAGAGAGAGAAATTCGAAAGAGGATATAAGTCTTCGTAGAAATTCCTTCTAAAATGGCAGTACAGATTCGAATTGACCCAAAATTTGGGAGGAACACAACGTTTTCTGTGGCATGTAAAGGTAATGGGGCACTCGAAAATTAAGCACTCACCCAAGGAAAAAACGATAAGTTCTCGAAAAGTGAACGTTCCCTGAATTTTCGTATGTTCAGTTCATCCATACATTACTGTGTACTGGAACATAACTATTTAGCACATCCAAGCAATATTGATGGCATTCGCGGCCGATGCTGACCTCTTGGGAAAAGGAAAAATTAAATTGAAGGAAAGTCTGGTGGAAATGGACAAGGAAGTTGCATTGTAAGTAAGAATAGATCCAAGAACCTCGTACTCGATAGGAGCCAGGGATCCAGAAATAGACAGGACATAACCATGAATGAGTACAATTTTGAGGTTGGTCAATGTTTTAAAAATATCTCCGCTATTGTCAACGTTGGACATGATCTAGTAGAAGAGTTGATGCAAGTGCTTCAACTTCAGAAGCAATCTGTTGAAATCCATATTACCACGAAATATCGGCTATAGAAAACCCTGGTCAGTTGTCATGAGCGCAAATGGCAAAACCAGAGAAACCTGGATTCCAACAACGAATCAGTAAAGCAGGCGAAACTGTTTTGAAAAGAAAACTCAACGTTCAATATGTGGACCAGTCGAAGTGGGTCGTATGTGGAGAATAAGGACTTGCTTCTTGTTGTAATTGCTTACTCAAGAGAATAAGGACAATTAGTGAGCTCGTTAACATTTTCGGTGCCGAAAACATTGTAACCGCTATCAAAGCAGTGCGACTAAGATGGGTGGGCATAGTGATCCGTATGAATGATGACATAATGGCAAAGAGAGAATTTTAAGGTATAAGACCCAGAGAGCGTCCAGATAAAAGGTGTATTGGCTGCGCAGAAGGGAAGCTAAGTTCCATCGATCATGAATGGGATGTAGAAGATGGTGGCACATTACCTGGTTACATTTCTTTGTGGCACAATTGGAAAGGAACATTTCTGATTTGAAGTGATTTGAGCTGAAAGATTGTCGTGACTTTAGTTAATCAACGGTAGCAGATGCATTGTTAACAAGGCACACATCCAGTGCTGCAACGACCGAAACTTCAAAAATTTGTCTCTTCTTACAGCGCTGAGAAAGTTAGCAAGAATGGTCAAATGCGCTGTTTGTCTTCAAATGCGCTACTTGTCTTCAAATGCGCTATTTGTCTTCAAATGCGCTATTTGTCTTCAAATGCGCTATTTGTCTTCAAATGCGCTATTTGTCTTCAAATGCGCTATTTGTCTTCAAATGCGCTATTTGTCTTCAAATGCGCTATTTGTCTTCAAATGCGCTATTTGTCTTCAAATGCGCTATTTGTCTTCAAATGCGCTATTTGTCTTCAAATGCGCTATTTGTCTTCAAATGCGCTATTTGTCTTCAAATGCGCTATTTGTCTTCAAATTCGCTATTTGTCTTCAAATTCGCTATTTGTCTTCAAATTCGCTATTTGTCTTCAAATGCGCTATTTGTCTTCAAATGCGCTATTTGTCTTCAAATGCGCTATTTGTCTTCAAATGCGCTATTTGTCTTACAGTTGGGACGAGAAGGTAGATATAAAAGCAAACTCAATTACCTTCTCCAATTCAATTGGACCTTTAAATACCATTTGCAGTCGCTGCAAACGGATGTATAATTTCATCACTTCCTCTGCGGTGATTAAATTTGTTATTAATCTACCAGAATGTAGATTGACAGCAGTTAACCCTTTGTCCCTTCGAAAAAATTTTCACTTTTGTCAAGAAGACTAATTTGTTTAAATGATTGGTTAAGATTCAGTCTCAGAAATAAAACATTCACAGACAACCGAAAATGTGTCTACTGAACTAAATACACGAAATAATTGCGGGTTTTTGTCGCGCTTAACATTTCGTTAGTCACTAAATAAATGGTGCAATGAACCATGACAATATAAAGAAGCAAAAAGTCTCAATTCCATTTAACTAGATGTACATAATTTGAAGCACATTGACTCGTTCAGTGTTTTATCAGTATGGTTTCGATCTGATCGGCAGATCATAGCAATAATGAACAGAAAAATTAGGGAAACTTGCTTAACGATATGCACTGCACGTATACATTAAATGAAATCATTTTTTTAATGGTTGCTCGTAGGCAAGTTATTTCGATCAGATGAAGGCAACTGTTTTTTGAGCGAAACCATCAAGAAAACAGAGCATTCCACTTCTGTGATATTGAAATTAATACGGTCAATTATCTACACTCGAATTAAAATCCAAAGCTGCTTGTATACGATGTAGTGGGTTTGATGAGTACAAAATATTTCTTGTTAACATCGAATGCGAAGCGCATTCCTTCCAGCTGAAATTACATCACAAACACCTTTGAGTGTTAAATCATTCATTGCCTGGAACACAATTTTAATTGAATGGTAAATTGATGGTACTTTGTACTTTGTTGCCGACATAGTCATTACAACTGGTATGGAAAAATTGATTTCATTTTAACAGGTTACCCCCTCCCCCCACATAAAACGCACAACAACTGTCTTTCACTATCTTTTCTGCCAAAAAATTTGCATTAGATAGCAGAAACAGGAATGTTGTAACAATACGCCTTCAATGTCACTATACAACAATACAATAATTGATGACTTAAACACACTTAACACACCACATCAAAACATTAAAATACGAAAATACCTCGTAAAATACACTCGGTGATAACAGAAGGTTTTTTTGTTGCTCGAGTTTAAAAATTTTGCTGATAAGTTTCGTTTCATAGATTTCCTATTATTACAACTCAATATTATTGATAAGAAGACAATGTCAAAAAGCGATATCCTAGCTCAACAAAAATAATAATTCGGAATGCATCTCACTCACGAAATAATAAAAAAAACAACATCGAACGAACTGCTGTTCAATGTAACATATTTATAAAGATGCTGAAGCAACAAAATGTAATAAAATGAAACAAAAACTCTCATACCTTCTTCGATGTGGATAGGTCAATTAAAAACAATTAAATTTCTTTCGATTTACATAAAATAAAATTGTTTAATAATTATGTGCGGTTGATATTGTCTGCGAAGACTGGTCTGCCGAGTATTTTTTTGTTGTTTTTTTTTTCTCGTTCTGGAGCAATTTTATCACATTTAATTTTTGTTCGTTTATTATATTTGCTAGTGTCCAATAGAGACACCGTTTCGATTAATTAATGAATTAGAATTGTTTTGGCCATGCGAACTATGAATAAAATGCACACCAAAAAATCAAATTGTTTTGAGCTTTTTTTGTGTTGCTTACATGTTTCCACTGCTATATCCACTATGAATTTAAATTGTCAAAAATATTCATCGCGAGAGAGTGGAAGCAGTGGAAGAGAGAGAGGCAGTGCGTACTTTTTGTATATAATAACAAACATCATAGGACGAACACTTTTTTATGTTTGCCTTTGACGATTGTTTTCAGACAATTTCACAAATCGAAGCTCGAACGTGGTTACAAACAAAAGTTCCTAAAATAATCGTCCAAGACAAACATAAACTGTTTGTTTCGTATTTCACAGCCGAAAATCAGGATTTTTCAAGCCCTTTACCTTTTTCGACCTCTCATTCTCACATGAAAAATGTTTTCGCTTATCTGTTTTGAACGGTTGACTTTAAGCACATTAACATATCACATCACTTCTTTCGAATCAAAATTAATCGTTTACACGCAAATACCCACAGCACATCATAACGATATACGAAATGACTTCGATATACTGACGTTTCTCATATGGACGAAATATCAGTGATCGCTTGAAGTGACATCAAGTGACTGTAGCGGTAGCTATACATAGCGACGTGAAAGGGACTTCATTATTTTTGTTTGTAATACTGTCAAACTTGACAGAAGAAAAAAACTTTGAATCAGGTTTTTTTCGCGTCGTAATATGCAGTTAGAGTAACATAAGGCAGGAAAAGGTCTTTTCTAAAGTTATCTCAGCTGTCACAACGTAGTGACGATATTGACATAACCAAAAAATTACTGGTGATGAAATGTTCACAAAAGCAAGGCTTTATGGATTCTATCGGCTTGTTAAAAACCGCTATTTTAGCGTTAAATGTAGTATTCCTCATATGTTGGTTTCTGTTGTCCGTGTCAAGGTTCTGAAAGGACAGGTTAGGGCACTTCTGAGGTGATCACAAATTTTGACAATCTAGACATGTTTTGTTAAACACACTTATTGCAGATTGTTTGAAATGTCAACTTTTACACAATCTCTAATGAGTGTGCTTAACAAAATTTATCTATTTGTTAAAATTTGAGTTTCACCCGCCTTCGTAAGTGTCTTAACCTGCTCTTTCAAAACCTTGGTCTGTGTCACCAAGGCCCAAAGTTTACAGCCTCTTGTGTGTTGGACACGAAGGAGCTATTCAATATTGTACAGCGAAAGATTTTCATTTCCTAGTGACTTGAACTATCGACTGTTAAAAACTACTGTCACCTTGTTTAAAAATTGTGAAGGTCGTCTGATAAACACGAAAATTTCAAACGTTAAACGGAACGCATAACAGTGAACTAACTCTCACAAAACGTCAATCATCATTTCCAGTTCAGAGAACAGCCGCACACAGCTGGCCATTTTTTTACTGCCATCTCATTTCTTCATGTACTCAAAAATTAGAATATTCTCAGTTATTTTGGAATCGGACCCTCCTGTTCGTGTATTTATGTTCAGCGTACATGAATGTGTCTGGTTTGTACGTGTGTGTGTGTGTGTGTGTGTTACATTCGATAGAAGGCTCCTTCGGATTTGTATTTATTTCTCTCTCCCGATCGAAACAGAACACAAAATTACACAAAAAAAAAACTCCCAGCCATTTCACTAGTTTAATGTTTCAATCCGAGGTCAGAAAAATCAGAACTTTACGCAAAACACGATTTCGGAAAAATTGAAGCTCGTTTGCATTTTATCTAAAAACGTCGAAACAAGAAATCACTTCCGTTTGCAAAAAATCTTTGTCCGTGGAGATCGCTTTTCGTTTTCTTAATTTTTTTTTTATTTAAATAATTTTCTGTGTTTCAACGCTGGCGTACAACAAACGTGAAAAAATACAATGGATTGCCCACATTTATGCGATAGTGTTAAATTGAATCGTGTTTTTATAAAGAATAAAAAATGTGAATTAAGTACAGCGGCTGATGGGACTAGTCTATCGGAAAAAGTCTGGAAATGTTTCGGTAAGCATTTTTTCTTCATCAGCAATCGTTGACTGGTTAGAGTTCGATTTTTTTTTTTTGCATACGACAGGGCTATTTTGTTTAAGTGTTAAAACTCCTGTGTTCGTAACTGACGATGGGACAGAAAAAAAAATCAATACGTGGACGGGAACTCATATTCGGTTTGTAATTTCATCTATCTGTTTTCTTGGCAAATTATAATTACTTTGCGAGTCATTTGGTTTCGATTATCCAACTTCTCATCATAATACGCAATCATCAAATGCTACAATACAGTGATGTGCGTGCACAGAACCACCTTTTTCGATCGAATTCGCCTAAATGATAAAAGTCAATACAACAAAAAAATCAAAGTCCAATCAACTCCCAATGATTCGGTTTAGTCATCTTGCGATGACTTTATTGCTTCTTTCTTACATAAAAAAAAACCTCTCATCGTCTTCGTCAAATCGACGACATAATCGGTGTGTACACGGACCTAGCAATTTGTCTAAAAATTTTCCATTTTTACGTCATCTAAGTGGGTTCAATTTTAATGCCCCGACCACTTAAAAATCGAGACTTTTTTGCCTGATACGTTTTTTCGTCGACTTTTTTTTGTCTTCAGTTGTCTTGTATGTACGCGAGATACAATCATGTTCTGTTCACGGTCGCTGTTGAAATAAAATGGCTTTCTGCGATACACAAATGTTTGGAGATAAAGCCACTGTGTGTGATGTTCGGTTCAACAAAATTCTCGCTGGCGTATTGTAACACTATACGGTGTATAGATGGACAGTGTCTGTGTATGTTTTGTGCGCATTGAGTGGTACCAGATGATAAAATCATTGTGTGTGTCGGGTATATGGTTCTGTTTCTGTTTTACACAAAGAAAATCTTGAAGGCAGGGCCGAATTACACTTGTTCGGATATAATGTTGGATGTGTGTGGTGTGTATAGAATTATCTTATCGGTGTGTTGGTTGGTGTCAAGGGAAATACGTATTCTTTTCCTTCGGATAGGCAGGGTGCAATTTGCATTTTTCTTAATGGGTTAACAGGTCTTGGTCCTGGTTTTCTTTTTTGCCATCATTACGAAATCGGAGAAAAACTGAGATGCGGAAGTGGTGAATGATAATCTGTGAACATAGAGTGAGGGTGGACCTAGTTCAAAGTTTTTTTTTTCATCCTTTTTTAAGGATATGTTAGGGGTAACTCAAATGGTGTGCACTCCATATTTGCTGCACTCTGCACTAAATGAAAAATCTTTGGAATTATCTCAAAAGCACGAAAGGAAGTTTTAGTCAATAAATTAACCTACCAAACCATGCCCCTGCTATCAGTATAAAAATAACCAAACGGTCAGTGCTCTCGCATCATGTCTATAGCTGCCCTGTGTAGCGTTACAGTCCGAAAGACCATTTCATAAGGAAAGAAAAATCGATTTCTCATTCTGTCAGGTTGTGGGCGGTCTCGTTTTCTGTTAATGAGCAGTTGATCGTGCCTCTGATTGAATGATTAAGTTCCTATGCCGCCTCACCCATACAATTTCATTAATGTTCCCCTCAATTCTCTTTTAGAATGCACATCGATCAAGGACAATTGGATGTGCCTAAATTGTGGCACCGTGTTGTGTGGACGTTACGACAATAGGCATGCATTGAATCACTCCAGTAAAAGTGTCGACCACGATGTCTGTTTGAACACGTCGAACGGGTCGGTGTACTGTTACAAATGTGATGACTTTGTGATCAACGACACAGACAAAAATGCATTGTGCGATCTGCGACACGAGCTGCGCGATGACGATTCACTATCCGAAACATCAACCTTTGAATCGTCATCGACGAAAACACAAGAAACAGCCAGCACATCGTCCAGTGATTCGGGTTGGGAGGAACCGAATCGGAAATTGAGACCGAGGAAACGGACTACGTCGAGCGACAGTACGGAAGTGGTGACGAAGCGAAAGAGTTTGCGGAAGGTGAGATTTGGTTTCAGTTTTCAATATTGAAACGGCTTGTGACCGTCCACCTGTTCCTGATCTCAGTGAATTATGAATTTAATTGCAGGTAGTCGGACTGCGAAATCTGGGCAACACATGCTTCATGAATTCCGTATTGCAATCGCTGAGTAACATCCAGGAATTTAGTTGCTACTTCAGTGCGCTACCTTCACTAGAATCAAAGGCGCAGAAACGCGTCTACCATTCCAGAAGCTTAAAGGAGAACATGAACGATGCGAACGTCGTTGAAGAATTGCGTAAAATTTTGCGTAATTTGAGTGACGGTGGCGACGGTTCCAAGGCCATATCGCCGGAATGTCTGTTTCTGGTGATTTGGAAAGTGGTGCCACAATTTCGCGGTCATCGTCAGCATGATGCTCATGAATTTTTGCGTTACATGCTCGATCGTCTGCACACAGAATTTCAACATTTAACGGTACCGATGGACAGTCTATCCGGCGGTAAGCCAAAAGTGTTAAATGCACCGAACGCAACAGACAATGGAAGTATTATGTTTAAAGGCCGTAGTTCGATAGTGACGAATGTGTTCGGCGGCACCTTGCAAAGCGAGGTGACAATACGATTTGTTCATTTGATGAGTCAATTTTGCTAAAAAAAATTCTTTCAATAAAAAGGTTCGATGCTTGATCTGTGGTATGGAAAGCAAGAAACATGATCCGTTTTTGGATCTATCACTCGACATTCCTGAAAAGTTTTACAAAGAGTCGGATGACGATAAAAAGCCTATTTGTCATATAGCCGACTGTTTGTCCAGTTTCACAGAGGTAAGGCTCACGAGACCATCATTTCTCATCTCCTACTACATTCAAACTGAACGTTTTCTTTCCCCTCCAACCCCACATCCACAGATTGAAGAATTAGCCGAAACCGAGCTGTATTACTGTAGTTCCTGCAAATGTAAGCAGAAATCAACGAAACGCTTCTGGATCCGTCGGCTACCGAACGTGCTATGCTTACACATAAAGCGGTTCCGATGGAACAACTTCTATCGAACCAAAATCGATTTGCGCATTTCATTTCCAATCACATCCATGGACATGTCACAATTCGTATTGAACAATGGACCGGAAACGAGACGTTCGAATGCAGGCAGTAATGTGTACGATCTGGCTGCGGTGATTGTCCATCATGGAAATGGGTTAGTTGAACGGACCAATAGATCGTGATCGATTTGTCTAAGAAATTCTTTATTTTTTTTGCCTCTTTCCAGTTCGAGTTGTGGTCACTACACCTCGTTCGCTATAAACAATGGAACCTGGCTACATTTTAATGATCATACGGTGAAAGAGGTGGGCGTGAAGGCCGTAGCCGAATGTAAACCATACATTCTATTTTACAATCGACGAGAAATGAACAAAACTTTATGAGATTAGATTATAAGACTGAGAGTGAATTAAACATTAAACAGAAAAAAGAAAAATTGGAAGAAGATTCAGCTCGCGAGCATTTCGATTGCGGTCGGGTCCACCGTTCGAGAGGAAAGGTAAGTTGATTTTGTTGGGGACAGACGTTGTTCTCACAAGTTATTTTAAATCGTCGTAAAATCAATGCACCGATAATGAAGTTACAGGAAAGGGCAATTAAATGTCAGCCAAAATTTGCGTCAGCTGATTATCAGCTGACTCATACAAACAAAACTGGTTATGCATGTTTGTACGGTTCTACCACACGCTGTTAAATCCGCATAAACACTCATAATCAGTTTTGTTTGTATGATTGAATCAGCTGACAATCAGCTGAAGCAAATTTTTGCCGTAGAAATATCAAAACAGGGTCATGCGGTCTGAAACTGCAGTTATTGATCTCTGCAATAATTTTAATTACTCTACCAAAATGCTCGGAACAGGTTAGGTCAAACCTGAACTTAACACGAGAAAATTTGATTTAAATCAGGTCCGTTTCAAGTTGAACCTGTACTAAACTGGACCCGAAAATTTACGTTCAGGTCTGATAACTCTAGGTGAGGTTCAAGTTAACCTGATGTAGATTTTAATGGTAAAAATGAAAAATATTCATTGATTTATCTTTGATGGCTCATGCGATCCCTTTCCACCACATTTTGAAATTGCACGCACATCCGGTTACAGTCTATATATGTGAAGTGAATTTTCCAGTGTAAATAATACCAATAAGCAAGTAAATCATCGACGAGTTCTGCTGCCGTGTTAAGCCAAAGCTCCGTATCGCTTTCGAGAGCTTTAAGCTTGGACTACTTAAATATTCCGCTTTTAGATGGAATCCAAAGGAAACTCAAAGGTCAGATCTTTTAAAAGCTGTTCAAAGCTCACATACAATGTGATACGGCGTTTCGGCTTGACAAAGCTGTCTGACTCCGTGGAGTAAATCACAGAAATTAGTGGCAGGTATAAGAGAAGAGAGTTACAGATCAGAAGACATCTTCCTTTTCCGGAATTAATTTTTTAGTTCGAGAATAGAGTTGCAGTTGATTTTCGCTCAAAAGAATACTGTAGTCGGTGTACGTGCAGTGACTTTTAAGGAACGTTTCATAGAATTCCACAATATTCAGGACAATTCAGGATGATGAATTGAAAGGATAGAAGTAGAATGGTTGAGACAAATTTAATTCCAGCCATTCCAGCAGATAAAATCTGTCATCGTCATCTACATCAGCAAAATATAAGCTTCGAACTCTCTTCTCTTTCAAAGTAAAAGATGCATGTTCAGACTCACTGACCTAAAAATGTATCTAGAAGAAGACGAAAATGGGAAAGAAAGTTTCATGCTAATATTGACAAAGTTTTCCTTTTGGTCATGATTGAACAAACACTTCATTGATCACTCTTTTAACTTATTGTTACATTAATGCCGCTAGGTCTTAAAAACAAATCTAAATTTCTATGTGCCTTTGGGCGAGTTTATTCATGGGAGTAAATTGATTGTAAAGAATGTACAAATCTTAAACTAAGTCTGGGAAGAATTTTTAATTCGAGTCATGTAATGCAACGATAACAGTGAGATTTTCCGATTATTTTCGCCAATTACAGCAGCGGAACTACTACCCCACCTTCCTCCAAACGCAAGTCTTATTATTAGCCGGCATATCCACACACTTTTCCAACTCAAACCCGAATTGACGACAAAATTCGCTTAACATTGTCAAATCTCGCACACCCCATCGAGAGTCATTTCTCCGCAAACTTCTATCGAAATCGACATTGCTTTGCGGTGTAATTTTTCCATCCACCCCATATGGTCCATAAGTAATGAGAGCCCCATTCGTCTTCAACAAACTCGACGAATTTCGAAACAAACCTTCAGTGCATTCGAAGGGGGAAATGTGAATCATGTTGATGTTGAGAATGTAGTCCAGCTGACCGGTCATGTCTTTAAAATCAGTGTTCTGTTGCCCGGTTAGGTACGGTCCCGATTTCGATGGATTTACACCCCAATCTTTATGCGGTGTCATCACATTTATTTGCATCGGTGAGCAGATATTGTCTGCCTGAGTGTCCTCTTTCCAACATTGAATACTCTCCAACAAACTGGCATCGTATTCGGTCGGTTGGAACGTTATGTTAGGAAAATGTGGTGCAAAGTATGCGGTATGTTGGCCTGATCCCGATGATATCTCCAAAAGTTTTAGGCCTGGCCGCTTACCATCCAACACCGTTCGCAGAACATTCAATATTGGTTCGGAATTTCGTTGGGCTGCCGGATAGTTTTGTTTTCTAAAACATTTGATCATTGATTTAGAATGGATTAGCCGACCCGTGATTGTGCTCAGATAGACGATGATATGTCTTTTCAGTGAATATATGTGCACAAGAATGGGAAGGATAATATTTTCGTTTTAGAAAATTGTAATTTGTTCGTATACGCGTACCTCATAGTGACTGTTTGTTTTGATTGTTTAGTGTATCTCTTAGACCAGTAACTGTAATTACTCCGCAACAATTTGAAATGATATCGTAGAAGTTAATCAATTTTTTGGTGAATTTACGTGACATAGATGACATAAAACAAAATAAGAGGTGTAATGAGAATGTTACGGACCAGTTATTGTAACTTGTCTTGGAGAGGAAGTGTCAACATGACAATGTTAAAAAATAGCGCGCGTTTTGATGAGTGGGTCAGGCCCTTTGACTGTTGTAGTTATCAAATCTAAAGATAATGAAACATTTTCTTATTCTAACTTCAAAACTCCATTCTTCGAACAAAGAATTGGGGAATGCAGTACCAGGCCGGTTCTCGATAACACGAAAAAACACGATTTTGGGAATCCTTCCCCTTGCATTCGTATTTTTTATATTTAGATGCGCCCGAATTAATATACTTACCAATGGACGACGTTTTTGTCTAGCCTTACCCTTTCTTATAAAAATAGTTCACACACTTTTCGTATGTTGTCTGACTTACATACATATATTTCAATTTCCAAATTTAATTCGTGAATTCACTTTGTCGATTATTCAAACAAACTAATGTTAAAAATGATGTAAAGATTTTGCGTAATAATTTGAAAAAAGTTTGATAAATAGAAGGAATAGATTTGATAATTCTACTTTTGCTATCCATGTGTCTGGGAAAGTTAACAAATAAAAATGTTAGTAATGTTGTCGGCGGGCGAAAGCGACTTTTCAGACTCAATGCTGGTTGGTCTTATGCACAAAAAACATTTATTTATCTTCTCCCGTATCAAATAAGTTCATCTATTGCATGATCATTTCAAATAAATTTGGTCATACTACTACTGAGTGTGGAAATAATCGATTGTAGACGCTGGTTTAGAAGCTAGGACCTTCTTAATAACGTTGTCAAGCACTTTTTAGTGCCGTAATTTTTCCCTTCTTGGGCTTGTAAAGATTCGATTCGTAAATTTTCATAATAATTCCGAACAGAGTTGAAAACACTTTTTCTTGTCGCGGTCAATTATAGAATCCAATAACGTGTTTTCCATGTTGCTCCACTATTTTAGTATCAGGAAACAATTTACTAGAAAAAAAGTCGTTTCTTGGAACCGGTTACAGACTCAAAATAACCGTGTTCCGGTACTCAGAGCACCGTGTTCCAGTTCTCAAAGAACCGTGTTCCGGCTTCAAAGAGCAGTGACCTCGAAGAACCGTGTTGCGGTTCTCAAAGGACCGTGTTGCGGTACCGGTTTCGTATTCCCTATAGAGAATGACACTGCAAAGAGTTAAAAACTTCAAAAAGACACAATACAATCAACACGGTAAATCCCAATATGCGTGTGAGATCTATAAGTGGACTTAGCACCCCCATTTTTTGGCATATAGCTGTGTAATGCATATTGCGAAGACTGTAGTTAAAATAGCTGTGTAACTTATATTATAGCTGTGAGACGCGTTTCAAATCTATCTCGAGAAATAAAATTTTTTCCTGAACTTTCATGAATTTGCGGTCACCCATCCAAGTACTAACCGCGCCCATTGATGCTTAACCTGAGAATCCGACCGTCACCAATGCTGCTGTTGTGCTAATTTTGCTTGTGCTTTAACACGTTCTTATTTCGAAGCGTTGTTACCGCAATATAAATTCTGCAGCTATATTATAAGGCACACAGCCTAATTCAAGTCTGTAGTTTTCATATTTAGCATTTTTACTTTGGTGAGTTGTCATTGGAGCATTGTTTCAGGTTCTTCCTGCGTGAAGAATCGGCCATTCAATTGTTTTCTGTGAAATGCCTAGTTTGACATTTGGGAGTTACTTGGCTTAATTCGTTTCTTATGTATTGAAATTTCTGATATATACTGATATATACTTTCATTCGTCTGTGTTTCCACGGATTTTGACTATTGAAGAGGTATTTCTATAACCTGACAATCAAGCTTTATTAAAATCAGCCAAGCTATTTTACGATTTTTCTTTATCTGTTAACATTGAGTCCGACCAAGCGTCAGTACGAATCATAACTTGAATGCCATACATTTTCTGATATGCAGCACACAGCTATATTTTTCATACGTCAAATATGCGTTACACAGCTATGATATAGAGTACACAGCCACAATATGCAAATCCTAGCTATAACATGTGTTGTCGATGCATAATGTAGCTCTGTAATCTATAATATAGTTGTGTAACTCACATTGCAGGTAAATAACCAACATTAATAGGATATGCGTTCAGTAGCTATATTTTTATAAGTCTTGCAGCTATATTATAAGAACTGCAGCCACATTATAAGTTACACAGCCTTTAACGAAATCCACGAATTTTCCGTGAACAGCATAGGTTTAGGACATTCAAAAATAATTGTTCTTTTTTAGCTATCTTGTAAAACAAAACATGTGTCTACTGACGTAAAGTTGACGGCCGAAAACGTATAGGCCCAAACCACGGCAGAGTAAAATAAACCAGGCAGGAGCAGTTCTATTTCGAAACGTCAAATAAGGGACCTAATACACTGGATGAAAATTTAATAAAAATAAACACTGACATAATGTGAAAAATTTTATTCGCAAATAATATAGGGCTATTAGATTATTCAGGTCCCTAGTCAAATCAGCGCTCCTGCATGGTATACTTTACTCTGTCGTGCCCAAAGGCGCTGCAAAAAGTTCAAAATGATTGCAAATTGGAGTAGTCGAAACAGAAGCTTTAGAACTTCTTAACTGCGTGACCTAGGCTCTCGAAGATCTAAAATGGCCGGTCTTATATAAGACCTGGGGTTAACAGTGCTAGTTTAGCACTGCTAGTATAGAAACAACAATTAAATTCAGAAAAGTTTATTTCCTGCAAAATCTGTTTTGATAACTTTACCCAAGTAGGTGCATAGTGGTAAACTCTTTACATTCGATTCGGCCTTTCTGCAGATACATGTTGGCTTCCACACAAACAAGTCTCTGTTTGCCGAATCATCTTCGTTCCTGGTACAATTTTATGACATCTATTTTTGCATCGATTGCATGATCCAAAACAGAAACTGCTGTTGCAATCATAACTGTCTAATCTGTCTTGCTCAATCGCTACTTCGCTCTTTTCTTTCTCTAGTTCTTCGACGGTCATAGTTCTTGCAGTAACAGTAGTTCTTATCATAGATTTGCAATCCATGCATAATTCAACATCATCACCTGTAGGCATGGTATCAGATATGCATCTACTGGATCTGACTGTATCATATAAGTACTTGTGTTGCACTATTAATTCTTTCTTTAAGCTGTTCAGTTCTTCAATGTCAACGGCATAATGACAAGCTGCGATGTTTAATTTATCATTGAAAGCTGTTACTTTCCTATTGTATGCTTCTATCCAACCTTCTAATTGGTCCACATCTATAGCACCTGATAATACAAATCGTATGATGTCTTTGCACTTGGTTCCAATGAGATTTTCAACTTTGGTCTGTCCATGATTCGTTGTTCTTTCCACGTATACTTTAACTCTCTGTAAGTCTTCAGCGTTAAGATTTCCAATCTTTCTGAATGTGTCAGTCAGCAATTTCATGTCTAATTGGCACAATTTGCTGAAATGGACTTTATACAGTACTTGACCATCCATTTCAAATTGTTCGTTTTTTGATAGACTAAAGAATAGAGCCTCACGCCGACAAAAGCTGTTGTCTCTGTAATGTCCAGGGACGTTCTAAAATTCATCTGTAAAAAAACTTGTTGAACGAAATTTGAAAAATGAAACTTGAACACTAACCAGAAATGAAACGAGTTGCGACGCCCGCGACGCCACAATTAAACGGTCATTATCAATATTTGTTTTATAGAGATTCACAGCACGACATGAGCTAATTTGGAAGTTGCTGACGATTCCACAAAGTTTTCATTTATCAAAAACTCATTGCCAAAGATTCAATTCATATTGATAGGCTATGTTATGCAGAATATTTTTATTTTCAAGCCGGTAAAATGTCGGTAACAACTTGAAATTGTATCGTACAAGAGGCAAGATATTTTTGGTGAATTTACGTGACATAAAATTCAACATAGAGGCGGATGTGTAACAGGTATTATAAAAGCACGACATCTGTTTCTGTTGGAATGCACTAAACGTTTTGGGTGCCAAATTTCAAAACTATCCATTTGACAAAGTGACAAAGTAAAAATAACATTGATTTACCACATAGTCTGTTCGTGATACATTGTGGTTGAAGTAGTATACTCGTTCCGAAATATTATCTTTCATGCTGACTGTGAAAAAAATGCGGTATTTTCTCTCCGCCTTTCAGGCTTTCTATATTCTTAGTTCCTCAATATCAGAAGTTCGTTTTCTCTGAGGTTTTTCTAAGGCGTACCTAGAGTGGGAAGGTAATGTCATTTAGACGCGCAGTAACTAATATGCTAAAGTTTGATGTTAACGACACTGGTTGGTTGACTATAGGTCTGTTCGAAGGTTGTTGGAGCTGTCAAAACGTCGTCCATAGAGGCATAACCAAAAAATTATTGTCGACGAAATGTTTTTACAGTACGATGGAAAATACCAATGCCCTACCAATCTCTAGCAAACAAACATCATTTTGACGCTGTCAAAATACCACCTTATTCCTTTGTTTGTAAAATCACGACAGAGTAAAGTTTATTTTGCTCTGCCGTGGTAGAATCGTACACTGTTGACTAATTTCTAATTTAACATGTAAAATGCAAAGGCTCTGTTGAACTTTTACCACCTTAATAAATGTAGTAAGGTTGCCAGAGATGGTATTGCACAGATCCCGGAACAGACCTATGATTTACTTGTGTTTCATAAAACATTGTGTCTATCTCAAAACAGATGTTCCGAGTCTCTATGAATTCTCTATGATTCTTTGAAAAACAGCCTATCGAAATCGGACGCATTTTCCAGTGAACTTTTTTATATGTGTCTAGAAAGGTATTCGACCCTAGAAGCCAAAATCACTTTCAAAAAAATTCTTCGAAATTTGTGTGGCTGGTGAAAGGTGATCAAAAACCGAAAACTTGCACTTTTCTTACAAAAATTTCTCCAGTTACACGAGCCGTACAGGGTCGTGTGGGGTGTCATTAGAAAGGTAATCACATAGTACATGTAGTACATGTACATGAGCTGAATAGGGACTTATTGTGTTTAAAATTCATCGACACTGAAATATGAGCATATAAAGTTTTCAACCGAAGACTTACACTGTTCTTACTGAAATTTCTCGATGTACGCAAAACATGTAGTGTGGGGAAAGTAATTTTATGTGTTTTTGGGCCAAATAGGGTCTTATGTGGTTTGGATGCATCTACGATGAAATAGAAGTTGAAATATTTAGGTGTACATATTTCATCATAGGTGCATCCAAACCACATAAGACCCTATTTGGCCCAAAAGCACATTAAATTACTTTTCAAATGAACACGACCATGTACGTTTTGTCTACCTCGAGAAATTTCAATCAGAACAGTGTCTGTCTTCGGTTGAAAACTTCAACTGCACATATTTCAGTGTCAATGAATTTTAAACCCAATAAGTCCCTATTCGGCTCAATAGTACATGTGATTACCTTTCTAATGACACCGCACACGACATGTACGGCTCGCATAATTGGAGAAATTTTTGTAAGAAAAGTGCAAGTTTTCGGTTTTTGATCACCCTTTAACCAGCTACACAAACTTCGAAGATTTTTTTGAAAGTGGTTATGGTTTCTAGGGTTGAATACCTTTCTTTACGGCACATATAAAAAAGTCCTCTAGAAAATCCGTCGGATTTCGGCAGGATGTTTTTCAAAAGAATCCCTCTATGCAATTTATTTGTTTTTATATTAGTGAAACGAAGGCGTTTGCATCTCCTGATTCTGTTGCGTATGACTGACACTGCCTCCCCACTATATCCACTTTATCAATTATGCTAACTAACTTTTCTCAAAGAGTATTTTCGAGGCATGGTTCGGAAGTCACGTCAAGCCAGACGGTGGTCCAGACTACACGTGTTATTGGCTATAAAAGGTTGTTAGGGAGGCCTCTAGAGAGAGTACAAGTTCAATCAATTTTGTTTCGTAAACCGAGCAAAACGGAAGGAAAACGTAGAACTTTTTCTAAATCTAAGCTTTAGCAGATAAGAGGTGACTATGATTCTAGCTTTAGCAGCAAGTTCTACTCGCTCCAGCCCAAACCTGGTTCTCATTCGAATAAAGAATAAGACGAGAGTTATTAAAAGAAAGATATGAGTAAATGTCTGTTGATGCAAGGCTAACACAGATATGTTTGTCTCATTCTAGCACTCGGGATCGAAAGACTGAAGTGCACTCAAAGACAGCAGATTCGATTCCCGAGGAAAGATTGGTTGAATCAGTTAATATTATACATTCAGCCCCAAAGATCTCACTAACGCTTCCTTATCAATCAATGACTAAGATCAACGCACTTCAAGCAAAAGTGCTTCGATTGACAGGTGACAAATAGAGTAGTTTTTGTAGAGAGTCGTCACTAAATATTTTACGAGGTGACAGTCTGGTACCATGAGCAGCAGCACGGAATTTTAAAATCCCATACAAATTTTAATTCGAATGAACGGCTCAGTATAGAAGCCGTATTTTTATTTCTAACAGTGCAGTGAAATAAACACTGTCCTGTATATTATACCTACTTTATTTAGGGTACCACTAATGCTTGAAGTGCGTTGCTTCAGATGAAATGAACAGCGAACTAAGCGAAACTGAGTCTTCTCCATTATCTATTTGCTATTCTCCCTCTTTGATTAACAAATGACCATTTCAACATGTTCCGCAAAGAAACGTACCTAATAAAATAGGAAGCGAAAGTGGTGATAACAGCCTATTTACAATGGAATAGGTACTCGAGAAAATTATCTGCTGTTGACTTGATTTTTATTATCTTATTATCGATGACCACTTCAAATTACGTTAAACTTACAATTATAAACTTAAATAAACTAAAACCGAGATAAGAACAGTAGTGCAAATAGTGCAATCATTGTTGCGCTAATTTCCGATATTTGAATCACCGAAGTACTGCTGGAAGTAGCACCAGTCCTGGTAAAATATGGCAGCACCGATAAATTTGCCGGATAACTGTACAACCAAGTGGGTCCAGTTAGGGTATCTCCGGTATTTTCGTCTTTCCACACTCCGCGAGGTAGATAAATGTCTCGTGAGACCATACCTTCCACTAGAACTGGTGCAACCAAGATATCTTCACCCAACAAAAATTCTATCGAAAGAAATCGACATTCGTCCGTTAATTTGTTTCTCCCAAGACGATGTCGGAAACCCAACACTTACCGTCATTGGTGTATTGTGCAACCCGATCGTCAGGCGCTATCCACCAACTGGACAAAAAGGAAAATTTATTTCAATTCGTTCACTTTCCATAACGATTCAACTTACATTGGAGGATTGACAGGATCACCCTTTTCGCTAGCCAATTTGAATCGTTCCATTATCACATCCGTATATTTGGCATGAAGGTCGGTGAACGTATGGCTAATGGCAATCGTTTCAGCATCATAGTCCCATGGTACGAATGAAAATTGCAAACTGGGCATGAAAACGTTCGCCTGTAGCCAGCGAATGAACATTTCCTTATTCGGCGGACGATTATTGTAGCCATTTCCTCCAATCATGTCCGGAAGCACTAGCGGATAACCGACCATATTCAATTGAAGTAATGTGGTCACTAAGGTGGGTAGACCGTTGTTCCAGTTCCATTCTGCAAGACAAGAATAAGAATTCGGAGATGATATCTTGCCTTCTGAATCCCATATCCAGTGGTCATTTGAACAATGACCAATGAGAGTTTTAGGGTAATCATCAACTCACCAGAATCTTTGTCGATCATTCTCAGGAAAATTGGCATTTCTTGGTTACGAAAAGCTGAACGAACTTCTTCCATTGCACCGAATTTCGAAACGGTGTTTATGTAATCAGTGGTGATAGCAAGCGGATGACGCTTAGGAGTTGCGCTGAGAACGGGGTCGTATGGTGCCCAAGACGATTCTCCAGCATCAAACTTAAAACTGTCAATGCCAGCATCTTCTGCCAGGACTTTTAGCTTGTCGGAAAACCAGGTCGCAGCAGATGGCTTGGTAAACTTGAAACCGTTTCTTTGTCAGCATTTTTACATGATTCTATGCTACGGCATCATACTCACATCAATGTAACCCGCTTCCCCCCTCTGACTGTTCCACCATTGTGTCGACGCGTTACCATTCTGATCCAACACTAGGTACCCATTGATTAGAGCATCTTCAAAGTATGGGCTGCAATCCTTATTGATGAACGGATGGATCCACAATGTAACACGAAAACCTTGCAATTTTAACGAATCGGTCAACTCTTTGATGTTGGGGAATTTCGTGGTGTCGAATGCGGTGGCACCGTAGCATATTTCCCATGCATCGTCAATCTCAAACTGGCTGTTGTTGAATTTGTATTGCAAGATCTCGTTGGCAAACGTAGTCAAAACTGATTCGTTTATGGGAGCATAATATCGAGCCCACGTCGACCAAATGGGATGTCGAACCATTCTTTCATCGGGGTAACCAGTAGGTTTCTTTAACACAATTAAAATGGGATTGAGGGAATGATTAGCATTTGAGTGCATAACGAGGCTTTTCGAATACTAAAAGCCGTTTGAGCAGGCTCGAACTGGGTAAACTAGGCTACTGAAAGTTACGATTTTTCGAGCCTTTTTTAGCAAACATCGCCCGGTCGCAACCAGTCCGGCCCTGCTTGAAGTGAGTGTCAATTTCAAGTCTTTGATTCACCTTCAAGAATTTGTCTATAGCCATCATGTGTGCCTGTCGGGCATCTGCAGCAATACCGATTTTGTAATTGAAGGAGATCGTTTCGTTGTCGTGTGCGTAATAGGGTAACTTCTTCTCAACGGTCAAGCACAGCGACTCCATCGGAGCTTGATTCAAGAAAAGTGGCGCTTCTGCATCGACATAGATGAAAATACCGCGCGAATTCAACCAATATCGTTCAGCAACACCACAGTTGTCGGCCTCTTTCGTTATATACGAATAGTCTTTCAGATTTAAGCGATCAATTGGCCAATATTGATACTTCTGCTGCGGTCCTCCATACCAACTAACTTCCTGCGAATTCAATTTGAAACAGTCGTCCATTGTGACCGCTTTCTTTGAACTTCGCGTAACCGACACAATTGCATACAGTTCGGTGTCTTCTTCAATTTGAAATTGCAATGATGAATCGGATCCGTCAAACAGAAAGTTGTTGGCGGCTTCGGTCAGTTTGAAATTTTGACCGAACTGTTGATTTATTTGGGACACATGAACGACTTGTTGGCCTAACAGAAAGTCTGGTTTAAAGTTTCAGTGCAAAAAAGTCATTTTGATTTATGGTTTACCCTTCCATAACGAATAAGTTAAGGAACTTGGTGATTGGGACGCATCATTTGTGAAATATTCAACGCGAAGACGAGTTACGTCCGGTGATTTCGTCAATTGAAATTCTTTGATGAAAGTTTCGGCGTTCAACGAATTTAATCCAATAAGCAAAATGAACCAACTGATGAAAAACATTTTTTTTTGTACTGAATGACTGGCCGTGTAATTTCACATATAGATTCACCGATTGTCACTACACATTTGACCACACTGCATTACAAAAAACACTTTGTACTATTCCCATTCAATGCAATTGCAGTTATATATAGCCGAGAGTGATTGTAGATAAGAAGTCATCAGCGAGAAATATTTTTTTAATTTTTTTCAATTTACGATAAATTGCAAAATGATTGTTACACAAAACGTAATTAAATCGTCAATTGAGTGTTGATAAATCGCCCCCTAGACTCTTGAATAGGCTGAATAGAATAGACGATAAAATATGTTTAGTGCATATGACCAACGGTAAGTTTTGAAATTCTCAGTACATGAACTGTTGTTTTAGCATTATTAGTAATTATGTAGCGTAGCCTTCCATACTACATTCGGGTCACATCATTTACGTACATCATTGTAAAATAGGTATTTTCCTAACATTTACCTAAATGGAAACTTTGCGCAACAGATGTGAATATTGTCAATCCAAGGTAAAGCCGAGCTTGACAACATATCGTATTCAAAAGGCCCTAAAAATTGAAACTTTCATGAGAAAATTGAAAGGGGACGGAAGGCGATACCTGGTTTGAAATCTCAAAATATTTAGTTAAGCGATGACATGAGCGAACGATTGCTTTATGGAATGAGTTAACTGAAGTCGGTATGGCATATGTTTTGTTTTCAAAACAATATTTTTAATTCAGGCTAGAGCGCTAGAGGTGTGCGCCGGCATACGGCCGACAGAAATTGAGAGATATATGGCGTCATTTTGAGACCACTAATGCTTTACTAATAGATCAGTGTCAAATAACTGTTCTTCTCTCAAAATAGTGTCAAATGAGTTGTCAATTTCACAAAGCTAACCTCAAACAATAACAGCTCCATATAAATTTTTGTAACATTTTGGTTAGCTTTGTGAAAATGACAGCTCATTTGACATCTCAAACGACATTGACAATGATCTATACATAAGAGACATCCCAACAAAAATCTCTTCGAGAAAAGTGTGACGCAGTCTTTGAAATACAATTTCTAAAATGAATGATATCGCTAGAGTTGACGCTTTCAGCTTCGTTACGCAAAAATTAAATTTTACACCCAATTTTAGTTCAAACAAGCTGGCTTAGTTTTTCTCATTATCTGCCAAATAATTTTTACCAAAAAAAAATTTGACTGGAAACAACCAAAATTTTACCAAAAAAATCTACGTCGCAAAGTGGCAAATGTTCAGGAACAGATCAGCAAGAAAATTTATCTGCCGCATGCGACGCAGATTTTTTTGGTAAAATTTTGGTTATTTCCAGTCAAATTTTTTTTTGGTAAAAATTATTTGGCAGATAATGAGAAAAACTAAGCCAGCTTGTTTGAACTAAAATTGGGTGTAAAATTTAATTTTTGCGTAACGAAGCTGAAAGCGTCAACTCTAGCGATATCATTCATTTTAGAAATTGTATTTCAAAGACTGCGTCACACTTTTCTCGAAGAGATTTTTGTTGGGATATCAGTCGTTTTAGAAGTGTAATCAACACTGCTTTTTATAACAGTTTACAGTTTTAATTCAAAAATTTTACGAAAATCGAAAATTTGACGAAATTAGAAAATTTGACGAAATTTGACGAAATTCGAAAATTTGACAAAATTTAACGAAATTCGAAAATTTGACGAAATTTGACGAAATTCCAAAATTTGACGAAATTCGAAAATTTGACGAAATTTGACGAAATTCGAAAATTTGACGAAATTTGACGAAATTCGAAAATTTGACGAAATTCGAAAATTTGACGAAATTCGAAAATTTGACGAAATTTGAAGAAATTCGAAAATTTGACGAAATTCGAAAATTTGACGAAATTCGAAAATTTGACGAAAATCGAAAATTTGACGAAATTCGAAAATTCGACGAAAATTAAAAAATTTTACGAAATTCGAAAATTTGACGAAATTTAACGAAAATCGAAAATTTGACGAAATTCGAAAATTTGACGAAGAAAGTAATTCTTTATCTGCCACCATTCAAGAAATATCTCCAAAATCCCAATTGACCCACCCATTTCCAACTTTCGACATTTTTCGCAAATGCCCTTCTTTTCTACTCGTAAAACTCTGAGACTTTGCCGAAGAAAGTAACTCTCTATCTGCCACCATTCAAGAAATACCTCTAAAAACATAATTGACCCACCCATTTCCAACTTTCGACATTTTTCACATATGCCAATGTGTTCTACTCGTAAAACTCTGAGACTTTGCCAAAGAAAGTAAATCTCTATCTCTCATAAGCCAAAAAATATTAGTCCTTTCATCCTACGCTCGAGTAGCTCAAAATTTGGTCACTCTGACCACTCTAGCTCAACCAAATCTGCACCAATTTTTCTAATTATTTTTTTGTTCGATTCGTGTGGCAAATACCTTTCATTTGATGGGTCACACGCCCCTGCAGGTTTCAATACAGCTGAGCTACAGCTGAAAACGCGTTCCCGACCCTCGAAAACCACACTCAGAAACCACTTCGAGGCCAATAAAACAAAATTCTGGTTTTTCCTGGGGTAGTGGCGTATCACATTTTCATTTTTATGCCCACCCCGAGGTTCCTGCAAAATTTCATGGAGATTGGCTGACTAGTTTCCGAGATCGACCGTCGATAGATAGACAGATAGACAGATAGACAGATAGACAGATAGACAGATAGACAGATAGACAGATAGACAGATAGACAGATAGACAGATAGACAGATAGACAGATAGAAACATACAGAGTAAGTTGAAAGATTTTGATTGTTTGGAAAACGTTAATTTGGTGCATTTTCTATCAAAATGACCAACTTGAAAACGATGTATCTCCGGCAATTTTAAAGTTACATAGTCGAGTGATAGCTCGTTTTGCTCGTATTTGAAGCGCGAATAAGATAGAATAGGATTTGTGGTGATACAGGTCAAAGGAAAGAAACTTAAATTCTCGCCTATATATAGTTGCCGCGTCTCAAAAAATTTTCTTCGTTCTTTTTTTGGAAGTTAGACTGCGTCAAGTCCTCCGCTATCGCTCCGGACATGATAAAAAACATGTTTTAGTACTAATTTTCAGGTCGAAGATGTCGTAACTGTCAGAATAATTTAGGAATTTTGCTATCCTGTCAATGATACTCAGTACCAAAACCGACCAAAACCTGATTTCAATGTATCATGTGCATTGAGTATAAAAATGACTAACATTAATATGAAAACTCACCATTAATACTCGGATATATCCGTCCTCGATTTCGACAGATATTGCTATATTAAGCCTCTGACGTGACGAATCAGACCCACTTAGCTTTCATTGAATCATGTCAATATTCTAGATTATTTTCAGTGTTCTTTTAGCCGATAAATATGGGCTCAATTGCCCTAAGGAACGTAATTGCCTATGCTGGTGCTGTAGAATGTGACAAAATCACAAGATCTAGGTTTTAGGAAGCAGAGAATCTTTGACATTTGTTATCAATAGGGACAATCATGAGGTCGGGTTAATACGGTCTCAGATACCAAATTGTGTGACAAATCCAATGAAGTAAAAGATCTGTTGTAAAATGTTAGATTATAAGAAGTAATAGATTAAACGTCACTCCATCGATATTTCTACACTTTTGCAGTTTGTAAAAGGTCAACATAGCGACTATGTCTTTTAGTTGTTATAAGTTGAACCCAAAAAAAAGTTCTACGTTTTAATCGCCCAAAAACACGATAAGACCAATGGTTTACTCATCCGTACACCATGTACATTTAAAACGTACAGTAAGTGTCATACAGACTTTGACGTTTATTTGTCAATTTAAAAATAGATCAAAGCTAATTAACGATTGGTAATGATACAATCATATCATATCATCTGTTTTTTAGTTTGGAAAAAGGATCACAAGCATAAATAATAAAAGAAAAAAAAACAAGTTTAGCTGGATTTGAACCGGGTACCTCTCACACGTCGGGCTAAGACTTTCCTGCTGAGCTAACAGGGCGTTGAGATAATCAACGTGAATTTCGACCGGCTTCAAATTAACGGTTAAAAAGTAAAGTAAATAATTGATTGGCACAGTCGTGCTTTTTTAGTTTCAGATTCGACGATTTTGTAAAAGTTTTATTTCGTTTTAAAATATTTCCCGACTTATATATCCAAAAAGTATAATTTCAAATCGAAGTTGGCAAAATCTTTTAAAAAATGACGTTCATGTTAAAAACTGACACGACAAAATTCATAACATCTTGTCAGTCATTAACATCACCTGCCAAATGACAGTCTTCCGCCATCAGCAAATAGTTTTTTCTACTTCCTACGTCTGTTGTGCTTCAAGCCTGTAGTCAGATTTTAACCTAAGTGGGAATGGTAGACAAACTAGCTGCAAATTTTACGAGCAACCTTACATTTATCAATCACCTTGATCGGCCTCATCAGATCAAAGTTAGGAATTCTTGATGTGGCTGCCCTCTCCGTAATTTCGAATCAAACCCGCATCAGATTTTTTTTAACATTTTCATTTAATTTTTTTAAATTCCACAAATAAAAATTATTGTTGTCTAAGAAAATAATTGCAAAAAAGATATCTGAGGAGCGGAATGAGGTCAAATTGGTTGAAATATAGAATTCACAATTGCAACTGTGACAGTTGAACTGTCACATGATAAGTACGGATTAAATGTACAACAATGTACGAATAAAGTGTACATCAACATACGGATAAAACCCCCAAAAACACGATAAGACCAATGGTTTACTCATCTGTAAATTGTACATCCAAAACGTACTTTCTACGGGTTACTCGTAGAAATTGGGCGATTTTAATGTACATCCAAAATTTCATTTTTTTGGGTGAAGGGTCGAAGTTTGAACTTTTACTTTTATGACAAACTTTCTTACATTTTCAATGGTTTCAACAATTTCAATAATTTCCAAGAATTTTCAATTTTAAATTCTCGAAATTCTAGAAATTCTTAAATATTTTCGAATTTTTCGAGAAAAAAATCTTCAAAATAGGCCCTGCGTCCTCAAAGCACGTAAATAAATTACGGTTAAAGCAAGTAATTATATGCATGTCACAAGCTCTACTATTGTTAATCATTTGCATTGTTTTCCGTTCGATGCATTATCGCAGCGAAAAACAATGATGTAAGTCGATTAAAATAATTGAAAAATGTTACCGTCTCACATTATCACCTGTTATCAGTGCAGTTTTATTTGCTCATCAAAATACAATCAAAATACAATCAAAATACAATCAAAACAACTCGAATGATTATCATTATAAAGACATCGTTTTGCTGTGTCAAGTCAATCGCGTACTGATGATAAAAAATCGAAGGAAAAATGTAATTTCAATCGCTACCTTCACTCTGCAATAGGTCAGGTGCAAATGCAACTGATGATCCAATGGTTCGATGATTATGTTCGATACACAATAGAGAATAATTTCTAACATTGCCACTATTATAGGTATAAACAGGGAATTTCTTATATTTAAATTTTTTAAAAAATCTTCACTTTATCAATCGTTGATCTATTGAATCATTCTTTCTCGAGTGGTTGTGCTACAGAAGTTTTTTTTCTGTAAATTATTGTTTAAAAAAGTCACCGTTGTTGGTACGCTATTATTGCAATCACACATTTCAAAGGCATTCCAATGGTTGCCGGTATATTGTTATCGACAAAAAAAACCACTTACAGTGGAAGTGTGACGCAAGTTCTTTTATTCACTTACTCAAGAATTGATTTCGCTTGAGTGACGCTTACAGCTTTTACACGCGATACAAATTAGAATATTCCCATTTCCGAAAGTGATCTCAGCTTCATTGCTGTAGTTGTTTCCGTTCCTTATTATTTGTTATTTGTGACGCATTTAATTTTGTGTATCGAAGCTGTAAGTGTCACCGCCACCAATATCAGTTATTTTGTAAATAGATAAAGGACTTGCGTCACTCTTCCACTGTAAGTGGTTTTTGTGCAATGTCAGTTCTTATGTAACTATAAGAAAACAAAGGGCCATGCAGACCCGAACGGTTGTATCCACCTCTAAAACTCAGCCGAAAGACATGGCTAGACTAGACACTCAAAACATGTTGACTGCAATCCAAAACTATATAAATTTGCCTCTGAACCGAACTTTCAATCTGCCATATTTTATGAGATATGACTCACATAGCTTATAACGTTCATAGCTCTCCAATGCGACTTTTGGGAAAAAATCTGAGAAATATGTCGACTAGAATTAAAACCAATTAAAACAGTTGGTTCAATCTAAAAAACACATTTAACAGTTTTTCAAGAGTTTTACAGGACATTAATATTCCCGGTCAATTCCCAGTCAGTGATATTTTGGCGCAAAATACGAATACGAAATTATTGACCTTTATGAAAAATCCTTCAAATTGGTTTGTTAGACGTAAGTTTTTGACTTAACCTAAAAGTTTCTGAACTTTGAAATTCAGTATCTTGCTTGTTAAACTCGTTAAGATGCCCGGATAAGGAATAGAAAAATAATGTTCTAGTGGAGGTCGAAAAGGTCGTGTAATTCCTAAGGCTTGATTTCCACCTACCAATGAAGTACTATGTGAGAGAGACAAATTTGATTTTTTTTAAATTTTTGCTTTGTTTACTTAACAGCTTGCTCTCTCTCACAGCTCTCACACTGAGTTCTTTTTGTTGATTAGAAACCGTATTTAAGTCCCACGGAAAAATTCAAATTTTTTAGTGTTTCAGGACTTGCGTCACGGCGCTTTATTCACGTGGCGCCATGATAGCCACAATGCAACATTTTATTTTCCAATTTTTACCAGCAACAATGAAAAGCGCACACACTTTTTTGCGGAGGTGAGAGAGGCACAGCGTAAAAAATTGAAAATCTGTGATAATTTTCTTCAATTGTTATTCGAAAAGTTAAACACGAACAAAATGCAATAAATAAAATGTCAAATTCGAAAGGTCCTGTTTATCAACATAAATCCCATCCAATAATTTTTCCCGTTTTGTATCACAGACAAATACGGCTATACGATAAGGGATGAAATATATAGAAAAGGTTATACCATTCACCAGCCAACATTCATCGACACAATACAAAATACGTACCTACACGTATAATGTACGGCAACGGATAGCAATGGAAAATATAGCTTTAGCTTTTCGGTTAGCGCAGTCACAGCCACACAAAATCACAACTTTAGTTATATAATTCATGAACCGATATAATAATGCCGCTCTCCATCTCTCTGTATAGACACACTACACATTCCTAAAATATACAATTCCAATAATTCATCGGCAATAAATATATTATATCAGGGAGAACATTGAGATTCTCCGCAATGTGTGTCAAACCATTTTAAATTTTCACAATTTTCCATATTGTGTGGTACAATGGGCTCCAGGCGACAAATGCAATTACGCGTATTGTCACACCCTTAATTCATATCTCTGACAGATTCAAAAGTTTAATGTAATTGGGTAATTTGTTTTATGGAATCAGTTCCTCTTTTTTTACCCCCGGTTGGGACAATACCGAGAAAAAAAAATATAAAGGGGAGAGCTCAGCCCTATGCACACTGTGGCATGTGCTACAAACTTCTTCTTTTTATTTTATCTTTTTTTTCGCCTCGACATTTTTTTGGATTTAATTTGACTTCAATTTACTTGCATGAATACTAAACTAATTCGATTGATTTTATTGCTATCGTCGTTGTAATTACATGTCAGTATAAATATTTGATTATTTTGAAATCATGTCTGACGTTATAGGTTGGGGTATTATGGAAACAATAATTCAATCGTACAGTTGAGTTGATGTTGGGGTCTTTTTTGTTTCATTTTTAATTTTATCTGCATATTACTTTTTCACAGGAAAAATCAAATTCCGCGCAGCAGGTAATATGTTCCGGTGACAGAATCTATCCCCAAACTCGGGTGATCGTTCGAAATCTGCATTTGTTCAGCCTAGGGCTCTCTTATTGGCGTAACGAAGAGTAAAACTGAAAAAGTATAAGATCTACAGAGGATAAGACAATAGGAACTTATTGGGTTTAAAATTCATCGACACTGAAATATGTGCAGTTGAAGTTTTCAACCGAAGACTTACACTGTTCTTACTGAAATTTCTCGAGGTACACAAAACGTACATGGTCGTGTAGGGTCTCATTTGACAGGTAATTTAATGTGCTTTTGGGCCAAATAGGGTCTTATGTGGTTTGGATGCATCTACGATGAAATAGAAGTTGAAATATTTAGGTATACATATTTCATCATGGGTGCATCCAAACCACATAAGACCCTATTTGGCCCAAAAGCACATTAAATTACCTGTCAAATGACACCCTACACGACCATGTACGTTTTGTGTACCTCGAGAAATTTCAGTAAGAACAGTGTAAGTCTTCGGTTGAAAACTTCAACATCACATATTTCAGTGTCAATGAATTTTAAACCCAATAAGTCCCTATTCGGCTCAATAGTACATGTGATTACCTTTCTAATGACACCCCACACGACCCTGTACGGCTCGCGTAACTGGAGAAATTTTTGTAAGAAAAGTGCAAGTTTTCGGTTTTTGATCACCCTTTAACCAGCTACACAAACTTCGAAGATTTTTTTGAAAGTGGTTATGGTTTCTAGCGTCGAATATCTTTCTAGACACATATAAAAAAGTCCACTGGAAAATGCGTCCGATTTCGGTAGGCTGTTTTTCAAAAGAATCCCTCATTGCATGTCGTCTTGATGATGTCTTATAAACTCAAAGAATTTCAAATTTGACGCATCATCGTTTCCAAGGAAACTATTTTAAGACCTTCGTAAAGAGGAAAGAAACATGATCGAGTAATGGAAACTTGAGAACTTTTTTTTTGGAAAATAACAGTTACCTGCGGAAATGGGAAGATATGACTCTAAAATCTGTACAATCGGCAAATGTCATGACACCAGTTAATCATGTTAATCACTGGTTAATCATGTTAATCACTGGTTAATCATGTTAATCACTGACATATCAAGTTAATCACATTAATCATGTTAATCACCCGAAAAAAAGTAGTTTCCCCCTCGTTACATGGTGACACGCTTGTCGTATTCGTATATAGTAGGTTGAAGCATTTTATTATAGAAATTCAGCGACGACAAAGTTAAGTTATGAAGCTCTGATTAACGCTGCTTTATACATAAAAATGAATGGTAAAACTAATGAAGTAAGATTTTCCAATCTGTTTTAAAAGACTTCTAAAAGATTCTAAAGAGGTAAAAGTGTCGATAGTTTGATGAATTGCCTGCTCTCTGAGAAATGTTAAACCAAACAGGCATATGCAGGCTCTAATTTAAAGGAAGAATATTTCGTATATTATCAAAATCATTCCCTAACATTACCGAAACATTTCACTTGTAATTCATAAGAAACTGTATGGCTGTTTCGAGGAGCACGAACGACAATTGAGAATGTCATAAAAGGAGTCAAACGGCAACAAGGCTGTATACAGCCTTGAAACGGCAAGCCTTTGTTTACGAAGTTAAAGTCCTAAATTATGAACTGATGCTGACCGTTCATAGGTAATACAAGTGGCTGCAATAAAATATAAAATCTCATATTCCAACAATATAGCGATAGACGGGAATCGAAGTACGTTAAAACGAATTAACCGCAACATAAAATATAAATTTTTCGTATTCCACATCGCAGTACATATCCATATATAATATAAACCGTGGCGCCTCATAAAATTGTGTCGGAAGCTGATATATATAGGCACCTATTCCCCCCAATTTTAATTTAATATCTAACAAACAGAGGAACGATTCATAAAAACCAACCATTTTGTGTAGCCAGCTAAAATGCTAAAGTTTTATCACGAAATTATGGGCCATTTAATTAAATTATTAACGGAACCAGTTCGATAGATGAGTAATCCGAAAATTGAGTAAT